>NC_141755.1:11942500-13142500 GCF_982258835.1 Parasteatoda tepidariorum | reverse complement strand
CTTATAACAGAATATATAATCTTTTACTCACATAAGAATTAAAACTTATTTTATAAAAAAAATCATCAATATACTATAAATTAAAAAAAAACATAAACCAGGAAAGCAGTTTGCGTTTTTCTCAAATCAAAGAAAGTGAAGGTGAGAAATTAGGTATTCAGTTACTAATGTTCTAAGTACTAATGTACTAAAAAATTTTCTGTTTTAAGAGTACTAATAAAATGAGAGTTAATAATTATTTTTAAAGTTTTTTCTTTATTTAATAACGGTTGAGAATCATTTAATTTTTATCATTAATTGACGAAAAAAATGGGTTAAACTATAAATCAAACGCTAATGCAGCGATCTATAAAGACCTTTGAAAACATTATCACTTTATAATTTACCATTTAAAAACATTTTACATGAAAATAGGATTAAAACCACTGCACTCCCCCCCCCCCGAAAAAAACAACAATAGTGCTGGGCAATATTGTATTTTAATGATACGATATATCGCTGGGAAGCAACGATTGCGATATTTTCCCAGTTTAAATACTTTACATTATATTTTTATTGATCATATTTCCTTATCTCTCATGAAATTCATTAACACTCACGATAATAATGCCATCGATAGTAACCGTGATCTAAGACTTTGATAAAAACCGGAATACCACCCATTCGATATGTATTATGTTCGATGATACTCGCGCCTCTATATGCGATTGTAAAAGATGGCATTCAAGATATTTCTTGAGAATACTTTTTATGATTTCGTTATCGCAATGTTAAAAATAATTGTTATTTTACAATATATTGCCCAATTCAGAGAAGAACATACTAATTCCATGAGAAAAATTAGAAAATTTTCAAAATAACCCTGACATAGACGTAAACAAATCCGAAGATTTCATTCATCCCCGATTTTTATTCCACCTATCCCTTTCAAAAACGTGATTCTGATCGACCATTTTCAAGCCATAGAACACCCGCATAAAGAAACATCAACTTCACGCTCTGATCGCAATTGACAATGCTGTGCGCGTTCAGGCACTTCGCGATAGACCAAGAAAAACAATAATTAGGAGGTCAAGCCCCCTTCTTTCTGTCATGAACTGATGAATGAACAGAATGTAATTGTATAAGTCACCAAGCTATACTTTTTTAAGCCTATACAGGCTTCGTTTAATTCCATGGAAAAGCAATTTAATTGGACGCCGAGTTAAGGTTTGAGAAAGACAATGTGAATTCATTAAAAACTTTACTAGGCTTTAATTTAAGTCGTCGATTGTAAAATTTATTGAAAATGATAACGGTATGACTATTTTTAAAACTTCAATTAATAGATGTATTTCTTTTAATAAGTTTTTTTCTTTTAATGTTTAGGTATTATACAGACAATGCGGATTTTTTTTTCGTTTAAAGTTTAGATTTGAAAGAGACAATGTGGATTCATTAAAAACTTTACGAAGCTTTAATTTAAGAAATCGCTTGAAACATTTATTGAAAATAATAACAGTTTAACTAGTTTTAAAACTTCAAGTAATAGAGACATAACTTAGAATAAGTTTTTTTCACTTTAAAGATGTGCTGTTTTTATATGCTGATGTTTTTTTTTGTCTTTTATTATGTTATTATATGAAACAATGCTATGTAAATATATTGAACTCATTTCTCAAACGCAATTAAAATTAAATAGAATTAATAGAATAATATGCAAGAAGTTATAATAAGCGAAATTCAGTTCAAAATTTTGAATAAAATGAGTGCCATTTCTAGAAAATTTTTCTTTTCTTTAAGTAATCTATCAAATGTTAGTTATTTTAAAGTTTCAATTCCGTAAGTATTGATTAAAATAAGTGTACAGTACCACTTTCGTCCCCCTACACGGAGAAAATAAATCTGCTAAAACAACCATACTCTATGGTAACGACATAAAACAATATAATAATGGTTAATAAAAAAAACAATATAATTATGGTTAATAAGACCCAAAATATACGTCTTTTAAATCATTCACTGGGTAGTTTTTCCATTCATAGTTCAATGGTTAACCAGAAATTCTGTTTATTACAATATATTTAGTAAAAAATACAAAATTGCAAAGTAAATTTAGCCAAATAATTTTTTTATGCCATGCTCTAAGATTGGATAAAATTACCAAATTTTATCACATTTACCAAATATTATCACACATTATAAAACCATAGCTTATTTTGCCAAAATCATTAAAAAAGATCTTCGTTCAAAACAAACGAGCTTTTTGGTGTTCCTCTAGAGCCAGAAACACGGTAAATTTTACTATATACTGGTAGTTTTGACCATATTTTTTTCTTAGTGTACAGATATTTTTTATTTACAAGACGCATTGCTCTTTGTGCAAAGAATGTGTGTGTGACATTGAATTGCGTTGCGTTTGATCTAATACATTCTTTATAAAAAAAAATCTAAACAATTCTACTATAATCATGAATACTTAATACTTTTATCAACGTAGTGCTATTATATCTAATTACAGCGCGTCATCTCACAAAAAAAAAAACTTCTAGTGACTAATTTTATTTTTTCTAGTGACTAATTATGCTTTTAATAACACTGATGCTGATTAAAACATTGCCCGTGATATTAATTTGCCATCTGAACACTCAATCATCTAGGTCAAGCGCAACTAGCAGCAGCGCAACATATTTCACGCAACAAGCGAGAAGCACATTCGTGACAATTATCATTGCCTTTGTCGCTCAATAACAGATTGTGCTGATCCAGTTCAGCCGATAGCAACATCCTTAAAACAAAAGAGGCCATAATAAACAGCCGTGTAGCTTATCTAACTACAAAAACATTATGGGAGAGAAAACTTATAAATTACACGCAATCCTTGAGCAAAAGCAAACATATCTGCAGACAATGGAAAATTACGACCCTATTTTACTGCTTCAGACAAGCACGCTAGTAAGAGTCATAAGGACGAATAATACTCGAGACAACACCGATATAACTCAAGTAACACCTATCGCGAGAAGAAAATAATTCAAAAAGTCAAATATCAGGCTTTTATTATGAAATGTGTACAAAAAAGTGAACAACTTAAATAACTTTCAAACTAATGATTGGATTTTCACTCAATATTACTTGTTGGATATCCTAAGCATATATGTGCAACTTAATTAGAGCTGATGATATCTTAAATTGCGATATCGAACACAATAATTTTGTTTTTCTCTGAACGATTGTAACTTTATTGATATGAGAAAGTTGAATTGTAAGTGCTTTAAATAATCAGAAGGCGGTCAAAATTTCGATTCCAAAATTCCGACCTCGGAAACATAAAAGTGAGCTAATAAAAACGTAATAATAGTAGTAACAAGATTTTATGTAGAGTAATTTTTTAAAAGTAGTGAGCACAAAAACTTCTTTTCAATATGAAGCTTATTTAAACTTTCCTAAAGTTTGAACCTACATAGTTCCTCACGATGGCATTACTTTATCTATTGATGAATTAGCCAATTAAATCCAATTAAACATTTTCTGTATACTTCTGTGTGTTAGGTTATGAATTTTAAGCACACACGGAGAAAAAAAATTCTGATAGAATTACAGTACTGTATGGTAATAGAATTTATGATAATAAAAAAAAATCTGATAAATAAAACCAAAATATACACAATTTAAAATACTCATTTGGTATTTTTCCGTTCAAATGGTAACGGTTTATTGGAAGTTCTGGTTTTCAAAATTATAGTCCTTATTTTCACATATTTAGTAAAAAAATGCAAAACTGAAAATTAAACCAAATAAAGTATTTTATGCTTTTCTCTAAAAGGTCATGAAAAAATTAGTAAAATTTCCCACATTTACCAAATTTTAAGACATGTAATAAAACTATATATTATTGTTAATTTTAGCTAAATCTTAACCAAAGCGCTTCGGGAAAAAATTACTGAGCTTTTTGGTGTTCTCATAGAGCCAGAAACATGATAAGTTCTAGTTAGGTAAATAGTTTTCGTAGTTTTGACCATACTTTTTCTTTCTCTGTGTAAGAACTGAATCAAACGCTCCTTAGGTTCAACATGAAGTTAATTTAAACTTTCTTAAACTCTGAACTATCAAAATTTCATTTTTACAAAAATCGACTGTTGAATGAGCTTACTTTTTGTAACTATATAAGGTGTTCTATTAAAAGATTTTATGCATACTTCTTTGAGTTAAGCGTGGGATTTTAAGCATAAAAATTGCAACAATTGTCTCTTCTTAAGTTTAATATGAAACTACTTTAAACTTTCCTAAAATCTACAAGGAAGAAAAAATTTCTGGAAAAATTACAGCATTGCATAGCAATTACATTTCTGAAAAAAAAAACGTAATTCTGGGAATAAAGTCAAAATATATATTGTATTTAAACCATCCACTTAGTATTCATTCTGTTCATATGATAACGGTTTACCAGGAATTTCGATTTTCAAAATTATAGTTCTTACACATATTTAGTAAAAAATATAAAACTGAAAAGTAAATTTAACCAAATAACTGGTTTTTATGCCTTGCTCTGAGAAATCATGATAAAAAAAAAAAAAAAAAAAAAAATTTTGCCATATTTACTTAATGTTATCACATATTACACCACTATATTTTATGGTTAATTTAGCAAAAATCATTATCAAAGTGGTTCGAAAAAAATTACTAAGCTTTTCGGCGCTCCCATAGAGACAGAAACACGGTAAATTTTACCATATTCTGGTAGATTTGACCATACTTTTTTTCTTAGTGTAGAGAACAACAAAGATAATTCTTGCGGAAATGCTTCTTAGGTTCAATATGAAGCTAATTCAAACTTTCCTAAAAGTTTGAATCAACAGAATTCGTTATTACGGTGATGTATCATCGGTTGATGAATGAGATGACTTTTTCTCACACTTTCACTCCATACAGGTCCTTCCCTTATGGCAATAATTTAATCCGAACAGATTGAAAAAGGTCAACCACTCGTCCAATATTTCCTGAAGGCTAACAACCAAGACAATAATTAATCGCGAATTCCGCTATCTTCCTTTGATAAATAAAGAGGAATAATTCTGGATAGAGGGAATTATAAAAGCCGGTGAGATGACAACTGAAGTAAATTAAGTTTCTTAAGTAATAAGCATTTGGAGAATCCCTGGGCAGCGACAGATAAATCAAATCCTACAGCCTGAATTTAATATTTCCGCTGCTAACTGCAAATTTAATCGACCCCCCTCCTAGTACAAATTAGAATTGCTATTTTGTATAGGAAATAGAAGACACGGGATATTTCGCTAAAAAGATATTTAGAAATAGCTACTTAAAAAGTAAAATGATCTAAAATGGGATGAGGATTAATATGCAAAACGTAATTATAATTTTTACAGATAATAATTAAAAAGAAATTTAATAGGCTCCAAATGCATTGAAGGTAATACATTTCTAAAATATTTATTCCTTTGCCTAAAATAACATACATGTCAAAATAGATTCAAAATAAAAAGGGCGACAAATATTTATTTATTAATGCTAAGACAAATACGGATCTATAAGTATTTATTCTGATACCTCAAATGATGTGAATATATTAATAATTCTAAAATAAACAATTTTAAAAAAATGTTTTTTTGGGATTAAACAAATAATAAATCAAAATTGTGTAATTTTTATTAGCTGAAGCTCTTTATCGAATAGCCATATGTATTTAATCTTATATATTAGGTACGAAATGTATTAACCGTGTATAAAACAAAACACAATTCTTTAAAACAACTGATTCGAAAATGTAAAATGGAAAACTTAAATATCTTCAGTGCTATATTGATAAAATTGCAAGCATACAGCATACAGCAAAATTTACTATTATAGAATTCATTATTAAATCAAGTTTTTTAAAAAAAATATATATAGCAAAAAAAGAACCTAATGGAAAAAATGAGCCTAAGTAGTTGAGCTATAATTAACAAATCACAAAATAAATAAGCAATTATTAATTTAAAAAAATCATAACATACATAGTTATCGTTTACAAGAACATAAAATCAATATCGTTTTAAAAAATAAAATATCAGCATCGTTTTCAAAAGTATGATATTATCGTTTTAAAAAGTATAATTGCATTATCTTTTTCAAAAGTGTATCATTACTGCTTTCAAAAGGGTCCCATGAATGATTTTATAAGCATAAAACTATTATAACTTTTAAAAGAGCATTTTTAAAAGTGAAATTATTTTAAAAGAATCACATACAATTAATACTAGTTTTATTTACAATTAATAATTAATCACTAGTTTACAATACAATTCATTTACAATCATTTATACTGCTAGATCATTTAAATTGCTCCAGTAGGGTTCTCTCATCATAAGAGATTGCTATTTATTATCTACATTATTTCGAAACAATTTCAATCAACCATTTTATTAATAATAATTCCCATTTAATTAATGTTAATGCATCGCGATTTCGAGATCCAAGCGGAGAAAAAGTTGTGATAAAATTACCGTACTATATGGCATTTTTGGCAACAAAAAAAAAATTATAACTCTGATTAATAAAACAAAAATATACGGTATTTAAATTATACATTTGATTAATTTTTTCCTTAATGTGGTGACGGTTTACCGGTCATTCTGATTTTCGAAATTATAGTTCCGCATATTTAGTCAAAAATACAAAACTGAGAAGTGAATTTAACCAAATAAATGACTTTTATGCCATGCTCTAAGGTGTCATGATAAAATTATCGGATTTTACCCCATTTACCAAATTTTATCACATATAAGATGATATCTTACTGTTAATTTTAACAAAATCATTACTAAATACGCTTCAGGAAAAATTGCTGAGCTTTTTGGTTATCCTTTAGAGCCAGAAACGCAGTAAATTTTACCATATTCTGGTAGTTTTGACCATACTTTTTTCTCATTGCACGTATTAACGAAATACATCAAAGCAAATTTAGAAAAAAATTTAAAAAATTGAAGTCAGAGGAAGAAAGATTCTTACTCTTTCGATATTTGATTAATTTTAAACAATTTTAAAATCAAGCAGCAATTTTTTTTACACTCTACTTGAAATGCTGGGTAATCAACAAATTATAATAAATAATCCAAAATTTAACTTCTTCCTAATCAGCTAGCGACAAAAACAAATAAAAGCATCAAGCCGCAGTCATCAGTGCAAAATTATTTTGAAATATTCAACATTGCTTAAAAATGAAAGTTCATTAGTGCTTAGAATTAACGAGATAAGATCTAATCATCTAAATCTAAATAGAAATCCTTATTACATAATTACTCGAGTTGAACGAAATTGTTATCATTTACCATTTTTGAAGTCCCAAAAGGCACAGATCGCTATATGCGAAGAGAACTTGGCAGTCGAAACAAAAAAATTCTTAGCTGGAGGAAAACTGGAAAATGATTAATTAGAAAAATCAGAAAATAGGATTTACCCCAAATTAAAATTTCTTGAAAATTATGGAAATGTTCCTAATCTTCTCTGTTTCGTGTTCGTTAAAAATGGAATGTTAAGGAATTATTGACTTTCTGTAGCTTTGCTTAATTTTGTATTAAAATGACTCTTTTCTTTAAAAGCGTGCTTTGATTAAATGTAAATATATCAAACTTCCAATTATCAACATAAACTAAACAGAATAAAAATTATATTTTCATTGAGATTTTATGTTGTCAATGTTATGTGCCATACATTAGATTAAAAGGAAGATTTCAGAATGTGAGTTTAAATGGATTTTCCTTTTTTTAAAATAGAAAATTAGTTATTTTAAAGCAAATGTACACTTAACTAAATAATAGGTAAATAATCCTAAAAGAAACTGAAACGGTAAGATATTACATAATTGAAAACTTCATTCCCTTCAAAAATATACATATATGAAATAATAGCAAAAAAAAAAATTTTTTTCTCAAGTAATAAGCTGAGGAAAAACACTTCACGTCTGGCAAGTCTTGAAAGTGAGCTCCTATTTTTGAAGCGCTTGAAACATGTCGTCTTCTATTTCATATTTGTATAGTTTTGAAGCGAATCAAGTTCTCAACCAGGAAATGCCTTTAGTACGTATACTTATAATGCATATACTTATACGTATACTTATTTCTTTTTAATTAGTTGACCTTTTTTTTACATTTTCTTTTATTTAAGAATATATTTATAGTTCACAAACGCCTTCGGAGCTTTATATAATAAACATGCATGTTTTCAAAATTTTCGCTTGCAATCACTTCGATGAATAAATTCTACACAATTTTGGAAAAAATAATAACAATAATCTTGTAAATCTGTCTTGATTTATTGTAAATAAATGCATTGTGCTGAAAGAAATACTGTGTCCCGTAATATCTAGATCAAGGTGAACTGTAATAAAAACTTACACACAATTAATATGAAAAAAAGTGGAAAAACATGAAATTAGTAAGAACTTAAAATGCAGATGCTGTTCACCAAAAATGAAAGCAAATCATAAAATTAGGTGTTTTTCCTCACTCTTATTTATGTCTTTATAAGGAAATAATAATTTCCTACTAAGAGGTTGCATAATCATCTTGACATTTTTTTTTCTCGTACTTAATTTTAGAATGAATTTTTCTTTTAATAATTATATATCTGACCTGAATATATTAAAAAAATTTAAGAACAATTTAAGTATTACAAACATCATTAATATAAATTTATTTAGGGAATTAGAAAGTATTCTTTTAACAAAATGATATTTTTCACCGCAAGAATTTTTTTACAAAAAAATTCTGCGGCGAGAAGAAGCAAATTATTATCGCAATCGGACATTCCATTTCTTAACACTCAAAATTATAACTATCCTCACCTTGAAGCTAAGCGAAAGACAATAATTAGATTATGCAAGAATTCGTAATGCTTGCATAATATAACAATACATACCGATATTGTCGTGGAAAAAAAAAACTTATTGTACAATGAAATATTTCTGACAAGTTGCAACTCACAGTGGAGAATATTTGAAACGTAGAAAACAAAAAGAAGATAAAGTAGTAGTGGCTATAAATAAATGGAATTCATATTTCTCCCAAAATTCAACAAATTTATAAATTTATTTATCGATATTTAAAAATGTAGCCCCCACTTAGACTTAGTAAATATTATTATTTTATTGTAAGATGTTCCATAATTCTTGCAAAGAGTATTTTAAAAAAATTGTTTTAAGATTTGTGAATTTTCAATGGATTTTTAAGTACACATTATTATTGAAACAGCATATAATCAGGGGAAATTCGTGAAATTAGTAACGTCAGTATAAGTCGATTGATTTTTTATAAAATATTAAATTAAATTGTCAAAGCATTTAGTTTAAGCACAGCTTTTTACATTTATAATAAATCTTCCATATAATAAAGAGTAACGACTCTAAATTAGAATTTTGTTTCTTTAAAAGCTTTTATGAAGGAAATTTTACAAATGATGTACATTATTTCATTATCGCATTCAGACCATCTGTATAATAAACGGTTCTAATATGACTGAATTTCATTGATGCTGTGTGGTCATTGTAGATTTGTTGGAATAATGGTCCGTAGATTTAGTAAGATTAAATCTCAATAACCTCAAATCACATGATCTGGGCGACCAAATCTGAAAACAAAAAATGTAGCCTACACGTCCCATGAAATGATGCTACAATGTTTAAAATATCTCTTAACTATGAAAACGGGTTATTTCGCGTAACGCCCCACTTTTTAATTAAAAATAGTCATTTAGCTTTTTATTTCTGTTGGCAAAATTTATAGAACAATAACATGAAATTAAAATCTTTCATAATTTTTTTAAAATATACCTAATTTATTTTATTTATTCATTTATTTGATTATTTATTTTACTTATTTATTTATTTATTTTTTGCTTAAGTAGTAATGGTACAACTTATGCATTCCTAGTATAGTGATTACTCATAATTAAGGCTCTATTAAATGTGAAAATATAATTTAATAAAAAATTATAAGGAATTGATACAGTAGTTAATAAATATTAGCTATTAGTTAACACGGTGAAAAACAACTTAAGTATTCCTAGTATAGTGATTACTCATAATTAAGACTCTATTAAATGTGAAACTGCAATTCGATAAAAATCATAAGAAAATGATAAAGTAATTAATGAAAATTAACAATAAGAAAATAAACAGTGGTTTGTTAATATAAGAAATTATATTTAAATCCTTCTATCGTTAAATATAAGTTATTATTAAAAAAAATGGAAAAACCGGTATCGAAAAGTAATTGAACGAGTGATAAAAAAAAGAATAATAATGACATGATTTAATAGTAATAAAAGTTATTATTACTGTGTTGATAACAGTTTGAAAATTTTACATAGATCTTTTTTATTTTTTTATATTTATTTTCGGATTTGAGAAAAAATTCCTTTTTTTTGTGTAAAAAAACTGTTTGCAAATCCTCAACGAGACAGTTAAAAAAAAAATTGTTTTTTTAAATTTAAATTATTTTCAGTAAATATCAATAATTTTCATATATTTTTTGACACGACACTAAGAAAATCTGATTTTTCACAGCTTGGTGAAAATAGTTTTCGATTCAATAACAAAAAATATTTTCCTGATTTCATGTCATTTTATTGGAAAGCAGAAATTATGCTAGAATCAGACAAGTATCTTTTTCTTATTTTGCATTTCATTCCAATTTATTATTGGCTGGATTAACCTGCCACCTTACCCTTATTTAACATTCTGGCGCCGAAAAAGGAATAAAAAAACTTAGACAGCACTCCAAACGGAAATAGTTGGTGGCGATAAATGGACATTAACCCCCACGCATTTGGACATGGGAGAAAAAAATGCAAATTTAATTTGTATAATTTATGTTGTTTTTGCATAAAGCTATCTCTTATATCTGCGATATTATAATGGATGAGTTATGTCATTTACTTCATGCAAAAAAAAAAGGTGTAATTCGAAGCTGCTAAGACCGATTGAAAATGCAGTTTTAAATGACAGCACTATACCTTAAAATTATTTTTCTGGTGTAAGACTTTATTTTTAATTGCATTTTATAATTAACTCAAATAAAAAGATAAAACGGAGAGAAACTTGAAATTTTATTTATTTTTATACTACCCGAGATGGGGCAGTAGTAATGAACATTTGTTGTATTGCTGTTAATATTGTTGATAAAATATAAGTACTGATATATCTCTTATTTCAAACAATTTCGTGTTTCATTAAGCGATGATGCTTAATGAAACATTTGGACAATCGTCCAACATGAGCCGCAATGGCTCAGGGGATAGAGCGTTCGCCTTTCAATGAGGTGAACCGTGGTTCGATACCGGCAATGGCTGGTCGATACGAATTCCGCATCCAGCTTGCACCGACCACAGTGTTGACGAGAAATATCCTCAGTGGTAGACGGATCATGAGTTAGAGTCCCCCTGCCGTCATGCTAACCGTGGGAGGTTCTCGTGGTCTTCCTCTCCATGTGGCGCAAATGCGGGTTAGTTCCATCAAAAAGTCCTCCACGAAGGCAAATTTCTCCCAATACTTGATCCAAGAGTTCCCTTGTCTTCTGGATTGGGTTCAAATTTACAAGGCTACGAAGTTGAACATTAGTAGTCGTAAACCCATAAAATTGGGTCGGCTGCTCAACGACGGTTATAAAATAAAATAGAAATTAATTCCATTAACAAAATAAAAGTATAATTGTATTTTACAAACCTATTTTAAGTAAAAAAAAAATTTAAAACAAAAAACAATTTTAATTGATCTTAACTATACTAAATTTACGCAACAGATAAACATATCGTAAATATCGCAAGCATCGCAATAATGATATTTTAAATTAATTCCATCATAAACACCATTTGTTATGATAAAAAAAATGTCGAAAATACAATAATTATCGACATTATTGTGAGATACAAATAGCACAACTCACGAACATCATAGACAGTAATTATTATCAAATACAATAATATTGCGATTATTTTCGAGGACTATAATAATTAAATGCGATATAACAACCTGAGTGTTAATAAACTCCACTTTACAAATTATTAGACACACTATAAGATTCTATGTAAAATCTTAATGATCATGTGATATTATACAGCCTTATTGTTTTTACATTATTGAAACCGGTTTGTTCTTGTTTACGTTCGTGCATCAATTGGTTAAATTACACGATAAGTAATATAAATTTGACGATTGGATAAACTAGACTGCTCGCTTGCGCTCGCCAACCCCCGGAACAGCTTTCGCAGTTCATTTTGGATTGCTTCGAAATCCGATGCTCGCTTTGCTCGCTTATTGGATACGTTCTTAACGTCTAGCTTTTGTATACTTTTTTGAACACTGAAGTTCCGAAAACTTTTCACTGTAGAAAATTCTAAACCTGTGCACTTCAATATTAATTTGAAATTGCAAACAGTTCACATATTTTTCTTAATCACACTATTCTAAATTTCAGTTGTTGAGAAAAGTAACTGTTGTAAGTTTTGTTTTAAAGTCTTTCCCACCAGAGGGCTAAAACCATGTGTTGTAAAACAATATGAAATAGCACTGAACGCCGGATGTAAAGCATCGGCTTCGATGAAGATAATTTTGTGAGAATTTTTTTGATAATTCGGTGAGAATTCACCCGATTAGACATATGATACTCACTACGTGCTCTTGCGCGCCGAAGCCTATCAATTAAAACGTATTAGCGTTTTATATGATATAGATTAGCCATATGATGCTCACTACGTGCTCTTGCGCGCCGAAGCCCATCAATTAAAAATGAAAACTGTTGCCAACGCGAGAAACGAAATACATTGTATTGATACATACGTATTAGCGTTTTATATAATATAGATAATGACCAAATTATTAGACGCGCTGTAGTTTTTAAATAATGACATGTTTTGCACGTGCTTACATGCAATACTTTTATAATTAAACATACATGTAACGGGTTTTTATTCAGGAGATTTTTTATATACTTCCAAATTGTATTTATTTTTAACGTATTGCATTACGATGTTAACCAATTAATACACGAACGTACAAAAATGCAAACCGGTTTCAGCCGCGTAAAAACAATAAGGCTGTAAAGTATCACCAGATAATTAAGATTTTACACAGAATCTTATAGTGCGTCGAATAATGTGGCCCGCGACAGTAGAATAAAAAAAAATTTGACCACAGTAAAAAAAAAAGTAAGGTAAATTAATTAAATCAGAAAAAAATATCGTGACACCTAAATTTTCCAGCGATGTATTAAAAATACGAAATCGTGCAACATTTCAATTCTGAAGACTAATTTAAAAAGTAGAAATTAAGACATAAATTTAATGCTCCAATTAATTTGAAGAGATCTCAGAAAATGCTCTTGAGAAAAAGAGATAGTTTTTACAGCTGAATGTTTCAAGACCTCATTTCTAATTCAACGACATGACTGATAAAAAGATCGCCAGCTGTGTTTTAACAGTTATGGCTTTCTTTCTCGTTGCACCCACATCTTGGTTTGAAAGTTATGAATCTTAACGCGAAGGTCAGCCCTTAGCCGTGAATCACAAAAACCGCAAAACGAGCCAATGCGGTTTTTCGGTTCTACGACGTAGGCTGAAGTACTACCAGGAAATTCAGCTAACAAAAATAATGTGATATCATAAACACTTGATTTATATTTATATTTCCGTTCTTTTCGAGTTATGATATTTTAAAAAAAAACTACATAAAATCGATACATTGGTTAATATAGAAGATGAACAAAAAATAGAAAAACGAAACATTTGATTAACTTATCTTCTAGTGATCGGATTTACACGCACTAAGTGTCAATCTTAATGTTTCATAGAGGGGACTTTAAATATGCTAATTAATTAGTGCTAACCATAAATTAAGTTACGAAATCAGACACATAAGCGTACTTTTTTTTTGCATATTTAGATTCCTAACAATCAAAATAGGGGGTGAACAAAATTTCGTAATGATCGGATCACAAATTGGAGGGCTAATAAGCTATATGTGTTTGGCGATAGTTCTGAAAAACAGCCAAGCAAAGTCGCCACTGCAAATGGGTAATTTAAAATAACCATAGAGAAATAGAAAAGAGCAATACCTAATTTTACTACGTCGCTAAGCAACCAAGTTCACACAGTAAAAAAATAAAAATAATAATAATGTTCTGTGATTGCTCGGAAAAGTTTATTTATTAATAGTTAATCGAAAATATAAGTTTTTAGGCAATAGACATTTTTTTAGCTGATTTCTGACCAAAAAGCAAAGATATTTTTCTTTTTAATCTCCTTTGAAAAGAAAATTTGAATCGCTTCATGAACTATATATGATTTTTGGAATGCTTATGGTTCGAGGGTCACTTTAAATATATTAATTGAGTACTTCGGCAAATGATATTTCAAATTAAAAAATTAAACACTTTCTCTGGAAAAAGACAGCTATTTTTCTTTTCCAAAGGATTTGGATTTTAGATCCGCTCTTGGATTTTTACTCATTTGGATTTTAGCTACAGTCTGGGAAATATGGTTCCAATAGTTTCAGGAAAGTGGTTGGGCATCTGGTTGCTCACTTTTGTAAAATGTTCATTTCACTTATTGTGGATTTGACCATACTTCTAGAGTAAATTCATAAAATGTTCAATTAATCTCTGTTTTTTTTTTTGGAATTATGGTTAATATTACTCAAAATGTTTTTTTAAAATATTTTTTTTAAAAATCATTTGGTTATCATCTTCATCTTCATTTGGTTATCATTATATATCATAATATGAAATAACTCTCAATATATATTGATGAAATTAGAAGCACAAATATTGTGATGTATCTTGGAATTTAGACATTTCCTGGTTCAAAAAAGTACAGTAGTGCGCAGTATTATCGTCAAACTCCGAAAACGTCTGATTAATATTAGAATTACAGTTAAACGGATACTCCTGGAATTGAAAAATTGGTTGTTTAGGAGAGTTGTTCGGTGTGTAAAAACAAAGAATAAAAATTTATAATAATTGCATCGATGTAGAAATAATTAAATAATCCATAACTACATACTTTGATATTGATTTAAACTTAACAAAATAATAATATTTATAGTACAAAAAAAATCGATAAGGAAATCTGATATATATATAGCTGAAAATGAAGATAAGATAGAAGCGGCTGCGATTTACCATATCTTCATTTAGCATTTTTACACCAATTTCATCATTTAATAAAACACCAATTACATCATAGATAAAAATTTCTCAATACAAGTTTAGGCAACGGAACGTGGCAATACCTCCTTGAAGGTAAACATTCCGTAATGCATAGAAAAAAAAGTGACAATACCTACATGTAAGGCACCAAGCTATATGGAATTGTCGTGTTTACTATCGATCATTTGTCAAGAAGGCTGAATAAATGTTTAATTAGATTCTTTGCAAATGATCGATTTTGTCTTTTGACATTGACAATCTACCGAAATGTCTGAACACCTCAATGACTTAATTTTTGTTTTCTTTTTTTTTTAAACCCAGTTGTGCTAGGCACAATGGTTAAATTGATTGGAAGGAATTTTCAGTGAGGAAGAGAAGTGAGAACATTTAACGTTGTTTTTCGAAACCGTCGCCAAGGAAAATAAAAAAAAGTCATTGTTGAAGTGCCTTACTCTTGAAGCAATGCGATTATTTTAAACTATATAAGTATAATCTTGCCGTGAATCTGTGCTTTAGAACAGACAAATAGCTTAAATATTTTAAACGATATTAAACTTTTTTTAAAAATCACCAGTTTGGTGACATTTTTCCATCTAGATGAAAATTATCAAAACCACTTTCTTATTTGTCAGTTTTTGAAAACTCTTATAAGTCGAAATAATGCAGCATTGGAGTAAGTTTTTAAATATTAAAAAATTAGATCACAAACGCTTTTCATTTCTTCAAAAAAAATGTGGCTTTTCTCCATATTGACATATTGTGCCATTTTCAAGATAAGCGAAAACGATAGAGCTTTCTAAAAACAGCCTTAATACGCCATTTAAATTTGTGGTGTCTCATAACCTGTGTCGTCACATAAAATAACAATTTTCAGCGAAATAATACACTATTTTTATATTTGTTGTCAGTTTGAATGGTTATTTACGAATATTAGGGTAAATTTTGCATATCTTAAGCCAGACACTCGCAAACACGAAATTGGTGCAAAATGTCTAGATGAAGAGAAAAGCCCCAGTTCGTAAAAATTGAAAGTATTTGAGATCTACAATTTTAATATTCCAAAAATTGATAAAAGGTTTTATTGTTTAAGCTCACAATTTTATTTTTAAAAAACTAAAATTTTTTTAAAAAAAATATTTAAGCTATTATTCTGCTCTAAAGTATAATACGCTATAATTCTTTACGGAAACGATGGTACATCAGTTTTGTAATTTTATCTCTTCTGGGAGATAAGTGTACTTAAATTATGGCATTTTTCTGTTCTTTGGCAAAATACAATCTCGATATGAATATTTTTTTTTTTTTTTTTTTGCTATTCGCTAATTTTATAATTAGTAAAATTTTTAAGAAAATACACAAAAAGGATGAACTGTAAGCGCAAAAAAGCAAATAAGGTAAGTAAACGTACATTTAATAAAACTTTTTTACGCATATTATTTAATACTTATTCAAATTTAGCATTTGATGACAAAAATGAAAGGAAAAAAAAGCAATGAAGTGACAATTCTCTGTCTTTTACAAAATTAAGAAGAAAAAATAATAATAACCCAATAATAATAATAATAATAATAATCCAAAAAAAAACTTTTTTTGAGAAATTTATTTAAATTTATTTTTGTTGTATTTAAAAAAATTTTTTTTTAGCTTTCTTAAAAAAAGATGATCTAAAATAAAAAGAACATTAATTAAATTAAAAAAAATTATAATAATTATACATCGCAAAAACATTTCAACGCAATGTTATAAGTTTTCTTTTTCCCATTTTTACTAACAAAATTATTTCTAACGGTTTCGATCTCTTTAAATTTTTTAATATGTGGAAATTAAATATATATTTTCAAGGGTGACGCAGGGCCAAAATATTGCTAATAATGAAAAGAAATTAAAGTGTTAAGAAATCAGTACTGCTGCCATCTAGGTTGAGAGATATTAAATACTAAGCAATCACTCTAGTTGATATACTGGTGCTGCCATCTAAAATTAATATAAAAAACTAGCGGTCTTCAGTCCTATATTAAAGTATCGAGAAAATAAAAAAAATTTCCACTAAGAAAACAATTGAAATATTTTCAAAATATATTTCAGATATAAGAACGATAGCACCTTTAATGATAAATTCTCCTTTAACATAATTTTTTTCTCTTCAAAAAATTTTCTTAGCTCATGTTACTGAAAATTAACACGGAAAATAAAAAAAAGAATGAAAATGTTGTTAAAGAATAATTAAGTTAAGAAAGAAAAGAAAATAGTTTAAAATAAATACGGCATACATTTTTCTGACATATCTAGCAAATAAATATTTAAATAGCTAATATATACACTTATTGCACATAATTATACCCTGAACATAAAATAAGAACATTTTTTAAATAATAATAATCATGAAAATAATAATTGATAACCATGTCATTTTTTGAATCAGTATATGCAATTTTTTCAGAATGTGCAAAATCAATATAAAATGAAAAAAGTATCTAGTAGAAAAGTGATACTGTTTCAGTTATAAATTAATTGTTTTCTTTCAGTATATCTAATTAAATAAGTTTCAAACTCCACTACTGTTCATTAAAGAAAGTTTGTAACATTTAAAAATTATAATGATTGTGACAAGATAGTTAAATATAATTGTGAAATTTACAATGATTAATTTATAATGAATGACATTTAAAATTCATAAAGACAAATTAAATTAAAATTGTGTCAGAAACAGAATTTTTATCAAACAACTGAATTTTGTTTGAAATCATCAGATAGGCAAAATTTAATTTTCAGCACATAGAATTGACAAACTAATTGTTAAAGAAGAATTGCTGACATAAATTTGCTGCCGTGAAATGGAAAATAAATTCCGCGCTCATTTTTATCTTATAAAGAAAAAACTTGACGCAGTCGTTTGTTTTCAGTCATATTTAGTTAGTAAGATTGTAGTGTCGCCATCTATTGAACAAAAAAGATTTAACGCGTCTGTAACGTGAATTCAAATTTGTTAGCTGTTTTCTTCAAAAAAGATCAAATCCAAGTCTATAAATTCTCTAATAAATAATAAAACTACTTTTTAACTAAGTTCTATTTATTATGTAAAAGACCGAACTATATAATTATGTAAAACTTTAAAAGATTTTAGATTTTAATTCACCTAGACAAAGTGTGAATGAGGTATAAAAAAAAAAGTATTTTAGTTAATATTCCTTAACAAATAATAATTACAACTAGCAGTTATTAAAATAGGGCTAATAGTAATTATTAATGTTTTGTTAAGAAGCATTCATAATCATATAATAGGTAAAAATCATACAATTTTTTTTTAAAAAAACTTGTTGATGTATATGATTGCTCGAATACAATCATAACTATAAATATAAATAAAAGTATACAGTCATAATTGCAAAAGTATACCGTCATAACTACCATTTAATTGGATATGTTAGATAAAAATTAATAACTTTTAATACTTCAAAACTAATGAATAATAATAATTTTGTACACAAAAGAAATAATAGGTCATGTGATGTTACAAAGGAGAGTCCGTGGAGCTTTAGCTCCTCTCCCTTTTTATAAAGTGTTTTTACTAAAGTGTCATAAGTGTCAAAAGATTATAGGTAATCATTATAGAAGATTATTTTTTCAGAAATTGTTATGATTTAAACGCCGAGAAAAACTTATTAGCTAATCTCTTAAGAGAACCAGAAGCTCTTATGTCACTAAGAAATAAAAGTATTATTCAGCAAAATTTTAAAGAATTTACTTTTAAGTAATGAAAGTAACGATCTCCCTTGATAATAAAATAACGATACTTAATAAAATTCATTCAAAAAGCAGACATGTTTTTCAATAATAAGGAAAAAATATTTTTCCTGGAAATTTTTCTTCTCCATATTTAATGTTTTAGAGGGAATTTTTTTTTTTTTTTTTGTAGTACTCTCCGTAATGATATTAAAATACAAAGTGAAATGTTTTATTGATATTCTGTATTTTCTCTCCAACATGAAATAATAATAACTTTGGTTGGTCACAAAATTGAAAAATATTAATAAATAAATAAAAATAACAAATAATATACATTAATTAAAAAAAAATGCGAGATAAGTATTAACTTCTCAGCTGATCACAGCAGTTAGAGCCCAGATACATATTTTTCATCTTGTTATTTCTATCGAATAATAGTTCAAAATTGCGTTAAAAAATGAAATGAATTATTTTGGACGAAAAAAATATTCCCTCTTGTATTAATTACTAGCTGAATTCCCGCTCTTCGAACGGGTTGAAAAAAGTAATCAATCAATTAATCAATACTAAATAACACTTAAATCAATGCACAAAAGTGAAAGACATATACCAACCCAATAAATAAAGCTAAAATAATGCTACTTATATATTTATTTATTATTTATTGCCCTTTCCAGAGGTTTATTAGATTAAGTAAAACACATATTTGTTAGTTCATTCTATCAAAATAAAGATTAACTCTATTCAGAATCATTTGGCGTGATACTGTTGCTTGAGGCCAACTCATGATAGTCCAACAATCAAGCAATTTTCTAATCACTTTCGAAGGTCCGTAAAAAATCCTTTTCCAAAGTATCTATTACAAAACTGCACAATATGAAGTTTTAATAGGTACCAGATTTACTAATATAACATATTATACTTATATTAGTATATTTGCTAGCTATGAAATCTATATCAATTATTATATTACCAGCAATGCCTTTTACCAAATTTAATTAATCATCTTTGCCGTCAATAATATTATGGAGATTTTTTTCGTTTCTCAAAACGGACTACTACCATTTCTCCATTAATTTTGCTTTTTAGTATATAACTTAATTTTTTTAATTGGTTTAGTATCTATTAAATAAAACTTTAACGACGAATGAGCAAACAATAACAAACCCCAATTGTCATAGTGACGAATTATGTCCACGAAGAATTGTCGCTGAGAGGAATTGTGCCCACGATGAATTGTGCTCGTGACGAATTGTACCTACGATTAATTGTCTTAGCGGTGAGTTGTGCTCGCGATTAATAGTCGTGAAGACGAATTGTGCTTACGACGGATTGTGCTACGACGAATTGTGAGCGACGAATGATGCAAAACCGTCTGTAGTATTAGGTTGTTAGAAATTTTGGAGCATGTTAAATCAGAATATCGTCTAAAATTGCTGCAACCTTAATATGGTGTTAAGTTCAACCAAATCATCGTATTTAAACTTTAGTACACAAAAATAAAAGACTGGATGGAAAAATGTTTCAATTTGACATCTTATTAAGGTTGCTACAGAAGTACGATTCAATATTGAAAACATTTTTCTAAGAGCGTATTTAAAGAAAATTTGACAAAAGTTCTGAAGTAAATGCATTGCTTGACAAAAGCAACTGTATCTGTCAAATTAGCATTAAATTAATGGGGTTTTTCTTTTAACATTTTAAGATATTTTTCTCCTTTAATGTGAGACATTTTCATCGTTGAACAGAGTGTAAACGGACAATAGTGATGAAACAACCCAATCATTATTTTGGCTTAACTTTAAGCAAATAAAAATCACGTTGCAAAGATTATTGATTTTGTTATCATTACTCCTCAGATTTTGATGTGTTTTTTTTTTACTGTTTTATGAATTATTTTTTTGCTCTTTTACGTCTTTTTTTTAAAAATATTTTTAACGGAATAATGTGAGGTTTTTTGATGATTTTCATTATTTTAAAGCATATTTTGCGTTTTTTTTTTTTTTTTAAATTTAAGGGCAATTTTAAGATCTTTAGTAATACTAGATTATTTTTAGAACAGCATTTTAATTGAGTTATACTGTTGAATGCATTATAATCTTTTCCACAGATGGTGTAGTATACATTTCTCTTAATACTTATGTTTTAATACATTTATATGTTAGATAAAATTTTAGTTAACATATTCATTATAACAATATAACATATTCAGCATTAACATAACCAGACTGAAAATCCTATTTAATGACAAAGTATTTTTTTAAATATTTTAAGGGCACTTTTAAGGGGATTAAAAAGCCTTTTTAGCTATTAAGGACATTTGAAGGGGTCATCAACATTTAGGCTCTAGTTATCATTATAAAACAATGACTTTTTCGCCAGAATAATTCACGATATTACTATTTTTTCCCTCATTTATTTATATTATAAGGTTTATAAAGACAATAATTCCTAGCTTCTAAAGATGGCTCTGACTCCGTCATGCCTTAACAAGAATGCCAACGTCCGAAAAGAGAAAACTATTTCCAGTACATTCAACAACACAGCGGAAACAGAAGCCTTCTTTATTTTGGAATAACGATGTTACACAAAGATGGCTTGTAGTGGGCATTGCTTGGACAGAAAGCGCAAGTTCTGGCAAACAAGGCGTTTGTTTTTATAAATAGCTTAAAAAAAAAAGACTAAAAGACTATCGCAACATTCTTCAGGCACTCGACAATGCTTTTTATATTTTTTTTTCCATATCTCTGTTTTCTTTTTCTTCTTCCCAATATGGAAAGATGCGATCCGGAAATACTGCATTCGATAAAAATCTAAATAGCAGTTACGGGCGCAGTTAAGAATTGCGAATGTGGTTAACCGCATAATTGGGTGTGGAATGATGTGGATGTAATCAAGCTGGGGACCATTTGGAATTTTATCGGTTTATTTTATCGTTCATATGCAAACGATAACAGCTGTAATGTTGATATGTCGTTGATTATAAAGCGATAAAATGAAAAAATATCGTTTGGAGACAGAAAACGACCGCGTGCCATAAAAACCGTTCAGAAATTTTAAATTTTAATGTGTAGCGGGAAACATTACACGGTTATCGTTTTTATTGTAGTTCTTTACTTGAGACTACAAGATATATAACAGTAAGATATCAGTCAATTATAAATATTTGTTTACTTGTCATTTCACGTCGGATAATTTTATCAAACATATGAGAGTAACGGATCATGTCAGCTTAAGATAAAGCTCTTTCGGCCCAAAAAAAAGATAAGGAACTAAATATTTAAGAATATTATATAGCAAAATTCAAGTTTTCGAAAAGTACTTATATTATGCATAAATGTATGTTAGGATCCACATACGATACGTTAACATACGATAATTATAAACGAATGGCATATAGTTCCTAAGAAATTTAAATGTACGACTTTTTTTTGAT
The DNA here is from genome assembly GCF_982258835.1 of Parasteatoda tepidariorum. Taxonomy (NCBI): domain Eukaryota; kingdom Metazoa; phylum Arthropoda; class Arachnida; order Araneae; family Theridiidae; genus Parasteatoda; species Parasteatoda tepidariorum. Next base: position 13,120,159 of record NC_141755.1, on the reverse strand, counting down.
TTTGATAATTCAGAAACTATTCGATCGATTGCGCATAAATGTTATGCTTTAATTCTATGTAATATATAATTTTATTCTTTAAAATGATGTAGACCCTACCATTTAAATATCTTTCGACTATTATAGATAAATAATAAATAATTATTAAAAATTATTTTTTGCATGGAATTATCTTTCGATAAACAAATTTTATAATTCATGGAAAAAATATTCAATTTTCTGAAAAAGTTTTCGAAGTGTGGTGAAATACGGAAAAAGGAAAATTAACATTAAAGGATCCAAACTTTTGACCGCTTTTTTGACCAAACTATTGAGACCATTTTTTTCTAGATTACGGCTACCCCCCCCCCTTTTTTTTTTGTAAGGGTAAGGAATTAAAATTCCTCAATAACAAAACATCCTCATTCATTTTTAACTTAATTTAATTTAATTTTATTTTATTTATTTATTCATTTTGCTTACTGCACAACATAGATTCTCGGAGATGTTTAAGAAACACATAATTGCCAATGAAGAGAATTTTGACACCTCTATTTTCTATTGTATATGCTACTAATAAAAATATGCAAAAAACCTTAATATGGTGTTTTAGATGGTTTAAAAACTTTAACCCATCTCTTTTCTAAATTCCCCTTTATCATTTAAAACAAACAAGCAATTCCGTTGAAGAACAGATTTGAACTTAAAATCAGGTTAAAAAAAACAAACATAATAGTTAAAATATTTACTTTGTTAATATCAAAAGCATTCATACCTGTTAATAAATTTAAATTTATTAACACATAAGAGAAATCTGAACACAGGTTTCAGAATTCTACAATATGAAACAAAGAAATCCTGCTGACAGGAGAAAATCCAACTCAATAACTTACCTAAAAGAGAAGAAAAAAGAGAAATAATTAATATACAATGTTTATAAGACAATAAAGGTTATTTATGCAAAAATAAATAAACTGTGAAGCAAACTTAGATAAAGTGAAATACGAACACAAAATCACAATTAAAAAACTTTCTGCTAACATTGATTTAACTTTTATAACTAGTTTCAACCCTTTCGTCGCCACCTTGCTTGGCGAAATTCGCTCGGATTTTTTTAAAAATTATTTATTTTACTACAATTATTTTTACAAAGCCCTTTAATAATTCATACCACAAGGATGAGTTTGATAAGAAACCAAAAACACCGAAAATTGAAATCCAAAAAATGTTAAAAAAACACTTTTTAAAATTGAAAATAAAGAAAGAAATTTGAGAAAGAAAAAATTGTACGTAGGAGACCTTTAGCACGTTTAATTATCACGTTATCAAAGTTTTAATAAAATATTGAAGCAAGATTTTATTTATTTATTATTACAAATTACAAATTATACAGACACCATCATAGTAATTATATCAATTATACAGACACCATTATTTGTAATATATCACAAATATATTACAAATTATACAGACACCATCATAGTAATAACTTTTTCTACTTACAGTTTAAATTACACTGGGGAATAAATTTTTTGTAGCATTTATGCAAATACTTGATCTTGCCTAATATGGATGTGGGGGCTTTTAAATCTGAAATTAGTTTTGCGCCTTAAGTTACAGATTTTTTTAAATGACATTTTTAGCCTATATTTTCCCTGAAATGTACGAAATTAAGAATGTTATATATAACAGGAGTAATGTAAAGGTATAACAAAAATAATGTAACGATACGGCAAACTTCTAGGGGAGTTTGAACTGGTTACCATTAAAATTTCACAGGAACCCATAACCAAAAAGGTCACAGTTCGCGCTTCCCTACTTATGACTTGTTCAAAAGCACACGAAGAAACAGCTCATAATTGCGAAGTCCCCGTAGCGGCGTATAACGACATTTCCAGGCATGGATTCCTACGCAATTTTAGTCTTGATAATGTGCTTTAACTCCGCTAACAGTTTGTGTCAACGTTTATGCGATTTCGTATTACATATAAAGTTTTTAAAACTGCACACTTCGACAAAATATTGACTAAAAGTGACATTCTTGAAAGAAGAAAAAAAAAACTGTAGCTCTGAGAGAGAAATCGATTGCAAATTTAAATCAGCGATACAAAAGTATCGAATATTTGTTAAAAAATCTCAGGCAACAGAAAAATTTTTTTCCCTGGTGTTATTCACAAAAGTCCTCATCTTTTTTTTTCTTTTTTTTTTTTGCTTATTAAAATAAGAATGTTTTTAATTTTGTACCAGAAAGAAAAAAACGATTATAAACGATTCTCGAAAAACAACAACATATTTTTAACGTGTAAACAATGAAAAACCACATTATTTAGTTTTCAAAAACGTCTTTAGATTTATTTAAACATCCCAAAACTGTCATATTGTTCGACACGCACGGCGATTATCTCGTGCGAGAGAACAATTCAACCGCGGTCAGCAGTTAAATTTCTTCGAAATGCAGCTGCTAAAACACAGCCATCAACAATCATGGTCCGACGGCGGCTGCATTTGCACACAAATTCAATATTATCTGAAGCTTTTATGGACTATCTTGGAAAATCTTCCAAGCGGACACTTAACAACTCGACCCACATTCGCACGAATGTCACGGACATGTGACTAGAGGACCATACAGTCACTGAAAAAAAAGGGGGTTAGGGAATAAATTTCCCTAACTTCCCCAGCAGTAAAAAAAATAAAGTTTTCTCTTCTACTAAAATATTCCACATTTGCATCAAAATAGCCTCTCTGTCCCTGCTTGAACTGAGAGATTTGCAAGCCATAAAGGCCTGCCCGGGAGTCTTAAAATAGTGGCTATTATTGTGTATGGCTGATGCATTTTACCAACCGGGTTTATAATGGAGGAAGAAGGTGGAATTTATATTGGGGTACGTAATCACCAGATTTGTTCGCAGTTGGGGGTGAAGTGGTGGGTTTAACGGGTTCAAGAAACGATACCATACATCTTCTAATTTACAGAGTGCCTTGGGGTTGAACGAGGCATTATTGCAAGCAGTGAATTTTCTATAAATCGAACACCTCCGGAGAATCAAACCATTGAGTTGTGAGGAATTTCACGCTTGATAAAAATCTTTATTCGAAATTTAAATTAAGGTTCTTTGGAATCTTTTTATCCGGTAAAATGTTTAAGTTTCGGAAATGTAAAATAAGCTCACTCGGTAATCGTTCTCGGTGGATATTCCATTCATTACTCAGAAAGATATTCGATAAAAATGACCACAAAGATTAATATTTCATTCACCCATCGTTCGTTGCGGTGCACAGGGAAGGTTCTTATGTTTATAAAAGTAACGTTCGAAAATCTTAAAAATATAGTTTGCTGAACCAGCAACAGAAGTGAATAGAGTAACTCCTAATCCGTCATATCGTTAGAATTTACTGCAAACTTAAAGGGTATCAAGTTGAGCCGTATTATCGTGTAAATGAACTCTTTTTAACCTTGATTATATGACCTTATGATTCAATATGAGAAAAAAAAATCGGTTGAATTTAACACTTCATTAAGTTTGTAGCAAATTTGAACGATATTACGGTTCAAGATAGTAACATAGTTAGTTCAATTTTGAACGGAGTTTTCCATAAAGGAAGGTTCTTATAGAGACATTTGAAACATACATTTTCATACAATTTGAAAAAAAAAAAAGAAGAAAAAAAAAGAAAAACTGCTGAAACCGATATTAAAAATTATTTTATTTTACAACCGGCGATGAACAGTCGAGCGAATTCCGAGTTTATGATAATGAATGTTCAACTCCGTGTCCCTGAAATTTTGAACCCAACACAGAAAACAAGGAAACTCTTGGATCAAGCTTTAGGAGTGGACAAACTAGCCTTTGTGGATGAATTTTTGATGGAACTAACCTGCATTTGCGTCACATGGAAAGGAAAACCACGTAAGACTCCCATAGTGTTCGGATGGCAAGGGGATTCTGAGCCATGATCCGTCTACCACTAAGGATAGCTTAAGTCAGCACTGTCGTCGGTGTGTGCTGACCAGCCACCGTTGGGATTCGAACCTGGGCCACCTTATTGGGAGGCGAACGCTCTACCATTGCGGTTCGATCTTAAATATTAGAAATTAAAATAATAACAAAATTATAGATTATAGAAAATTTTGGTTTGGCACATAAAGCTACATAACTCTTAAAAGACTGCCGGATATCAAAAAGCTTCGTACTCGATATTAGAATCTGAATAATCTGAACATAAGTCGGAATCTGAATATTAGAATCTGAATGTAACAAATCTGAAAATGACTATGTTTAAAAGTGACAACAATGGATTAGTTCCTAAACTATTTCATGATTGTATTCGATTTACTTCTTTCATTAAATATCAAACACAAGAATTTTAAAATTGACATTATTATTATTATTACGTATGAAGTGTAACATAATTCCATTACCTAATATTATAAAGTTATATACATACATTAAATACAATTATAACTAAAAAATTTAGTGAAATTCTTAATTAATATTTAAATTAAAATTAACAACTATATTTTTCAAACATAACTTTCATTTTAAAAGCCGTAATAATCTCATACCAAGCGGCATAATTCCAAACCTCGCACGATTTTTAGATGAAAAGGTCTTAAATAAGCAAAACAAAAATCAGATATTGAAATATGAGATATCAGATTTTCAAATATTGAAATGTGAATAAGAAAACCTTGAACTGATTGATTTCATCTCGTACAATTTTGTCGGGTGTAGTACACAGAAAGGATATCCACATTAAAAAGTCCGCTATAAAATTTCCGTTCGAAAAGAAAACGCGTATGGCGCATATTTCGCACAGTAACCGTATTTCACTTCAATTAGAACTCCGTAGTGTCACATCTTTCCATAAAATCGTCGCATTTTGGGGTCAGCGGGACGATAAGTGTTCACTGAGACAGTGATGAAGAAAGAAAAAAAATAATAATAATAAAAAGAGCGTGATTAACGAACTAGGAAACGGAACAAGTGGAAAGAGGGGGGGGGGGATTAAAAGGAAGATCGTAACTGAGAGCTGTTGTTCATCTCATCCTCCAAACTGAGTGTCAGAATGAAGTTCACACAAGAGAAAATGCTGGAGGAAGTTTTTTTTCTTTTTGTTCTTTTAAATAAAGTTCTTATATTGAATTTTTTCTTCTTCTTCTAATAGTTGTATTTGGCGAAGGTGAAGGACGGTCACGAGGCGGCAGGTGCAAGTTGTCAAAGAGAAGGATTGCACTTTGACACGGATAAATAAGGTGTAATGGGGTAAATAAGACAAAAGATGTATCAGGATTGAACAGTTTCTTTCAGATAAATTTATTTTAGTTTTTAACAATGCTGTTACATTGTTCGTTTTCAAAATCTGGAAAGTTAGGAAGTTTAGTTGAAAGCTTTCCCTAAACAATATAGTTAAAACAATATAGTTACTAAAAGAATACAGTTAAACAATATAGTTAAAACGACAAATAAACAACTTCGAATCCTCAACAGCTAATTTAATACTAAGAACAACAAATTCGATACATAACGTTAATACTAATAAAAAAAGTTCTGGAACATTAATTTAAGTGAAAAAAAAGTTGCAGTATAAAGTCTAAAAATATTAAATAAATAATTGGTTAGCAAAAGCATGAATAAAAGTTAAAATATTAAAAAATAACGGGCTAGCAAAAGAATGAATAAAATAAATTAAACACATAAAGAGATAAACAAAAAAAGAAGAAGAAAAAAGCAGACGATAAAATTAGAAGACTTTTCGTAGAACAACAGAAAGTTGTTGTTTTTTTTAGATATTAGTATTGTTTTGGAACTAGAGTTTTCATATAACCCGTTATGGGTTTTTCTAGTTTGTTTTATAATATTTTAACTATCCCGTTACGGGTACTTCATATCTATTACTGTTTGTGTTGTTTGTGAATAAAAGTTTTTTTTATAAGAAACAGAACTGTTACTTATATAGTTTGATACGTTACAGCAGGATTAAAAAATAAATGATTTAAGTTTTTAAAGATGATTTGAGAAAGCTGGATTTTTTTTTTAATGGATTACATAATTAGTTTAACCATTTGAAGTAGATGGGACACTGGTGTCTCATTTATATATTTTTTCTGACGCTCTATTTGAAAACAAAAATTTATCAAGGTATTTTTTAGTTATTAAAAAACAGTCTAATAGTTCCTAAAAAATTGTTAGATTATCGGAATTATATTTGTACTAAAATATAAAATCCCAAAAATGCATTTTGTTCAAAAATGAATAAATGCTGTTTCAATTTTGAATGCAAGGATTTTAAAATTCGACTATTATTTGCTTCGAAACTATTTTGACAGTGCAGAGGACACATTTTTTTAACAGTGCTTTTACTTCATTGTTGAACTTCAATTATTACACCAAAATTAAATTTTTGTTTTATTCGCAAGCAAAATTATATACCCCAAGCAAACTAAACGAAGCATCTACGCCATATTTTCGCCTCCGTTTCTAAAAAATATTTAAAAAAAAAAAAAAAAAAAACTTTACAAAATTTTATACATTTTTGAACTTTCACAGGTATCCCTACAGTGAAATAACGGAAGGGATTTTATTCATTAACAGTAACTATTCAATATGTGTGAGTTTTTTTTGTTTCATTTTATTTATTGAAAGGTGATTTATCGAAATGGCTACCAAATTTTGAACATTAAGGTTATAAATATTTTTAAAACTTTTTCGATGTTTAAATTTTAAAAATACACACAACCTTAAAACCAAAAATTCTGTAACTAGGCTTGATAGAAAACGTTTAAATGAATAAAATGAAACAAAAATTCTCAAAAACTATCGTTAAATTAGTTGCTCAATGAGTTCTTCGCGTAATTCTTCGTAAGTTAAGCATGGAGGAAGTTAAGTCTTACTTCGGTCTGAAGAAAAACCTTAAAGTTAAAGAAAACATTAACTTAACATAGCGCTTCTTGCATATTATATTTCTTATACATACAATAAATAAATTTATTCGCAGCATTATATTTAATGCTACAAATAAGTTTATTAATTACATTTTAATATTACAAAAAAAATTATTAATTGCATTTTAATGCTATAAATAAATAAATTAATTAAATTTTAATTGCATTTAATGCAACAAACAAATTTGTTCGAAGCATTAAATTCTTTTTTCAAAAATACAGAATGATTAAAAATCACACGAAAAATGCTGCACGAAAACGTGAAACCTTTAAGACTTTATTATGCAAGTACTATAATTTTAATTAACTAAACGGAAATTTAGACGTCTTTAAAATTAATTGTTTCGAGTCATTCACTCGCACAAAGCATTTTTACTTGAACAATCAACGAAGCGTTTACAACGCATACCGTTGCTACAGGCAACCTATTGACTATATGTCAAGCAAAAGTTCACTTTTACTCAATGGCCCAATTTATAAAAGAGAAAAGCAAGCGTGAAAGTTTGTCTGAATTTTGAACACGACCGCAACGAATAAAAGCCATAATCAATCATTTAATCACAGGTTCGATTATTTTTTATAGAAGAAGATAAAACACAGCTCAACTCTACTAATCCTGGTTCCCGTTGACGATGACCGCTTAGAACATTTTTATATTATTCTTGCGTTTCTTTCCACTTGATCAACCATATGGATTCGAGCAGGGAATTACCTTTTAAGAGGTAAATACTCTATGCATGAATTACGGAGGATGTTCACCAATGGAAGAAAAAAAAAACGAAGAAAATAATATAAAAATGTATGCTTACAGACACAGACCATTTACCGGCCAAGGTCATGGGTAATCACAGACAGTATATGTCTTCATAGCTACTCTTAGAATAATTGTGACTTCGCTTAATTTGTATTATTTTTTATTTTTATTTGCTTTGTGAAAAGAAACTAATTATGCTTAAAATTGTAAAAGAAGTTAATTCTATGTATCTTATATTTTTATTATATCCTTATATCTGTATAACCCTCATAAATATAAAACATAGAATAAACCCCATTTGCTCGTCAAAATTTTTCCAAAATTTAGATAAGTTTTTTTTTTTTTTTTTGAAAAGTTCAGAATCAAACACAAACAGTTTTTTTTTTATTTTTTTTTTAAATATCGAACAAAATGTTGGGAAGCATCTCTAACATAAAAACATAATGATCTAACACAGTTTTCCATTGATGTCGGCTCATTTTTATTGGCCGGAAAATCACAGGATCCAGTTTTCCCTCATTGAATTCCATATTTTTTGTTGTTGCCATTAGCATGAATTCAATACATTTACAATTGCTTCATTTTAAGCTAAACATGTACTGATATTATCATGTTTTTCAATTTGCTTGTTTCCTAAATTTAAGAACATAAAAGGAAGATAATTATCTTTCTTAATTGTAACGTAATTTTACGCTAAATTTTAAGATAAAGTTATTTTAATCAGTATCTAATCTTAGAAGCCATTTACAATTATTTTTTTTTGTGAAAATTACATTAATATACTTTTAGAAATTACAGTTAAAGTGATTCGTTAAATGATTTAGAACTAAATGATCATCTTCATGCACTATGTACAAAAATTGTATTTAATATATCCGTCTGTTTGCTAAGGGAAAATATTAAATCACGATTGTAAACTCATCAAACTTGTTATAACAATGGCAATTTTAAATGTTATTTAAAGAAAGGGATTACTTAGAAAAATTGCATACGTTCAGTTACATATCTTAATAGATTCATAAGGGAAATATTTGGACGCGAGAAGCTTAGACACAAATGTAGGCAAATAGAATTCTGTTTAGAATATATATATTTTAGGTGAATAATTTAGGTTTCGCTAAAAAAAAAAACTGTTTCATTTCAAGAAACAACAATTACTGAGAAACAATCATCGGTTTTGGTGAGAGGCAGCGAACAGGGGACATATACAGAGAACATGGGGGAACAGGGGACCTCTAGTTATACATATTTGCTGAGTATTATACACTTTTTTCTGTTAACGCTGCATTTATTATATATTATATCTTATATATTATGTACCAATTATGTATCATGTCAGTGTGAGTTTAAATAAACGGATAAAAGTATACGTAACTTTAGCAATATCAACTCGGGTAGTGTTTTAGTAGAGACGGGTTAAAGTAGCCCTTTAGAACTTATTCACCCCCATCATAAAATTACAGAAGGAAAGTAAAATAAATTAAAATTAATATATTTTTTTTTACATGTACTTTTTTTCAAACAAATCTTATTCTTTTTTCACAGATCATATCTTCGTAAATGGCGAATAATTTTGTTTTAAAGGAATTAGTATTTGTATTGATTGATAGTGGCTTGATTATGATGAATAGCGCAAAATATTGAGGAGAACATAGATATTTCAAGCACATTCAATTCAGCTGGGGAAAAAAATCTGATACAATAACAAAAAAATTTTACTAATAACGTAAGAAATGCTGACAAAAGATGTGAGACAGGGATGCTTCGGGAAAAATTCGTTCGGGGTATCAAAGGTAATGTCAAAACAAGACAACGTCGGAAAAACATGGCAGAGACATCTGGAAGGGCCATTACACGAACTTTTGTGTCACTAAAGCAAAAAAAAATGTCAAAGAAATAAAAAAAAAAAAAAGAACACGAAAAGAATGAAGGACAAAATGGAACGACACAAGATTCGGATCAACACCGATAACATTATCGTAGCGTGCTTACTAGGTACAAATCAAAGAGCGTAAAAAAAGAAAGAAAAAAAAGAGTTGTTTTTTGACACAAAAACTATCATCACATTAATAAAAAAATTTTAATATTATTTCAAATGATTTCAATAAAATAATTTTCAGTCACTTTATTTACTTATTTTTAAAAACTGTGAATAAATATTAAAGTGAAGCAAATTTTCCGCTAATTTATGCATCCATCAAAGATTCCTAGAGAAGTTTTACTTCTCTTTTAAAATATTGGTAATCTTGTAGAAGACCCTAGAGATAAAAAGTGATAACCCATTTTTAATAAGGGAATAAAAAGAGAAAACCAATTTTCTTATCAGGGTGCGTAGCCAAATTATTCTACAAAAAATAAGCACCTTTCAAGCACTCAAAAAATGTTTTTAAGCACTTTAAAAAAATATAATTAGGCAGGGTTGGAAAGTTTTTGACAATTGACGGTTTTTATCTTGTTTAAACTGTCGTGTCAAAGAACCTTTTGTATTGTTTTTGACCATTGTTATATATTATATATGAAATTTTATATCATGTAAAACCAATGGCGTTTTCATACGCTACGAACTGACAATACGCCGAAATAGACAGGGGTTTTATTAATTGTGAAAACGATGAATAGAATAATGCGAACTGTGCCTTTTTGCAGAATTCGAAGTGAAAATCAACATAGTAAAGAAAAAATCTTTTTTGGAAGAGGGAAAATTAAGCACTTTTTAAAAACACCCAATGAAAAAAGCTCCTTTAAGGGCTTTTAAAAAACGAAAATCGAAAATATGCACCTTTAAGCACTTTTTAAAAGAGGTAGGCACCCTATCTTATAATTTTAAGATATCTCTGTTACACTATCTCCGCTCAATAGTCCATTCATTGAGAGAAGACGATTTAAATTGAGATCGATTTGGGGATGCTATTTTGCTATGAAATCATCATAGGCTAAAAAATTGAGTAATTATAAAGAATAAATATTTTTGCATTATTTAAAACAATGTAATTTAAATGACAAAAATTAAAACATGGATAGAATATGACGAATAGTGAAACTTTAATTGTGTCACTTTATTAAAACTTCAGCATTTAAATACTTATTCAGCCTAATTCACTGAAACATTGTACTCAAAGTTAGAGTGAATTCGGATGAACATTGTACATTCAAAAGTACATAATTTAAAAGCAGAAACATTTTGGGTACTTTTCAAGTTCAAACATTTTACAGCCATAAAATTACGAAGTAATAAATAAATTTAAAAACTATATTTTGTATGAAATTGTCTTTGGATAAACGGTTTTTGAAATTGTATGTAAAACTACTTCGCTAAAATAGTTTTATAGACTTAATACGAAATATGCAAAAAATATGCTCCACGTTAAAAGATATGATATTAACTTTCAATCGTTCTATTGTCTAAACTATTAGGGCGAGATTTTCCAGATTGCGATTACCCCCTTCCCATATTTTGATAGTCACGAATCCGAATTAGTCGAAAAAAAATTTATGTTTATTCAGACTAAGAACATTTTTGTTATCTTTATATTTGTATTATACGCTCATACATTTAATTATATATCGGATTACATTACTGAATCGAAAAGAAAAAAAGGGTTCATGACTATATTAATAGGGCTGCAGACATACAGCTGGGTATACATATGGCTGCATACTTTATACATCCTTTTACTAGATTCATTAAGAACACCGGAGAAACTTTTCGTCGCAAATTCTCCTTCCTCTCCACAATCAATTTAAAATTTAAAGTATAGAAAAAGTGAGTTCAAACGAACCTAGAATAAGAAATGAAATTTCAAATACTGAAAAGAAATTTTTAAAATATCAAAATGAAAATAAAAGAGAAGATAGTAGTTGTTGTCGTAGGCCATTAAGGCAAAAGGTACTGTTGTTCTAGTTCTCGAGTGGCGCCATCTATGGCCAAGAATCGGACTTCAGACACTCTCATACGTCACACTCGTTTATAGGGTGGATCTAGAGCCCCTGAATTAGACAGGCCGACTCATCATCTATTTTTGCTCCAAAGAGCACAATACTAACATAACATTAACTTGTGAACTTTTTTGCTCCAATATTGCTTGATAGGTCAGCTCTGATAGTATAGGAGCCTTAGATGGATCCACTCCTACATCCATTCATTCATCCACAGATCGCAATTATTTCGACCTGAACTGGAAAACGATCACTATCCAATTCAGCACCCTTAGCGGTATAATTTGCTATGGGAACATGGAGGACTTTGTGAAACCACAGATTTAACGTGCACCCGTCACACCATTTACTACACGGGGAGTCTTCGGCCGGCTGTATTCAAACTTCTGTTCTCACGAACGTGAGTCCAGTACCCTGCCAACCAGGCTACCCCATTATGCGAAAATAGCTTAGGATTACGCAATGGAGAAGTTCTCTTCTAATCATTTGTTTGCATTATGATATTTCGAACTTTTTTTAGCAATCGAAACTTCATGGCTTACTCTAGATCTAGGTTTGCCTGAAGTCACTTTTTCCGTCTTTTAAATTTGAAATTAGAATTTGCGACGAATAGTTTCTCCCGTGGTATAGCGTCTTCTTAAAGGCTTATATCAAAGGGGAGTCTGGACGTGTATTCGTTATGTGGTGAGTCTTCATCTGAGAAATGAGAATCTTAGGATTACACTACACTTAATACTTCAAAGAGGTATATTGCGGAACACGACTCAACTCTTAATAGGATTACATTGAAAACTTAAATAGGTTTCAAATTGATATACCAGCAGACATCATGGAGCTACAGACGCATATTAAAGCTCGATATCGATCGAAAATATGCTGTTCTAAAGCTTTGTTCTAAATGAAAGTAGTTTTCTTTGTTAACAAAGGCAAGAATTCATCCTAATTTCAATTTATTGTAGGAAGGTATTTACAATTTACATGTCGGGTATGTTTAGATAAAACTTATAATTAAAGAAAGATAATAATAAAAAAACTGTTTGATATATACTGTTCAGATAAAGCTTAGTGTCATAAATGAATAAAACTGCATGTTAATTTAGAAAAAGTTTGGCGTATTAAGAAATGCGCATAAAAAAATTTATGATTAAAAATCATTCAAAACATATTATCATTACGTATACAGATTACTTTAAACGAATAATATTACAGTAATAACGGACTCTTTACAAAATATTTCACATGGGAAGCGAACCATTCACAATATTTTTCATTTTAAAAATTAACATTTCACAAAATGTTTCTTCGGAAAAACAGAGAGGATGATTTGTTTATTTCATAATTTTAAAACTAACATTTTTTTGTGTGTTTTCCCCCCAGAAAAGCCTGACTTTATTGTCCTAAACTCATTAAACTGACAGAAAGAACACGAATCTGTGGTATGGTAGTTTTAGACTCAGAAAAGTATGAATTGTTTTTTCACTAATTCACAAAAACATGGCACTTCATGAATATCATGAACAGGCTATTTTTCTTTTATAACTTTTTACAAAATCCTTTTTTTTTTTTTTTTTTTTTTTACAAAAACGATAAAAAAAACGGATCTTTCACAAAAATGTTGGACTAACCTCAACGTGAAAAGCACAAATAATAGCACATATACAAACATACTTAAGCAGTTTTCAATCAACAGTTTCGATTCTTACATGGAATGATCCTCATAAAAATGATTAAAAAAATATAGTTAAGTTCAATTCATGTTTCATTCCGTATTTTTGCTTTAATTAAATTTGTCTTTAATTTTTTTAATCTCATTTCACCAAAATATTTAAAAATCTAAAAAAAACCTTTTTAAAGCAGCATTTTTATTTAATTCAGTAATTAAATGCGATTTTATTACTTCTGTTTTTCCCGGATCAAAATACAGTAATAAAGTACCGGGATTTTGAGTTCATCACCCGTAAATTCCATTTTTGTTGTAAAATATACGTAATTTTTACGGTAATATGTATTTAATTAGAGTGTTTCAGTGATTTTACGGTAATTATTACTGTAAAAATAACAGTATATCAGATGTTTTGTTCCGTAACATGTTCATCTGAAAATAAGTTTTATGATAAAAAGTACCGGCATCCAGAATGCCGTTACTTTTTACCGTAATTTGATCCATAATTTTTTACATTGTGTGATAAAGACTTGAAGCTAATGAAATTTTCCATTAGCAAATTCAGTTTTTTTTTTATTTAGTATAATTAGTACTTATTGTGCTTCATTCATGTGAACTACAGTAAACCTCATTCATAGAGCATCAAACACTATTCGCGAAAGTTCAACCGTCTTTAAGACAATTAAAAAAAATATTAGGATGCATTGCAAAGCGCACTTCAGGTAATATTTACATAATTTTAACTACATAGTGTACCCAAACCATTGAAGCTTATGATGGACCAGCCCTATCTTAAAGAATATCAACATTAAAGAAAGACTGAGATGAAATCAGCTGTAGACATTGAAGCATTAATCTATTCTGAACAGGGCAATTTGCTCTTAGAAAAATGTAAGGCTTAGTGAGGCGTTAAGGGATGATAGATCTTTGTCGAATCTCCTATGGTTTACACTGGCCTCGCACCCATCAAAGCAATTGGGGCTGATGACGAGGTGCTACTATTTTGCTGGAATGGGCGTGGACCAGTAAGTTTGTCAACTCCTGCTTTGATGCGGTTTAGGGCTGTAATGATTTATAACTTTTCTGGGTAAGTGTAGGAGGATACAGGAATGTTGATCGGAACCTATAATTGGTGTGCTTCCCTCCCTGCAGTAAATTATAGAATAAAATTTAGAACGTGGATACGTTTTCAATCGATTTGTCATTACGCCAGCGAAATTATAGTTGCTGAGAGTAACGGTATCCTATTCTCTCACTAATTTACCCTTTTCTTTTGAAAAAAATTGGATGCTTGGTATCTGTGAGATTTAAATACATCAATAATCAGTACGCCCTAACGTTTCTGAAATCTATAAATCGGAATATTAAATAACAGTAATATATACATATTTAGCAATAATTAACAATAATTAACTAAAAGTTAATGTAATTTTAGATTAATTGATATAAATAATAAGTTATATATAAAAAAAATTCAATTTTATTGTTTTTTGCTTAAATTTTATTTAAGATAATGGAATGATTAGCAATAGTGAAAAAAAAGTTATAATTAATGAAAATTATAATTCAAAGCATTTCTATGTAATTCATATAAAAACAATAAGATACACGAAGGCACTTCGTGAAATTGCATTAAAAATAACTAAAAATGAAGTTTTTTGTTACTTGCAGAAATTAACAAACTGCATTTTTAAACTAGCCTAAGATATAGAATAAATAAATCTATACATTTTGCATATGTGTGCTTTATTTACGATTTCTTGCTTTATGTCGTAGGCTAGCTGTAATAAAAAAAAATTAAAAAAAGATGTTGGCAAACATTGTTGGCATTATGCGATACGTAGGCTAATGGAAAAATATTCAAATTTTTTTTTTAATCTGCGTGTATGCTTTCAGTTTAAATAGAAAATGTGCAGAGAACTCAATCAGACTGAATTTGCATAGGTTAAATGTAATATTAATTTAATAAGGCTATTTTTATAATAAGTAGCAATGAGAGATACATTTTTTAAATTAGCCTAAAGATATGTGGGCCGAATACAGAAAGCCTAAAAAGAATTAGGCTCATTAGAAAATACAACGAAAGTTGGCGCTTTGCATTACAATGGCGGCTATTTGCAAAGAGCAGAATTGTTCAAGTTGGTCCTTATATATAAACGAAGAAAAAAAAACAAAGTTGTTCATCAAATTTTCTTAAATTAACAAAATGAAATTGTTTTGAAAAAGGGCAAACATTTCAATAAAATAGGCGTAATTTTATTTTTAGTTAAACTCGGGTTTGAAATGTTTTGCTTGCTCAAATCGTTTGTGGACTTGATTTATCGCACAATTCGCAACGACTTCAATAATATTTAGCGCTTTTGTGTGAAATCTCACACTTTGATGCACACACGTAATAAAAATGTCATTTTGATCCCGTGAGCCTTCCCGTGACTACAAAAAAAATAGAGAAGAAAATATTGCCGATGACCTTCGAAACCAATTATTTTAAAAATAACAGCAAAGAAAGAAAAAGACTCTGAAAAAGAAAATGTAGGCCAAAAGTTTCCGAATGTTTATTGATAAAAAATAGATTTCTTGCAAATGTTTAAATTAGTAAATATTATGATAACAAAAACCAATGACTCTAAACCGTTTATAATTCCTATTAAGGAAAGAAGTATTTTTTATATTCAATGTTTTTTTAGCTATAAATTATTTAAATATAATTTAAATTAAGGGTTACATTTTTAAAATTTGCGTCGTTTTGCATTTTGCCATTTTTAGACAAATTTTATAGCAATTAATTTTGAGCCTAAGTAATCCATTATTATTCACTACCTTAAATGTTATATATCTTAATTACGTTTTAGGTTAATAGGAAAATTAACAAAACTTTAATTACACCTAAATTGAAACATTATCTATATTACGCGTAACATGTATTTATAATAACTGAATGCTTTTAATTAATATTAATAACATTTAAAGATTATTGGGATTATTTTGAGCATTGATTTCATAATTTTGAATGCATTTAAATTAATGATTTAAGTCGTCATGGATTTTTAATTAAAAATTAGGGTTTTTTTAAAAAAAATATTTTATGTTGAGTAAATCGTTCATCAATGATGCAAACCTTAACTTAAATTATCAAAAGCGAACTTTTGTTTCAAAAATTGGTTTTTTGAAACGGATTTCGCAATTTGAGAAAAAAAATGACGACTCGTTTGAATTTTAGTAAAATGTAACAAGTTTAAATTTTTCATCTTTTGAATAGATTTGAAAACGCTTAGATAAATAATAGTAAGATTGCTGCAGATTTCGTTCGATTTTTTGCAAAAACTCCAATTAATAAGTAGCTTTGAGTAACTAATTGCAAAAAGTGATTAAAAGTAGATTGAACAGCTACCTCTCTTGTAAGGAGATCAATCTGAAATAATACGTAATTTCAAAAATTTAAAAATTGCATAACATTAACTAATTCTACAAAATTAATTTTAACAAGTTTTTTAAAAAATTGTATGTCATCATGAAAAAAAATGACATAAATAAAAAAAAAATTACGTCAATTTTTATGTCTTTAAAAAGTCGAGAAAATTTTTTAAAAATGAATATATTAGTTGAAAATTTTTGTAATGGTTTGAAAAATACAAAAATGCTTCCGAATTTCGTTAAAAAAAAAAATTTAAAATTTAACATGTTTTTTCAAAAAAATTGGTGACGCTTAAAATATTGACTAATTTGTTTGTTTTTTAAATTTGAATGAAGAATGTACAAAATTTAAATTGATTTGCTGTCAGAAGTTTTTGCTTTAATGTAAGAAGAATTTTAAAAATTGAAATTTATTGTATTTTTTCTACATTCGATTTTTAAAAAAAAATATATAAAATAAAACTTAGAAATATTTTCTAAAGCTCTAATGAAAGTTAAACAGCAAAAATATATCCAAAGGTTTTGAGCTAGATCTTTTATTTCATAGTTCTTTAAAAAAAAAAAAAAAAAAAAAAAAAGACATTAAACAAACGTTATGGAGAAAAGAGCTTACAATTTTTCAGTATGTGGCAGGTTGAGCCATGTGAATACATTTTAATCTCTTAATCTCAACTAAAGTCTAAGAATGCATTTTCACTAATCAATAAAAAATAAAAAAGCGAAGAAGAATTTTTTTTTATGAACTTGAAAGATAATTAATTGCATTATTAAGTAATAAAAATCGAGCTCTTAATTTCAAAAAATTTATCCCCATATCACTTTATTTATTATTATTATTTACGGTTTAATCATTTTTAGCTCTTGCTCCAAAATTCAACAAATGTTTTTTTCTTTCCACGTAACGATTCATAAATATTTTATCAATCATCATAGTTTTTGAAACCATTATTAATCAGATTTATCAACAAAAAAGAAGATTAATTCTTTGTTTATTAGAAGATTGGATTTTTATTTATTCATTGAATGAATAAAAAAATAAAGGAAAACTACAATGCTTTAAAATTTATGAAAACAGTTATCTATGTTAGAATACAGCAAGCAATATATATTATTCCATAAATATTTAAACTTCCGATAAGACGCAAAACAAAAATTTTAAATGGCCAAAATGTATTAATAACAAATTACATAAATTACAGCTGAGGCGAAAATGTTATGATAAACTTTAACAAACTTTTTTTTTTTTTAGAGAATAGTTTATTCCTTGAAACGGAAGATACTAGGCTTTCGTGATGGAAAAGAATTACTCAAACACCTGCAAAGATTGCAGGGATAGTAAAAGTTAACTTAAAATATGACATTTCAAGCTTTTTTACTTTAATATTTTATGAACATGCTATTTTTTTCAGTTAGATGATAAGGCCTTTGTCTGAATAATGATAAAGATTCTGTAAATTGGAAATTAATTTTGCATAATGGATAAAGTAATAAATTTGCAGTAAAAAAAAATACGGCATTAATAATTCTTAAAAGATTAATGAAAGCTTAATTTATTAAAAGAATTCTAGTTTGAAGTTTTACTATATATTTTAAAGTGAAATCAGAACTTTAATTTATAACTTGGTAAAACATTAGGTATATTGGCGTATAAATATTAGATATATAACCTAAAGGCTTATATATAACTTGAAAACATTACGTATATTATATTAGGTATATTGAAACACTTAGGTACACAACTTGAAATTATCCAGTTTTGTACAGTGCATAAAATAAAAAACGGAACATCCTAAATAACTTTTGATTTAATGAATGTATCTTCACATTCTAGGACTCAATCTTAATGGTTCGAGGGGGTGACCTCAAATAAGATAATTAATTAGACGATATTTTTATGTTACGAAATCAGAAACAAAAACGTACTTTCTCTAAAAAAACATATCTCTTTTTCTGCTGGATTCGGATTTTTGAAAAGCAAAATATAAGTAGACGCAATCTGGGAATATGGTTCCAATAGTTTTGTCAGGAGGACAGTCTGCTGTTTTCAACAACAGCTTAGCAGTTGAAATACTTTTAATTCAAATAAATCTCCAGAATTTAGCACACTGAATTGCAAAATAGAGGAAAATTACTTCACAATATAAGATTAATTTCATTTCATTTATGATTCATCAATATAATCCAACAAGCCAGAGCCGCGGTGGCTCAGGGGATAGAGCGTTCACCTCACAATGAGATGTCCCGGGTTCGAATTCCAGCAGTGGTATGCTGATACGAAGTCTGCTCCAAGCTCGCGTCGACCACAGTGCTGACGTAATATATCCTCAGGAGTAGACGAATCATGGGTTAAAATGCCCTAGTTGTCGGGCTAATTTTTGGAGGTTCTTATTGTTTTTCTCTATATATAACGCAAATGAAGGTTTGGCTCAATCAAAAAGTCCTCCAAGAAGGCAAACATGTCCAGGAATTCCCTTGTCTTTCGGGTTGGGTTAAAAATGGCAAGGTTACGGAGTTGGACATTGATAGTCGTAAACTCAGAAGTAGGTCGGCTGTTCAAAGCTGGTTATAAAATAAAATGAAAATTTTTAAAGTAATATTTCTAATATTTACTGAATCCTAGTAGTCAAAAAGGTATTGATGTCAAAACTCTTGTACCAAGCTGTAAGGTATAAAGTAACAAGACTGCTAAACGCCGGCCTTGAAACAAAATATAAAATAAAATCCAAAATGTCAGTATAGTGACAAAATTCAGATTATCCACACCTTTTTATATACAATATAAAAAGTTTAAATTTTTTTGCACAGCACTTTTAGAAATATGCATGATCTCATAAAAACATGTTATTTGTAACATTATATTATTTGCATACTAAATATTGCATTTGACGCAGAATGAATATTTTTATTTTATAACAATGCAACTACATATGCATACCTTCAAACTTAGGTAACGATTCGCAAAACAATCTTAGCAAGAAAGCAATCTGCCTAAAAGTCGGTTTCCATTTCGAAGAAAATCTAAAAGGTAAGAATTGCCTGGGAAAGCGACAGATTAAAACAACCATTAAGGGCAGAATCTCGCCTAATTTCCCTGGTGGTGCTTTAGTGAAGTAAACGACCTTCCCCAAACCTACGCTTTCCTTTTATTCTCAATGCAAATCTTGTAATCTCTAGTCGGCGGGCACTAATTACACACTACCGATTACGATTAAGATGTGTCATTTGGAATTTCAGATTGTTAGATGTCTCTTAAGGTGTGGTCAGGGGCACGAATTTGAAACCTACGCTTTAACTACCTCCCGCGTTTATTTGAAGTTGTATAGTTATTAAACTGGTGCACATGCAGCTGTCACCAACAAGGTTGCGTCGGAATTGAAATCGATTTCAGTCGGTTATAACGATATCAATAAAAGAGTTATTCATTTCAGGGAGGAAAAATAAATATTTATTTATTTAAATGAATGAAGTATTGGAATAAATTTGCCATTTGAGGTACCATAAAACAAGAAGCTTGTAATTAATAATTAATTCAGCTGCGAGGGGTTACAACGTTTGGTAGAATTGAAAACGTGATATAATATTTGTAAAAATTACATATGAATAAATATGCATTTATAGGTAACGCATATTTTATTAATATGTATGATTAAAGTATGCGATGTATTATATGAATGAAGCATTGGAATAATCGGAAACTCAAAATTGGGGATAGCTAAAATAAAATATAAAATATATTTTGGGGGGTCCGAAATCCGAATCCGTCGAAAAAACTGTATGCTGATTCAGAAAAGAATTTTGCGACTGATTTCGAAACATAAAATATCGTTTGCACCAATTAATTAGCATTTTTGAGGACATCCACTAGAACCATTAAGTTTGAGTCCTAGAACGTGAAGATATTAGATCATTAAATCAAAAGAGTAATTCATATTTTTTTCGCACAATACATTAAGCGAAAAGATAAGTCATAAAGGGATCATCAAAAAAGAATGCAGGAACTTAACCATCTTAAATTGAAATGTAGCGGAAGAATCTAAGTAATTTCTCGGCTAGTTAGAATTACATTTGAACAATTAATGATTCGTATCAGTCAACTAAAACGTCGAATCACAACCATAACTGTAACACAAAGAAGAACTGTATAAGACATGAAAATGGTATAGTAGAAGATTGAGTATTGTTTTGATAGCCTTAGAACAACTAATGATGCACATAATAAAAATGCACATAATAGGTCAATCTGCAGTTTAATTGTATTGAATATTTATAAAGTTATTGAAAGAAAACGTAAAGCAAAAAAATTACTTTTTTTTATAAAAATGTTCATATTTCCACGAATATTAAAGTTAGGTTTACGAAATGTTTAGTTATTGCATGCAATAAACAAAGTAATTTATAAAAGATACAAGGTTATTGCTAAATTTTATGCATAGGGTGTTGTTCGTAATTTATTACGGTTCCACTAACCTGCGAATGGTTTAAACTTTAATAATAAGCATGATACCTAATATCTAAACACCGCTAAAGTTATAAAATAATACGCCAAGTAATTTTAGAGAAATTCGGAAAAAAATGCCAAAAACTGAAAGCGTCTTTTTTATTATTGTAAGGTAGTAATATCACAGAAATTTTATTAGAATATTTTTTAAAATCATCAATTTTCTTTAGCCTGTGTATCTGAAGATTTGAAATAAAAAAAAAGAATGATAAAGAAACTGAAACAAATAGTATTTTAGTAAGTTTAAGCATTAAAAATGATTTAATGCTTCTCCTCTCAACATTTTTAGTTATTATTTATTCATTATGGGATGAAAAATAATTTCTCATAAAGAAAATTTTTAAAAAATAAAGAAAGCAATTTCATATATCTTTTGTGAAACTTGTAATTGAGCTTAATCAAAAACATACAGTCAGACATACTATAAAAGAATTAGTCTCATACAACTTATGATCGATTTTTTTTCTTCTTTGAAGTAGCATACAACTAGTACACGAGCACCAACAATTTTACCAAGTTTCCTTGCAACTGATGCATGTAATTGAAGTCTTACAAAACATACAAATAGAAATCGAACAGCAATAATTCCATTAGGCTTTCATTTAACTTGTAGTCGACTCCATTTCTTTAAATCCCAATTAGGATTAGTGGGTTTTAAGACACAGTTTAAATAATATCGGTGTCTTTTTACTGTTATGTTTGTTCCTCAAGAGAAGACAAGAGCGTGTCCTCAAAGGGAGTGCGAAGAGGGAATGTGTCTGCTATTTAACTTTAGATTCCCACGTTTCATGGTAGGTTTAAGAGTAAGCTTATCTTGACAACCAGATGCTGTCTTCTGTTACCGCGGATGACTTCGACTGGCTGGTTTTCATTACAAACAAATACTGAAGCGTTTACCTCTGTTTTAGTACATACATAGATACAGAGAGGGAGTCAGTAAAGAGCAGTGAGGGCAAAGGCCCAAGAGGCCCTGGTATTTCAAGATATTTTTGCTCTGTTTCATAAATTCAAAAATGAATTGCAGATAGAATTGCAAAACAACACCACTGAGTTGCATAGGAATGTTTAAAACGTTACTTTTCAAAAGGGACAAAAAAATAAAGGTTGACAGAAATTTTTAATCAGTTATTTGCAAATTTCAAATTGGTTCTTTTAGCAATCTATGAAAGGGGCAGTTGCATTCCATATCAAATCCCTCCAGTTTTGTGATAGCAAAATTATTATTCTTTCCTATTTTGATTACAATGTTTCGATTTATTTCAAATTAAGGAAATTTTTTTGCAAGGGTAAAAAAAAACTGACCAAGTTATATGTCTAAAATATACAGCTAGGCACATTTTTATGTATTAAAGCTTGATTTATTTTTTTTGCATACAAAAAGAAAAAAAGTAAATAAATAAAACAAGTGAAGATAAGGAAGCAAGAAAAATCTAAGTATCATTTTTCTTATGAAAACAGCCGAAATAAATGTAAGGATTTTTTTTTCTTAAAGCTTTTTTTCATATCAAAAGTGTAATCAGCTTAAAAGGCAACACATTATAAATTTTTTATTCAGAAAAATATATCTTTCTACCATAACTAAACACTTAATAAAAAATGACTTGTTTTTAAATTAAATTTTTTTAATGAAACTATTAAATGGTTAAAATTAAAATAACGTATTGTTTTTAATTACTTAATTCCTTTTGCGATGTTAGTTTTAAAAAAAAAATTCAAAATTAAAACTTCACCTGTTCGTTCAAAACCGACGCTTATGATAATACATATTAAAACTCCAAGAAATAAAGATGATAGATTTGAAAATTCCATAAAAGAAAATAAATTTTTTCCGCTTTTATAGGACATAAGATTATTGATGTACACATATAATTCAAATTTCCTCAACATACGACCTATCAAATATCTTTAACAATCAACATATCACTTTAATGACCTCTTTAGAAAAATATTAGTATTGACATAAGAATCATCGTATTAGAACAATAACGTGTAGTTTTTCATTACTTAATTCCTTTTGAGAAGTCTGTTTAAAAAAAATTCAAAACTAATCCTCCACCTGTTAATTCAAATCTAACGCTTATGAAAAATGCTTATTAAATCTACAAGCATTAACTGTAATAGATTTCAAAATTTCAAATAAGAAAACAAATTTGTGCAGCTTTCACGTCACATAAGATTATAGGTGCAAACATATAATTAAAATTTCATAAGCATACGACCTTTATATATCTCTGACAATCAACACCACGTCTCTGTATCGTTTTAATGTCTTCTTTAAAAAAAATATTGTCATTGATATAAGAATTATCGTATTGGAACAATAACAGGCACGAGTCATTGTTTGATAAACTCAGTGACCTTATGAGTTTTCCTTCTTCTGAGTTCGTTCAGAATAAATACGAATATTAATTTATAAACGGTATTCTTAAACACGTACGAGATTTCGTGGATAGCAACTTTCAAACTTGCTGCCTAAGTTTTAATAAAAATATATGTAAAAACTATTGAACATATGCGAGATTTCGAGGATAATAACTTTTAAAATTGCTGATTAAGAGAGACCCGTCGGACATTATTTGCCCAGTCACTGACCAAAGGCCGGCATTTTGTGATAACCAATTATTTACTGCAATATACCAGTGTTCTCCCTAAGCCTTTTTTAAAGGTAGCCCGCCATGCCTACCCTTTGATCCCAATAAATGATGCCCCTCTTTTTTTTGAAAAATAATCAGCCATCCCTTAAAAACACTGCTTTTTTATTCATATTCCATTTTGAAGAAAAAATAATTCAATGTTTAACTAATAATTACACTGGCAAATTATCTGTAATAGGTTTAATTTGAGATTGTATATCTGTTTATAGGTTTAAATCTGACTACTATTACTAATATTTACTTTGTCAGGATTATTCTCAACTGGTTACATTTTCATAAGTATCTTTTGGGGGGGGGGATATTAAGATTTTTTTTAAGTGATTTTAAGTTTTAAAACTATTTTCTTAACAAATGCCTTTTTTTTTTAAAAAAAAAAAAATTTATTTCAAATGTTCATTTTCTCATAATTTTCAGTTTAAATTATGGAAAAAAGTTTTCAAGTTATTTAATAATTTAGTGATTGTTTGTTAGTTCGCTTTTTCCAAAAAAATTATGCACAAAGATTGCCTTTTAGCATGCCTTTAACTATTTTTATGGACTACAAATTTTGATAATGAGAGAGAATTACTTTTTGAAAAACACATAAAATAATGAAAGAGGGAAATTTAAAAATTCCTGTAGATAAAATTCAGTGATTACATAATGTTACTGATTTTGATAAATTTTTACGGTGGCCTATATTTACACCTTCAAAACTCAAAGTGCCCTTTTAGAGAGGAAGCATCCTGTCCTTTATTATTCCTAGGCAGAACTCGGATTACAATCAAATGATCAAAATGCCCTTTTCAGAGAGGAAGCATCCTGCCCTTTATTATTCCTAGGCAGAACCCTGATTACACTAATCAAGAATTTTTGTCATTTGGCTACTGGTAATTGACGGAGAAATGGCCAAGTTTTGTCTCATGGTAAATATGTGTAAAAATATGCGAAATTTTATAAATCAAAATTACCCTTAAAATAAGTCTTCTCGAGCAACGAGATGCTTTCCTAACAACACATTATAAAACAAATCAACACGAGAGGTTTACAATGAAATTTTTATCCAGAAATAAAGATAACAAACAATTTTGATTACATTGCCTTAAGTTTGATAACCAAATGCCCGCTTCAATCACAACTTGTTTTGTATTTTAAGAGAATGGTATTCATTTAAAGATTAAGTATGTATAAACAAACAATTTAGATTAACAATGGGCGAATACTGAACCTATTATCTATTCACAATTAATATCTAAAAATAACATTTCAAAACGTATTTATTAAATAAAGAACTTTAATCATACATTTGTTATGAATAGAAATACTCCTGTGGTTTCTGAAAATGGAATTAAAGATATATTTAAAGTTAAAGGGTAAGTAAATATCAATTTATGGATTGAAGAACTTAAATTACTTTAGAAAGGTTTAAATAAAAGGAAATTTAAAAGAGGACAGGTAAAGAACTGTCCAAGAGTTATAGTTAAATTAATGAACTTCAACTCTGTAATATCAACATTCTCAGAAGTTGTCGAAACGTAATAAGTATGTAAAGGTGGAAAACTAAAAGCAACAGATGAATAGTGGATATAATGATCAAAAATTGGCTTTGTTTTCTAAATTGTTCAAAAAACTTTTGAAATCAACTAAATTAAGAATGTGTCTTTGAATGAAATTATGAAAAAGAATAACTATTTAGGTGTAAAAAAAGTTTAAAGAATCCCAAGTTTTATTTGAAGTTTAATTTTTATTTTATATCTTTTTTATTTTACTTAAAAAAGCTAAATGTATTTTTTTTTTGTCATTAAATAACGTGTCTCGTTATAAATTATTTGATTCTTCTATTTCTCTATTTTAAATTAAAATAAAACCAAAATTGAAAATCAACATCAAAGATTTTTATTTATTAATAATTATAATTTTAACTATAATATGAATGGAACATATTTTATCGATGCATATTTTATTATAAAAGATATCAATCTAATTATTACTGCATAAATTTATTCTTATCATAATAAGTTCTGACTATGAAAGAATGACTTAGTTTAGTTCCATAGTTTCTAAGATAAATTTTTAATTTATTCAAAAAATTTGACGAAATAAAAATCTCGCCCGGGTTTATTGAATATCCGAGTACATGGCAAGACCCGATTTATAATGAATCCGTCAATTAGCACAGTCACTTTTTAAACTTTCAAACAAAGATTTCCAAAATACATAAAATGCTTTTTTCTTTCTTTTTATAAAATTATGAGTTATAAATAATGAAATTGGAAAAAGGATTAAAAAAAAAAAATTATTATCTTTAATGAAGCGGACAATTAGCACAGTTAAAGGTAAAACCTGTGAAAAACAAAAGGTTTAAAAAAAGATTATAAGGAATTATTAAAATTTGGGAATTATTCTAAAAAGGGGAGTTAGAAATAGAAACGAGTTAAGGAACATTGCTTTCGGAAATCAGACATGCAGATTAAGGAAAAGAAGGCTACGAGTCTATCTAGACTTAATACTCATATATATACATATAATTAATTAGGCTAAATGAGTAACAACAGTTAATCATTTTGAGTCTTTTTCTCGTCTTCAGGAAAACATGTTCAAGTTTTGTCAAAATGAAACAGTTTAGTCCCGATAAATAAGAAAAGAACAAAATTGAAAATTGTAATAATCAGCAGTTAATTCTGTCCTGGTGCATTGCATTGCATGTATATTATTAAACAAATAACGCAAAATCAGGTGATATATATTTCAATAATCTCCCTTTTAAATATTTGATTCTGTCTCTGGTTTAAATTATTATATAAAATTAATTATAACTAAAGAAAGAAATATATTAATTTAGTTAAAAAGGTTTTATAATTATGAATTTATATAACTATTTTAACGATATTTGTTTCATTATCGGTCAACATTTAAAAACCAAATATCGATACATTTTTGTACTCAATATTTTCTTTGAAGATATATTAAAACTTTTCATTTATTTATATTAAACAATATTATATATTTGTTATTATAATCCACTGAAATTATTTTAACAACTTTTTGAGAAGATGAACTATTTTTGTCTATTAAGAACTGGAATCGACATAAAAAGAAAAACAAAGACTTTCAGACTGTGATGCTGCTTAAAAATAGATCATTTAATAGTTTTATTTTATCGAAGCATTTATGTTTTTCGATAAATGAAAAAAAAAAAAAATATAGCGATGTTTATCACTAAACGGTTGCAATGTATTTTTAATACTACAAATTATATACTGTGAAAAAACATAGAACTATTACACTTATCAAAAAAAACGGCAGAAACACATAATAGAAAATACAAAATAAAATTAATCGTTTTCAAACTATATTCCAAAACATAAATAAATTTGAAAATAGAAAAAACTTTTTTTACTTTAAAAAAATTAACAAAACTGTCTTACAAAAGGTAATTCACAACTGAAAACCCCTTTACTATTTTAGCATTTATTAAAAATAAAGTTTTACAGGCATAATAATAAATTTATTACAAGGTACGAATGTGTATACCATAAGTATTGTTTGTGTGTAATTTCTGATTTCTTCTATCCTTCCTAAAATTTTCCTGAAATGTAACTTAATTAGCTTAGAATTAGCTAAAATATAGCCACCTATTAATTTCAACCGCAACTTATAACCAATATCTTGCATAATATAATGAAATTAGTGGGCTCAACCAACCCCGTATTCGCTGCCGCTCCTCAACCCAGCTATGTAATCTCACGCGGTTTGCTTTGCAAAACATGCTCGCTTTGTTTGCTACTAAGTTGAGCCCATTCGAAAAGTGCTCTAGCACAAAATCTTATGAATTTCGTAAAATTTTAAGAATTTTAAATTATTAAAATCTTTACGACTAGTTTCCCCTTAAAAAATTAAAATTTTTAACCAATGATAAGTTAGGCACTTTGGGATTATCCCGAAGACCAATATAGCCAAAAGATAGCTACTGGGCCAATAACCGCAAATTTTATAATGCTTTTTTTTTTTCATTTAATTTAAATTTAATTTTATTATATATTTTTTAAAAACTAAAAATTTATATGGTTAAATTCAAGAACAACTTAATGTGTAATTATAAAAAAAAATAGAGGTTTTCAATTTGTTTTTATTCTTTTTATTACGCTTTTTATTACGTATTTTTACACTTAACTTTTTTAGTTATAATTTTTTATTATTGGATAAATTTAATGCGTTTAGAATGTTTATTTTGGAAATTTCTTTTCATTATGATGGCATCAAAGGATTTGCGCATTTTCGAGAGCATCGGCAAGTCGACAAGATAATCCCAACGTGCCATAAATTATTGAAATAAAAGAATCTAAATTAAAATAAATGAAATGCAGTTGAAAAACTTGAAGAAACAAAACAATAGTTATGCTTTTGCAAAAACAATTGTCAAAGATTTACAACTTTGTTAAAAGCACAATTATAAATTTCAGAATTTTGAGATATCACTGTAAAGCTGTGGCAAATGACCTGACTGTTATGAAATTAAATTGAAAAAAAATTACGCGTAATAGAAAAACTTGCAAAAACTAAACATTAATTATGTTTTTAAATAACAAAACAGCACGATCAATACTCAACAATAATAATGAATAAAATTATTATTATTGAACCTGCATAAGTATAATTGGAACATATAGTTGTTGTTTGTTGATATTAACTATTCGCTTTTAACCTTTTAATTCTTCCTAACGTATAGCTCAGTTTGCTTGAGCTTAGCGATGTCCATGTGAGAAAGAAATTTTCTGTTAGAATTTAGTAGAATTGCAGGTTTATGCTTTCATGCTTATGAAAGCTCCTACAATTGATATTTTAATTATTTGTTGCCACCGAGAAAAAGAAATTAGGTCTTTCTTTGTTGCAGTGCAAGAGAAATACAGATATCGATGTTAAACTCAAAAACCAGGAATCCGAACTAAATATAAAATTGTTCATGAAAAAATATATTCAAGCTTTAACACCAATTTAGGTAATCTACTGAAAAAATCATACCAAACAAGGGCAAAAATTAATCAAAATATTTTTAAATAGGAGTCCCCACCCCCTTCACTCATTGATCCTAATGACTGCTAGCAATATCTTTATTTCTCCTTATAAAACAGAAATTTAATTATAAAATTATTCCTTTTTTTGTAACATAATGGAAAAACGTTTTCCTCCTTAAATTCAATTTTAAAGACATCTGTTGACAGAAGAAATAAGATGCGTTTTTCCGGATTATAGTTGATTGTTATAAATAATGAATAATTTTAAGAATATCATAAGAAAAGATTTAAGTTGAAATAGGCCTCTATAACCTTGAAAAATATGAACTTTGGCTGTAAAAATAATAGTGTTTTATACAATACATTTTATAACAAAAAAATCTAAATTTTTGAATAAAAGTTTTTTTCTTTTTATATTTCTCTTTTATTTCCCTTCCTTAAAATAAAAAATATTTCGAAGCGATAACTATTCAGCTAAAAATGTATATTAAGAATATAATGCAGAAATAAATTAAATAATAATTTCCATAAATTTCGAACTTAATTGTATTTAAAATTAATTGTGATAAATTTAGTAATGCAAAGAAATATTAAAATAACAATGTTTCATGCTTCATATTTTCAAACTTCTATTAACTTTATGTAAATTTGTGCTGATAAAATAACATAAAACTGTTAACATAAAATTAGATCTAACTCATACAAATTATTATGATTATTAAAAAAAAAATTGTACTGAAAATTTGCTAAAACAACTTTTGCTATAAATAAATATGTTTAACAAACACATCTTGGAGTTAGTAAATAGATTTTTTTCTACTTGGAATTTCGTATGAAAGTGAACAACTCACCTCAAATTAACTTGACGAATCAAATCCTATTTAGAAATCACAACACTTATTTCATAAATGATGATAACAACATGTTTTGTGTTGGTATCCTCACACTGTCACACAGTTCATTAGTCCGTTCAACAATCGCCAAAGTGTCAACAAACAGAATCCGCACAACATCAAAGAAACAAAACACAAACCAAGCCAACTGTTTGCTTGCCTGGCCCGCCACAACCGGGCATGCACTCTACTCTGATTGGTTCAACGTGCTGTTCTCAGCAGACGATTTCTTTCTCAGGTCTCAGCTGGCCAACAACACTCCCGAAATGCATTGCGAGAGGGTGCCTTTCTCTTTGCATGTGACTCATAGAAGCTTCCCAGACTGGACTTGAAATTCGGTGAAGGGTTGATATAATGGTTGCTTTATCGCTCTAATTTGGCTGAGTGGAATTATATGGAAGAAGAAAGAATGAAAAGAACTTTATTTCTTGATTAATTGAGTATTAATTTTAGAGGATTTGTCAATTAATTTATAAAATGATTAATTTATCTTATCTTTTGAAGTGGTATAATTAAGACAAGCGCAGACTGAACATTTTTTATTTGTTCCAAAATAAAATTTTAAAAAATCATCAGAAAATGATTTAAGAAAATTAATTTATAAATATGCATATTTATAAATTACAGGGGTGGCTATTAATGATGAAACTGGTATTTAAACCTTAGTTAAATAGGTTTTGTAGATTAATTTAGGAATATGTTATCATGAGCGGTGGCATAATTAACGCAACTCCAGAATGAACATTTTTTATTGATACAAAAATAAAAATAGCAATAAATATATAAAAATATAAAATATGAAATTATTTAAAAAGAATGATTTTTAAATAACTTGGAGGGGAGATGATTAACTATCCCTTTGGTATTTATTAAAAAAAAATTGTATTTGTTTCATTAACTAAATCTAGATTACATATGATTTGCCAATTAAATTATTAAAGAATTAATTTATGTTATCTTTTGAATCGGCTTAGTTAGGGTAACTTCATATTGAACAATTTTATTTACTCAAATAAAATTTTATTTATTCAAATAAAAAAATGGTTATTACAAAAATTATGCGGGGCCATTTTAAAGCACAACTTAGGTATTGATTTATTTAAACTTCGTTTTCATTAACGAATAGGGTAAGGGCAATTTCCTTCCAACCAAATCTAAACATTCTTGTTTAAAATAATTTCATAATGTATTTTAAACACAATCATTTGTTTTCTGAAAATTAAGGAATATTTTTGTTTAAAATTCTCAATAAGAATAACTAAGTTTAAAATGGTGAAGTATATATTTTTTTAAATGTTTTGTTCAAGTTCATGGCTCGTTGAGAACTAAAATGGACTAAATTGTATACTGAGTATTTATTCTGTGTGCTAAGTTAAAACAAAATTTGAAATGGTAAGGAGAAAGAACATATGCATTTATTGATCCTTATAAAAAGGGATTGGGAAAAAAAGCGTAATGTATAAGGGGGAAAAATGTTTTTGATCTAGTATTCATTACATATTTTTGCATTAATCTAATTTATTTTTAATTTATCCATCTCATTTTACCAAAATGTTCAAAAATCTACAAAAAAAAAACTTATTAATGCTGCATTTTTATTTACTTAATGAATTCAACTGCAATTCTATATTTCACAATAAAAAAATTCCGGATCAAATTATAATTGAATCTATCATTGAATCACATTACTTTTATTTATATTCATTTAAATTTCCAAAATTACATCTAGTAATCCTAAGTATTTTTTTCCTGAAAGGGAACGTTGTATACATTTATGTAACGCGAATGATACTTTTTGCGAGATGTAAAAAAAACCTAGCTCTTCTTCTTTTTTTTCCCAGTTACAATATGTTAGTTGTTTTCATTCAAAAAATATGCAGTACCCAGGATTTATTTTCTCCAAATAAAATGTTTAGTTATCGAATTTCCCAAGTCCGTTCCGAATTCCGTTTCATCTAGAAACAGATAAATCTTTTATTATATTTGAAGTTTAAAAAAAAAAGAAAAGCATTTTCTCTGTTAAAGATGAAGATACAGTATTGCCTAAATCAATTACTGAACTGCGTGGTAATAAATATTAAAAAAGATTACTTAAAAAACGATTGAAATCATTACTTAGTTTTTCCTCTAAAAGAAAAAAAAACTATTTATTTTTTTTATTTGTTGCTGGAACTTGGAATAGACCGTTATTTAAACAAAGCGGCAATAAAGCACAAATAACGGACAAAAAGGACCAGTTTTAAGAATTGACATACTATATATAGTTTCACTTCTACAAACGAGAACCTTCTTCAGTGTGTGAAGAGAAGACAGAAATTTAGAACATTAATCTATATCGAAGTCTGTACAAATTTGTCTTGCCATCAAATTCCAAATGAACATCAGGATAAGTTTTCAAATAAATAAGTAAATAAAATAAATAAATAAATAAATAAAAAATAAATGAAATAAATAAAATAAATAAAGAGAGATAGAAAAAGTAATTTACCTGTCGTTTTTTTTTTTCCCTAAAAAAAACATTTATAAAGTTTTTTTTTTTTTTTCCTCCATGTTTTCCGCCTGCATACCCTATCAATTCTTGTCTCGAATTGCGAAAGTTACGTATTTTACCTTGTATATCCATTTTTTTTCCCTTAAAAAATATCAATTTGTTCAATAATAATTTTTTTTTCGTTATTTCTTTTTAAAAAAAAATATTACGTAATTATTGAGAGAGATATAAAGACGAAAAGAAATCCTCGATAGTAGTTTTTACATAAAAATGTGATCCAGCACACTTAAAAATTATTGTTTTTCGATGTTCCAGATAAAACTGTCATTTTCCACTTTCACGGGCTTTGTTTCTCTCCAATGAGCATTCTTGGCGATAAACTGGTTTATTGTGACAGAATCAAAGGATTGTAACCCGTCTTGGAGTCATTTTTTTTCTCTCTTCTGACATCGGAATTACAAACGGAATATGATTTCTTAAGTATATTTTTACAAAGGGTGCTCTGTCTGTAACTTGCTTCCATTTCAATGAAATTTAATCTTTGAGGTTTTTTGAAATTGAGTTTCCTCTGAAGTACCCTAATAAAAGTTTGCGTATTTTATTAATCGCATGAGAAATTATTTAAAAACGTATTGCTGACTGAATTAAAATGATGGAGATTATGGAAATACTATTTATTTATCCACACTGTAAAAATAAACGTGTTTTTAAAATTCAAAATAAAATAATTAGTAAAAAAAAAAAAAAAAAAAAAAAAGAAACCCCAGACAACGAAGATTAAGTCATTCTCATTCATGTTTAAGTGATTAAAAAACTTGAAGAAAGTAAATTAGCATCATATTTTTGTATGCATAATTAAGGTTAAATGGCAAGCAATTACTTCATATGTACGGTGCAATACATATTGCAGGTATTCTTTGGCCAAGGTAGGATAGGAACAAGGATATTAATTTGCATTTTGAGAGGACAGCAGATAAAAGAGTTTTTTTATTTTATTATTTACACCATAACTTTGTTTTATCATGCTTTAAA
Source organism: Parasteatoda tepidariorum (assembly GCF_982258835.1). Lineage (NCBI taxonomy): Eukaryota > Metazoa > Arthropoda > Arachnida > Araneae > Theridiidae > Parasteatoda > Parasteatoda tepidariorum. The sequence goes on along the minus strand of NC_141755.1, from coordinate 13,086,905 downwards.
AAAACTGTAAAATGTTTTGCGCACTGTGTTTTAAAACAAATTATAGTTTAAAGGAACAAATTGATGCACACAAATACATCATATATTTAACTCATATCACACTGTTGCACTGTAGCGTGCAAAGAGTGCGAACGTTGTGAAATGTGCAACGATCCCAGACCTCTAGTCGAAGGGTGGGAGACTTCAAATTCATGACTAAGACCATTAAAACTAAAACTACTTTTTATTAAGAAATTACATTTTTTAGCAGATGATATTTGATGTAAGCAAATAGAATGGGATTTCAAACAAGTTTATCAATGAAGTTTCAAGTCATTAATATTTTATTTTATTTTATAACCGGCGTTAAACAGCCGACCCAATTCTTAGTTTATGTTCAACACTGCAGACTTGTAATTTTGAACCCAACGCAGAAGATATCATGGATCAAGCATTGGAATAAACTGGCCTTCGTGGAGGACTTTTTGGTGGAACTAACCCACATTTGCGTCAGATGGAGAGGATCGAAATCTCCCACGGTTAACCCGATGGAAAAGGGATTTCAACCTAGGATCCGTCTACCATTGATGATATTTTACTTCAGCACTGTGATCGGTGCAAACTGGGAGTAAAATTTGAATGAACCAGTCACCGCTGGGATGCGAACTTGGTTCACCTCATTGGGAAAAAAACGCACCTCAGCTCAAGTCATTAAAATTCAAATATTCTTCCTATTTATATGTATAAAAATGAACTATAATAAAATTTAAAACTGAAATAAAGTTTGAAACTAAAATAAAAATAAAATGTAATGAAGCAGCAGAATTAGAAGTAGTAACTGTTTTATCATAAAATAATTTCCACCTTTATATGCATGGAAACATATTTAAAAAACAAATTTAGATTTTTTAAACGTTTCAATTTTTTTTCTAATTAGTCTTTTTGACCCTACAAACTATTACAATCCTTTTTTTTCAGGGACATTTAATCAAAAAGAATGCTTCAGGCACTTACGCAACTAACTGTGCACTGCTACATTAAAGGAGAAAACTATTGTGTGAGAACTGGTTGAGGAAAAGTTTAAAAGCCTTAAGACTACTTTTTTCTGCTATTTAAATTACCATTTAAATAACGTGTGTAATAACGATAACGCTTCATATTATGTAAATTATTTAACTGTAATAAGATTCATTGTTATAAACAAGATCGTTTTGTCAAAAGTTCGCGTAAATTTGAATTTGTCTATCAACAGTCTGGTTGAGCGTTCAACAAATTACTCAATCAGAAACAAAGTTAATGGGAAAATTCCAATGCCCCAAAGTTACAAAATAAGTAACATTCCGCGAGGATGGTCAATTATTACAACCTAGATGATTGACCGCCCCTTAAGGGATTTCATTCCAGCACGCGCCATACTTGGCGGCTTCTTTCCATGGCTTTGTTAGGCTAGTGTTACATCAAGGGGAAGAAACGGGATGTTAAACCAGAAAGGGTCTACCACAAGACCTGTAGGCCAAGTTTTATTTTATTTAGATTTTGTTCAGGTAATTATTACAGAAATTCTCTTCAAATGTTCGGAGGGGAAGATTTTGATTGATTGCGAATTTAGATAATAATGAAGCACTTGGTAGCACATACGGAGAATTTGATATAGTGATAAACCACAAATATATGCCACACTTAAAAGAAGAAAAAAAGTGTTTGAAAAAATTTATAAAAATCAATTTATATTTTAATGATGTTTTTAAAAAGACAAATGATAGGCTACACTTTTTCCTAATGTGACATTTTTACATTTCTTATTATTGTTTCTTAGATTGTACCTTACAAGTTTACGCAATTTTCATTAGATAACAGCTCAATATACAGAGATGTCTAATTTTCCAAATAAGAAATTGCGATGTTTTTCACAGAAATACTCTACTGAACGATTTGCAAGGATTGTTTCCGTAAGCCTATAAATGGCTTGTTTGTTACATTATTGTTAAATTCAGTTAAATGTAAAGTACCGTGTTTCTGGCTCAGTGGGAGCACCAAAAAGTTCAATAACTTTTACCTGAGCGCTTTGGTAATGATTTTGGTAAAATTAACAATGAAATAAGGTTTTATTAAAAGTAATAAAATTTGGTAAATGTGATAAAATTTGTTAGTTTTATAATGATACCTTGAAGCAGTGGTCTCAAAAAGTGTTCCGCAGAACTCCACAGCTCCGTGGCAGGAGTTCAGGGGTTACAAGAAGTAAAGGGTCCCTAAAATTAAGATTTTACTCAACCAGTAATAATTATATTTTTATCCAATCAATAATCCATAATCTATTTAATATTCAGCTGCTTAAATGAACTAATTTATGTAAAATGCGATGCAAAAGTAGTAACAAAATTAAAAATAAATAAATCAGTAAAACATTTTTTTTACAATTATAATATATCGAATAGATCATGAAAAGGATATGCATTTATAAAAAGTTAAATTATAATTTTTAAACAAGCTATATAATTCAAAATAGAATAACTAAATTCAAGAATAAAGAATTACGCTTCTCTGGTAACTATTTCACAACGTTTATAACCCTTCTTTTTGGAAGAACATAATTCAGCTTATTTTATTCATTTTCAGCACATGCATACAATAAAAACAAATCCATAATATTAAATATTTCACTCTTGACTTTAAATATTTTCAAAATAATCAGTGTTTTTTTTTCCTTTCTTTTTTTGTTAGTATTCCCAACTGCAACTTATTTTTATAATGCCAGGTTCACGCCAAAAGAAGCTTGACCATTTAGGGTTCCATAACTGAAAAAAATTGGGGACTGTAGCTGTAGAGCATGACATAAAAACCATTTACTCGATTAAATGTACTTTTCAGTTTTGCATCTTTTACTAAATGTGTAATAATAAGAACTACAATTTTGAAAGCCAGAATTTCCTGTAAAAATTACCAAATTAATGATTGAAATAAATAAACCCAGGAAACTAAAGCGGTAAGCTATTATTTTGACCAAATGGATTGTTTAAATACCGTATATTTTTGTTTTTAGTGCAAGAATTATTATTATTTTTTTTAACCAGAAAAGCCATTTCCGAACTGTTTCATAATTATACAGTACTTTTTTTTTCTCTGTGTACCAATAAGGAATAAAAACAATCGCACCTCTTTAATATGCGTAAAACAAAGCGGACATTAAACAAAAAATTAATAGCAAACTTTATAGGTAAAATTAGTAAGAAAGATTGCAAATTTAATGTCATTATTATTTTCTTTTTAAATTCTATTTAGTAATACTATAAATATTATATTCAGTAAATTCTATACTTAAATAAAAATCAGTCCGAGAAATCAGTCAAGCATTCTTTCAATAAAAGACATCGAATCAATGTTTGTACTGATTAAAAAACACTGTATATAGAATAACTTAATTGATTAATTTTCGGAAACGAAAAAAAAAAAAAAGATAAAATTGTTTTCTGGCAAAGCCTGAGCTTTTCTAGATTCAGGAAACCCAGCATTGTTAATTTAATTATTTACGGATTAGTATTTTTTTAAATCATCATTGGATGATTATTCGCTGTTAATTAGAAAATTCTAGCAGAAAGGTTGATTGCTTTAATGAGAAAGACAAATAATAAAACTACTCCATTTTCTTTTTATGGAATTAGTCGAAATTAATTAATGGAATATACAAAAAAAAAATGTAGCGTAAAGAGAGCCAGTATTTAAGCGTACAATGGTATTTTATTAAAATTAACGCATAGATAAAAATTCTGAATTAAATTAATATGCAAATTGGTTACTTAAAATAGGAAATGACTGATTTAATTTCATCTTCCAAAACTGCGGATCTTTTATCTTTGTTAAATTAAAATGTTTTTAAAAATTTTAAATGGATAGTAAAAAGATTATCGAGAATGCACTGAAGATTGTGTAAATTTTTTCAAATGCTCCAGTTTTTTAAAAAAACCCATAGATAAAATAAAATTTTCAACTAATTTTTTATTCTTGAATTTTTTAAGTAGGTTTACAAAATTCTGCAATAACATAGGTGCTTTAAGCTACGTTTGAAATGAATTAATCTTTTAATCCAGAAACCAGTTTGCAGGAGCCCGAGTTAGAAAAATTGCTCAACTTCGGCTCTGGTTAGTTAAAATTTTAGTTTTATAGGTGAAAAGAAGAAAAAAAAGTCTTAAGGATCAAAAATCATAAGCAAATATTTATAATTATCCAAACTATTACTTGAATAATTATCACAAGATTATAATTTTTACATTCGGTTAAATAAATTTTGTTAAAATTACCGTACAGTATAATAATAACATTTTTAGTAAAAAAATTATATAATTCTGTTTAATAAAATCGAAATATACGGTAGTTTATCTGTTCACATAGTAACGGTTTACGGGAAATTCTAGTTTTCAAAATTACTACGTAAAAAACACAAAACTTAAAAGTAAATTTAACCGAATAAATGGTGCCATGATAAAATTACCAAATTTTACTACATTTACCAAATGTTACCGCATTTTATAAATACAACATTTTATTATTAATTTTAGCAAATCGTTTCTTTATAAATTACCGAACTTTTTGGTATTCCCATAGGGTCAGAGAGATGGTAAATTTTAACATATTCTGGAAGCTTTGATCAAACTTTTTTTTTCTCAGTGTAGAGAGCATTAATATTATCGTAAAAATATTTATATTAACGTACTTATAATATTATCACATTCCTTGGAATTGGTGGAAAATTTAAATGAGTACATTTTAATAGAGTAAATTACATTTTAGTCAAAATCGGAATCAAGTTCTTAGTAAGGTTCGGAGCTGGAAAAATCAACAATCCCCCATCTCCACAATTCTGACTCATTTACAAAGAAATTTAGTAACGGATCCAAAAGGGTCAAAATAAAGAAGATCTTTTAAAATTTATTATAAATTGTAAGGAAAAATTCAAATTAAAATACATTTATGAGAAGGAAAAAAAAACGTATTACCAAATCAAGTTCAGTTTGCTGGATTTCTCACGGACAAAAAAAAAAATCTGGTATAATTAACGTAACGTATAGTAATGGCATTTTTGGTAAAAAGCCCCATAATTCTCGTATTAAAAACCAAAATTGTATTTAAGCCATTCATTTGGGAATTTTTCCGTTCCTATGGTAACGATTTACCAAAAATTCATGTTTTCAAAAGTATAGTTCTTATTGTCCTACATTTAGTAAAAAAATCAGAAATACGAAGTAAATTTATCCGATTAAGTAGTTTTTATGCCACGCTTTAAGGTTTCATGATAAAATTATCAAAATTTGAGACATATACCAAATCTTATCACGTGTTATAAAACCATATTTTGCAGCTAATTTTGCCAAAATCATTATCAAAGAGCTTAGGTAAAAGTTTCCTAGCTTTTTGGTGCTCCCTTAGAGCCATAAATACAGTTAATTTTACTATATTCTAGTAGTTTTAAAAATGCTTTTTTTTTCCTCAGTGCTGATAAGATTCAAATTCTGATATAGTTCATAAAATATCTCTTAAATTGTTTATGAATTAGAATAAGGTTCATGAATTAGTTACAAAACTTGAAACTTCTGGCCCGAAAAACATTTGTTCTAGTTAGCAAACGTGGTCAAATGGAAGAAGACTTTATAAACACCGCTGAACATTTAGGTAGAAAACGAATGTAATTTAAAAGAAATTAAAACGCCGCAGAAATTTTAACAAGAATACATATTTCTGTAAAATTAGCCATGTCTTGTTGATTTCGGAAAAAATTTTTTGAAAATCAGTTGAAAATATTTTAATGTAATATTCAATTTTGCTTCAATTTTCCATGTAAAGAAATTTCCGTTTTATAATAATGTACTAACTTAAATAAACTTAACAAATGAAAAAAAAAATCTTCAATTGAATAACTCGTTGATTAGAAAAAGGAAATAGATATCAATTCCAGCTTCAAAATAATCATTAATTGTACTTTCTTTGCTGGTTAGGATGAAAGATTTTGAAAGGAATTGGAACAAATAAAATTAACTTAATTAACACTCATGTCATTTTCTAGTTCATTACAGCTCATATTTATTTTGAGTCATAAAATTCAATTAAAAGCACAAAAGAACTGAATTTAATAAAGTTCCTTTCATACTAAAACTAGGTTAAAATAAATTTCCATTCATAAACTATAGTTAACATGTGAAATAATAATATTTTATGTCCTTATCACAATTCGCTCATCAAGGAATACAAACCAAGTAATTATAAACTTCATAAATTTGAATCAAATTTCGTTTTATTCAATTCAATGAAAGCCACAAAGAAATAAATTGGCGGAAAATAACGAGGCTTTGTTCTTTGATAATTCCCGACGAAATGGATAATAAAGAATAGAATGAAATTAACCCCACACTTGCCTCCAGCAATTGTTAAAATGATATTTTAATTTGATTAAAGCAACGTGAGAAGTATTCATAGTTTGAATAAAAGTCGATGCGCGATGACAAAGAGCGAAATTAAAGAGAAATAATTTTTCAAAGATTCATATTGTGGGGAAAATGCAAGACACTAAGAAAAGAAATTAGAATTATTATTATTTTTTTACCATTTTTTTTAAGAGTGTCATTCTTATTTCTTATACGTTGTCTTAATTCAATCGTGTTTTTATGTTAATTATGTTCATTTTTATGTTAATTTGATTTAAGCAGCGTGAGAAGCATATGTAATTTGAGTATATGTCTATGAGAAATGACAGTGGGTGATATTGAGCAGAACTAATTTTGCTAAAGATCCATTTTGCGGGGAAAATGTAGACTTTAAGAAAAGAAACAAGAATTATTATTGTTTTTCTTTACTGTGATGCTTTTTTAAAAGAGTATCATTGTCATTTCTGATATGTCGTCTAATCTAATTTTCATGATTGATGAAGAATTTCAATTAACATTTTATAGGAAAGCAATTACGTCTGCTCAAACTAACATTTGAATTTATTTAAAATATACACTTAGTTACAAAAATTTCCCTCATACTTAATTTATTTTATGTATCTCATTTGGTTTTAAAATAATATTTAAAAAAGAAAAAACTACAATTTTTCAGGGCATATGATTTCACAAACTCCTTTCTTCAGAATTGTTTGTGATATTCAACTTACAGATTTTTATTTATTTATTTATTTTGAAGAAAAATAAGATAATACGTAACAGAGCCTTTTTGGAGTGCCCAGGATTGTTTAAAAACTAAATTTAATTTTAAATTTTAATTAATGTGCATTTACTTTATAGTAGAAAAATTTAAGAATACATTTTAACTAGTACTTCATTAATAAATATATTTCTGATTTTATCATCATTAATTTTGTAGACAAATATTTGGAGTAAAAAATAATTGTAAAAATAAGAAAATAACAAGAGAAGTATTTTATCAGTATATGTATATTTATTTGCTGTAGGTTTTGATGTAGTAATTGTACAGTATAAAAACTGTGGTGTAATACCCATCCGAATTTGATGTTGAAAAACTAAAAAAAATGTGTTTAGGATTATTAGGATCATTTTATTTCAAGTTAATTTCACAGTGTAGTAAATGAAAAAGTGTAAAAAGAAATTGTGTGAAATTACTGTTAACAATGAGGATAAAAAAAATGAAAGTATATTTTGTAATACTTATATATAATTTTTCAACATAAAAATTTTTTTGGCAAAGTTTATTATATTTTTATCTAATTCGTAGCTTACTTTTTTATGTTTACTAAAGCTCCATTTTTTTCTAAAAACGAACTGAAACATTTTAAGTTGATAATTTAAATGCGTGTATTTAGAAAGAAAAAAAGAAGGATTAAGTGAGTTAAATATTACACTGGTTAAAATTGATATTGAGTTAGATCAAATAAAGTTTAAAATTGTTTTAATAGTTATCTAAATGGTGAAACACCAATTTAATACAAGTTTTAAAAATGCTAATTCCAACTACTTGATTTGGAACTGAAAAAAAAATTACAAAATAAAAAGTAAAAAAATCAATTCTAATAAACATTTAATGCATCGTAATATTTATCTTATACCGGATTCGTATAACCTTCTTTTGGATAATTTTCTAATTTTTTATATCAAATAAGAATATAATTTTTTATATCAATTTATGTAAATAATTTTTTATAGCAAATTTTTTCGATTCGGTATCACAATTCAAAAAATGAATTCTCAAAATAACATGGCATAAATTTCAGAATATGAATCAAGTTAATTACGATTTCTGAAAAATCATTTAAATGAAGAAAACATAGAACTATTTATTTGGTATCATAAATCATGAAAATCGGTATCCAATATACCGCTTTAAAATGTTAAAAGCAAAATCACATAATATTGTAAGAAAAATAACTTTTATTCTATTAAAATTTTCTACATTGCAACTTAAACAATTAAAGAAATATACAATTCTAAAAATAACTAAACAAATGAATTCAAAAGGAATTAACATTTCCCAATTTCAAACTTTCAAAACTTATTACAAACAAATGGATTGAATAAAAAAAATTCGCAATCCCCATTACATTGAATAAATGGGTGTTAAAATGAGGTGAAATTATAATAACTAAAAGTTACTCAATGTCCATAAATGATTTAACGCATCATTAAAATTGCTTTGATGCGGTTCATTTAATTTAACTTAACATAAACATTTTGGAGCTTAGCGTTCTTTTTATAAAAATTCTTCTTCCCTTTGTCCCCCCTTTGAGTGTAAACTGGTCTTCATCAAGCTTCAGTCATTCGTGTCAAATTCATTCCGTCGGGTGCTCTGATCGTTCTAAGTTTCTGGAAAACAACGGGTTTATGATTACGATAAAGTAAACATTTTAATGTTTACTCTGGAGGATGGTTAGATCGTCTTTTATAGTCGGTTTGAATTGCCACGAAATGCCATTTCGGGAAAACAACCGAAGTTAGAGCAAAAGGATACGTTGAGTGAATTGGGGAGAAAATGCTACTGTTTTGCATATAAACTTTACGAAGTTTTTTCAAAGTTTGTCATGGGAAAATATCATAATTCAGCTTTTTAGGCAAACCTTAAACATTGATGACATTTTTATTTTTGGTTAAAAAGACGCTTACTTTGTAACCGAGTTTCATAAAAAAAGGAGAGAAAAAAACTAATCAGTAGGGAACCGATTATCCGGGACGATCGGGACCATCGCTATTCCGGATAACTGATTTTTCCGGTTTTCTGAATCGCTACAAATAGCCGTTTTTTTATTGTTAAACCCAACTAAAAAAATTTTTTTTCGCAAATAATCTTAAAAAGAAGAAAAAACGATGGAGTAATACACTAATGATTATTTCCAAAATGATGGTAAGGTAAACATCTTTAAAAAAAAGAACGAAAAATCCTAAAATCTTATGAGGAAAAAAAATTTTTTTTTTTAAAAAATGACGGGAAAATTTATCGAATTTCGCTCCGGTTTTTTGGTTTTCCGGTTTTCTGATTTCCGTATAACGGGTTCTGTACTGTATTATAAAAAAAAATATTGATATGCTTGTTAAAAACTTTTTTACATGTATGCCCTTTAAAATCCCTTAAGTCAAGTAAAGGTCCCTTAAATTAGATTATTTTTTTATCATTTAAATTTTTTTTGAAAAGTTTTCTGTTATAAACAACATATAGAATTTATGGTTTTAGAATGAATTATTTGAAATGTAAATTTTATGCGATAGGAATATTTGATTAAAAATAGTATTTTATGAGAATTTAAAATAATTAATTTTTTTGAGTGAACTAACAAAGGTTTTTAAAAGAAATTCATTTAACATTTGGTTTCAAGCTTATTTTTGACAAAACATTTTCAAAAAAAATTGCTTGTGTTTAAAAAGTGTTTTAATTAATGCCTCAAGTCAGCAACTTCACTCGTTATGATGGGTCAATAAACAGGTATAATAAAAAGGTGGTAAAATTGCATGGTAATGACATTTCTGGTAAAATAAACCCATAATTCTAGTTAATAAAATCAAAATATACTGTATTGAAACCATTCATTTGATAATTTTTTACTTCAAATGGTAATGGTTTATCAGAAATTCTGGTTTTAAAAAATTATAGTTCTTATAACCACGCATTTAGTAAAAAATGCAAAACCGAAAATAAAATTTATCTGAATGAATGGTTTTAATACCATGCTCTAAGGCAGGGGTTGCCAAACTTTTTTGATCATCGACCCCTACATAATTTTTCGAAATCTCCATCGACCCCCATAAAAGTAGTTTTCTGTTAATTAAAATAAAACTCTATTAGATACTGTGTTTGTACATTTATTTTATGATTTTGAACATTTATTAAAGTAATAGTACATAGTGTAACAATAGTTTTATGAAAAATATATTAATGTTGAAATATAAATACCTTAATATTTATGAAATAATAAGTAATTATAAGTAAGTAGAAATAATAAGTAAAGTAAGCACGGATTTATTGCTTCTTAATCAATGACATGGGTGTGCCTGGTGCTTTTTTTTCTGCAAGGTTCGTTATATTGGGATCAAAATTGGTCAATTTTAATCTTAAATCCCCTCGAAACTCCACATTTAATTTATTTCTGTTCTTAGATAAGATTGAATTTACGTGACTGAAACCGGCTTCAACCATACAGGAAATTGGAAATGCTATCATAAATGGCTGAGCTATTTCGTAAAGTCTCACATATTTTTGCATTATATTTATATTTGTCCAAAATTTGCTTATTGTTACATTTTTAAAAAGCGTCTTTGCTTCAAATCCCCATAATAATTCAGCAAGCTCATCTTTCAGGTTGATATCCACGTTTTCAATTTGAGAAGAAAATGGCACAATAATCCAATCAGGGATGTCAATGTTTTCCAAATCAACAAAACGCAGTTTAAAATCGTCGCTCAATTTTTGAAGATTACCTGTATATATTTCCAAGCCTTCTTTTATTTCTAATTGTCACATATCGGAAAAATACTGATAATCCTTCGACCAATCGATCCTTCCGGTGCGGTTCGACCCCCTGGCTCAGATCGACCCCCGCTTATGTTAAATGGACCCCTGGGGGTCTATATAGACCACTTTGGCCACCTCTGCTCTAAGGTATCATAATAGAATTACCAATTTTCACCACACATACCAAGTTTTATCAAATATTTCAAAACTGTATTTTGTAGATAATTTTGTCGAAATCATTACCAAAGTATTCGGGTAAAAATTACCGAGCTTTTTGGCGTACCCATAAAGCAAAAGCTCAATATATTCTTGTAGTTTTGAACAAATTTTTTTTCTCCGTGTACCGATAAAGGGTTCAAACTATCAATATCATTGTTCAGGGTTGTATCGATTTTTCAAAAAATGCAATGGCTATTAGTTTTCAGTTAAATCACTAATTATGATTTCAATTATGTTAAATCAAATAATATTTACAAAATCATTTTTTTGTCATAAGATTATTATTTCAATCAGAGATGAAATTTCAGTTAAAAAATTTGTAATTACTTTTCATTTACAAATTTATAATATTTTATAATGTTTAAAATAGTTCTTCAATACCTTATCATAGTTTTATAAAATTCGAAAAATTACTATTCAAATAAAATAATAGTAATTTTTTCCTGCAGACATTCTATTTTTAAGGAAAGTATAATCTTACATTTTAAAAGAAACCATATATAAAACTTTCTAAACAGCTCTTTTAACGGAAATTACTAGGATACTTCGAGGAAAACTTATAAAACTTCTTTCAGGTCGGGAAAGCGTTTCGAAATTAAACTCAACTCAGTCAAAATCTATAAACATCTTTAAAAGGCCGAAAGCTCTACAGCTACAGCGTTCGAAATAATATTTTCGATGAAGAGTAAGGCTTCTCAATAGCTTTTAATTAAAACTTCAAGTTTCAATTAAGTCTTATTTTCGTTACGAAGCCGTAGTTTAAATATAGCCATAGCCGTAATTTTATTTTGCTCTTTATTGCTAAGCATTCGCCATCTCGCCAAATGCAATAAAATCGTAAATTTAGCAATTAAAATTTTATTTTGACGAAAGTATTGGCAAATGATTTTTTCCACTGGAAAGAAATATACATATATTTAACTCAATTCTCAAATTTATGCTAAAAGCAAACCAGTATTTTTTTCATCCGATTACAGTAATTTTCGGTGGATGCTCCGCATATCCAATTAGAATTGGGTTCAATTAATATAAGACGGATACAAACTACCGTAAAATAGTTTTCTATGGGAAAAAATTAATAATGACAAAATAGTTAAGATTTGTATTTGGCGAAGACTATCGAAACTTGGCAAAGACTGTCGATATTTGACTAATTTAATGGCTAACAATTTGAAATCCTTAGCGTGTGTCTCGAATAGGAAATAATTTTATTTAATTAAATAACATGGTTTCTTGTATTAATAATCGCAGATATCTCCGATGGAGTAAATCAGGTTCGAATCCCAACGGTGGCTAATTGATAAGAATTTCTCAACTGACTCGCACAGACTACAGTGCTGACATAAAATATCCTCAGTAGTACACGCATCATGGATGTAAGTCCTCTTGCTGCCAGGTTAACCGTGGGATATTTTCGTGGTCTTCTTCTCCATGTAACGAAAATGCGGGTTAGTCCCATTAAAAAGTCCTCCATGCAGGCAAATTTCTCTCCATATTGATCCAGGAGTTCTCTTGTCTTCCGAATCAGTTCAAAGACTGTGAAGTTGAACATTGGTAGTCGTAAACTCAAAATAATAGAATAAAAATGTAACTATTATTAATTATCATTGAAATTTGGTAACTGTAAATATTGTCATTATAATAAATAGCCCCTTTTATTTTAGACAGTAACTAGCAATTATTAATAAAAATCGGTTTTAATTAATAATAACTTTATTCCTTTGAAAACTATTACACTGATTACTTAATTGATAATTATTAATAATCAATACTCAAAAAATATTTACTTCATCTAAATAATTTTCAATAATCTCCGGAAATTGAATAACATTAACAGTAAGAAATACACTATCATATCAGTTCAAGCTTACATGATAACGTCAGATCTTTTAATCGTTAAATTATTTGAGTTAGTCACAATGAATGATGTAAATACTTTAAGCAATTTTCAAATTTTAGTTGAATTAATTTTTTTTTGTGCTTAGTAAAATGTACTAATAAACGATCAAATTAACGCAACGCCTCCCAATGAGTTAATAGGTTCGAATCTTGGCTAAGGAGGATCGATTCTTGCACTCCACCCAGCTCCTACCATCCACAGTTTTGACAAAAATAACCTTCGGTAAATGGGGGCCCATAGTCGTCGGGCTAACCATGGGTAGTTTCTATTCATCCAACACAAATTCAGGTTAGTTACACTCAAGCTTTCTACACAGGCAAGATTGACCACCTAATGCTTGGTCCAATAGTTCCCTTGTCCTCAGGGTTGGTATAATAATTCAAAAATTAAGGAACTTAATATCGATATAGGTCGATCAAACTGAATATCGATATAGGTAGCTTCAAATTCGATATAGGTCGGCTGTTTAATGTTAGTTATGAAAATACTCTGGTTTTTGATTCATCGAAAATTATGGTTCAAAAAATGATTAATAGTAACGTTTCTTCATCATTTTTTTTATAATTTGATTACTCTTATTGTTATTAAAATTTGTCATATTTGAAAATATTCCTTCAAATAATTTATATTTCAATAGCCTGAAAATGCTTTAAAAATTAAATTGTTGGAACAATTGAAATACAATCAAGTTTGACTAAAACAAAGTATAATAAACACTTTACTTCAAGAAATAATAATAAATTAAGTAAGTAATCTGTTGTGATCAAAGTGAAAAATAAATGTTGCATTAAGTTTGTTTTTCAATTTTTATGCAATGAGGGATAGAAAAATCAATAAACATGTTTTGCCAAAAAGCATTGTCACAGACAATTTAAATTGCAAAATACTTGCCTCCCTCTAAAAAGATGAATTGCTTTCTCCTTCTAATAAAAATATTTCGAGCACTCTCAAACTTTTTTACACTTTCTAATTTTATTTTCATGTATTTTTTTTAAAATTAAACTTCTTGATGGAAGTAAAATGAATTTGGCAAGATGTCACATGGGAGTAATTTTTTATTTTTTCTCTTTCTTACTCTCTGCACTTAATGTTTTCTGAATTATTTTCTTTTACGTTTTTCATAGTCTGCATTGAACAAAAATCCCAGACAACGTTGACTGAGTACAGAAAGAAGTATTAAGAGCTTGAGTACTTTGCGAAGCATTTTCTTTTTCAAATTTTACAAGCTGGATTAAAGGTTTGAAACTTACAGAGAAATTGTTGTAAAAACAATATTTAAATTGGCAAATAAGTAAGTTTATTTTTAATTTTAATTATTTCCCCAGCAGAAATTTTGAAGTAGATTTACTTATAATTTTACGCAATTTACATTGGATCAAATATGAAATAATATTAAGCAGACCTTCTAATTCAATATCTAATACCAAAAGAAAAATCTAATAATGAAATATATCAATATTTACAACACAAATTTGGCGAAGTTTGATGAATAATCTTCAATAAATTATGGTATAACATTAATGATTAATATTAATTTCAATTTTACGAATTAAAAATAAAGGAAATGGTCATGAAGAAAAAATGATGTTTGGTAAAGCATTACCGTGTATTCAATTGTTTAATGGATTCATATATTTAAACTTCTGAAGTTACTAGACAAAGTATGCAATAATATTAGCAACACAAAGTCGGAAAAGTCTCATAAGCGATTTTCAATAAGCAATTAGAAAATTTATTAAGATAAATTTCTGTTTTAAGAATTTTAAATAGAACTGAAAGATGCACAAATGTTGGTAAAACACCTTACCTTAGTTTGTATTAAATCGCTAAAAAAGAGGGTTATATATTGTTATTAATAGTATTGATAGAGCTTCTAAAGTATTAATATTTGTATTTCGATTTGAAGTATTAATAGAGATGGATTCTACAAGCAATGAATAATTGCATCTTCACATGGCGCAAAACTAAATTTTGATATTAGGAGCCAGAGCTTTTGAGACCAAGGGTTACTTAGGTTACTTCCCAATAACGTTAAAAATGAAAGAAATTTGTGTAGTTTTCTCACTTTGAAAATTACTTAAAGCTAATTAAGACACACCCTTCCAATGATAAATCTTTTGAAGAATTTTCTTCCATTTAGTTACTTGCTTGTTCATTAAACCAACTTTTGTTTCAGAACTATTTGTTTTTCTAGCGGTGGAGATATCTTTGGCTAAGGACGTCGGAGCTCTATCGCCAAGGAAAATGAAAAAAAGCCACTATTTAAGTGCTTTACACTTGAAATAAAACGATGTCTTTAAAATATATATATCAAGATGATATTGATGCCGTGAAGAGTTATCAGGGTTTTAAAACAGAAGAATGCCTTAAATATTTTAAAAGTTATTGAACTTTTTTAAAAATCGCCAATTTGACGATATTTTTCCGCCTGGATGAAAATTATTAAAATCACTGCCTTATTCTAAGTTTTTGCAACTTCTTATGAGCACATATAATGCAGCATTGGAGTAAGTTTTTAAATATTGAAAAGTTAATATATATATATATATATATATATATATATATATATATATATATATATATATATATATATATATATATATATATATATATATATATATATATATATATATATATATATATATATATATATATAGAACATAGGAAACTTTAATTAATCTTTTTATGTAAAGGTAATTTGCAACTTAACCAAACTTTCACTTCAGATTTAAAATTTTAAAAAATAGCTAGATCAGTTAAATTTTTAAAATTAAAGACTGATTTACCTTGCGCCATATAAAGTTTGAAAATTTGCATTATATTTCAAGTACTGATTAATTGTGTTGAATAGGTTGCAATGCAAAATTGGAGAAGACTGATCACTTTTTAAGCAATAAAAGCAATTTGATGTCCTTACACAATTTTCCAGAAATCCTGGCTAATTATTGCAATAAAAATGACAAGAAAGAAAAAAAGAAAGGAAAGAAAAAAAAAAAACAAATTTAAATCAAAGAACAACAAAATAATGAAAATTTTAAAGATGAGCAAATTTTGGGACTATATATATATATATATATATATATATATATATATATATATATATATATATATATATATATATATATATATATATATATATATATATATATATTAATATAAATATATATATATTAAAATATATATATTAATAAATATATATATATTAAAAAGATTAAAATAGTAAATAGCACAAAATTTTGCAAGCAGTAAAAAAAAACAATAAAAATGAATTAATATATAAAATGTTCTTTTGAAATAACTACGTAATGACGTGTAAACAAAAATAAAAATACTTTATTTACTTTAAACATACGCACTTGGAAAAAATTCAGTGGAGGTGCCGGGTATCGATCCCGGTACCTCTCGCATGCTAAGCGAGCGCTCTACCATCTGAGCTACACCCCCTTCGATTAACGTAGATGAAACATAAAATAATAACGTTATTGTAACAAACATGACCTATTCTGTAAAATACCTGCAAGGGTGGGTGTGGCTTTTAATCTTGAATTCGCCTCTTAATCTGCATTATCTATGCATTAAGTAGAAATAATAGTTTCATTTATTTGTTTACAACACGTCTGCTGATAAAAATAGACTATAATCATATATTTTACAGGGATAAAATGAAAGTAAAAGGCTATAAAGCAAGCCTAAATACGCTTTAGCTTTTTAATATAAATAACAGTCAATAATAACAGTCTTAACATTCATGAGTAACTCATCAAATTCACAACAGTTATGAAAAAACCAGTTCACCAAATTCGCAAAATAACATCATTTCATATGATCACGGAGCCTTTGGAAAACAGCCTTTCGAATCATTAATTGTAATTAAATTGTTTAAGTTCATTAAATAAGTTAGTTATGATAGGGTTTTTTTTATCATTATATTTTAGAATTTTTTTGTGGTGACAATATTAAAATGTAATCAAAATAAACTGCTGTAGGTAGAATTAACCATGCTTGCGTTTTTTTTTTTTTTTTTTTTTTTTTTTTTTTTTTTTTTTTTAATTCTAGGGATATAGTTTAAAAAGAACAACAACAAAAAATATAAACTTTGACAGCAAATGTCTCCAAAACTGAGATGATGTAAAATACTTAACACGCAATATATGATTGCAAATTTTGTATGATTTTACCTGCAAAAAAATTACAATTTGGGTGCTTTGCAATTTGGTAACAAAACAAAATTACAAACAAAAATTACAATTTGGGTCTTCTGTTTGTGCAAACCATTTTACCTGAGAATAAAGAGTAGTGAGTACATCAAAATTGATACGTCAGTTGTAGTACTATATCGAATCAGAAAATCACATTTCCGCTAAAATATTTGGATGTCGCCCCCGTTTGAAACAACAAAATAGTAGCAGAAGCATTCAAATCAAAATTAATAATTATCATGCTCAATAGAATATTCTATTTTGAACATGATCTGATTATGAAAGATTTGTTTTTTCGAATTTTAACTACGCCATAACGAAAAAAATTTTGTGTTTTTAAAAAAAAAATGTATATAAATAAATAGCTATTTAAATAATTTAGTAAATTTTTTTGTTTCATTAATAGTATTGGATAAATTGAGCGAAAATTATACTGCTTTGTGCTGAATAAATAAAGAAAATAGTACAATCGCATTTTACAAATGATAAGAAACATTTTGAATCGTTTGCTCAGAAATATTGTAAGCCATTTAATTTAAAAAATATGCCTTAAAATGTATTTCGTACATCAATTATAAATGCCTGCAATCTTCATCATGTACGCCATAATAAAAATTTCTATGTTCTATAACCAATACACAAAGATGATATTTTTTTTTTTATATATTCACTACTTTAAAAAAATACCTGGTATGAAAAATAGTATGAATACGTTCAACGTCACTTTCTCGAAGTTTAATCGCGGCAAGTCACGAAGGCAATGAAATTTCGATACATTTATATTGAGATGGCAAATGCGATATTATTTATTGTAAGTACATTTATGTTTCTTCTAATATAATACTCGAATGAGAAGTTCAAGAAACACATTATTTAGCAATAATATAGGCTATTTTTTACTTATTTAGGAATTGCCTTCTCTTCTGTTCTCATTTTTACATTTTTTTTAATTCATTAATTTCAAAAGTGAAAAATTCTTGCTTGGTTTTGCTAAACACCTATAAATTATAAGCAAATAAAAAGCAGTAATTTCATCATAATATCTTAGAGCAGCAGTTCCTAAATGGTGTTCCGAGGAACCTTAGGGTTCCGTGACCGGTAACACAACCTAACTCTAATGTCCAGTTAAATTTATTTTTACGGTTCCGAAACCATGTTAGTAGTAAATGGTTACATAATCGCATAGTTTTGTACACATTTTTTTAACCACACCAATTGTTAACGGTATCAAAACCGTAAAGGTAAAAAAATTATCCTAATCGTAAACTTTACCGTTAATTGGATGGACAGACTGCTGCCGGTGATTTTACCGTAAGTTTAGAATGAAAATTCTAACAGTGCAAAATACTATTGAAAGTTCTTTTTTACACGTTATTTAGCTTTATTCATTTATAGAGTAAAAGTTCACCCATTCTTGATTTGAAGTTGTTTACATTTCTTTAAGTCGATCAAGTATTTATTCAGATTTACAGTTTGATGCAGCATGTAGAGCGAGAATCGAAATAATATCTTCTCGGGAAGACCTAAGGTCACTCTTTGAGGGCGCGAAAAGAAGTACAATTCGAATTCTTCAATAAAACAATGGCCTTTCTATGTTGATAGAAATTAGAAATTTGTAAGCAGTAGAGGTGTGTTCATTTGCCTGATTTATCATAAGGCCATAGAGGCCCTGGCCTGGTGCCCTTTAAATGTTATAAATGATTTCTTTTTGTTTTTTTCCTCAAGAATAATGATTTAACAAAAATTGCAATATTTATAAGCTCAAATTTACAAATATATCGTAATTTACCCAAGTTGGAAATAATTTAAAGGTTCTTCATGAATAAACAACAAGCAAATTTTGTTAGAAGTTATGACCGGGCCTCTGACATTTCTGAGGCTATCGTATATTGGACCCTGCATTTCTAGTTCCTTGGCCTAGGGCAGGGGTCGCCAAACTTTTTTGATCATCGACCCCTACATAATTTTTCAAATTCTCCATCGACCCCCATAAAAGTAATTTTTGTTAATTAAAGTAAAACTCTATTTGATACTGTGTTTGTACATTTATTTTATGATTTCAAACATTTATTAAAGTAATAGTACATTGTGTAACGATAGTTTAATGAAAAATATATTAATGTTGAAATTTAAATGCCTTAATATTTATTAAATAATAAGTAATTATGTATAAGTAGAAATAATAAGTAAATAACTGCATATTTACTGCTTCTTAATCAATGAGATGGGTGTGCCTGGTGTTTCACATGCATTGATAATTTAAATTGATATCTAAACTAAACGAATGGTCTAATCGAAACAATAACTAATTATCCAAAACTATAAAAGTTTTAATAATGACACTGCAAATATTCAACACTGTTCCAAGTTTGCAAAGATAGCTGTGAAACTGCGTATGATATTTGCGCTTGTAACGTCAATGCTCGTCACACTCGACATTTGGACAAGCGCACATATGCATATGACTTATAAACTGTGCTCAGTTTGTGCCACTGCTCGCTGGTACGTAAATACTTGTTTCACCCGAATAAATATAAGTTTATTAATTTATGTTTTATAAAGAAACTGATATTAAGTCAATTGTAAAAAAATTCACAAATTTTATATACTCAATTAGGTATGTGCAATTTGCGTATTAAGAACTGTTTTCTCTTCGACCCCAAATCGACCCAGTATTTCCGACCCAGTAATCGAACAGTATTTCTTAAAATAACTCAGATAAATCCATGTAGTTTTTGTTATTAATGATTTCAAGAAGCCAGGAAAATGACAGCATAAAAACCTAATAATAGATTTTAAGCCAGAAAATTGGTTCTTTATTCATGCAACAAGACATGTTCAGATAGGAGGTTATCTAATCAATCTATTAACTTAAGATATTGATTCCCGGCGCTATCTATTTTGGTTATAAATCACTATATAAAAGTAGCCAGGAAAATGACAGATTTTCATGGGACAAACAAATTATTGACAGAAAAAATTATTTTAAACGAAGTTTTAGTAAACAATACCCTTTGTGTATATTCTAGAAATGCTTACATGGGATAAGATAAAAAAAATTGGATTTTGAAAAATGTATGGGAAGTTTTGAAGCTAGTTATTAATGGAAATATTGTTTGGGACATGCCAGGAAAATGACATTTTGATATTCAGTTAAATTTTTTAAGTATACAAAACAGTCAATGCTAGTGCAAAGTCATTTTAAAATGCTAACAACAATGATATTTATTAATTTTTTTTGAAAAAAAAGTTCTTTTAGTGTTATAGTATTAGATCTTGGAGCAAGGGACAGTAAATTGTCATGTTTCGTGAGAATCACCCATATACCTATATTGCTAAACCAGACCGTTTTCGATGTACCTTTTCTAAGAAATTGCTTATGATATTGCTTTGAAATTTTTTAGAGAAATTTGAGACTATATTAGTTGTACTCTGTGATAATGTTTCAGTGTTAACAGGAATACTTTTTGAGTTATGAAGGATTTTTGATTAAACTTTTAAAAAAGTTCACAGCTCATAATTTTTAAAAAATTTCCGTTAGAGACACATATTAACAGTTATCACAGTGTAAACATGTATATGAAAATATTCTGTGGCAAAAAAAAATTGAAGCAATATCTTGTTTTAATGCTAAGAAAAGGTACATCGAAAAAGACAAGTTTTATCATTATCTTTACATGCCCTACCGATTCCCCTTAAAAATTTAATAATTATCATTTTATAGTTTTTGAGAAGGACATAAATAAATGAATAATTAAAATATTGATAACTTTGGAAGTCATAAAACTATTTTCATTTTAATTATTTTAAAAAATATTCTTTGCATTTATTTTCGAACTTATTTAAATGCATATTAAGATACATGCCTAATACATATCTTGATCGAAATTTAAATTTCATATTCGTAAACTTTATATTAAAAACCTAAAGCGTATTTTTGCATTGGTTTATAGCCTTTTACTTTCATTTTATTCCTGTAAAATATTTTATTATAGTCTATTTTTATCAGCAAACGTGTTGTAAACAAATAAATGAAACTATTATTTCTACTTAATGCATAGATAATGCAGATAAAGAGGCGAATTGAAGATTAAGAACCGCACCCACCCTTGCAGGTATTTCACAGAGTAGGTCATGTTTGTTACAGTAACATTATTATTTTGTGTTTTATCAATGTTAACTGAAGGGGGTGTAGCTCAGATGGTAGAGCGCTCGCTTAGCATGCGAGAGGTACCGGGATCGATACCCGGCACCTCCACTTCTTTTTTCCCCCCCTCTGAAGTGCTTGAGTTAAAAGTAAATAAAGCATTTTTATTCTCGTTTACATGTCATTACGTATTTTTTTTAAAGAACATCGTTTGATGACATTTTATATATTTATTCATTTTTGTTATCTTTTATTTTTTTTTACTGCTTGCAAGATATTATTTAAACAAGAATAATTTTTTTAAACTATTGATTGATTTTTCGTAATTTTACTTTTTTAAATGTATTTTTATTTATAGGTTATGTATATTTTGAAGAGTAATAAAATGATAAATGATGTTAAAACTGATATATTACATAGATATAGAATGCATGCGAAATGAATTATTCTTTTCTGTTTCTTGCCTTGATTTTTCTACGAATGGTGTCGTTTAATTTTTCAATTTTTGTTTTTTACTCTATTTCGTTAGCATTAAATTTTTTATAATCACGTAATTAAAATGAGTATTGCAATACTAAACCTGAAATTAATTATATAAATTTATTTTATATTTAATTCAAAATTTGTAGACTGTTATTTTTTATTGTATAACGTTTTAAACTTTTTATTTATGCAATTTTAAATGACATTCGAAGCGAAATAAACTGTTTGTAAACAAGCTTTCTTGTATATTATTTCCTTTAATTCCTTTTAAATTACAATTAAAGGAAGCAATCTGGAGTTAAGATCCATTACCAGAAAAAGCCACGTGAGAAACCAGGCTATTGGATTAAAAATTATTGATTAAAGTATGTATTTTAAACTTATCCACGTATTCTTAAAATAATTTTTCAATTTTTTAAGTAGTATTTCCTTATTGTTTTATGAAATATATCATTTGCAACAAAATATAATTTTATTAAATAAGACTTGTTCAAAAAAGTGTAAAATACGTATAGTTATTTTCGATTGATTTATTGTGATAATTTGATGTCTAATCATTGGACGAAAACAGGGTTGGGTTAAGGTATGACGACGCCTGGTGACTAACCTGGGTACTGATGTCTAAATTGGGCCCTACCTATACTACATTATGCAAAACATACCTGTATTGAGAAATCTTTCTTATAAAATTCAGTTCTAATTAAACGTTCTGCATGAAATTGTAAGTGTTAAGTGTAAGTGTAATTGTAAGTGTTATGAGCTACCAAACGTACAAAATTTAAAAATTGAAGGAAACAAACTTGAATTGTTTATTTTTTTCTAAATTTGTTTTATTTGCGTTAGCGGAGACCCCAGAAAATTGTGCGGGTTTCATAAATGGTTACAAGAAATTAGTTAGAAAAAATAAGGGAAATAAAAGCAATTGTGCATTTAAAATTACGCAAAACTATTAATGATTCTAAAAAGGCCGGGATAGCACTTAGTAGGTAGGGCACTTAGCCTATGTCCAAGAGTTCATGGGTTCGATCCTCACCGGCCGAAGCCCCCCGTGTAGTAAATGGTGACTGATGCACGTTATATCTGTGGAGTCCCAAAGTCCTCCATATTCCCAAAACACATCAATACCTCTGGGGATACTGATCTAGGAGTTTCCTTGTCTTCTGAATTGGCTCAAAATTATGAGGCTACAGAGTTGAACATTAGTTGTCGTAAACCCAAAATTGGGTCGGCTGTTCAACGACGGATAAAATAAAAATAAAATAATGATTCTAAAAGAAAATTGTAAGACATTAAAACATATATAATACTTTTTTTTAGGAAATCACAAATATCAATTCTATCTTCGTAAACTATAGAGTTCACCAAAAAATATACGGGTCTCGGACTTCAGCCTCAGTAGCCCCCCGTTTATTCAGGCTCTGGATGAAAAAGTTGTTTTTATTTAAATTGAATGGTTCATTGTATAAGTAGTGAATATTTAGTACATAAAACATAAATGCCAACAGAATTCATAGTTAGTAGCTGTTGACGTTATTGTTCCCAACTTCATTGAAGTGCCCTATTGCGAGTGATCACTTCCATAAATCCATAATCTGCACTTTAGTAACACGCCTTTTGATCCCAAGTACTGTTAAAACAATGCTCTTCCTTTTGCTAGCTGGAAAATAAACAATGCTCAAACAACTAATAAATAAAGGAGTACTCCCTATGAATGCATCCAACCATTTTATGAATATTCGATCGGGAACGAGTAGTTATCTAACTTCACACACCCCTCGTAACGGAGTTCCAGCAATTAATTAAAAATTCAAGCAATTCCTTTGTTTTCCTATTTCGGCTTTGCTATCCAGGGATTAAAGTATTTGTCATGGTATTGCTGAGAAAAATGTCACACGTCCTCGCCTTTTCGCGTGTAAAAAAAGAAATAGCAAAGCCGCTTTGCTTTTATTTATTTGTCTTTAAGTTCGGAAGTAATTGATATTTCGAGGTGTTGAAGTATTATGTTTGTTGAAGGATTGATGACCCCGACTTCCGAAAAAGTTTCTTGAACCTGTAATTGTGATGGATTAGGAGGGTTTTTTTTCTCTCGCATTGTTTCCAACGCTTTGGAATTGATAATTTGTAATCCACCTTAATAATGTTGCTTTGTTGTTTCAAAATATGTACAGTTGAGCTGTGCATAAAAAAATTGACAACACACAATGTAATTACTGTAAACATTAAGTACACGCGTATCAATAAACGTGGTTTAACATTTGTTTACTATAAACTAAATTCTGATGAATTAAAAATATGGGATAATTTTATATTAATAAATCACACAAACAACAGCAATTACAGCACAATGAAATAAATATTTGAAAAAAATATTGGTAAAAAAGTAAACTAAAAAGATAAACTTATTTTAAAAATATTGTTACTAATATTCAAAAATTGATAATTGTTTATAAGTGGATTATGTATGGAAGTATAAAGAAGAAAATGTATAATAAGTGTTAGTAAAAAAGTATACAAAAGAAAAAAAAAAGAAATAATCAACTTTCGATGATAAGAAAGTTAAAATTGAAAATATTAAAAAAAAATTTTATTTGACAAATTAGTTCGTTTTTTTTTTCAATCAATACTACAAGAGAATATATGGCTTATTTTCACTTTTTTTTATTTTGATTGTTTCATTATTTATTTATTTTCACACAAATTTTACACTTGGAGAGAGCATATTTATCATCAATGCCTTAGTGTAATTTCTGAAGAAAAACAATTTCTTTTTTTTTTGGGGGTGGGGGGTGGGGGGGGGGAGATAACTGTGGAGAACCTATTAAAAAATTATACAGTGTACCAAAATAAAACTTTTATATTTATTTTATTTAAAATTTTAAACCTATAAAATGCGTATTATCAATGAAACGCCACTTATCGTCGCACGTAAGCGATGCGGATGTATAACCATAACTAACCAATACAATAATGTCAGTCAACATACTGTCCAATTTTTTTTTTTTTTCACCTCTGAATTATGCGTAATTTATTGTTTAGTTCGAAATATTTTTTGCAAAAAATTTTCACTATCCGTTTTATGATTGTGTGCCCTTGAGAGTTAGTTATGATTTCAAGAAATATAGTCATGGTTTGATTAAATTTTGTTATAAATTTATTAAATTATAATATTATACAGAATAAGTTTCGAGCTTTTTCTTCCCTGAGCCTCCTTAGAGACATAGTCTAACGTAAAGTCATTATAATGTGACATTGTAATGCATGTTTTAATTTTTTTTCAATACTTACTGTCATGTAATTAATTGGTTAAAAATATTTTTAAGCGGTTTAAAATTAACAGAATTTTGAAATTAAGTATATTAAAATTTAATAGTGCTGTGACCGGAAATAAATATACTCATATTATAGAGAATTGACTTGGATTTATTAGTACTTAAATCGTAGTTCCAACATTTTTACTAGAATTTAAATTCGAATAATAATTTAAAAGAAAAAAAAACAATTTATAGATGACGCTGGTTTTTTTTTATCAGTGATCTTAAACTTGACATGATAATGAATGACACCAATTTGATGAATATTATACTTAGTAAATATGAACAGTCACAATTATTATGACTAAGGGTCGCTGAAATTTAAAATTCCTGGGATTTTAGTAACGCATTATTAGAAACCAAAAAAACCCTAAAAGGCCCTAATTTTCCGAATTTCTTAAAAAAAAAACAAAAAAACAAAAAAAAAAAAAAAAAACAGGTTAAATTTTACTAAAATATGGATTCTTCACAAAGATTTTTTTAACGCCATGGTGACCTGACAGTTGGAGTTTATATACACCTTTCTATAATTAAAGTTGTTGCCTTCAATAAATATATTTTTTATTTAAAGAAATACTTGTCAGGGTTTCATAATTTAAATTTTCTAAAGTAAAAATACATAAAAAGCACAATGCTTTAGAAAGCTTTTAAGTAATTTAATTTCATTCTACAGCGAGACGAAAATCACAAGAAATCAACTCAAAATCAACGGCAACCCACTCGTGGCACCATCGTCCTACGGAATTTTCATGCATGTCCGCCATCTTTGAAGAAGAAGAAAAAAACGAGGTTAATTAAATTTAGCGCTTGCTTTTTTATCCGAAGAGCACTCGAGTCCACGTAATCTATCATGATAGGAAGTGGGTTCATAAAGGCTGCTTCTTTCTGCGATGATTGAGTGGATTGGATATGTATGCTCGATAATCTCACTGATCTTCAAAGCGAGGACAGACGCTGTCTCCAGCAAAAAATGTGCTTGTCGGCGTCCATTTTAATAAAGAATGAAATTTTTCCTCTTTTTCTTGCTTTAATTCCGGATTTGTAGAGAAAATGCCAAATAGGGTAAAGATAAATTAGTAAGGAAGTAAGGTTTAAAAGATCAAAAGTAGCAGTGAGGTAGGAGTTCTTTTGGAATTTAAATATCGCGATATACTGTCAGACAATATTCCACATTTACAATTTCCATTCATTGGACAATAGTTTTATTTCAGCCGTAGTGGCTCTGGGGATGGAGCTCTCGAATCTGAATGAGGTGACTCGGGTTCAAATCCCAACGACGGCTGGTCGATAAGAATTCCGCAACCAGTTCACGCAGACCACACTGCTGACATAAAATATCATCAGTGATAGACGGATCATGGGTTAGAGTCGCCTTGCCGTCAGGCAAACCGTGGAAGGTTTTCCTCTCCATAAAAAGGCAAACGCGGTTTAGTTACATGAAAAAAGTCCTCCATTTACCAATCAAAAATTTTCTCCCAATACTTGATCCACGAATTCCTTGTCTTTTGCATTGGGTTCAAAATTACATTACGTACACCCAAAAATTGGGTCAGAAAAACTATAAAACAACTATTTTGTCTATAAATAGTTGTATGAAACGACTATTTGTAGAAAACTGCAAAATTGGGTTGTTCAAAGGCAGTTAGGAAAAAAATATATAAAATAGTAGTTTTATTTTTAAAATGAAGAGAAAACACTCGTTCTTTTAATATCAGTTTCAGAAATCAATGAGTAAGTTAAGACTGGATTTGTATAATGGATTTGCCGAGTGAGTTAAGAGTCAATACTTATAATAGTATCCGGGGCCCCCACTAAGCATTTGCCACCTCGCCAAATGTGATAAAATAGTAAATTCTGCGAAAAAAAAATTTTTTTTGGTGATTGATTCTTTCTTTCGAAGAGAGGAATATATATTCCTCTCAATCCTTAAAAAAATTAATTAATAAATAAAGAGGTCCAAATGATATTTCCTGAACAAATCCTGTATTTTTATTCGATTACCGAAATTTTCGTTAGATACGTCGCATAGCCAACTAGAATTATATTAAGTGTAGATAATGTAAGCATTAAGCAACAAGAAATATGTAATCATGAGACAAACTACTATAAAATAAAGATTAACACGCTCGTTGCCGTATCACTCAATATCACTTTTTCCGTACAGTTTGTGCCAATAAAACAAATTAAGCATTCGCAATATGCATATTATCATCCAGTTATTTTTGCAAAAAATACGTCTCCTCTTGACAATGCATACAATAACGTGACAAAAACATAATATTGCTTCAAGGTTTATCCTTATTACAAGTATGAGAAGTTATCAAAAATTAACCCCAACCTATTCCAATTTCTTTTCCTCAAAGACGATAAAAGATAGAAATTTTTCATCCTCCCTTCCATTCATTGCTCATTTACTATTCCCAACAGCAAAATGACTCTTGATTGGAGTTTGCATTTTATAAAATAATTTATTTTATGGTAAATTTGTATAGTGATTTGAAGTTTTCTATCAGAAAAAATCAATCATAAAAAATTTGTTAAAATTTGTCTTCGGCTAAGAATTTTAAAATTTGGCTAATACTTTTGATATTTGGCTAATTTACTGGCTAATAATTTGAAGTCCCTAGCATGGGCTCTGGTATTGTTGTTGATATTATTAAAATCAACAAATACTTTTCATGATAATGATCACGATATTACTCTATTTGGTGAGTATCGTCGTCTAAAATAATCACGGTATTATAGTTGTTTGTAGTAACCTTATAGTCTGCATTTATCGAACACATAATATTTATAATATACAGTTAAAATATATCGTTATTGCCATACTTAAAATGTATTGCTGTTTCACGATTTTTTGTCCAGCTGTACTATATAACATATTAATACATATTTAATAAAGATAATGAATTATTTAAATAGCTTTGTAGAAGGAAAGATGAAAAATATTATTGTTCAGTTTCATTATTTATAATTAGGCGAAAACACTTTGTTATTTTGTCAAAAACTCAGAGAAGAAGCATTTTTGACTGGTGTTAAAAAAATAAGTTTAAAATAGAGAAAGTATTTACTTTGTGAAAAAGAAATTTCTGTGATATTTTAAATCAATTCTAACTGTAATAATAATTACAGAATTTAAACGTACTCATTATAAGAGAGAGTAGTAATAACGTACAATAATCCAACAATACGAAGATGTACAAATTCGGATTATTTATTAACGATAATCCTAGATTAATTTAAATAACATAATCATTTGTCTGCATATTAGTCATATAATAATAACGGTGTTTTATTAGTAAGTTTTATTTATATATTTCAAATTTTTAAGACATACTTTATCAGCTTTTCACTGTCGTAGCTTATTAATTTTACATTTTTATTTATCATTCTCTAATAACAATTTCTTCACGAGCCTTATGATTAAGAATAAGTTAAACCAAAGGATAACAGTGCAGACTAATTTCTCTGTTTCAAATATCTTTGCCATATTAAAGCAGCGATGCATTTGTATAACATACTTAATGTGATCTATAGCGTTCACAAAGCATGCGATATATTTTCAAGAATAAATACGAAAGCATTTAAACCAATCAGAAAAGAAAGAGGCAAATGACACGAGAAATTAATAACTAAGAAAACTGAGGTTGGTTAAATCCTGTTTACGAAACTAAATCACTAAAGTTTCCTCCTTGTTCTGAACGGCTTGTAGGAGGAAAACAACAGCTGTTGAATCTCAGTCATTAGTGCCCGCCTCCAAATCGAATTAAGATAAACGATTTAATCCCTATTTTTCTTAGATTCTAAGCCCCCCAGTCCCATAAGCCATTACAGGATGCTCCAAACATCTTATTTGGAATGGATGTAAAAACTTTACAATCGATGGCACTAATGGATGAAGATGCAAAATTATTCTAATTTAGGATGCACCTTAGAGATGTTTCTGGAATTTAAAGAATCTTATCTTGAAAAAGAAGAGGGTGATTCTTTTTTATTTGCTTATTTACATTCGACTTTTATGATAACGGCTGCAAAAAAATTTAAAATATTCATGACTGTTTTTTAATGCCTTTTCAGGCCAATTATTTTTTCTAAGATTTTACAAAGATACAATTTAAATTTTCATATGCGAAGGGGAATTACTTTCTAAACGTCTGCATTTTTATTTTGTTTAATTATTTAAAACGTTTATATTTTATGAATCATTCGATTGACTTAAATCTAATGGCAATTAGAGAAAATTTGATTTTTATGAGGGAAGTCTATAACTTTAAAGTCGTTCTTACTACTATAGTTCACTCACGGACAACATTGGAACTATTTGAGAGAACTTCTTTGTCATAATGCATGCCTGAGTCAAAGTAGTTGTGTCCGGCAAAATAACATAACATTAATGCTATTTTTAGTATAAATTAAAATTGTCTTTAAAACTAAACAAACACGGTAAAAAAACCCAACTTATTATGATTGCTAAGGACTGCTAATTTTTCGGAAAGTCTCTTTAAAGGAGATAAAGGCAGTTTTTTTTTTTTATATAATTTTAAGGTTGTTCTTGAATCTGAATGAGCCATATTTTTTTAAACACATATTTAGTTATATTTTTTTCAGGTTCACTTTTTACTTTTCCGTACGGTTAAAATTTAAGATTCACAACGCATGCGCGCAATGCATTTCTCCAAATCACAGTATCATTAAGGAGTTCATGCTTTCTACGCAAACTCTGAAGAGAATCGTGTTTGTTTCATACACTGAGTAAAAGCGTATGGTTATAACTACCAGAATATGGTATAATTTACCGTGTTTCTGGCTCTATGGGAACACTAAGTAATCTCGGTAATTTTTACTGAAGCACTTTGGTAATGAGTTTGGTAAAATTAACAATGCAAATTGCTAAATGTGTTAAAATTTGATAATTTTAACGTGATACCTTAGAGCATGTCAGAAGAACTATAATTTTGAAAACCGCAATTTCCTTTAAACCTTTAGCACATGAACGAAAAAATTAGCAAACAAATAGTATAACACCAGATTGCCCAAGGAAGTCATTTTGACTGCTTTTTAATTTCAATTAGAAAAACAATGATGACGCAATTTCTTAGAATTTCATGACATATAATTGTTTTATTGTTAAAATTTACTAATAATTTGTTATATAACTGAAAATACTATCAAAAATATTGAAAATTAATTTTAAACAAACTCTTTATACATTAGTTATTCTTTCACAATGCAATCATTTTGACTGCTTTTGGGCCATATAGGTATTTCAGTCTTTCAAGTGTTAAATACCGTATAGTTTGGTATTATTACGAGAATTAAGTGTTTTATTTTTATTTTTTCATATTTACCGGCAATTCATTACCATATAGTACGGTAATCTTATGAGAATTTTTTTCTACATGTTGTTATACCGTTGTGCAAATCCTACTTATGTGACCTGGCAAGTTGTTACGTAAGAGTGCGAAATCATTCTAGTTCGCGTTAAGGTTAACGAAAGACAAACGCTATGCAAAATTTCTCAATATTTTCTCAGTTATTACAGCTCATAAATTTCAAAGACATAAAATATTTTCTTATTAACATTTGTTCATATTTTTTATAATCGAAAATTCTCCTACAGTATTCAAATTATTCATAGTAGTCATATTATTAGATTTGGTTTCTCTGTAAGGAAAAAAAAAACATTTCTATTTCGGAATGTCTGGTAAAAAAAACAAGAATCTGCAGTAGTATTAAAGCAAATAACTTCTTTGGGATTAAACTTAACAATGCACGCTTGTATGTCCTTAACTACACAAATCCATCATGGACTTCTCCAAAGGTCAGCGGTAAGTGGGGATCCAAATACGTGTCCGGACTTAACCGAAAACAAATTGTCCGGCAATATTCCACATTCCATGAAAGAGGCTAACTCGAATGGATTACGGCCTCTATCTCTAAGGAACAGGAACACTTACTTTATCACATTAATTACCCTTAAAAACATGGAGGGACATTGTTCCATGGAGCGTTAAGGGCAACAAGGTATTTACTGGGGCTTTGTATCTCGTCTGTAGGCCTTGATTTTTTTTTCTTTCTTAAAGTAGAATGACCAACATAACAACTTTAAGCATTTCTATACCATTTGGTAATGATTCCGGAATTAGAGGAGTCGTTTGTGCGAAACTGGAATGTAGATAATAAAAAAAAAGGAACGGGGGATTATTGACCATGTTATAAGCGAAAATCAATTGACGCTTGGATGACCAAATCTGGAAATTATGACGAAATGAAGTAGGGCGGAAAAAGAAAAAAAAACCTCATAAATAATTAGAAACATTAATTTATTAGAACATCCGCGTAGGCAGTGTTAATAGCCGAAGCTATCCTTTAATGATAGCTATTTTTCATTATCAGGGTTTCTAGGTAATTCTGATTTAGGGGTTTAAGGTGGAAAAAAAGAGTTTAAAATAACTTTTAGCTTCCAGAAGAGTAATTGAAATATTAATAAATTGAAATAAATAAATTGAATAAGTATTTTAATGATACTTTTTTTGAAATATAACAGTTATACAGTTTATAGAAAAAATAAATAAAGGCAAATTACTATAATTGGAAATTATTAGAAAAGCGTTATTGTTACATTTACTGTTTATTTCCAACAGAAACGCATTTGTTTGATATTAAGGTACTATAAATAAAGAGTTTTAATGGCACAATAGCCGAAACTGCAATATTGCGCCAAATACAAAACATCGTAGTTCAATCAATATAATAAAATAAAGATGGGTTATAGACTAAGCATGGGAAAAAAATAAAAAATAGCTTAGACTGACTAATAAGGCAAAGAGTGTAAGCGCAATTTGATGTCGTGCGGCATGTATTTAACTTAAATCAATATCAAGTTTAATTAATAGTATGAGAGAATAGGAAGAGTTATGCCCGGTGAAAAAAACTCTGGTATTTTTACCGTGCTGTATGGTAATGACATTTCTGGCATAAAAACCATAATTCTGGTATTAAAAAAACTAAATATACGATATTTTAACCATTCATTTATTAATTTTAGTTCATATGGTAACGCTGGAAATTCTAGTTTTCAATATTATTGTTCTAATTCTTACACATTTAATAAAAAATACAAAATTGAAAAGTACCGAATAAATGGTTTTTAAGTATGGTAAATAAATCAAAATGGTGAATAAATAATGAAATAAATAAATAATAAAATAAATAAATAATGAAATAAATAAATAATAAAATAAATAAATAATGAAATAAATAAATAATAAAATAAATAAATAATGAAATAAATAAATAATAAAATAAGTAAGTAATAAATAAATAAGTGTTAATATATGTTTTTAAAACTTATTAAATTAAAAAATGGATTTAATGCCCTTTAATTTCATTTTCCAATAAAAAATAACATGTATCACCTACAAAACAGTAAGCATGCTAAACATTCAAGGTAGAACTATTTTTTAATTCCGGAATAGGGTTATGGAATAACAAAAAATAAGATTTCTACAGTTTAGACTGTTGGATTGCATCACAAAACAGTAATGATAAGAAATAATTACTTCCTAATAATTACTATCGATTACCAGCTACAATGGTTATTTAAAAAGCAGAAAATAAGCTAAAAAGAGTTTTTTCATCTGACCAGAAGAGACTTTGAAGAACATGAGTAGCGCGCGACAATAAGATATTAAAATGGTGCAACTTGCTATAGCGATATGATAAAATGGTACAGCTTGTGTTAACATTGTGTTAAAATGCAACAAATTGTGATAACGAAATACTAAAACAGGTCACTTGCCGAAAAGATTTAAACAGGAAACTTGCGATAACCATTTGTTTAAATGGTACAACTTATGATAACTAAATATCAAAATTGGTATTTATGTTAGAAATGTTAAAATACTACAAGTTGCAATAACAGATATGTTAAAATGGTACAAGTTCCGATAACTATATGTTAAAATCATGCAATTTGGGATAACGATATGTCAAAAAGGTACAATTAGTGACAACATGATGTTAAAAATAGTACAACTTTCGAATAAATAAGCGTTAAACAAATTACAAATAATGCAAACAACCAGCTTTAGTAGCGAAATTTTGTTGGTGTCTGAAAAAAGGATAATAGATCGAAATAATTAATTACTGAAATCTATTTCCATAAAGGACTTATTTTGTTAAAAAAAATAGTAAACCTTTCATTCTAAATAAAAATTGATAAACTAACAAATAATAAAAACAGTTTCAGCAGTAACAAATACGATAAATAATTATTCAATCCACAGTTATTTAATAATTGAAACAAATAATAATAGGCTGAAATAATGAATAATTGAAGCCTGTTTCTGAGAAAGACTTATTTAGGTTGCCATAAACCCATTAGCGTTATCTCAAACTGTGTATTTATAAAGCATGTTTTAAGTTAAACCCCCAAAAATAAACGTGTTATTTAAATTTAAAAATGAGTCAGAAGTAATTTTGAGCTTAAGATAAATAAAAGAGAAAGAAAAAAGTGGACTTTGAATGTTTACTTGTAAGAGAATGTAAGATATATGTTTAAAACAAGGGTTTTGTGTGTTTTAAGCGTTTGATAACAAATGATTTGAAAGAGTTATTTAGGGTTATGAAAACATGGGCCACCCACAGAATAAGATATTGGTGAAAGAAAAACTAACACACGTTGAAAAAACATGGGAAATGAAAGATTTATTTCGATAAACAACCTACGTAAGATATCGAGTTTTTTCTTATGCATTTATTAAATACATATATTCTTACACGTAAATGCTCATACACAAAACATATATTCCTACACGTAAGCCTTTCTCAGTTTCTTCAGAGTTTAATGAACAATATTTTATATCCATTTAAGACAACTTTCTCTTTTGTAAAAATGTTGTTTTTTTAATGTTCATATGTTAAGAATATATACATATATTAAGAAAATAATCTCTAAAAATAACGAAAATGTTTGAATAAGCCTTTTTTAAGAAATTAAATACAATTTTAAGATATTATTATAAGTGTTAATATTTTTAAAACCCACAGCATGCAAAATGACCTAAAAAAAAGAGGCATATCATTAGCTTTCTCCTGCTAGAGTAATAATAATAATAGTTAAAAGTAAATTATGGATCAAAATAAACTCAATTCAAGATAGTATTATTGCAAAGCATTATTTCGAAACATACGTGCTAAAATATTTTTAGTGATGACAACTATTTTAAAATAAGCACTAACTCGGTTCTTTCCAAAAATATTTTACAACGTTTTTTCTTAAGTTGATAATAAAAATATTTTTTTCTATGATTTAAAAAAAATTAAACTGAACAAAGCTAGCCGTGAACCTTAAAGCCCAATATGAAGCACTGGTATGGTTAAAAAACTAAATGGATTTGTAAATCTTGAAAACTACATGGTTTTAAAACTGCAAAAATGAAATTTAACTGGACATTAGAGTTAGGTTGTGGTTGAGTTGTGTTTTGTGCAGTAAAACGTGGAATACGGTTTAAGTACTTTATCTAGTGGTGTCATTTCTCGTGAGTGATGGAAAATACTAGACTTTTTTGATTAAAGGAGCTGTGTGATGCGTTAACGATAGTTTCGTATTCCAATGATTCAGGATCACTAAATGAGGAGACTGGAAGCACCGCATGTGCTGAAGGAATGAGTAAATATTGAGGTGTAAATGCTGGGATCTGAACCCTGTTCAGCGGTCATGAGATTGATAGTTCAGCAGTCTCAGCTGCAGCGAGCTAAGCGTCTTTATAAGATGTTCACCATGCACTTATTATTATAAATTATGAGGCATACACTGTTGTGTTAGACATCCGATGATGAAAAACAAAAATATGAGTTTGTAATTTTGATCGTATGGCTTAGCTTCCAAATTTTGAAGAATATCTGCTAAATTCCCTTTGTCTACGGATCTAGTTGGAATGGATAAAATTCTAATTATTTAACCGTATTAAGTGAAAACAATCAATAAACTATTTTTCTCACAGCTAACAGCTTTATACTATCATTTTTTATGGGTATTTGACATTTGGTTGAATACAGTAAGATAACAGTTAAGTTAATTGTCATTTAACCATTTTGTTTTTTGATAAATTTCTAGAGAATCTCTGATAATAATAATATCAAGAATGTTTTACTTGAAAAATGGCAAAAATTTAAGAAATTTATTTTTTGTTGTCCTTTTTTATTGCTTACTCTTAATAAATTAAAATCGAACAGTTAACATGTTTTCTAAAATAAGGAGGATTTAATAAATTGCATATCACCTGTTTGAAAGTGCCATAACGTAAGAGACTTAGCGTTATGTTGCAATGCAATAATGAACTATGACATTATTGCGACTGCAAATTGAATACGCTCTACGCGCTATGTTTAGTCATGTATGTTTAATGCAACCAAAAGCATTTTTCAGAAATTCAGTGGAACAAACTGAACCTTTTTCCATTTAATTTGATAGCATTTTATTTCATTTTATTTTATTATTAATTTTTTAAAAATTTCAAATGGCATCGCTTAGAGTAGCAGTCATTTGAAATAACAGTTTCAATAATTTAAAACAAGTTGTTCGTAAGTAACTCTTGTAAAGCAATCTGAAATCTTTCAGGACACTGAAATTATATCAAGACTCCAAATAATTGGGCATTCATTATTTTGAAGCAAATGTCTCAAAAGAGGACAAATATTTTTGGTTTTAAACAAATAGGTTAATTAATTAATAAAAATTAATCAATTATTAATTAATTTATTAAATACATTATATTGAATTAAGTTATAATTGTTAATTAATTATCAAGCAAGTTATTATAAATTAATTAGTAATTAAATAAAAAATAAAAAATTAATTGAGCAATTAAATAGTTATAGTAATAATTAATTAATTTTTTTGTTTACTACTGTTTCAGTATTGGATACTGTTTCGTGATGCTCTACATTTTCAGCTACTGTGGTACATACATTAATAAAAAAATCAAGCAAAGCAATGTGTTCAATGTGTAACTGTGTGAAATTTAATTGATTTAACGATCTATAATAATAAAATAATTGAAATTGAAAATTTTTATAAGGAATCAAAATATTTCGAGTTATGTGACAGAAACGTTGAAAAATAGACAAAATTACTTTTCTTTAATCTGCAGAAATTACATCATTTCCAAAATGAGAAAAAAATATAACAAATTAATTGACGAAGTTCATAATTAATTAATTTACTTTAACGATGCTTTGGAATTAAGAAATCACTATAAAAATAAGTTAAACTTTTCCAATTCGAAGCCAAAGTATAAAAACGCAGTTTTCTTATTTTTCCACATTTTCAAACTTCGGCAGTTAACAATTTATCGCTAAATTTTTGAACGTTAATTTTCAAGCACCAACGAAACTTTAGCTTATCAGAATAGCTTTGCAGTCATTATTTTTATTACATAATTGCCTTACAGAGTAGAACTAGGTTACCTCCCAAACCATAATTAATTTAATCTCAACACCTGACCCATTAAAATGGACTTCTAATTTTAACAGCTTTTGTTTTTTTTATTTTGCAGCAGATAGAAAAAATTAAAATGCATATTCTCTATAAACTTTTCCCCACCTCACATCGATCTTATACGTGAATAATGCAGAAAATAGTGAAAAATACGTGAAAATAGTGAAAAAAATAAAGGTTAATATAAGAAACACAAACATTTTGTAATAGTAAACATTTCAAAAATGTTATGAATTCTTTCTCTATATTAAAAAATTTTTTTGATGGTGCCAAAGCTATTCTATAGTTTCAATTATATGATCTAAAACCCTCTTAAGCCTCGAACAACGTGAATAAAGCGTAAATAAAGCCACAAAAACAGCAATACTATAGTTTCGGTTATATAATAACGAAACTTACGCTGAGGATTTTCTTTTAACCCAACTACAGCATGTCTACCTTGTGGCTTTATTTGTGATTACAACTGTTTAGCTGCACTTTCAAATTGAAATACGTATAACAAGCAACCTTTATACAAGGAAAAAAAAAGTTGGTAAAATTATAGTATTGTAATGGCATTTCTGGTAATAAAATACATAATTTTGGTTAATAAAACCAAAACAAACGGTATTCAAACCATTTATTTAGAGATTTTTCCGTTTATATGGTAACGGTAACTGTTTACCGGAAATTCAGGTTTTCAAAATTATAGTTTTCATTACCACAAATTTAGTAAAAAATATAGAATTGAATAAATAAATGGTCCTTATGCCATGCCCTAATAATATGGCATAAATTTTATGTTATGAAAAAATTACAAAATTCCACCACATTTAGCAAATTCTATTACGCATTTGATATATATTTTATTGTTAATCTTACCAAAAACATTACCAAAGTGCTTCGGTAAAAATTACCGAGCTTTTCGGCTTCCCCATAGAACCAGATACACTGTATTTACCGTATTCTGTTAGTTTAGACTCAGTGTAATAAATCAATAAATATACGAAACAAGCATGGTAAGGAAGTGCGAATAATTTTTATGAAACGGTTAAATTCCTTAAAATGTGTAACAAAACTCTCATATTCGCACTAATTTAAACTTTAATTCAGTGATGCGACTGCCCAAAGAAGGCCAAGGCCCACTGTATACAGTAGGCCTTGGCCTTCTTTGGGCAGTCGCTGTGCGCAGTTGACCTAACAAGGCCTACTGTGCGCAGTAGGCCTAGTTAGTTTTTTTGACCTTGGGATTTGGCGTGGAGGAGCAGAAGTTTCGGTTGGGAGGTCAGCCGAACGCGGAACCCCCACTCTTTAATCCCCGAGCATGCTTGGTAAGCATTTTATTAACCCACTGAAGGTATAAACGGCTGAGTCAATCTTGTCCTGCCTGAGTATCAAACCCAGGACCTGTGATATGAGAGTGCGAAGCGCTACCACTCAGCCACCGGGCGTCTTCCCACTAATTTGTGTTTTAGAAAACTATTATCACGTAGAATAATATTGTTTTTGTTCATTTATTTTTAAATGATAATAAAGTTGCATTCACCCTTTGACGCAGATGGGACACCGGTATCCCTTGTATATATCCATATATTTCATGACGCTCTAATTACAAGAAAAAGTGCATTTCGGTATTAAAGTAAAAAAAAAAACAGTCTAATAATTACTGAAGAAAAAAATCTGTTAGATTAACGGAATTATATTTGTACTAAAATATAAAATAAAAAAATTAAAAAAAAATTCTTTCGAAATCTTTTTTTTATTCTTGTTTAAAAATTTATCGACATTTGATTTGGTTAATAGAGAGATTTCAATGATGATTGATGAATAACTGTTTCTCTTAGATCTAAATAACTGCAAATGTGAAAAATGATTGTTTGGAAGAGAGCCGTGTATGAAAGGTTTTACCTTTAACTCAAAAAAAAAAAGAAGGAAAAAAAAAAAGAAAAAAGAAAAAAAAAGGCGGCGTTGTTTCATGCTGTTTTTTATAACCATAAATCATTTAAAGTGAAATATAATACTTTTCATCTACTTTAACCTAACTTATACAAAATAATGAAAAAGTATGAAAATATGTTTAATAATAATTATACATCAAGAAGTTAGATAAATAATATATTTTTTTACTTTAAACCTTCAAATAAAAACGCATATTTCGATCACAAAACTTCATCGTCACGTTTAAAATTTTGAGTTAAGCTTGTTTATTCGTTACGCCAGGGTAGCTTTCATCATTTATGTATTTGGTTAGCAAAGATTTTTGTGGGTTTAAATGTTTTATTCATTTGGCATTTCTTCTCAGAAACATAAATGTATGCCCCTTTCAATCTTTTGTATTTACACGAGATTCTAATAATAACTTACATCACATCGTCAGCTTTCACCATTTGTACAGCCGCTGTTACAAAAGCGGATTTTTCAAAGGATTTCTATACAGGATAGATAAGTCTGGAAATACCAGAAAGGGGTGTCCAGTTTGCTCCACGAAGAATCAGGATTTGCTTGTTTGTTTATGCAATCTTCCCTTCCACTATTTACCGCTAAATTAGTTCTATGGGATTTGTTTAAAGAGTTGACTGTTATCATTAAACACAGCATGTTTGATCTTAAACTCATGTTCTTTATGTAAATAGATTTTGATCACGTGATAGGAGTCACGAGCGACTGAGTAATGATGATATGCTTACACTAAGTACATCATTTTAAAGAAGAAGAAAAATTTAAAAAGGGAAAAAAAAAGTTTTGAATCGGTGTTTAATTATGAAAAGTTTTGGAACCTGAATTTATCTGAATAAAAACGGCTTATTTAAAAAGTTTAAATTTATACGATTTCCTCAGGTTTTCTCCTAAAGAAAAATCGCTCTGATATTTAAATTATTCTAAAGATAGTTTATTCTTTGACAAAGAAAGACAGTATATCTCTCTCTTTCTCTCTCTTTATATATATATATATATGATGTAACATAATAAAGACAAAAAGGTTAAAGAAAAGAGAGATTAACGAAGAAAATTAGGAAAAACAATAAGCTTTATTTTCTGCGCATAAGCTGCAAATAAGTAGAACTCATAAAATAAGTTAAAAATATAGAGAAGACAAGGAAAAAGATATAAAGAGTTTTTAAAAGAGAAGAAAAAAATTGCTAAAAAATGTTTTTAAGAAATATTCACACATTTAAAAAATTTTAAACTTCTCAGAAAAATTGGAGAAAAAAAAGAAAATAAGTAAAATATATAATAAAAAACATATCAATTCAATAGTGTGAGGAGCACCCAAAAAAATTTGAGACTAAACAAAACGAATTTCGTAAAAAAACAAAACAAACTATTTTTAAATAAATTTTTTTTTTAAAGTTTAGATCAATAATAAGTTATAAACTATATCATCATTGTTGTTATTTATTTTGCTTTCTCGGCAGACTAATGCCTTTCTAAAAAGATGCTTTATATTGAGTCTAGCATGGTGAAAGAGTTGGAAAAGTTACTTAGAATTGAATCTTGTGATCACAGAAATATGGAAGAATGCACAGTTAGACATTCATAATACGTTTAATGCTTAAAATTAGTAGAACTACTTGTTCTTTCCATGATCTACAAACAGTAGAGGAATGAACTGTTTGGTAGAGCATTGTTGATGCTGGATAATAATTTTTTCTGTGACTGCATTTCTCATTTATATTAATTTCTGTCCTCTAATACTTATATTTTGTACTTAGTATTTTGTATGGAATCCAAAAATATATGTAAATGATGGTTGCTACAGAACACCCCAAACTCTTTTCCACTTCAAATAATAGTTTAGCTATTTTAACATTCGAAATATGGCTTAAAAAAAAATCTCAAAAAATTGCTCAGAATCGCACCGTAATATAATAAATCAAAATCAAACAACTCATAAAATTTCATTATTTTAATTAAATTCTAGTTAAAATTTTAGATTTACAGTACATTATTAAAGATTTAATTATTAAAGTTATACTATTTATTAAAAATGCAGAAATTTTCCACATAACTTGCTTTTTGAAAATAAGATCATAAGGAGATGGAATTCAACATGATTCGATTCGATTAGAGAGAACGACTGCTTTCTTTGT
Organism: Parasteatoda tepidariorum; assembly: GCF_982258835.1. Lineage (NCBI taxonomy): Eukaryota > Metazoa > Arthropoda > Arachnida > Araneae > Theridiidae > Parasteatoda > Parasteatoda tepidariorum. Next base: position 13,046,153 of record NC_141755.1, on the reverse strand, counting down.
AGGGATGATGCTGTAGCAGTAAAAGTAGATACGCCACACTTTTGGAAATTTCTCGGAAAAAATGGCTAAATGACAATCCATTTAATTGTTATTTTACCATATTTAAACAAAACAGTCAAATAACCATAAATAAGATGGTAATTAAACTATTAACAGTGAGAAAAATCGTTTCTTAACTATTTTTACCTAAAACGGTTAAATAACAATAATTTTACTCCGCCAACTGAGCCCACCTAATGAAGCAAGTTAGTTCCTTGTAACTGCGCACATATTATAGCCGAGGGAGCTAATCTGTCAATCTCACGACCGACAGAACGGGGATCGAGACCCAGCGTGACACCACCATTCCCTTTAACACACGTGAAGAATTTCCCGTGTCATGCACTCTCAAATACCCATTATCTAACGAGAACCTTAGCTCCTAGTTAAATTTCCTTTTCTATGGTTTGAAACCATGATAGCTGTAAATGGTTAAAAAACCGTACAGTTTTGTATTCAAGATCTTATAACCATACTAGTTGTAAAAGGTTTCAAAATCGTAAAGGTGAAAAATCTACTTTACAGTAATCTTTACGGTTAATCGGATGGACAGACTGTTGCCGGTTATTTAACCATAATTTCAGAATGAAAATTCTAACAGTGCAGAAAAGGAATATAATTGGGAGGAACACAGTTGATTATGAATTAATCTCGATAAAGCTGCGTCAAATATTGATTTATAGATTTTATTTCTAACTATAATATAATTTGTGTCTCCTAATGAATATACACATTTGTATTTAGGATTTGATAAGGATTCTAAGAGACATATAAGAAAAATACGTATTACGAAACATTCTTAATTCATTTCGCTTTGCAATACGACTTATGCAATTAGTGCAAGATGTACATAATTGGATTCGGCGTTATTCAACAGCTAGAAAAGTGACTTGAAATTGAATCTTAATTTAATAAGGTAGAATTGATAAATGCTTAAACACCCATTATTAATTAAATTCGAAATAAATTCATTAAAATTTGAAACTAATAGAGCAATTTGTTCTCTTTATGATCTAAAAGCAATGCAGGAATTTGCCGCTTAATTTGCTCTTTGAAAACTGTATAATAGGAAGTTGGAATTCGACAGACAAAATGAATACATTCTTTGTAGGGATGATGTCGGTAAGTCGGAAAATGAACGTAATTGGGCGTAAATCTGTCATTCTTTCCTTCTTGCCCTAGTAAAGAATTCTTCCTACTCCCCCAATTCCAAGAGAGAAAGCCATAAACGAAAATCTGGCGTCGAAACGGCGCCGAAAGCCATAGGGCGGCATAATAATCTTAGGCAGTAAACTGTCAATTTGCGCTTCCCAGATCAAGTATAATAAACAGAACAGTTATTGGCTGTTATCTTAATTACTGATAGCCAATTATCGCACCGATAAAGACGTGTTTTGTGCAAATGCAGTTTTCGTGTTGTTTGGAACGATGCTAAGATAAGATAATAAATAATTGGCGTGAATTGGATATTTTCTTTTTACTATAGTTTGTATTCTTTTTATGTAGAAGAATAACTACAATGAGTTATTAGGCATACGAAACTACTACATTGTTATCTCGTGTATTATTTATTTCAAAATATGACATTTTCCACGTAAAATTGCAAAAACTGGAATAAAAACTTACGTGTTATGAAGCATTCATATAGGAAGAATCGTTCTTACCTGCGAAAAGAAATTAAATTTATTAATAAAACAAATTAGAATAAAAAAATTAAACAACGCTTTCTAATTTTTCAAAACAACATTAATATCATAATTTTATACAAATTTAAAATTTAAACATTTGAAGATTGCAACTTAAAGAGTAATATTATTAAAAGCGTTATTAAATGCATATTAACGATGATTTAAGCACTATACAGGCTTTTAAAAGCTTTCGGAGAAAAACTTTTTTAATTAAAAAAATTAATAGAATAAAACTTAGATTCCATTGAAAAGAACAATAAAATATAATTAAAATGATAGATTTGACTATAGCATTAGAATTCAAGTAGCTGCAATATTCTTTTAATTTAAATAATGGATTAAAGTCTAAAAATTTTATTTTAGTCATTTTTACTTAGAATTTTTCAAAAACATCAGATTGAAATTGTTATCATTTGCAAATAGAGAACAATATCCCTAAACATTGAATTGTCGATACGCAAACGCTTGTGTAATCAGAAAATAATTCCAAAAAACTGAAGAGAAAAACTTTTGACTGAAAAACTGAAAAAAACTTTTATTAACTGATTAAAAGCTTCAAAAATATACAAATCGTAGAAAACAGTTGACATGTTTCAAACACTCAGAAACATGCCCCCATTTTGAAGACTTTTCAGACGTGAAGGAGAAGAAAAAAAAAGATTCATCAATTGCTGCACATTGTTAGAATCTTAGATATAAATTCAATTTCGACAATGGTAAAATTATTTCAACTCATCTTGATGCCTTAGAATCTTACTTTATTCATATGAATAATTGATTCCCTTGTCAACGGCATTTGTTCCTCACAACCTCTCCATAGCACGTGGAAATGCATTTTGCATGATTTGTACCTCTCGGCTACAGTGGTTTTTCTAGTTTTGTTTCTCATCTTTATTTTTCCAGTGGTTTGTTGGAAACTTTACGATTCCAATTCTTGTCTACCAAGTCTAGAAAATGGGCGTTTGTTTTTGAGCGCTTGAAACATCTCGACTGTCATTTCCAACTTGAATTTTTGAAGTGATTGAAGTTTTTAATCAAGTAGTTTGACTAATCTTTAGATAAACGTAAACACAATAACTTATTAAACGCCACTCTAACAACACATTCCTTAAATCTTTTTTGAAAACTGATTATTATTTATAGATTTAGTATGGATGGCAAAAGAATATTCAATTGCTAACTGAAAATAAAAAATAGAAGTACGAATTAAGTTTAAGTTAGAGTCAATGTATTTGTAACTACAAGGAGAACTAATTCTGTTACAAACTATCGCACTCCATGGTAAAGACATTTCTGATGAACGAAAGAAAAATAGGGTAAATAAAACCAAAATCGATATTTAAAACATTTACTTCATAATTTTTCCGTTCATATGGTAACAATTTTTCCAAAAATTCTAGTTTTCAAAATTATATTTCTCACTACCGGAAATTTAGTAAAAAAAATATACATTTAATAAAAAATACGGAAGTGACAAGTAAATTTAACTGAATAAATGGTTTGGTTTTGTAAAGAATCACGATAAAATTACCATATTTACCAAATTTTACTTCATATTATTATTGCTAATTTTGTCAAAATAATTTACAATGTGCTTCAGTAAAAATAAACGAGCTTTTTTGGTGTTACCATTGAGACAGAAACACGGTACATTTCCCCACAGTCTGGTAGTTTTGACCTTACTTTTTTTCCTCAGCGTAGTATTAAATTATTACGCCTCTTATCGACAGTCTCAAATTTCAAAAATTGAGATTCGAGTACCCCTTTCAATTTGATCATAATGACTTTAAAGAAACGAAAAATTTCTTTAAATACTTTAATTTCACCTTTACAAAAAGTGAATTGATTATTTCGAATCTATTTTAGCTGTATACCTTATTTTTGTTTTAAAAGAAGCATTCGCCAAAGTAGATTCTGAGTAATTTATTTCGGAGGAGGGTTAGAACAGAATATACTAAGTGATCAGAGAAAAATCGGTGATTTCGACGAAGATTTCGACTTTTTTTCTGCATATTTGAACTTTAGTTCATTAGCTTTCCAAAAACCTTTAAATGTTTGAACTCCGATTTCAGATGAGAAGTTATAGTTGTTTTTTCGTATGCTGACAGACGAAGGCGGAAGTAAACTCCCGAAAACGAAACTAAAATTATTTTGTTATGCTTTGATTATTTTAACCTTTTTTTATTTGAATAAAATATACTAAGACAAATAAAATTCATTTTCGGATAATTAATTTCCGAATTATTATTTTTTGTTGTCAGAATTTTCTTACATTTCAGAATTTTTCTGCAATTTAAATGCATTTCCTGAAGAACGACACTATTTTGAGAAAATTTCTTTCATACATTAAAAAAAAAAAAAAAAAAAAAATTAGATTTTGTATAATATTAATGACGTTTTGAACTAAAAGCTGGGGCTTGAGTGAAAAGTTTTTATTTTTATAAAGCTTAAAGTAAGCATACTTAGAATTTTTCTTGAAAAATTAAATGTTAAACAACACATTTAGTTCTATTTCATTGTCTTTTTGAATTTTTTTGAAGGTTTAATATAAAAACACGGGTAATCATATAATTAATCTGGAAAAAAAATTATTTTGAAATTTATGCATTCAAATTTGTTGTAGAACTGTTAGCTTGACATAAAAAATATGTAGTTTTTTAAGCCCAAATTTGCCTTTTCTTTGAAAAATATTTCTTGAATTTTTAAACTTTACTCTGAATTTATAATTGTAGGAGTCTTGCTTGCCAAACATAGAATTAAAATTTTAATCACACCTTTTTTCTTAAAAAATTTTTTTTGCCTTAACCAGTTGGATACCTTAAAAGATAACGACCGAGAAAAGAAAACAGCTGCTTTAATCTTTTATCGAAAGATTTCAAACCGAGAAAAATAATGGAAAATAGAAGCCAACTTCTGGTGAAGTAAAACATTTCTCCGTACACGGCCATCCAAATACCCCTATAATGTAATATTCATCAAAAGGGCGTGGGGGGTTCAATCATAGTGACTGACATGCCGCCACACGTTTCTTAGAGATATTTTCACTTCGAACTGACATACAATATTCAGAAGATGACCTCAGCTATCATATGAGTCAACAGATACGGTAAAGTGTTATATGGAATCATACAGATGGAGTAAATGAAGGATCACATGATGCCTACGCTATTTGACTCCGGTATTGAACCTGAATCCCCCTAGGAATCATTTTCTTCTCTTACTCTAATGGAGTGAGTGATTTTTGACGGCATTCCCCTTCTGATGGTATTTTTATGAGTCTGAATGCTGCGGTATGAGGTAGCAGCTGGTTAGATTTGTCGATATCGATATGTGAGCAACATTTGTGCCTACAAGTTTGCGTTCACTTTGAATGGGTAGGCTCTAATATAGAACAGAGTAGCTTATTTTATTCTTATCATTTGACGTAAATATATACTTGTCTTCGGTTGTTATTTGATATGAAAGAAAAACACAATGCTTTATCGATTTTGTGTTCAGTTGATAAATGCGTATTGAAACAAATGTAAAATGTTCGATCAATATGTAGTTTAAAAAAAATCTAATGATGTTTTTAACATACAAATGACTAAATAAGCAAAGTTAAAATACTCTATACATTTAAATACTTTCATTCTCATGGAAAGCAGGGCGTAATCTGCTATAAATTTTTGTCACCTGATAAAAGCACAATCGGTTGCTTAGAACAAATCACTTGGTTCGGTCTAATCACGTGGTTGTGTATGGCATGTTAAAATTATAGTTTTGGGGTTATTATCATGATGAATCAATCAGATTTCAAATGGATACCATCAAGCGACGTTAATTGCAAGCGCGCGTAACGTCGCTTGCAAGTATCCAATTAAACATATCCATAATCTTCCAACAACCCGACATGTATAAGTCTTTATAGGATATGTATCTTAAAACAAGTCCGATGTTCCATCCATTTTATTTCTAATTAATTCTTTTTGATATATATAAAAAGGAATATTAATTGATATATACTTTTAATTGAAAATTATTTCATTATAGATTAAGTTTCCTAAAAATTGAATTCAAAAATTTTGTATATATAATTGTTTAACGATGAGTCGCGTTGGCTCCACGGTTAAGGCATTGTGCCTCTATGCACTGAGTTTTTACTTAAACGTTATTAATATGCTCAGTGGTTATAGCCCTAAGAATATTAATAGTGCTTATTTTCACATAAATGCGATTATAAAAATTCATTTAAACTTTCAAGCCTATATTTTTTTTAAATAAGAGTTTAAACTATCAATGTTTATCATCATGTGTTTAAGCTGGTCTCAAAAAAATGTAAATTATCTTTAAATTAGTGGAAATATCTCTTTTTAGCTAAAACAAAACATTCCTTTATATTGAATACTTAATTTCTAAATAAGTATTATTGCGGTGAATAAGTTATATTTCAAATGCTTTTCCTAAAGTCTCTTTTATCAGATGAACGATTTTAAGCAATTGATATGTTATATTTATAACTATTGGAATTCTATAACAGTTTTTCATGACAGTTAGGTTAGGTTTCGTGCTTCCATTTTTAATCAATGCCCTCTTTTCTAATTAGGTAAAATAAAAGAGACAGCCAATATGAAAAAAAATCTGTCAATTTCCTTTTTGATAATTGAAAAGTTTTTTTTTTTAAATCTCCATAGTTTGTATTTATGAAAATATGCTAAACATGAGAATTATTCACCGAAGATTATAGATCAGATGAGAGATGAGAGGAGGCATTTATGTATGTTTAGTAAACATAACAAAAATAAGATTGATAGAAGAACCAGGGCGACTTTTACATATAACAGTTAACGAACATGCATCCATAAATATCAGGAACTATATTAGTATATATAATTATTAATAATGAGTCGCAAGGTGAATTGATGCAAGCGGGCTTGTATTGAAGTGGGTGCTAACATATGTTATTTATTAAATTTAGTAATTTTAATCTCAGTAGAAAATTTCACCAAATTGGTATCTTGCTTCTTCATTTTTTAATTTAAATATTTTTTCTTAAATATTCAAGTTATTTTTCCCGTTCAGGTTCGCCGTTGCTGTCGTAGGCCATTAAGACACTGTGGGTGCGATTATTCTAGTTTTCCAGTGGTGCCATTTATGGCTAAAAATTCGACTTCCACACCCATACGTCACACCCGTTTATAGATCAGATTCACTCATACATCCATTCATTCATCCACAGGTCGTAATTTTGACCTAAACCAGAGAACGATCCATCTGCAATCCAGTATCCCCAGAGGTATAGTTTGTTATATGATAATGGATCACTTTGTGACTCGCAGGATTTAACGTGTACCAGTCACCATTTACTACGCGGGGTGTCTTCGGCCAGATGGATTCGAACTTCCGTTCTCACGAACGTGAGTTCAGCGCCCTACCAAGCAGTCTCTTCCGGCCCTTTAAATTCTTTATTTTAAATAAATTCCTTGCTTCGAGTTTAAGGCTAGGGCTCAACTCAAGTTTATGGCTTTTTTAAAAAATATTTTCTTTGGAGCAAAAGCTTCGAAGAACTTCCTTAAAAACTTAAAACATATTCGAAAAAAAAAAAGTTCGTTTTTATTTTTTGACCTTAGAAACTCCTACCATCAAACTATGAAAAGGACAGGTTATATTTATTTCAAAAACCTATACAAACACGACTCCCTAGGCAATTTTGAAAAAAAAATTACAAGCACACGAGCATAAGTTTTAAATTACTCAATTCCAAACAAAACAAGCCCCACGGGTAAAGGAAAAACCTATCTCAAACATCCCATAACTTCAATATTCGAAAAAGGGAAACTGAAATTGAAATATTTCTGAAAGCAAAAAAGTGACATTACAAGACACTCTAACTGGAATCTGGTAAAAGCATTTTCTTTAATCCGTAGGCAGCATTTTGATCCGTATGGAACACGACAAAGCTTTATCGTAAATACGATTTATGTCCAACCTGGGACTCAGTAAAAACAGTTTTCACGCGCTTCCCGTCGAGAACTTCTTCGTTCGACTCGACCGGGTGAGCACGCTTTTTAAGCGTTCCCGACTGAAAAAGGAAAACGATATAGAACAAAGGATTTTAACGTCAAAATAGATGTTTATGCCGCTTTAAGAAACATTTGTTACTGCGTTTTTCTTTTTTTTTCTTTTGGTGAGGGAAATAGGGATGATAGTTTTGTTCTTCACACTCTAATGAAAACGATATGTTAACTATCTTCTATTATTGAATTCTATTCTATTATTCTATTATTGAAAGCGTTGAATCAGCGATTAAATTTCGCTTTGTAGATAATAGGGTTTAGAAGACAGAGTTTTTTTTTTCTGTCACAGTATGATCCCAGCAATTAAAAAAAATATAATGATAAAATATATGAAAATCAAAAAAAAAAAGAGTTTTGAAATTTACCGGAAGAGTTTTTTCAATCACAGGGGTTCATCCACATTAGAATGTTACTTGATAAGCTTGCCAGAATGTTACTTGAAGAAACTGAAGAAGTAAGATATTAAAAACTTCATTCACTTCAAAAATATACAGTTTGGAAATAACAGTCGACATATTTTAAGTGTTCAAAAATATTTCCCCATTTTCAAGACTTGGCAAAAGTGAATGCGAAGAAATTGTGATTTGAAATTTAAAACGTTAAGTTTCCAACGAAAAATATTGAAAAAAGGTGAGAAAGAAAACTAGAAAAACCGTAGTAGCCGTAAGAGAAAAATACAAAATAGGAAAAAAAGAACAAGAAAAGTCATAGTGGCCGAGAGGAGCAAATCAGGGTAAAATGCATTTCCACTCGTCACTGGTGTACTGGAGGTAGTGAGGAGCTAATGTCGTTAACAAATGAATCAGTACTTACAGGAATAGAACAAAATTCCCGACCATCAAGATGACCTGATGTGACTGGGGTGGAAATAATTTTGTCATTGTCATAATTGAATTTATACCCACGGTTCCAACAATGTGCATTTCAACCATGTGCTCACCTCTATTTTTCTATTTTTCGTTGGCAACTTCCCGTTTAATTTCAAATCACTTTTGTTTCCCGTCATTCACGTCTGGCAAGTCTTAAAATAAGTGCCCATTTATGAGTTCTTGAAACATGTCGAATTTCCAATTTGAATACTTTTGAAGCGAAGGAAGTTTTTAATATCTTACATCTTCAGTTTCTTGGGATTTTTCTTTATTGAAGATAAGAATAACGTTCTTTTCGAACACAGAAACAAAACATTGAGTTTAGAGACTCTTGTACCGTAATACTCAGATAACACCTATGATACCAGAAATTTTTAAAATGCAATTGAAATGTACTAAAAAAAATTTAAAATATGCCATAAGAGTATTTTTATTCAGTTAAAGTAACGCCAGAAAGTCTTTTTCTCGAACATAGAAAAAAAAGTAGAGTTTAAAAGAGAAAACTATTTTTTCACAAAGTACTCTGACAGTAGCAGAGTTAAATACACATTTGACCTGTAATAGTGGTAGTAAATAACGAAAAGAAAAAAAATACGTTTTATAGTAAATCAAAATTGTTTTTATTATTTCGATTAACGTAAGAATTTCTTTTTTTCGTGCATTCAATCTAAAAACTTTTCACTTTTTGAAACGCCAAAAATTTTTCGAGTGATACCAAACTGGTTTAAGTGCTTTTGTAAAAAGATGTAGTATCGGCAACTCTTTTTCTAGTAAACAGCTAATAATCTATCTTATTGAGAAGTAAAACTTCTCGATAATCGATGACAATTTAAGGTGGATATCATATCTAAAAATGACTAAAATACAATGATTTTTATTTTTCGGTACTAAATGAAGTACCATTGACTACGGTACCTGTTATAGTACCGATACGACCAACAGTCTTTTTCTAACTTTTTGATTTCTGCTTAATTGTATTATATTCTACCTTACCATATTACAATAATATTATGGAATATAAATGTTGAATAAATATTAAAAATAAATAAATAAATGAATAAGTAAATAAATAAAAATTAAAAATTAAATTAAACATTTGAATCTTGGATCATTTTACCATTATTTGCACACATTATTTAAATCTTTTATTTGTCCTTTTATTTATGATGTTCCTTCGATAGACGAAGCAAAGGTTCCTCGTTTTGATTTAACTGCAGAATTCAGTGATGAAAATTTCACTCATAATTTTATTCTGTTTCATTTGTGAAATACTAATTTTTCTTTTTCCAATTGATAGAAGTGTTAAGGTGTATTTTTAATGCAATTAAAATTATTGTGAATATTTCAATAGTTTCTTATTAATCTTTACGCAATTGCTATTAGAAATTTATAATAATTATTCCATAATTTGCTGAAATGAATAACCTATACATTGAATCAATACTTGATAAATTTTAACCTTGTTAATTATAATGGTTTCCCTTGTTAAAGACATATATTTCTCATCCTCCCTCAATCATGCTTAAGTATGCAACCTGCCCTGCTTTGTCTCTTGGTTACCGGAGTTTTCCAGTTTTGTTTTCCACCTTTATTTTTCATTTTCTATTTTTATTTCTTATTTTTATCCGTCGCTGAACAGCCGACCTAATTTTGGGTTTACGACTACTAATGTACCTTGTAATTTTGAACCAATCCAGAAGACAAGGAAACTCCTAGATCAGTACCCCAAGAGGTATTGATTTGTTATGGGAACATGGAGGACTTTGCGACTCGACAGATTAACGTGCATCAGTCACCATTTACTACACGCGGAGTCGGCGGGGATCGAACCCACGAACTCTTGGACATGGGCTCAGTTCCCTACCAACCAGGCTATCCCGGCCTCTCATTTTTCTATTCACAATTTTGCTTTTTCCTTTTCAAATCTATTTTTGTTTCCTTGATTTACGTCTTGTGATTCTTGAAAATAAGCTCATATTAAGTGCTCGAGGCCGCCTGATTTCATTTCATTTTTTAATTTAGGAAATAAAAGAAGTGTTTATATGATCAACTGTAATTTGTTGATTATTATTTAATTACACAATTGTTATCAAAATTCGCTTAAAATTTCTAAAAAATACTAAGTGTGACGTTTATGATATTACCCTATCTGTAGCTGTACAAGTAATTTTAGTCTGAATTCGAGCTATGCTAGGGGAATTTTACTTGTTCACAAGCCATCCACGTGCTTTCAAGATCAGCGTGGAAGATGCGTTATTCAGACTTTAAGACTCCTGTCCTGGAATCAACCATATGCATCTTTAAAGAGGAAATTCCTAAAACAATCAAAAGCGACTATCTCAACGGAGCAGTAAATATGGAGGCGAATCTAATATCGTAAATTTATAGTCATTTTATTCTTTTCGGCTTCCCGGGACAAAGCAGGATGGGTCTTTTTAAGAATATAAGTTGATATCCAATTTTTCTAGACGATAGGGCTTAATCGGAAATTTTGAAATTTTTCTTTTAAATCTTGTCTTTTAAATCTTGTTTTAAATCTTGTCGTATTTAAAATGCACAACAATGAATTTTTTTCTCTGCAGTTTGACTTTTTTCCTTTTTCCTCACTTGTAAAATCCATACTTTATTGTCGTATTTTTAGAGACTCAATTGAAAACAAATATTTTATTGATTTTAAATATATATTTTGATTGATACCGATTCAGTTTCTAAGGATTATTTATTTAAATGTAACCACTCTTGAATTAATTCCTGAATAAAAATTCTGTACTCCCCCCCTCCACTTAAAACTGCTATAATGAATTTGACCAACCAGACGCTGAAACAAGAGGTCCTTAACACTAAATTTTTCGTTACTAATAAATACAATTATTACTCTGCTTAATTGAAAATTATTTCTTTGTCATAGTAATCGAACGCTAATTCAACTATGAAAATCACTAAACCAAACTTTAAAAGGAAACCGCATCGATTTCAACGTATATTTTTAATACTTTTCTCGGGAAAGGATTTTTTTTCTTCTCATTTATACGGGACATTAAACAGCTAAGTGTGGCATCACGTCCGTGTGTGATGTCTTTTTAAAATATTTCAGATCTTTTTATTCTTTTTCCGTGAGGAAATAAGTACGCCGTTTACAGAAGATTTACTTCTTCCTTTGATCACTCCATTTGGGATCAAAGGAAAAAAAAATGAAACAGCCTCTTTTTGACGAAAAATTTGAAGCAAAATAATTTGATGGGTTCGAAAACGTAGATTGAAATCGTGGATGGTATGTTTGAAATATAAGATGGCTTCAAAGGATAGTAAGAAGGAAGACGAAGTTAGGATAAAAGTCATTTATAACTCATAAACATGCTAATTTTCTAAAATATTTACACTGATACAGTTTTTATGACATAACTTTTATATTAAATCGATCATTTAAAGAAAAGTAAATTCAATTTACCGTATTACAAGATTACGCTCGTGTAATGGGCATTAATCTACTTTACGTCAAACATAGAGAATTAATGCGGTATTATTTTCATTGAAATATGCTTAAATTACATTCACTAACACAGAGCAAAAGTTTGAGGAGAAAATATAATATTTCATTTTTCAAATGGTGCCTATATGCAACATTGGCGAAATAATTTAGTTGAGCACTTGTTTTTTATAACATTTGCTTTACTTTCACTTTATTTACAGAGCTTGCAAAGTTAATCCAACATAAAAACATATAATTAAGCTCAAATAGGATAATTATAAATTTTCAAAAAGTTGAATTTGACAGTAACTGTTTCAATTTAAACATCTGGCGTAGTTTAAAAATTTTTACCCCAATTGAATTTCTACCCCAATGGAATTATTCATATTTTATAGATGTTTTCGGAACTCTTGACGATAGCAGAAAAAAATTATGCGTCACAGTTTTAACAAAAATATTTATTCCAATAGTGTACTTATGCACCTTAGGAATAAAATAAATTAAGGGATAAATCATCTTATAAATGATTGATCACATAGAAACTCAAATCAGTCTAAACCCGCATTATTTGTGTAATGAATTACAATAACTGTTCAAATTTTCAGATAATTCGAATAAAAACTGATTAAACCGAAGTGTATAACTGATCTGATACAACCAATGCAATATAAATAAATCTGATAACCAGAATTATGCTAATATTTTTCTTAAAAATGAAAGGTCCATTTCTTTTCCCCGCGTTAGTATTTGACGTTTGCCTAGAACAGGGGTGGCGAACCTTAATACACCAACGTGCCATTTTCTCTAAAAAATTGCTTAATGAGGTCATAAACGTGCCGTCAAATAATTTTGACTTCGTGATTATTGGGAAAATAATAATACTAAATACTCAAAACTCTTTATGTACATTGAAAAAAATATATATATATTTTGCAATGTCTCAGTTATACACGTAATTCAACTTAAAGTAATATCAGTGTGACTTCTGTTGTTGCAGATTAGATGACCAATAACTTATATTAGGTTGTAAAATGTTAGTTTAAGCAGGACTGTTGATTTTTTTGCTAGTTATTTACTGTTAGCTTGTTTTTTGCGGTTATTAATTGTTTTTTTAGTATTAATTTTTAATTTTTTTATTAATAATTGTTTATTATTTTGTTTGTTTCTTGTGAATTTTAATTTAATTGTTACATATGCTTCATAGTGTAATAACACTTGTGTAATAACAATTCATAGTGTAACAACAATTGTGATCGGTGGAGTGCCCAAAATATTGTGTCGCGTGCCATAAATGGCACGCGTGCCATTAGTTCGCCATCCCTGGCCTAGAATATGGCACGGTACAGTAGTTTTTTTCAGCCACGATATGCTGTTTTGGAAAAAAACCAAATTAAAAAAAAATAAATAAATAAATAAATAAAAAAAATTCAAATTGTAAGTTTCTTCAAAATTTGAATGGCAATATCTAATAAAAAAAAAAAATATATCTAATAAAAGTGATAATAATCCTGAAAAGTAATAAAAGTGATAATAATCCCGAAAAGAGGTAAAACGCAAATTTTGTCCTAATAGTGAGCTTTAATACTGAGTAAAAATTTTTTGGGGTGCTGTTGTTTAACCAAGATTTTCTGAATAGAAAAACGTCAAAAACTGACTTTTTCACTTACTTATTGTCGTAGCATAATTCTAAAAAGTAGCAATACGCCAATAAAATGAGTGCATGTCCAAAACTAGGCAGCGGTATATCAATAATATAGCAAAACAAAGCTTGGAGTGCTGTTGCTTTCTTTAGATAAACTCCATAAAACATACTTATATTTCACTTTCAAAATATTGACTTTGAACTTCGAAATTTGTATAGGGGAGGGAAAAGTCTAGGAACTCTCACGTTCGTGATAACAGGTGTTCAAATCCAGCGGGCTGCTGGTGCACGCTAAATCTGCAGGGTCACAAAATCCTCCATGTTCCTATAACAAATTATACTTCTGGGTTTTACTGAATTTGAGATTGATCAATCTCTGGTTCATTTCAAAATTACGATCGGTGGACAAATGAATGGATGCATAAATGGGTCCGCCCTATAAACGGGTCTGACGCATGGGTCGGGCGAAAGTCAAATTCTTGGGCAGAGATGATGCCATTGGAAAACGAGAACAATCGCACCCCCAATACCTTAACGGCCTACGACAACAGAAACAACAGCTCTCATTTTTTATTCCTTACTTCAATAAAAAATATTCGAGTTAATCAAAAATAACAGCTATCACACATTATCTGAATTTCAAAATAATGGCTCTTAAAATATTAAATTAAAAACAATTTGAGATGCAAGCATTAAAAAAAAGAGCAAAAAACAAACTAGGATCGAAATGTAAATCAGAAAAATATCTTTTGTACAATTCAGTGAAATTTGCATTAAAAAAAAAGAGTTCTAAATGACTAACGGAACTAAATTGGTACTTAGAATCTGATGGCTGAGTCATCACATAAACTTACTTTTTGAAGTAAATGAGCAGCCCCCCACGGTTATCATTTAGAATCAGGATTCAGAAGAACATTCCAGAGAAGCATGATTAAGTTGGCAGGGGTGCTATCATATTGCACAGTTCCCAATGATTGAGGGAGTTCTCTCAAATGGGATAAGTTTTCATACTTTTTACCAAATGGGCAAGGAAAATTGCCACTAATTGTTGGAGAAAAAAACTTATGTTTTGAGGGAATAGCTGGAATACCAAACATCAAGCACCCCGGATCATTATGGTTTCAAGCTGTGCAAGAATCTCTTCTGTAATGAGTATCATAATTACTGTCTCGAGATATTGAATGATAAAGCTGATGATAGTTGCTTTAAAAAAAATTAGTCTGCTAACTTTAGATAGTAATCCAAGAAGCATATGTGTTCCTTTAATTTTTTTTAACTTATCTGGTGCCGAAACCTGTAAGGTGTGTTGCTGTTGAAGGAATTCTAGTTATTAATGATTAAAAAAAAGACTATTTTAGGAGCCTCACCTGCAGGAAAATTTAAATACATTTAATAATATTTATTATATTTTACATGCATCATTGTTTTCTTTGTATCATTATTTTTAAAGTATATTTTGTTCCTTTCTTGTTGTAACTCTCACACAGTAAAACGCTATAATTCAGTGTTGTAATTAATTAGAATAATAATTTTTTTTTCAAGTTTCTCATGGGAAACGAGCAAAAAAAGTTTTGATTACAGGTAAATTGCAACCTGATACACGTAGAAAAAATTCTGGTAAATTTACCGTATTGTTGTATGGCAAGGACATTTCTAGTAATAAAAACAATGAATCTGGTTAATAAAACTGTAAACGGTATTTAAACCGTTAGTTTGGTAATTTTTCTTTTCATATAGTAATGGTTTACTGGAAATTCTGGTTTTCATAGTTCTTATTATCACACTTTAGTAAAAATTACAAAACAGAAAATTGAATTTAACCGAACAAATGGTTTTTATGCCATACTTTAATGTATCGTGATAAAATTACCAAATTTTACCCCATTTCCTAAATTTCATCACATGGTATAAAACCATATTTTATTGCTAATTTTATCAAGATCATTACCAAAACCCTTCGGTGAAAATTACCGAGCTTTTCAGAAACTCGGTAAATTTTGCCACATTCTGGTAATTTTGATCATACTTTTTTCCTTAGTGTAACTTAAACGCTTGTGAAAAAAAAAATTTATTAAGTCAACATGAGAATTTTTTTTCAAATATACAGGTAACAATTTGTTAGGAGTTCTAATTTCAAAGACGCATTTTACTAGAATTAGAATTTTTAGGACAATCGAATTTATAATAAAAATAATAAATTGCAAGGAGCGTATTAAATTAACTAATAACACATTAAAATAAAACTCTGAATTTAAGAAGCTAAATTAATAACAACTAATTCATAAGAATAAAACAATCTTCATGCGAAAACTTCTTTCTTAAACATTAAAAATGATGTGAAATAATTAGCATCATGCAATTGGACTAAATGTTTATTATTGTAACTATTTAAATTATTAAAGAATGCAAAAAATGACAAGCAGCAAATGTGATTAGAACAATAATGACAAATACTTCCTAACTCCCTATACACTAAAAGCATTTATCAATTTCAAAAAAAAGAAATTACAGCAGTTTATTTTATTTACATTTGTAAGAATAAAAATTATCTTCCATTCCAAAAAGAAGTTTAGCTCCTTCCAAATTGTTCGAGAATCGAATAAAAGAGCTTAGTCTCAGCTGTCTTCCGAAGAAAAAGTTATTTTTTTCTTTCTTCGATCGAAATAATGCGTAAAACATTCCAAAAGAAAAGAATCTTTGTGAATAGGAGGAGGGGTGTTGGCAGTTTATATCCAAAAGAGTATTAAAGAACGCCTCACCCAATGGTTCTTAGTTCGGGAGGGTCGAGAGATAAGACAAAATCGATAATCCTTTGGATAACCGGGAGAACTTAGGAATGAAATGCAATTCGACTGAGAGAACATAAGGGCTGCTGCTGAGAAGCGTGAAAAAGTCCCCATGGGTTTGACGTAGCAAATCCCCACCAGTTGCGTGGATTTCGATGGACAGTTCTCTCTCAATGGTCAAATTTATAAGATACAAATAGAAAAGGGAAGTTCTGAATTCTTTCCGAGCCAATAAATAAAAATAATAGTCTCCAGTTTTTTGTCTCCATAATTGGAATAATCAATTAAATGCTGAATCATGCGTCCGTTCAGCTATTGCGATGTAAAAAAATTCTGGATCAAATTATGGTATAAATTACTTTAGGTGCATCATCCATAAAATTCATTTTACCGTAAAATCTATTCTTACCGTAGAATAGTAGACCGTAATTATTACAGTTATATTTATTAAGTTAGAGTGATATAGTGATTTTACGGCAATTATGATTGTAAAAATTGAGGTATATCAGATATTTTGTTCCGTAATATGCTCCGGTATGAATGGGTTTTACGATAAAAAGTACCGGAGTGTGATCAGTAATTTGAATCGGAATTTTTTACAGTGTATATGAACTTACTTTTTTTTCAATATTCATTTCTTTAGCGTTTTTCCTTTTAAAAGGAGATCCTAATTAACATGCTTTTTGAATTTTTTGTCACATTTTTTCCATGATACATCTAAATAGCTGTTACCACAGGGTTTGAAACCCTAAAAATATCTTTACTGTAGTTGAAAAAATTGAGGAAACTCATCTTTTTATGGCGTAAATGTTATTGGTTAGATTGAAAAAAGAGTAGCAGATATCGATTAATAAATAAATAAATATATTTGCAGTTGATTCCCATGAAACTTGCATTCTTTTTATGTTCATGTATTCGTAAATGTTTCTGCTAAAGTAATTATGCAATGTAATAAAAAATATAAATTTCTGTTAAACATTATTGAATATACAAGTTTTGGTCAACCCTAAAAAAGTGTTATGAACTTTATAATTTTTAGACATGTTGCTTGTAAAAAAATAGACTAAATATTTCGGAGAGCGATTTCTATCCACCAACTACAACATTAAACATTTATTACAACTAAATAGTTTGCTTTAATTTATTACCTATAACTACTTTCTATAAGTTTGATCATACTTTTTTTTCTTCTTAAATCTAAAGTTAAGAATTTACCAGTATAAAAACTTGGCAAGATATTTAGAGAGAATTAAAAGTTTTTGCTGAATAATTTACTGTTGCGACATTTTTACTGAATAGCAATTTTAGTGTAGTAAATAGAATAAGAACTATTCTGAGAAACATTAATTAA
The DNA here is from genome assembly GCF_982258835.1 of Parasteatoda tepidariorum. NCBI lineage: Eukaryota > Metazoa > Arthropoda > Arachnida > Araneae > Theridiidae > Parasteatoda > Parasteatoda tepidariorum. The sequence continues at coordinate 13,028,253 of NC_141755.1, read as the reverse complement.
AACATAAATCTAATTGTCTTTGAAATTGTGTCTGTCAGCATTTTGTCTAAGAAAGTGGTCTGATTTTCCTACTCCTATTTTTATTTGCACAAAATACTTCTAACAAAATGTACTTTTTTTTAAAATTAAACTAAAACATAAATTATAATACAAGTATTTAGTAGTAATAATTTCAAGTCAACTACTGACTTATGTATGAAAGACTTATTTGAATAGTGGGCCGATAATGCATATAAATTGATATTATACATTTCCTTTTGTTACAACGAGAGCCGTAAATTCTAAATAGTGTTTTGCGTTTATTATATTGTGTGATTTATGGTGGCCTCTGCTTGGCGACAGAATTAGGCTAAAGGTATATTTCTTTCAAAGAAAAATAAATATAACTTCAATGAACAAGAAGGAATGGCTAATTCCATCTTTCTTAATAAAAGAAATGGCATCACTTATCAAATAAGGCATCATGTAAACACTGTAAAAATTCCAGATCAAATTACGGTATAAAATACCGACACTTTGGGTACATTATCCGTAAAATCCATTTTACCGTTACATCCATTTTCCCCTTAAATTATTATACCGTAATTTTTACAGTTACATTCATTTAATTAGAATATTTCAGTGTTTTCACGGTAATTATTATTAAATAAATTACGGTTTATCAAATTTTGTGTTTTGTAACATGTTCCGATAAAAATGGATTTTACAATAAAAAATGCCAGTAATCTGAGCACGGTTAATTTTTATTTTAATTTGATCTGGAATTTTTTTACAGTGTACACTCCCTTTTAATTTTTTAATTTTTTTAAAATTTACATTTAAAAGTAAAGAATTTATAATATGACCTCAAGTCATATGGATTACTTTCCTCATCTGCTCGTAGAAAAGTTAAAGACTAACCGAATTCATTGTATGAATTATAAGAAAAATGAGCTGTAAATGAGTATAAATATTGCAAATTATATTGTGAAGATTTATCACAGAAACAAACTCTTAGAAATATTATTCAATAGACACAGATTATCTTGAAAAATGCAGATCACTATAGTGATCGTTGTGATATCACGTGATTCAGGGTAGACTCTCAGAAAAATAGGTTCAACGTTGAATCATAACATTGTTACCTTGAACTATACTGTTAGTACCTTGAAACATAATACAGTGTAAACTTTATAGAACTTTAATAAGGCGTTAATCTTGTTTCCGTTCCAATTGAACCACAGTAGCTTAATATAAAATTTAGAAGTACAACAATTTTTCTCAACTTAGCGCTGTGTAAAGCTGCAGCAAATTCAAACTAGTTATGGTTCAAAAAGCACCAAAATTTCTAGCTATATAGCGTGGAAAGTTTAATATTTTGCAAAGCAATAAACAAGGAAGTCGAAACATTTCTAAAATTTAAGTCTTGCTAAGACAATAAATATTTCTCCACCTTCCCCAACATTCGAAAGATCCTTCAAAACATATCATCATAAAAATTTATGAACATTTTACACTTCAACTTAAGAATTCCAAATGCCTCATATAAGCGATCACTTCATCTCGCACGACCTCACTTTCCCGAAATATAGTGACTTTCAAAGTGAAGGAACGATTTTCCGGATAATAAAAGCGGCAGAAAATCACTTGAAAACGAAACCCCTCTTCTATTGCAAGCTAAACCGTCTCGGCCTTATAGCCTTGGAAACGGAATTCTTTTCCATTCGGAAACGTTATTACCAGACCCTAGAGGTAGGCATTGGCGCCCAACCCTATTCAATCACAGCGGTAAGCGAAAGGAAATTCAATGAAATCTTAAAAGATCTTGGCGGGGGAGAATACTTTTCTTATTGTAAGGATTTCTGAGAGATCAAGTTCTCATCTTTCCTCTGTAAGATATCGGATGGATATTGAAAAGTTTTGCTTCTTTCCTATAAGTGCAGGCATTGTTATCAACGAGCTGGTTCGCGAGTCTCGCATACAGGCAATGGAAAATCTTTAGTCTAGAAAAGTTGCTTTTTCAAGAAGATTGCAATAGCATCAGTAAAAAAATAATTTAGCATCTCAAAGAAAAACTTTTTAACTTTTTTTTATTATTAGCGGCTATTGTATTAGTGGACCTAGAATTGACTTAAATCAGATGATTGGAATATTTTTCTGTAATTTGTGATTCAAAACTAATTATTTGAGTGTGAGTTTAAAAAGATATTGGTGGGGAGAGGGCTCTTTTATTTAGGGTAATACTGGTGGGGCTCTTTCATTTATCGACGGTAAGGATTTCAGATCAAGTTCTTATTTTTCTGAAGGCTGTTTTCGGAAGACTCTACGGCGGTAGAAAATAATGAATATTTTGCGAATAATATGCTATATTCATAACTATCTTGAGTTTGTAACAGTTACTCATGACTTTCAGGGGAAGTCTAGTCTTTAATGGGCGGGATAGCCTGGTTGGTAGGGCACTGGGCCCATGTCCAAGAGGCCGTGGGTTCGGTCTTCATCAGCTGAAAACTCCCAGTGTAGTAAATAGTGACTGATGCACGTTAAATCTGTCGAGTCACAAAGTTCTCCATGTTTCTATAAAAAATCATACCTCTGGGGGTACTGATCCATGAGTTTACTTGTCTTCTGGATAGGTTCAAAATTACAAGTCTACGGAGGTGAACATTAGTAGTCGTAAACCCAAAATTGAGTCAGCTGCTCAACGACGGTAATAAAAATAAACAAAGTCTTGTCTTTAGCCAAGGCTCTCTATGATTATTATGAAAATGGTGCAAACGTCAATAGGAAAAAAGCCGCAGTTTTGTGAAAATGTAAAGCGTTTGTGATCTAATTATGTAATAATTAAAAATTTAGTCAAATGCTGGGTTCTTAAAAAAAATTTAAAAACTGAAAATAAGACATTGATTTTGATGTTTTTCGTCTAATTCAAAAAATGTCGCCAAACTAGCGATTTTGAAATTATTCATATGAAGATATTTCCAATAACTGTTATAAGATGATTCAAGATAATTATTCAAATTTATTGATTCGTATACTCAAAACTATAATTCTTATTACCCCATATTTGGCAAAAAATGCAAAACTGAAAAGTAAATTAAACCGAATAAATGGTGGTTATGTCATGATAAAATTACCAGATCTTACCATATTTACCGAATTTTAACGCGTATTATTAAACGTTATTTTACTGTTTATCAAAATCATTACCGAAGAGCTGTGGTACAAATTACCGAGCTGTTTCGTGCTCCCGTATAGCCAGAAACACAGTAAATGTTACCGTATTCTGTTAGTTTTCAGAACAATTCATTATTCGAATTATTTATCCGAGAGAGCGGATTTAAATGGTTAATTAATTCCTTTAATTCGAATCGTTGAATGAGTTAGTACTGATGATCAGACTATTTTTCAACTGATGATTTGAATCACTGATACAATTCTGGTAATTTTAAACAGCGGATTCAAGTTTTTTGACTCGGAACGTTGACTTGTATAATATGTTATCATTATTAAGTTGATTTGAATTTAATAATTCGGAAGCTTTTTGAGTTGAATTCGACTCTTTGATCCAATTCATTTATTTTAATTTGGTTGATGAATCATATCCTTTTTTAAAAAAAATACATTGTTTCATTTTGATTTTATCATTTCATTTTAGCCAGTTGATTATTTTCAATCAGTAATATGGTTGCTTGAAGATATAAATTGAGTTTATTTATATTACTGATTCAAACCATTTATTTCTTTGATTTAAAAAACTTTCATTATACGTTTTGTTAGATTTTTGTGGCCCTTAACAATTTATCTTTAAACTAGTTTCCCTTGATCCCATGCAAGTATTATATTTCATGAAATTAATAATATTAGATGCACAAATGATGAATTAAATAAACTACTAATTCATTAAACATACTCTAAGACAAGCATTTACTTTTAGATATAATTTGCAATTTCCTGCGCAACAATAACTTTTTTAAATAAAATTTCTACTATCTACTTCATATACAATTTTAAAGAATTAGAATATTTCGATAATAAGAAAAAATGTCCAAACTTAAGGTAAATTAAGACTTTTCTACGCTACCTTATAAAGTTATTTCATGGATTAATTCTTATGCTCATATTTGGAATGGTAACAAAATGTATAATAAGTTAAAAGAATGAAGTTATTTTGACGGCCTCAGAAGCTAAATTATGTCTTTATTAAATTAGGGTGTTTACACGTGCTCATCCCTAGGGAAAGACTAATATTTTCAAAAGGATTTGGATCGTTATGATTAAATTATTTCCTGCGTGGGTAGAAGTGAAAGTGAAAGTAAATAGATTTATTTTAATTATAGTTCTGTGTAGAAGAGGATAAGAAAACTCATAAATAATTAATGCTATTATATTTACAGAATATATATTTTGCGTAGAAAATGAAACAAAGTGAGTAAATAATTAATACGCTACTGATGAAATATTTATCAACAGAATATATAGCTATTAATTTAGTTAGATAATTAAATTAATTAATAGTATTTGTTGTTGTTGTTGCTTTTGTAGGCCATTAAGGTAAGGGTTGCGATTGTTTTTATTTTTCAAAGGCGCCATCTATGGCCAAGAATTCAACTTCTGCCCCACCCATACGTCACACTCGTTTATAGGACGGATCCAGTCATACATTCATTCATCCACAGATCGTAATGCTGACTTGAACCAAAGAACGATCAATTTCCAATTCAGTACCCCCAGAGGAATAATTTAGCTTGGGTTCATGGAGTACTTCGTGACCCGACAGATTTAACGTACACCAATCACCATTTACTACATGGGGAGTGACATCGGCCGGCTGAATTCGAACTCCCGTTTTCACGAACATGAGTCCAGCGCCCTACCAACCAGGCTATCCCTACCATTAACAGTATTTAGTAACCGAATATGTAAACATTTTGATGCCTAATTTAACATAATTGTTTTAATAGACATTATTCCTCAGCATTTTATGAAATATGTCGGAACTACTTGCTTTTTATGTGCAGAGCTGTGTTCTTTTAAGAGGTTGTAATGTAAGAGGAAGCTATACCACGAGAGACATTTTCCAAAGCAAATTTTGTATCCCCTCCATAACAAATTTGAAATTTTGAGTATAGAAAAAGTTAGTTCAGGCAAACTTAGAGTAGGCCATGAAGTTCCAATTACGGAAAAAAATTTAAATTATCAAAAGGCAAACAAATTATTGGAAGAGAACTTCCCCTTTGCGAAATCCTAAACTATCCTTTCATAAATTGCTTTCATTTTGATATTTTTTGTAAAGTTTCTTCTCATTATTTGAAACTTCGGGGATTACTCAAGATTTGCCTGACACTTTTTCCATACTTTAAATTTTAAATTACTTATGGAGGTGAAAGATAATTTGCAATAAAAAGTTTCTTTCTTACTATAATGCCCTCTTAATTAATTTAATATATATCCATTATAAAAGTATTGATGAAAAATAAATATTCAATTGGAATGCTATCTAAATAAGGTTTTAAAAAAGAGAAACAAAGACAAAGCAAATTACAACTACAGCACACATTTCTATTTTGCTTACAATAACAGATATTAACAGGTCCAAATTAAATAAATCTAACTGGATTATTTATGAGTACTTATACCTACACGTAGATTAGGATTACATAAGTTGTTTTAAACCGCAATTAGTCACGAGTTTTATAAAACATGCGCTATTTGTAAAAAAATTTGTTTCTTAATCCAAAATAAGGTTTTAAAAAAGAGAAAAAGCAAATTATAACTACAGCACGCATTTCTATTTTGCTTGTAATAACAAATATTAACAGGTCCAAATTAAATAAATCTAGTCAGAATATTTGTGAATAATCAGACATTCAGATAAGGACGACACAAGTTGTTTGTAAACCACGAAAACATTAGTCACAAATTTAATAAAATAAGTGCTATTTCTGAAAATTGTTTCGGGTACAAAATAATATTGAATTTTAAAACAAAGTAATTTTAGCTCGTAAAAGTTTTTTTTACACATGATATTATTTAAAATTTCAGGAAAAAAAAAAGAGAACCAATTACAAGTGAAATTTTGCAGAAAAGGAATAAACTTACTGCTTTCAATGTGGGGCTATACGTAAGCTTAATTCTAAAATTCATCAGACGATTCTCGAAGAGAAGCTGGAGAATTTTCTAATTAAATGTTCGGGAATAGGAGATTTCGTTCTCGATAATAGAGAACTGGGAGTTCGATCCAATAATGGAGCGCAGACGACTCCCTTTTGCAGCAGTTGTAGTGAGTATTAAAACGCAATTATGTCCTCCGCAGCCTGCACAGCAATAGAGCTAGTTTAGAATGAAAATCCTCTTAAAGAATGTTTTCTAGAAGAGAAAATATTTAATCCTCGAAAAATCCATTCAAGTTTTTTGATTTTGTTTAATTTGATTTAAAACTTTGATAAGGTTGGTGACCTTTTATTTTTTTATTCTTAAATTTGAGTTGTAGCTCTTTTTTTTTGTTGTTGATAAGAAAGAACAAATTATGAACATTGCTTTACGAGTTTCTTAATTATTTATCATGAATAAATTTGATTTAAAACATAAACTATTAAATAAGTTCCACAATTTTTCGGGAAGTTACCCTAAAATACTCTTGCTAGGCTACTATCCGTGTATTTATTAAAATAAAAAAAAAGTTTTCCATGCACAATATGGCACCGGCCTTTCATGGCAGACTTATAGTGTACCCAATAAATTACAATTTAATTTCTTTACAATGTAAATTGTTCACAATTTAATTTACTTACAATTTAATCTGTTAACAATATAATTCAAAGGCAATAGTCTTAAAATTCAGACTTTATAGCTTGCCTCAAAAATAACACAGTAATCTCATATCTAAAAAATAACACTGTGGTGAAAGAATAATATTAGCAGATAACAATTATCAATGCTTATTTAAGAATTTAGTGGCTATCAAACAAAATGGTGCAACCAGTTTATAATCATTCTGCTAAATTTTATCTAATAAACTCAATTTGTCATGTAAAGTCCATTATAACGACACTTAAGTATAGATGAGGGAATTGTCGTCATGGCGTTATATTATCTAATACACATATTTAGTGCTAAAATAGTGATAAAATTGCAATAGCTTTCTGACATTACTGAAAAAATTGAGTGTTGTTTTCAATAATAAGCAGTTTAGATGAAAAAGATGAAAGGGGGGAGGGCATGTTAGATATATGAATTGTGAAGAAAAGCCGGCATATTCTTTTGAAATGTGCTACTGAATTTCTAAAAATTACAGAAGAATTGTTCTTCTGTAAAGAAAAAAATAACTTGGCCGGTGGTTGCCCACATAGGGTATCATAAGGCCATATTATACCATATGTGTATGTTTATTTTTAGCCATCTAGTGTGGCGGAAACTAGACGTCCAAATTAACATGACCAACGGTTTCTCACCCATTGTGGTGGTCCTGAAAGAGTAGATACCACCTCTGGAGAACGCACTAGGTCTGCTCATCGGCAAGATCGATTGTGCAGCTCATTGGAAATAAAAATAAAAAATTTTTTAGTCCTTATTAGGATAAACTTTGTAAGAAGGATATAAAGTGAATTAATGTATGCTTTTCTCCTTTCTTAATTGCTATTAGAAATAAATAAAATGTTTCCAATTTTCTCTTTTTTCCACTGTATTGTTCACTAAAACAGCAGAAAACGTATTTTCGCATAACAGCGTTAAGCTAGTAAAATTGTACTCCTGAAGACATGCAACTGTTGTATCTTAATTATTAGTTTTTTGGCTGTGACTTGTAAACTTGTCGTTATAACGGTTTTCTCGCAATATTCCGCACCTGTTATACTGAGTCTTTACTGTACTTAAAAAATCTTAAAAATAGTCTCTATGAGATGTGGTGGCTTTTAGGTGATACAGCTTTCGCCTACCAATAAGGTGAACCGTGTTTGAATCCCAGCGATGACTGGTCCATACGAATTCCGCACCCGGCTCGTGACGACCACAGAACTAACGTTAATTATACACAGTGGTAGACGGATCATGGGTTAGAGTTCCTTTGCCGTCAGGCTAACCGTGAGAGGTTTACGTGATCTTCCTCTCCGTGTAACGCAAATGAGAGTTAGTTCCATCAAAAAGTCCTCCTCGAAGACAAAATTTCTCCCAATACTTGGTCCAGGAGTTTCTTTGTCTTCTGGATCGGGTTCAGAATTACGAGGCTACGGAGTTGAACATTAGTAGTCGTAAACCCAAAATTGGGCCAGCTGTTCAACGGCTGTAATAAAATAAAATAAAATAGTCTTCATTATTATATTAAATTAATACCAAGCTGATATCTTGCTTATCCAACATCTGTGATGAAAAATAGCAAAACAATTGAAATAAAAGTTTTTTCTTAATTAAAAAAAGCATGAATAATAAATTTTCCCGGATGCATACAAGAAAAAAAAATGCAATCAGAAAATTTAATTTTAAAGTGAATAAACGAGAAAAAGTCACTAATAAAATAATCCTGATAAAAAAAAAAATAGAGAAATGAAATCGGAAAAATCTAATTTCATAACGAATACGCTGAAGTTAAGGCTCGTAAATAAATTTTTATGAAAAAGATGAAAAATAATAATCTGATTCTAGAAAGCTAGTATTTTGCACATGTATGTTTTATTTATCTTCGAAAATATTTTTAGTTAATGAGAATCAAGAAAACAAAAGTTATATTAAAAAGATGAATTAAATTTGGAACAAAACAAAAATTTAATAAATTTTAAAATAGTGCAGCACTTTCCTAAAATTTCTCAATCTAAAGAAGTCGCTACAAAGCAATAATGTGCTCGTCGTTTTCTAAATCCATTTTTTATGTTTGATCCTTTGACATAAATATTTATGAGTAATTCCCCGATGTAATTCATTTTGTTTCTTGTTTATTGCTAATATATAGAAATAATTCAAAACTTTTTTTAATAAATACTTCATAACTTGAAGTTGACTTAAAATATTAAGTAAAAAGAAACGAAAATGAAAAGTGTTTGATTTTTTTCTTCACAAAGCGTCTGTTTTATCAATATAATATTTCTTTTCTTCTCAGAATAGAAGGCGTAGAAATGTTCATGCGATACAAATTTTAAGCATATATTGAAAGATCATGTTTAAATCTTTTATTATTAATAAGCAATTTTAATATAATTAGAGATCTTTTTATAGATGTAAAGTATGTACTAACTATAACTAGAGGAAGAAGTTTAAAGATTATGTTTATCCTTTCAAAAATAATTTAATTTTTTAAATTGATATGAGCTAGTAACTAGTAAATTAATCTAAAAATTACTATAAGAATTATAATCAGTTATTAATAGATTTATACAATCAAAAACGGAGTTATTTATAATATCTAAATAGCAAAAGTATTATCTTCTTATTTAATTTAAATTTATGAATTAATAAATTATTATGAAAATAATAATTAATTAAATAATATCTCTGTAAATAACAATAGGATGATTTGATGATTAACTCATGATAATTTGTAAGAACAAGATTTATTTAAGAACAAAACTTAGGTCTTTCTATTATTTTTAATTATATTAATCAATAAATTACCAATAAACAATAATAAGTAAAAAAATAATAGAATTTAATTTTGCTAAGATTTATTAGTTATTCCAAATAAATAATTCAAATTATTCTTTTTTATTTCATAGGGTTTATTTATCCATACATTACAATAAAACTATATTCATTCTAAGTTTGAAAAATAACTTATTTATTAATCGAAAATAAATTTAGGTGATATCATTGCTCCTCGCAGTCATGATTCAAACTTTTATATGATCGAAACAAAATTAACTATACATTTGCAATAAGCATTAAATATTAACGAACTATGCTATTTTCCGTACTTACTACACATTTATATGATTAGTAAAATGTATTTAAAAACCTCTTCCCAAGAAAAACAAATATATTTATAGTTCAAAATAAACTTTTTTTAATCATCTTCAAAACATTATACGAAAGTAACCAAAAACTAATGTTATATAATGGATTATAAAACGCACAATTTCAGAGCTTTCAAATGGGTTATCTTATCATTAAAACTACGTATTCACCAGGCTGTTTTATGGAAATAGCCTCAGAAAAAGCGAGATGAAATAAAAGACCGCGAGGGGTAACAATAGCCAGTGAGAAATAGCCATGGTAATTACGAGAATGGAAAACCAGGTGGCAGAGAATGGAAAAGAGTAATGAAGCCATAAACTACAATTAGATTTAATTAGGCAGATAGAATGGGAAAAAATGTCTGCAAATGCGAAGATATGGTTGCAAAGAGCTAGCCGAAAAAATTAAGGTAATTTTTCTCTCTAATGAAAAAATAATGAAGATTGAATTCTGTTTATGGTATAACGAAGGCAGAAAGCAAAGGGTTAATTTAGTTTTTAGAAACATTATAAAAAGTCTCTTTAACATATTATGTTTAAGGTAAACGATTTTTAATGATTGTTATGCTATGCACCAGTCTCTACTCATTTGTTTTAGTAGAGTAAAAAAATAAAAAAATTTGTTTACACGTTTTACGTCACGTTACGTTTTTGGTTTTGACAGAAATAAAATTACTTTCTCTTTTTTAGTCAACTTGAAAAATGTAGATTTATAAATTTTATTTCATTATATTCTTTTGTTGTTTTAATATCGATTAATACTTTCTCTAAATATAAAGTTTAACGATAGTTTTTAAATTTTGCCTAAGTTCTAAACTATTAACGAAGTGTGACCGGAAAAAAACTAACCTAAAATTTCTTAATATGCTTAATATTTTTACTTTATTGTTATGTAAGTTAAAAAAAAATAATTGAGGCGAAAAAGTACGCAATCTTCTGAAAACAAGTACAAAAAAAAAATTAATGCAAAAGGTACAAAAAAAATATTGACAAGTAAATTTTCGTATTCATTTTATACTTCTCCATAAAAAATATTTCTGTTGAATAAAATTTGCGATACTTTCCTTCTAATATTTAATATACTAATTTCTGAAATTACTAGGATTCAGTAGAAATATTCTAAATAAAATAAACTTCAAAAACTTAGTATAATACTTCACTAATATGGAACTAGTATTTAAAATAAAATGTATTATCGAAAACGCAGTACCATTTATGAAGTTGAAATGAAAACATATTTAAAGAATTCAATTTTTTTTTAAAAATTGAACATGATTTGTGCAACTATATATTATAAAGAGTAAATTGCTTATGCATTTTACATTGATAAGATTCTTTACTGAAAAGCTTGCATTAAAGACTGTGCTAGCACTGTGATAAAAAAATCAACCAAATACTGTAAATAATCAAATAAACTTCATATTTGCATCAAATCACAATATCCGAATCAGTCAATAAAATACAGGAAAATATATTTCAATAAAAAATTTAAATCTTCTGGAGAAATTTGATACAGATTTAAGAAACTTGCTTGTTCGGAAATAATTATATCATATTTAAATTTACTGTTATACAAATTTTTAAAATGCTAATTTCTTACCCTTTACTTAACATTTGATTGTTAGTAGTTACGCTCCAAACAAAATTCCATGCGCAGTACTACTCTTAATTTCAAAACACTTACTTTTTTTTATTATTAGTTCTTGCTAAAAGTATGGAATTTAATAATTGTGTACATGAATAATCTTTTATTCAAGCAAACAATTATATTTCATATAAAATTTAGCAGACACAACAGAAATTTGTCGTATTAAAAAAAATTCGAATCCACTGATACATTCCAATTTTTTTTAATAAACTCCCACAGGTGATTTCCGTTTTCATTATTAAGCACCTCTGCCACCGATAACACACTCTTAAAAATTCTCATATAATTCGAAGAGTTGTTATTTAAAAAAATTCCGGATCAAATTACGGTAGGAAGAACCGGCCCTCAGAGTGATGGTACTTTTTACCGTAAAATCCCTTTTTACCAGAATATGTAGAAAACAAAACATATGATATGCGCAATTTTGCAGTAATAATTAACTTAAAACTACGGAACCACTCTAATTAAATAAATATTACCGTAAGAATTACGGTATAATATCTTACGGCACAAATGGCTTTTACGGGAAAAGAAATTTTACGGATAATGCACCCAAGGTGCTAGTGCTTCATCCCGCAATTTTGTACTGCGTACTTCGTCGTATTCAACCGTTTGTTTTTATTCGACAAACAAATTTTCCGAGTCTTAAACAACGTGAAGACTCGATGGGTTGATACCTTTTACGAACATAATAAATATACAGTCAGTGACCCAATATTTTACGCCAGACCTATATTTTTATGGTCATTATCCCTTTTTGAGCAAATTTATTTTTACAGTCAGAGAACACATTTTGCCATTATCTAGCAGTGAAATTTTTCGCAGTACAGTTGTAAAAATGATTCTTCTCTCACATCCATATCATTTATAAGTTGCTTAATATAAAACAGTAATCAAAACCTTGCTATAAGATTTTTGTTTTTGGACAACATGCTGAAATGAATTCTGAATTGAATTACCGCATTTCCAGAGCTTTTAATAAAATATTAAAGAGTAAGTTATATTGAAATTAATAAAAAGATATCTACATAATTAAAAACTACAGTAAAATCATGTAAAGATTAAGTTATTTTTATGATTAAGAAATGTCTGTAAATTAATATTCTTTCTTTTTCTATCTCAACAGAAGTGAATAAAACAATGCAATTCCATATTTATTTTAATAATGTCTACGTATTTCACAAAGTGAAATATTTCATCGGAGAAAGCCATTCAATTGAAACCTAATTCCGAGTTCCCCTGAAAACTCGCACTGTAAGCAATTTTATTCAATATTCGTCGACGTTGGAGTTGACATAAAAGGTCCGTAAATTTTCCTCAAAGTCGCCGCATCGAAGCCATTAGGATCTGATCAAGACATCTTTATGGGTGACATATGTCACATACAGCTAGCTAAGTGGCAAGGGAAAACGATATCGTTAAGGTTCTAGTACGTTGCTAACAGCTTTAGAAAATTAGGTAACGAATTAATGCGGAATTACAGACGAACACAGTGTAACGAATTACAGTGCGCAATTCTTGTGACAATAGATACAGAAAGTAACAGAAAGTAGGATACAATAAAAAATTCCAGTTTGCATATAACTGCTGAAGAAATATCAGATTTCGCTGAAGTCATTGAACTTAGAGAATACAAAGATGTATAAAAAACAATATTAGTTTTCCCTTTTTATTGAATAAATATTCTCAAAAAAAGGAAATAATATGTATACAATTTATAAATCTTACTAAAACAAACGGATATTTCATACTTCACTGTTAGAAATTTCGCGTAAAAAATGGTTAAAATAACAATTTATTTAATTGTTATTTTACCGTATTCAAACAAAAAAAAATCAAATGACCGTAAATAAGATGGTATTCAAACTGTTAACTGTGAGAAAAACAGTTTACTAACTAATTTCTCATAATACGCTTAAACAACCAGAATTTTATTGCATCAACTAGGCCGAGAGGGCTAATCTGTCTATCTCATGACTGATGGAACGGGAGGTTTAAGTCCCAGCGTTCACACCACAATATTTCCTCCATTTCATTCAACACATGAAGAGAATCCAGGGTTTTGCACTCTCCTCTAATTTGTGACCCTGGACTACCAAAATACGATACTCTCATTCACACTCAGATCGCAGCAACAAAAAACTACATAACACAAAAGGTCTAGCATTTCCATGCTAGTTGTAAAGGGTTAAAAAACCATATAGTTTTGTATTCATGGTTTTTTAACCATACTAGTTGTAAACGGTTTGAAACCCGTAAAGATAAAAAATGTTCGTTACCGTTAACTTTACAATTAATTGGAGGTGCAGACTTTTGTCGGTTATTTTAACGCAATTTTGTGATGAAAATTTTAACAGTGATGTGCAAATTAAGACAAATCTTGTAAAATCAAAATATACAACTTAAAAAATGTTATTATATCCGTTACTTTAAAGTTGGTTTAATTGTTAGAGTCTATGACAAAGTTTTTACTTTAACGATGTTAAATAAGGAAAAAGCGTAATTATTTTCAAAGCGTGTGTAGAGGGCAACACTTTGTGTTCTGGGGTATATAGCGCCTCCCGGCGGTAGCAAGCTTAACTACTGCTTAGATGACCTGCTTATCATTTTTAATTTAAATAATTTTTAATTTAATTTACGAGATAAACTGTAATTGATCTAATTTTTGTCTAAAAAATAATAAATTTATGATTCAATTTAATTATTTTAAACTCTTTTTATTTTTCGTGTTCTTAAATTATTTTTATGTTGAGTATTTTATGCTAGATACGAACCATTGTTCTTTTTAAACTAACAGAAGTATACAACATAATCTACTTCAGTATTCCTGTGCAATAAAACTAATTATTTGTTTCGCTAAATATAAGACGAATCAGTGGTGTCACGAATAAGTATAGTGTAATATATAAGATATTACGTGTTTATTTATTTTTTAATTGTATCTTTAGACGTTTTAAGGAATAATTGTTTTTAAAATAATTTTCTATTTATCCATTATCGTCTGCTTGGATTAAACAACGTATTGTTGAACGTTATTGTTCAACTTGGCAAAATTTCTTTTCTAAATCATTTTCCTAATGGAATGATTCAAAAAACATAATCTATCGCTTGGCAACACGCATTAAATTATTCAAATTAGAGGCACACAATTACCTTTCTTTAAAAAACAGTCATTTTCCCTCCATTATTCAGGCCCGAAAACATCTTCTGGGGAAAATGGACGAATTTAACCCCAAAACAACTAAACTCATCCAACATTTTAAGGTCTCAAAGGTACGCATGTTCTAATAAGTGCTTCAGTCGAGATAAAACTAAACTGTGGATCTACAGAGCGGGAAGCTCGATGAATATTCACCGCACAAATTTCTGCTCTTCAAAACCTCTTCTCATCCTGATTTGAAAATTTGCCGAGCAGTGTCAAAAACCCTTCGTTCACATAACTCAATAAATGTTTGCAAAAGGGAACCCCTAATAGATTCTCCATTATTCGTGAAAGGAGCCATTTGGAGAAAGTTTTGAAATATTAATGACTGAATTTTATCATCAAGGACCCATTTTTGAATATCTCTCTCTGCCTACGAAAACTCCATTTTTCAAAGTGGGTTACGGTAATGTAGCGTTTAAAATCGTTTGAGAGGAAGTTTTTTTTAATCAACTTTTCCATTTTTTTTTTAAGCATGCCATATGGGAGACTTTTGTGATAAGGTATGGCACAAAATGGATTTTTTTGAAGGGTGTAGTTTTAGAAGAAAATGGATGATCCACTTTAAATTAAGTTTTTTTTTTCGTTAAGTATACTTAAAATCGTTTAGTCTTAAATTCTAACTAAAGTGTATAATGCAATATATTACATGGAAATTTTCCAGGTAATAAAAAACTATGAGTATGATGGATAGCCAAAAACTTTATCTAACTAGTCTAATTATTATTGTTACTTCGTAATTTATTTAATTTGTAAAAGGCAAAATTGGAAGATGTGCCTTAAAAATAAGTACTTGACGCCTTTTTGCTGTTTTACAGGTGTTATGAAACCAATTTTTATCAGTTTAACTCAAAAATTTTAAATTATAAGAATGCTTTTCATTTAATTTCCTTCATGCAGTCAAATTTCATTTCATTTAATTTTTGCATTTTATTTCATATAATTTGTTTCATATCCTCTCAGTCATGTATCGTATTTTGGAAACTAGTATAATCTAAATTCTTATTTATTGTCACTATACTAGCAATTGCGAATACTAGCACTGGCTCCCAGATGCATAAAAGTGGTAACTACTTTTGAATTTTTGGTAGCAGCTTATATATAAGTGGTAAGCGGACACCACCAGGGTTGATGATTAAAAATACTCTTTGGGGAAAAAATCGATTTATTTAATGCAAATCAGTTTTTTTTTTATAATAATTTAATCATAATTTTTTTATTTTATAAAGATTTTAAATTTTTTTTAGAACATGCTTGTAGCAACTTTCTTTTATCGCGAATCGAATCAATCAAAAATTCATTGCTGAAAGGCACTATTTGATATTCACATGTCATATTATCACGGTTTCATATATACGAGATTTTTATAAACATGTGCGATGCGAATTGGTAGAAAATATTTCCGAAAAAATTATAAAAATAAGACGTGAATTAATAATGGAATCGACGCAAATTGCTTGTATTTTATTTATTCATATTAGGTCTGCAATAAGGTCGTCACTCTTGACGATAGTAGTTGATAATTTGTTAGCTATTCTATGTGTAAGCTACGGAGCTCTAAATCAGCGATCACCAGTTACCAACTGGCGACCGATGATTTAGAGCTCGGTTTGAACCTAGAAAAATGATATAAAGATTTTTTTTTAATTTGGAACTACTTATTTTGATTAATTATTCACGATTCTGTTGAAGAAAAGACACGTTCATTTTTATTTGTAGGGAAAAAAATAAATCCATGTTAGGGTTGATGAGGGTAATGAGATCAAAATTTGTATTTAAAAATTTCTGTACACTGTTTTATTCACAAAAAAATAAAGAAAAACGTTTGGGAAATTTAAAAAAGTTTGATTGAAAATCAGTATTTTGATTGCGACAAAATAGATTAAAGTGTTAAATTCGCTCCAAATATACACGTATATATATATTAGTAAATGATTCGTTCCAAAGTATTTTATTTTCGATGATTAATTTTCCAGAAAATAATCCGTTGTTGTTAAGTTTAGGTACACGAAAAGACTCGTCTTAAGAACTGTATAATTCAACAAATGCATTACAATAAAAATCATCTTTATTTATGGCAAAAATGCACAGAATAAATAAATAAAGATATTTAACAAACACTAAACAAATAAAAGAATTTCAATAAATGAATTTCTATAGAAAAATCTGGCATGCTTTTATTTCATAGAATCGGATTTACTTATAATCCCATTTGAAATAATGGTTTGAGAGTTAGAATGCTTTCAGCAGTTTAAAGTCAGAGCAATAAAATATTTTACGATTCGAGCCATTAATGTCACATTTATGTTTTGCCCCTTTTCACACCTTGTCCCATTAATTTCCGTCGCATTTCTGGATAGAGTGCTTTTTTTAACAACTTCAACAATAAAGACGTTATTACACCTTATTGCGTTTTATTGTACTGAGGATCATAAAATAGGAAATTCAAAAAGAATTCTTTGTATATGCTTTACTAAATTTTCTACTTTACTATATTGTCATCTACTAAACAATCGAAATAGCCAGAATCATTACTACAGTTTAAAAAAAATACTTTCAATGTTTAAAGTATTTTTTTAAACCTAATAAGAGAAATCAGTTTAATAATTATGTCCTTTTTTTAAAAAAAAATTAGCATAGAACAGTACTAATATCACGAAAAAGCTTTATTGACAATTTTATCAGGACCATTATCAAATACTAAGGCTGTTCTTCGAAAGCTTTATCATCACATTAAAAGACGGTTTTTGTGTGAATGAAACTCCTGTAAGTTTGCGACATATACTCATGACTGTAAGACCTATCTTCAGCCAGCACTCTCTATGTTTGTTCTGAAAATAGTACAAAACATTAATATGGAGATAACCAGTTCTGAGAAAATAAAAAGCGTTTGTTGTCTAACTTTTTCATATTTAAAAACTTATACTCTGATGATATAAGTCTAATGGTAGTTATGAACTCAAAATTGAGTCAGCTGTTGAACTCCAGTTATAAAAAAAAATATTATAACGTACTTGACTTAGAAGTTTGAAGATTTAAAAATAACGTTGTAATGCTATTGTTGCACCTTTCCCAGATACATCACATAAATACTGAAATAAATTAAAATTCCTTTGTTGAATATTGAAAGTAATTTGATCCAGATATTAACAAAGATAATGACGATATCCATATATATATATAAGAATTCTATCAGTTTCTGAACTTAAATCTTGCAGGTATGTGTTGATAAACAGGCGGGATTTGTCCCGCAGACATGGGTGTGGATCCCGATCCCGTAATTCATAAGTACAATTCCATTTTTTTTTCTTTTTTCGTTTTCTTCAAATTGATTTTTCAAGTCTTCACTCATTTTTGAGACATACGTTAACCATTCAAAAATAACCATAGCTGAAGCAATCATTTTTTTAAGAAAAGGCAAATATTTTATCTTTTCCTCTTAAATTGTCTGAGTATTTTTAAGAACTTGTTGATATTTTGATGGATTGGAGCTGCAATCTTAAAAAAAAGTAAACGTTTCAAGAGCAATATCGAGAGAGATGAAAAATATAACATTTCATCATTTCTATTTTTTATTTTATTAAGAATTCACCTTTCTCATCTTTTTCTTCTTCTTTTTTTTTACTTATGACACATACACACATTTGAAATGAAAAGAAAAAAACTCGTTTTTTTTTCTCTCACAGCTATAAGTAGTATAACATTTGACTTCCGTGACCAGCATCAACTTTAAGAATTTTTTTCTTCTTTACCCTAGAAGTCATGATCCGAGGAGAGACAGATTGACGGCGATGGAGGGAGACAGATTGATCTCTTCTGCCTCTTACGATCCCTTGATGCGGAAGATGAGTGATGTCGGAGGAATCTAGATCGACTGTTTTTCTCATGCATTAAAGAAGTGGTCTTCAATTCGAAACTGATAAAAGACGCTTCTGAAAAATTCTCAACATGTCTTGTTCGTAACTTGGGGGAAAAAAATCAAAGTATTAGAAAAATAAATTGTCCAGAAAAGATATTCTACGTGTCTTCGAAATAAATATGACCCATGTTTTTTCTTATGTATAAGATAATATTTTTTACATTATTGTAATTGCAAAAAGAAAATTGCGCATGCGCCAATTATTGTAATGATTTGGTTTTCCCCCCGAGAAATTCAAGGAATAACAAAACAAAAATTCATTACTTTTAATGCATTTTTATTTATACAACTTTAATTTTGCATTTGAAAAATTAGTACAAAGTAAAATCTTCTATGTATTTATTACTTAGTTTTAATTTCAGAAACAGAACTATGCTTAACAGAACAGTGCGTCAAGTAGAGCGAACCACCCTGGATAACTTTTGATTTAATGATCTATGCTAATTAATAAGTGTAGACGATATTTTAAGTGAAATCAGACACAAAAACGTACTTCTTTGAAGAAATATACCTGTTTTTTGATAGATTCGGGTTTCTGATCCCCACAATACCGCAATATAATACCAATAGCTTGGTCTGGAGAACGCTCCAAATATGCTTACAAGGCAAAATACAACATTTGTGAAAAATCAGTTGAATATCTCCCGAGAAATCAAATTTTTAGTTTTTATCTTTTTTAAATTTTAGAATCAAATTTTAATTAAATTTCTGAAATTTTTGAATATCAACTTCACAAGAATTATTCCACTGTTTTTGCTCAAATTTTGTATTTTACGATGTAAAATTATAGTCTTTAAAATGATGTAATGAATTGTGTACTTAGCAATTCAAATTTTTTTCGACCAGTACTAAATAAAATAATAAAAATTTATAAATATTTACCAAAAGTTATATTTTGCATGGAATTATCTTTAGATAAACGAATTTTTTTGATGCGTTTACAAAGTTCTGAAGATAAAGTGAAATACGCAAAAAGTAAAATTATTATTAAGAGGTCCAAACTTTGGACGATCTCATAACTGAACTATTGGGACCTTGGGGGTCAAAAATCCAAAACCACCGAAAAAGAAAAAGTCTGTTTATCAAGAGAAAGTACGTTTTTGTGTTTGATTTCGTAACTTAAAATATCATCTGCGCAAATTGATTTGCTGATTTAAGATCTCCTTAAGCCACTAAAATTGAGTCCTAGAAGGTGAAGATCCGATCATTAGATCAAAAGTTATTCAGGGTGGTACGTTTTTTCTTTGGCTCACTGTACATTACCGACTTAACTGAAATTTTTTTTCCAATTCTTATGTTTCATAGACACTGCGAGTGAATTCTTCTATAAACATTTTGGTTCGAAAAGATTCCTCGAATGTATTTATATTTTAATGAAGAATTAATAATTTCTTAAACCAGTGCTTCCCAAACTTAGGACTTTGGTGTACCCTTTCTAAATTTTTCATATCGCTGCGTGCTACTGCTAAAAAAATTAATGAAATTTTTTTAAGTATGTTTATTTTTATTTTTTGGTACAAGTTTTGTTTTAATAAGTTTATTTGCATCAGTGAGAAGGATGATATTGTTTTTACTGTGATAAAAAAATTGCACATAAGTTAAAAATCACAACTGGCTGTTGACACCACTAATTATTAACTGTTAACTCTGCTAAAAATAGCCAATAGAAAAATACATAATCGTAAGTAATTTTCATAGCTAGCTTTGCTTTTAAATAAATTTTTGAAATTTTAATTTGTTGCAAGATATTTCGCATAAGAACGCGTACCCCAGCAAAACTGTTCCCGTACCCCAGGGGTTAAGCGTACCACACTTTGGGGAACGCTGCCTTAAAGTATTTTTCCTAGCTTATACAAATACCAATTTGAAATTTGAGCGGAGAAAATAAAATTATTAAAATAATTTGATCAGCATTCTAAACGAATTTATAAATTTAGTCGATGAAACTTTTCAAATATTTGACGAAATCATTTCTTCACTCATGTGGTCATTTCAGATGAATACAAGTGCCCATATTCTGCCTTTTAAGTTACTATTGGCATAAAATTCTGTCTCTACATTAATATTGAATTTTTATGGTAAATTATGCAATGAAAGTAGTTTAAATGTCATTATTAAAGACATTGTTTGCTTTTATTTTCCTTCATTATGACGTCACGACCATTTCTCCAATTTATTTTTAAACTATGTGCTCTGTATGACGGAACGGTACAGCTGTTAGTACACTCTGTTGTGTTGGTGATGACTAAATACTTGTTCGCTCAGAATATCGAAGGTTACGTAGTATTTCCTAATCAGTTATGTGAATCAATATGCAAAGAGTCCCACGTTTTGATGAAATCCGTATCCTCAAATAAGTGACGATAATGATTTCAAAAAAAAAAAAAAAAATAGTGTCGGAGACGGGAATTTTTTACAACTTGATTAGACCAGGTGATTCATTACTAAATAACAAAAGCATTTTAAATTGCATCTAATTTTTTACTCTTATAAGACTTATACACAAAATTTAAGGTTTCCGACTGGACTCAACACATTCTATTTTTAAAACAGCCTCAATCAAAAATTTTAATTTTACTTTTGGTAACCAAGGGTTATAAATGTAAAGTAAACTTTAAAAATTTATTGAAGAATTTTTTCAAAAATAAGGGCAAATTTGTGCATACATAAGTTACAACTTTTTAATGTCACGCTAACAGCTCTGAAATAAATTATAATGCTTTATAATAAATTGTTTATAATAATAAATTATAATTTTTTTATTAGATCAATAACACGTGTTGAGAACCAAGAATAGTAGGTTTGCATAAACATGCACTGACTGTTCTTTACTTCTAAAACAAACGAAAATACGTTGCTCGTTCCTTTTCTGTCATACTTTATGTTTAATAAATACATTGTGTTCCATCGTCTATATTTCAGTGTAATAACGAGTTCAACCTTAATAACATGATTACTTGTGTTTTGAACTGAAACCATAAAATTTTTAAATATATAATGGGATAGAACTAAAAATATAAATTTTTCATCTTGATTTTTTAAAGAAATATTCTTAACATTGTTAATTAAAAGTATGATAAAAATAACAAATTCGCACTTACATCTTATCTTTTAGTTCAAAACATAGCTAACCTTATGTAAAATCTACATTCAAAGTTTAAAAGAATTCAACACGAAATATTTTTTGTAATGCGTGTTAGCGTAAAGATGTTTTCTCAAAATCAACGTTATTCTGAAAAGGAATTTGAAATTGTGCAATTTCTATTTAGTTTCGTCTGTCAACATGCAAAAAAACTATAATTTCGATTCCGAAAATCGTAAAACCAATATTTAAGGAAATTAAAAAAAACTAATGAACAAAATAATCAATGGAAATTCCTCGAAATTGCTCATTTTTGCCGAGTCGAATATCCTGAATAACTGAGTTAAAATCAAAATAATTTTTTCTGCAAAATATATTTATAAAATAAAATTAGTTATAATCTTGGCATTGAAATTAAATGGTTAAAGCAAATTAATAAAGAAAATTGCATTCTGGCAGATGTTAATTAAATAACACTTGCATATAACAAAATACCCTTTTTTTTAAATTCAAGAACAAAATTATTCCTTGTGCACCACTGAAAAAGTACAACACGAGGCTTACAGACGTAAGTATGGTAGCAAACAATGTAGGATATACCTGTACATGTAAAATTAGGCATCAATTTGAAATAAAACTTTTTTTTCGAATTCAAATGTTTAGTTGACATTTTGTTTTAAAGAAGACTGAAGTAAACTGAACATAATAAAAATAGTTCCAAATAATATAATCCAATATTTCCCCTATTTCGTGAAGGCGATTACAACTTGTTTTTTGTTTCATTTAGCAGTTAAAACTGATTGAGACATTATTCCCTTTCCACAGCACTAAGAATATGTTAAGATACAGAAAGAAACGATCATACAAAAGACAATTCAACAAACACTAAGCACCCATTCCTATAATCCGATTTCATAAAGACATAAGCCTCTTTTTATTTGTCATTAGATATAATGCACATCAAGATCCACCTACTACTACTAATCCGTTTTTTCATCTAGTCTAGTCATCTATGTGCTTGTTTACAATAAGTACATAAAAGGAAGAAACTATAATAAGAACCCATACTTTGCTCTGATCTATTGCTTCTTTACATTACTATCTACCACAAGGGCTTTTTCCTCTAACAAACGAACCGTGGGAAAAGGATCTCGGCACGTGGATACAGGTTGCCATAGCAACGGGATACTGGAGATCTACGGTTTTCCCCGACATGATTCATTTGTAGAGAGGGGCTGTGTCATGGTGTGGGGTCGTATTGAAGCAAATAATGCCCAATGAGATGCGGCGCCTGCATCTTTGGTCATGCTGGAGTTGTTTGGATTTAATTTCGGCCGATTGTATTTGCACTAGTGTGTCCTTAGTTTCCAGTATTTGGTTACGGTTGTTAGATTGGAAAGTTCAGAGTAGATTGAAATTGTTGGAAATTTGATTAATTCGTGTTGATAGAGGTTTACACTGCAACACTTGTTTCATCCGGTTTAACGGAGTTAGAATGGAAAGCTTTTGGCTCTTTTGTGTTTTGATAGAAATATATTTTAAATCTACCCGAGGAGCCTTTCTAGTAAACCTTTTCAAATTTCTTCTCAATACAAATCATTTTCGGGATTATTAAACACATCATTAATAATGTATCAATTTTATCACCTTTTTCATATTTTTAAAATTGTTTTTTTTTAATATAATTAATAAATAAAATTATTGATTTAATAATAAAAATTATTTTGAAATTATTATCACAACAGTGGCATATCAAAGATTTTCAAGAAATCAATGTAATTTTTGTAAATTAATAGACACAATTGAACACTGTTTTAATTTCAAACGAATGAGTTTCACTACACTGATCTATTTTAAATTGCTTTAGCACATTTAAATAAATTTAAAAAAAATTCAAAGAAATCAATCTATCACAAACAGAACTTTCGCTTCGGAGTTAGCACCTATGTAGCTTTTGGAATGATGAAAAAAAAAAAAGGAAATTTCTATTTGGCAATCAAAGAAATTTATATGATTTTTCTCACCTTTTTCAATAGTGATAGCTTCTATTTCGATTGTATTTTTATTTTTTCATCTCTCACTAACTAATTAGGGCTCGCTAACATTGGAACTTCCTTAACTTTATTTTTAAGAAGCAAGACAGGCAATTTCGGAAAACCCTGTCGCAATTGATGATTACCAAATATAATCATTGAAATCACTAGTGAGGAAGGCATATAGAAAAACAGCAATTGTATTTGAATTTAATTGACGCTGCACTAGAGTTGCATAATGAGCTATTGGCGACGGTTAGGGAAACATCGCTGAGGACGATCCGAAGGCATGCCATCACAGTTTTGATCCTTTGCAGAAGGAATGGCTCCCCCGCATTGGTAGTCCGACGTCCTGCGTGAAGTTGATCACTTTACAAAACGGTTTACAGTTTAACAAATATCGATACCGCGCACCCTCGGGTCCTTAGGAGAGTCATCAAAAAGGTCACACACCAGCTCACTGACCGCTGAAAGTGATGATGCTTGCCTTAGGTGGTATACTGGGAACCATGTCTTACGGTCAGTCCCTGAGAAGCATATGGAAAAACTATTAAAAACAGTGTGGTCGCCTAATCGGTTTTTAACCCCTATCTGTTTCTACCGCAAATTAGACTCTCTTTGACTATTTTGATCACCCCTCTTCATCACTAATCGTTGGAATTTTCTTGTTTTTCTTTTCGCTTAAACAATATTTTTCGACAATATATTTTTACTTCATTTACTTACAATTATTTATTAATTATTAATGGAGGAAGTCTTTTACGAATAAAAGTTATAATATTGAACACGTTTACTTAATTATAATAATTTGTTATAAATTATTATTTTTGGCATTTGTCTTATTATTAAAGAAGAATCGACGAAGTGGAACAATCCATTTACTCAAATTAAAGGGGAGATTTCCGTATCGTGATCTGTGGCAGAATAATCGCCAAGTCTTGGAAACTTCCGGGCTGGAGCCCACGAGAAACTAAAAAAATCATCACAGAAAGGGACCAACTCGAAAGGCTTAACTCGTAGCCACCCCGGGCAAACATCTACATGTTTTTTTAAAAAGAAAAAATTGCAAATTTAAAATCTATTTGGCACCTTGGTGATTGTAGTTGGCGAGACAGATCACGATACGGAAATATCTCTCAAATTCATTTTTTGTTGCTGTTAAAAGTAGATATTTTCCTCTGTTCGATAATTTAATATTATTGCCCTATGAAAATTTTTAAATTTTGTGCGAGTAATAGTATCAAAATTTAGAACTTTAAAGGTTCCATTTTACTGTGTTAGAACCAAAATATATAACAGCTAAAAAAAGAGACTTCATGATTGAAGTTTTTTAAGATTATTTGAATAAAAATTCAAAAGTAAGTCGCGTGTATATCCAGAAAAAATAAGCATCATTGTGTTGCGAATATGATACAAGATCGCACAAATTTGAAGAATGATTTATGTTTGGAGGGAGCTGGTCATAAATTATACAACAGGATAGTAAACTGAGAATCTTTATACATTATGCATTCCGATTTACCCGTTATCCAGTATCTGTTATTCTATGATAACAATATAAATATATTTATGAGGAAAGATAGTTTCAAAAAAAGTCGTTGTATTGTTAGGGGAAAGAAATATTTTCTAAACATTTAAATTCAATTTTTCTCTGAATATTAAGATTACATAATTTAAATATACTAAGAATGATTATAATACGAACAGCAAAATATAACTCTAGTTGAAATATAACAATTACGAATAGGTATGTTTTAACAATTGTTTTTAATGTTTTGTGTTATGATCAGTATTATTAATAAGTTTAGAATGACAATCTTTTTTTAAAAAGTAAATCAGGCGCATCTTTGTTTTTTAAAAATATCTTCAACTAAAAACAATTTCTAAAATTTTCTTTGCATTTTTTAAAAATTTTATTCAGGAAAATCTGGATATTTACATCGTAAAATGTTATTAAGAAAAACAGATATTTTATGGTCACAAATAGTTGAAATTACAGCCACAGATTTTCTTTCTTTCTTTTTGATGATAAATTGCATTAGAAGAGATTTATCTTGAATGATTACAAAATTTCTGTTCCATTAGACGAGTTCTTCAATTTAAATTCTCTTTCCTAAAGTAAAGAAAATAGCCCCGGTTTGAAAGCAAACTCAATGCTTAAATTTAGAACTATCTATACTATTTTGCTGAAAATAATCAACTGGAGCTTAAAAGAGACATATGCTTTAGACATTTATTTTTTTTAAACAATTTTTACATATAACTGATTTGAGATTTTTTCCTTTACATGAAAGTTATTCACTACGTTTTTCGAAGCTCTAATGCTAAAGGTGCAAAAGTCACAGTTTAAATGTCTTACACTAGAAGCAACGAAAACTTTTAAACTGTATACCATCTTGCCAAGAAAATTATTTGAACAAAGGTATAACTTAACCAATTTATAGGTTAATAAGCATTTTTTTTTTAAAGAAATCACCAATTTGGCAGGATATTTCCTGCAAAATGAAAATTGTCAAAATCAATTCATAATTCTAATATTTCGCAACCTTTTATGAACCCTGATACTTTGTTAGAATGCATTTTTAAATATTAAAAAAAATTAAATAAAAAGCTTTTGATGTTCATGAAGTTATGGTTTTACTTAGTATTGAATCTTCGCGCCATTTTCAGAACTTGAAAAGAGGGCTCTAGCTAAAGATAGGCTTAACTTGACCTAACAGTCTTAAAATAAGTATTGAAAACTCCCAACAGTGATAAAAATAGCAGAACCACTAAAAAGCATTGTTTCCTAAGACAACAGAGCTTTTGTGAAACAAACTTTAAAAGTCAATGAACGATTTTCAATTTTCGCATATTTTTAAGAACATAAAAAATTAGCTTTCTAATGATTGAAAAGTCAAATGATACACACTTTTTATTGTCTTAAATTGTGGAGTTCCTTCATTTATGCATTTTGCCTGCTATTTTCATAATTAGCTGAAAAGACGCTGAATAGGGATGAAAAAATTTTAACAGTCACGGACAACTGTTAAGAACTCACGACAGTTATGATAAAAATTATATATTATCCACTATAAAGCATTATTCCTTGGAGCAACAAAGCCTCTTGCATCCTTTAATACCATTTCCTTCGACACACTGTTAAAAATTCCGAAACAAATTACGGTATAAAGTACCGGCAATTTGGATGCCTCATCCGTAATATCCATTTTAGCGTAAAATCCATTTTTACCGCAAAATGTTTTGCCACAATTTATGCAGCAATATTCATTTAATTAGAGTGATTTTAAGGTAATCGAAAAAAATTTGAATTGTAAGGCATACAATTTTTCACATCATTTCAAGAAATGCAATTTTACATAGAAAAAATACAAAATTTGAGTGAAATCGGTAGAATAGTTCCTAGGAAAACTAATTTTAAATATTCGACTTATTTTTAAAATTCGCTTTCTCAGGGACAATTTGATCGATTTCACTCAAATTTGTATTTTTCCATGCAAAATTGCATTCTTTAAAATGATGTAAAAATTATATACCTTACAATTCAAAATCTTTTCTACTATTATTAAATAAAATAATAAAGTTAATAAATAATAACTAAAAGTTATTTTCTGCATTTCACTATCTTTGGATGAACGAATTTTACGATTGTGAGCAAAAATTCTCTTAAAATGTTCTTGAGAACTAATTATCATCAGCACTAATTAATTAGCATATTTTAGATCACCTTTTCAAGATTGAGTCCCGGAACGGGAAAATCCGATCATTAAATCAAAAGTTATTCAAGGTGGTCGGTTTATTTTTTTTTAGTGCACTTTACATTGAAAATCTCAAATAATTATTTAAGCACTGAACAAATACATAAATAAAAGCGCTATCAAAATCTATTGCATGAGAAAACTTAAATACAAATTGAATGCATAAGCACTATTGCGTCAAACAAATCACTATTGCATGAGAATCAAAACCTGTTTAATTACTTAGACACAGAAAGGATTTGAAAGGAGTTTATAAGAAACACCACCAAGTTTTATCACATAATAAAACTATTTTTCAGCCCGCCTTCCCCGATAGTAACTAATTTCAATATCATTTTAGCACTTAAATATTAATTTGCGACCACTAATGTCTAAGGTTTTTTGACAAGGATTCTAAAAACAGTGTATATTAAAAGCGATCATCGCGGAACAATCTGTTAATAATTTTTCAACATAACTGATGTTGTTTTCTGCTTTATCTAACAATTTTTAACAAGAAAGGGAAACACTTGTTCCAAATATCATGAAATAGCTGATTAAATAAGGAGAACAGAACACAAGGGGAAAGCGTAGAAAATAAATTACCTATCGTTCTTATAAATTTCATCTCAACACGTAATCGTGAGATACGTTGCCAGGTTTCAAAAGAAGTTACTGAGGTAGAGAAAATAGCTGAGCATGAAATATTAGAGACTATCCATGATGTCAAAGAAAGATAAAAGCTGAGGGACTTCAGTTTTTATTTGTTTCCGGGGGTAAGCTTCTTTCTAAAGTGAAAAGAACTTTCATCACTTTCAGACATTCTTTACTTTTATTACTTTTTTTCTCAGTATATTATCCTTACCAAATCCTTCAAAGCATTTTCTATATTTTATTTTGTAAGCTATACAAACATCTAAACTAACTTTAGATTCTGTGTTAGAAATTTGAAAGAGAAGTATACCTTTCGTAAATAAGATGCTTCAATAAAAATAAATATAATATAAATTATTATTGATTACTAAAAACATGGCTAGAGGAGAAAATCATACTGAATGTTGAGCATGTTGTTTGCTACAGAATTTAATACTTTTTATATATTTATGGTCAGTTAACACAACTTCTTGTTACTTAGTGGAACAATGATTACTTGACGGGTCGGTAGGGCGCTGGGCCCATGTCCGAGAGTTCGTGGGTTCGAACCCCGCCAGCCGAAGACTCCCCGTGCAGTAAAGTGACTGATGCGCGTAAAATCTGTCGAGTCGCAAAAGTCCTCCATGTTCCCATAACAAATCAATAGCACTAGGAGTACTGGATTGGAGATCGATCGTTCTCTGATTCAGTTCAAAATTACGATTTGTGGATGAATGAGTGGATGTATGAATGGGTCCGCCCTATAAACGGGTGCGACGTATGGTGTGCCAGTAGTCGAATTCTTGGCCATAGATGGCGCCACTCAAAAACTAGAAACGCCGCACACTCTGCCTTAAATCTCTCGGTTTCACCAAGCAGGCTTGCCCGTGTTGTAAGTGCCATTAGAAACAACAACAACAATGATTACTTGATTAAAAAGTTCATTCCCATCACAAATATACAAAATAGAAATAACAGTCGACAAGTTTCAAGTACTCAAAAACAGGCACTCATTTCAATATTTGCCAGACGTGGATGAGGAGAAAAAAAAGTGATTTGAAATAAAAAAAATGGAAAGTTGTCAATGAAAAACAGAAGAATAAAAGTGAAAACAAAATTAGAAAAGCCTCAGTAATCAAGAGAGAAAAAAATAGAAAAGAAAAACAACCTCAGTGCCAAGAGGGGCGATTCAGGCTAAGCTGCATTTCCACGTGGTGTAGAGACACGGCGAGGAACTAATGTTAACAAGAAAATCAGCGTATGATAAAACAAGATTCCATTGCATCAAGATGAGTTGATGTGACTGCTGTGGAAATAATTTTGGCATTTTCAAAATTACATTTATGCCAAAGATTCCAACAATGTGCAGCAATTGATGATTTCTTGTATTCTTGATAACGGACTTATCTATCAGTTTGAAGCAACATATCAATGTGTACTACTCTATATTGTTGACCTCATCATGCCATTTGTCAAGATATTGTGGTACTTTTACCTCTTTGATCCCAGATGTTCCTCTGTATTTTAGAGGTGCTCATTATGGTACAGTTCAATGTAAAGTTTTTGTTTGATCACATATATTAACTTTTACACTTATTTTTAATCTTCTTTCAATTAGTAACATTTATTTATTAATTTATAATAGCTACACTGTGAAAAAAGCATGGTCAAAACTACCAGAATATGATTAAATTTACCGTTTTTCTGGCTCCATGGAAACACCAAAAGCTTGGTAATTTTTAACAAAGCGTTATGATAATGATTTTGGTTAAACTACCCTTAAAATATAGTGTCATAATATGTAATGAAATTCGGTAAATGCCGCAAAATTTAGCAATTTTATCATGATTCCTTAGAGCGTGGCATAAAAACCATTTATTAGGTAAAATTTAATTTTCAGTTTCATATTTTTTATTAAAAGTGTGGTAATACAAACTAAAGTTTCAAAAACCGAAATTTCCAGTAAGCCGTTACCATATGAACGGAAAAATTACCAAATGCATAGTTTAAATACTGCTATATTTTGGTTTTTTCCTCCCCCCGAAATGTCATTACTATACAGTATGTTAAATTAACACGAATTTTTCTCTCAGTGTACAGAAACTATTTTAATATTAACTTTAATGTTTGTTTTTCAAGGAATACTTTTATGAAGTTAATAAAATATAATTAGCTGAAGTTAATTCCAAAGTTTACAGATTATATTTATGGCTACCTTGATTTATGTTTTAAAGCAATCTAATCTCAAACTCTCTTATAAGGAGTCCGATGAAATGAAGTGTTAGCCAAAGAAAAACGTTTAAGATTTTTTCCAACCCCCCACCCCCTCCAAAAGCAATCAAGTAATGTTCAACTAAACAAAGTTCACCATCAAAAGGAAACCCTTAAAAATAGGAAAATAAAGCTCAAAAAAGGTAAAAGAAACTCCTAATGGTAGTTTGATGTTCTCAAAAAAAATCCTCCGCCTCTCTTTTGTGTAAACCATTGTTGTTAGATCGCAAAAGCGTTGGGCGTGATTTTTCTCTGGAAATAACTTATCCAGCAATGAGAGAAAATAAATCAGATTTCTTATTACGTTTTTTTTTTTTTGGAGGGTGAGGCTCAAGGGAGAACTGATGATCATAAAAATGTTTGTTCTGCAGTTTAGCTCATTAATGAATAAAAAAACACTTTCTGTTTTTCTTGGCTGCCGGAAGTGGTCTTGCTGGGTAAATAATGGTATCGTATGAAATAACTTTATTGAAAAATCCTGACGCGTGAGAAATTATTTTTTTTTTAGGGAACATGGCATTATTAACAAACTGAAATGCTTATTAGAAAGAAAAAATAAATTTCGCGCATAAAAACGCTCATTCAAGTGGAAAAATAGCTATTTTATAACAATTCTAATTTAATTAAAATAGATATCTTAAATCTATTTACTCTTTAACGTTAGTTTTTTGTTACCTCGTTTATGTGTGCGAGGGTGGAATCTTGCAATCGAAATTCGGACTACTTACCGGCTAGTTAGAGCTCTCAAATCGTTTGTTAAGTTCACGTTTTAATTACTTTCTAATGGCTACAAGCAATCGTCCTTTTATCGTCATAGGGAATCTATCGTCCAGCAAAATTGTTTTCTACTTTCCATCTTTTAAGAATGTTCAAATTTTAATCGTAGTTTTGTGCTTGAAATGACAATAGAAATTTTCAATCATTTCCTAGCCGTTACAAGCAGATTGTATCGTCGTATTATCGCCAAACCACGACTACCTTCCGACTATTTGAATGTTTAAAATTGAACTATCTATTGAGTGATAATAAAAACTTAAATTGTTTTCTGTTCCCCACAAACAGAATTTATCTCATGCCATTTTATTGTGATTGTTTCAATGTTCAATTAGTCATTTAATGCCAATCGAAATTTTGAAATAGTCTGACTAGTTGAGTGCTTAAATTTTAAAAAGATATTTGTCACTGAAGATCAATTTAAATTATAAATGTTTCCGAACTGATGCAAGGAAAATTTGACTCCAATGAAAATTCCATACACTTTGAACCACATACAAATTGACAGACACAGAACTGAAAGCAATAAAATAAAATAATGAAATTTAAAAACATCGTGTTTCAAGAAGTTTACGAAAATAATTTAATTTTTGTTAAGCCTAAAACGCGCTGATAATCAATTTCTATCATCACTGAAAATTCCCTCTCCCCATAGGTTGATGCACCATGCATTTTTTAAAAATTTACTTATGTCTGATAAAAATAAAATTATTTTCTTCGAAAACGTGTTATTTTATTAAATAAAGCTTCTAAATTATTATTTATTTTTTATTATTTTTCTATTAAAATGAAATAATTCACGTTGCACAGAAAAATACTTAGCTTAAGTTTCAGCAATTCTTTACCATTTTGTGAGCTTTGACTGTTTTACGTTTTAAACTGCAATGTTAACGCTTCAATCAACAGTGCCCACATGTTTAACCAGTGTTTTACCCAATGAATTCACTTCCTGATTCTGGGTTTACTAACAACAGCGCTTATTTTAATTGTTACATATAAAATTGAATTCATGATTTGAATAATAAGATTCTAAGTTTTTTTATAGTTTTTAATTTTTTCAGCAATTAATAGTTTTATAAATAATTCATTACATTCTAAAAAACACGAGATAAATTTTTTTTCACTTAAATCTTATAGTTTTCACATGCATCATCGAATTTAAATACTTGGCACAATTAATGATTCGAAATAATTCTAAAGGAGTGTAGCGTTTAAATACTTTCCACTGTTTATGATGTACAATAATTCTAAAGCACCATAATGCTTAAATACTATACACAATTTATAATTCAAAATAATTTTGTAGCTCTATAAATTTTAAATTCTTAGCACAATTCATAATTAAAAATCATCTCAGGTACATGGAACTGCAATAAGTTCTTAACTTTACGAACTCTTACTTTCTCATATTTTATCTTGAATTTAAGGAGCTAGTTCTGAGTCAAACTAGTTGCACCATAAATTCACGCCGGGTAACATATTACATTATAGTACAAATCGTGTCTATACACAGAGCTATAAAACATTTTCCAAGCGTTCCCTGGGGAAAGGGGGGGAGTGTGTAGTTCAGCGGAAGAGGCTAAAATGTATATGGCAGCCAGGGAGACGGGAAAAGATGAGCAGTTTTTCATTTGTAGGTTGCATCGCAAAATATTTCTTTCTTTTTTTTTCATTATCTTTGGTACAATCGATGTATTCTGTATTTCATGGAATATTGTGAAAGCTTCTTAGACCAAGCAAATATTGATTTTTAAATTTTCCCAGCAGCCTTTGTAATTTCAGTTTCCATAGGATTGTAGGAGAACAAAATGAAAACAAAGAAACAAAAATGGTGCAAAAAATGTTTATCAAATTTAGGAAGTTTGACCAGAGTTATTTTAAATGTACGTTTCAGGATATTAAAATCTTACTTATTATTACACTTTTGGAGGTTCATAACATTTCCAAAGTAATCAAATTAATAAGCAAATTCTTAAAAAAAAAAAAAAGAACTTGAAAAATCTATCCACACGTCGATAAAATTTTTTTTTATCAAAAAGTGTTAAATATTTGAAGAAAAAAAATTTAAAGTTGCAAAATTGAGCTGAAAATTCTAAATTAAGTACATAATATATATATATATATATATATATATATATATATATATATATATATATATATATATATATATATATATATATATATATATATATATATATATATATATATATATATATATATATATATATATATATATATATATATATATATATATATATATATATATATATATATATATATATATATATATATATATCTTTTTAATGACTAAGATCGCATTTCTTTTTCTAAACTTCAGGAAGTAAATAAAATTATTTAATTCTCGGCTAATTGTTTCTGCCTATCTTATTTATTTATTTATCAATGTACTTGGTTAATTTATTTTAATTTTTTTATTACCTTAATTACATGAGAAAAGGAAACCTTTTAGTCTTATTTTTAGAAAAAAGCATTATATTTACAGAACAAAATCGCTTTGTATTGCATTCAAAAATTCATATTATATGGGCTTGCTGGCTCCAACAATATGAAAATCGAAATCGGGTAATTAATCCGGATATAAAGATAGAACAATTTTACATAATTGATCACAATATTCGATCACAATAATTAGGCTGATCACAATATTTCGTCATTATCAATCTGTATATCTAAGTCTAATTAATGTTAAAGATATTTCATACATTGTCATAATACAAAACTAAATTTGTTAATTTTTAATCATAAAAAAGTAATAATTGTTAAGTGCAATCCATCACCGTAACACTTTTTTAAAAAAATAATCAACATTTCTTTTTAACCAATCAGATGCAAAAATATTTAGCTGCCCTAAATAGAAACGGATAATTCTTGCTAAAAGAGATGACATACTACAATTTATAATTTGGTATTCCTGTCATATTTTTTTTCCTTTTATATTAATGTAATAATTGCATTTATAATTATACAGTTAAGGCGTTTTAATCTTAATTTTGTTAAAAATTATTTTAATTAAGATGGAATCATGTTAGCGTTTTTAAATGTATCACTTAAATTTTAGCTACAAATAACCGAACGATTGAAAAGAAAATAGTGAATTAAACCAAAAAATAAAAGAAAAAAATTGTTGAAAAAATTGGCCTTTTTTGAAAATAATTTACAGAAGGCTTATTGCCGACATTAAAGTGAAATCTCTTAAAATATTTCTATCTCATTTTAATACTAAAAGTTAACCATTTATTTCCATTGAAAGTATACATTTTACTTGTATGTTAAAAATAAAACTACTTCTTATCAATAAATAAATTTTAAGTAACATCTCAAATAATAATTTTTACGAATAAAATCGACAAAATACAAGAATAAATTTGAATAATACAGAAAATAATATTTGATACAGAAGTTAAATTTAAAAAAATGCCTTACTTAAAACACGGAACATTAATTATTTCCTACAATTAAAATTACACATACGTTGATAAAGCACGCATGCATTTATTAGCGAATTTGAAGGAAGAAAAAATATCTTTTCACGCCTTTGTTGTTTCAGTAGTTCTTCTATTTCAGATGGAAATCCCATCTGACATAGATGTATGTATTTGCAAATTGACATTCCTGCTAAATCGCAATTCTCACGAAGAAAAGAGCCAAATAGCATGGAAATTGGTGAAATTTTTGTGACAACAGTCCTTCTCCCTCCTTTCTAATATGCAGGAGAGAAGCAGCTCATCCCCCGCATGTATCCTCAATGCAGGATTTGAAATGGATGCGTTGCTATGGAAACGGAATGCTGTAATGGATCCGTTTAGATGGCAGACACGTTCACATTGTAATGTGTAAGACAAGGACAACGCATAAAAAACACGAAGGAAAATTTTCGGAGATCACGTTCGATTCGTCGTTGTTAGTTTTTCCTAAATTGCCTGTTCCACACTTATTTTAAATTCGCGAAAATTCTCTAGAATTTTCGTTTTAGGATTAGGCAAATGCTTCCTTTTGTAGCAAATAAATAAAATGCTCGTTTTTTTTTGTAAGTGAAGCAGATTTAAATTTGAAACTTACAAGTACAATAGCGGGAAATTTTAAGGAGGTTTCTTTCTAGGATATTCTGAAGTTCGATTTCACACTGTTACAGACGGGTAATAGAAGCTTTGTAAGAGAATCAAAATATATTTGATATGTAAGAGGCTGCATAAATTTCTTTTTTAATAAATTTGCTACTGATTTTGAAACAGTCATTTTTTGTTATTTTGGTCACTATTGAAAAATAATTGAATAAACTTTCTTCGCAAAGGGCTAAAAATATTATATCTGATTGGCGAATCTAAATGTTAACCGAAAATTCTAAATTGAGGGCATACGAAAAACTAAAAAAAAAACATATAACAAAAAAATTAAAAAATTTGAAATAATGAAATTTTTTTGATTCATTTTTCATTATTTTTTTTATTTTATTGCCGTAATTGAATAGTCGAGTTGACCGCATTTCGAGTTTACGACTACCAATTTTCAACACTGTAGCCTAATAATTTTGAACCCGATCCAGAACACAAGGGAACTCCTGTAATAAGCATTGGAAGAAACTTGCCTTCGAAGAGGACTTTTTGGATGAAATTAACTAATTCGGAACAGCGTTACATAGAGAGGAAAACCATGAAAGCTTCCCAATGTTAACCAGGCAGCAAGGGGACTCTTACCCGTGATTCGTCTACCACTGTGAATATTTTTCGTAGGCAATTTTGTCGGTGCGAGCTAAGGGTGGAATTCATACCGACGCAATTTTGTCGGTGCGAGCTAAGGGTGGAATTCATTCCGACCACCCATCGCTGTGATACGAACCCGGTTCACCTCGTTGGGAAGCAAATGCTCTATCCCCTGAAACCACCATGGCTTTTATTATATCTTATTGTCATATCCGATGGCTTTACATTATTACATTAAAAAAAGAAGTTCAACTCATAAAAGGAAAAATTAACCGTACTTAGCATCACTTGGCATTTAAAATAATGTCATTGAAAGTGTCCAACTTATAATGGTTAATATTTAACATAATCAAGCAATTTTTCCTAATGAATCGGCCTCTAATTGTAAAGATTTTTGTTTTTATTTCAATTACTGACAGAATATTTACTTCCAACAGCATGCTAAAATTTACTTAAAATTAAAAATTAAAACGTCAAAATATAGCAAAAACTAGTAATAAAAAAAAACGGGAAATTTACGTAAATACATACATAAAAAGGTAAAACTGTATCTTACACTCTCAGAAATAAAATTCTCATTTTTGACGATTCAGCAAATCTTTGAGCTATATTTCATAAGTTATTTTTTATTTAAATTACTGACGGAATATTTACGTCCAACAGCATGCTAAAATTTACTTAAAATTAAAAACTAGAAATATAGCAAAACCTAGTAATAATAAGAAAAAACGAGAAATTTACGTAAATATACACAGAAAAAGGTAAAACTGTATCTTACACTCTCAGAAATAAAATTCTCATTTTTGACGATTCAACAAATCTTTGAGCTATATTTCGTTAATTATGAGAATTATTTCGTCACGAAATCACGTGATTTGTGACAAAACGGGAACTCTCAAATATATGACGAAAAAGTATCCTCTACTCGAAACCTCATCGTAGTGCAATTGTGGGAGATTATTAATTAGTATAAAACTAGGAGAAGACTATACGATCGAAAAATTACTAAATAAAATAAGCTAACGGGGATGTACAGTTTGTCTCGTACCAGGAAGAACCCGGGTTCAAATTCCGCTTCGGGTAGAGGGGAAATTTATCTTACTGTACTATTTTGTCTTTCTTATGTTATTAAGGTGCCATTGACTCAGATGTATGTTGTCTACGATAAAATGATTATTAGAAAAGTTGGACATCACGAGGTATTTTCTTCTTTTCCGAAATAATAATTTCTAAATAATAATAATAATAAAAAAAAAGAATGACGAAATTCGCTTCCTTGAAGAAGTGACAAGTTATTTCGTCACTTTAGTTATTTCGTCACTTTGACGAAATATTCACTCGGAGCATACATCAGAAAGTAATTTCGTCACAAACGAAGAAAGCTTCGTGAAGTTTGAGTAGCCATTTTTTACAGTGTACCAAAAACATTTTATTCGGTAAAAATGTGCACGTTATTTTGGATGATTATTTACGTCAACAGGTCGTTAAAATGTATGTGTATCCCTCGTGCTTAAGAGAATAATTAGCCATTTGGTAGATGCTGAAATCAATATAAAAGTATATATCTATGATATTTATCAAGTTTAAGCAATTTACTAAATAAATATAAATGTGTATAACTAAACAAAGTATATTAATTAAAATAAAATTTTATATTCAAAATCAGATAAACAAAACTTATTATTGCTTATGATATTATTAATGTTATTTTCTTTAAATCACTCCCAAAAGCTTTACGTATATTCCTTAAATAAAACCATAAAAGAAAAATATGATAAAAATCTCTAATACATCTAATATAACTCTAATACATCAAAAATATATAAAACTTGAAAAACGTTTTTTATTTTATTTTATTTATTTATTTCATTTTTAACATAAATGATTACGAAAGTAATAAATTGCGACACTCATTAGCGCCATCTCTTGTGCAAAATTAATAACTCCGATGATAAATTCTCAGAAAGGTTTTTTGAAAAAAAAAAATGTCTCTTACCTTTGATGATAGAGTTTGTTTTTATATTTTATCTAGTTCAAAGTAGATCTTAAGATTCAAGGAGATGGGATTATTTTTTTTAACGCCATCTTTAATTAAAAAAGACACCATTTTGTGAAGGCAAGCATATATTTTCCCGCCTCTTTTCCCCTACTCTTACCTTGTTATTCTTTTTTTCTCTTCATGCTAAATAGAATCTCTTAAGAAAACTTAGTTTTTTTTTCTTCTTCTTCCCTTTCCTTTGGTGAAAGTGGAAAGAACTTTATGGACATTAATCGAGTTAATATCTCTCTTTTATATCCGGCGTCTTTAGAGACTAAGTTTAATTAAGTTTCCGCATATTTCTCGTTCATTATAAGGGCAATTACTTTAATCATGATATCGTTGAGGGGATTTAGTCTTTTACTTAAAAGGAGGGATATCGAAGTTAAAGAAAGAAATAAGTAATGCCAATTGAGATCATGAAAAGGATACATCTAATTCGAATAAAAGAAGTTAAATCATCACAAATAATGTTAAAATTTCGTTAAAAATAAATGATAATGATCAGGTATGTACAAAACTATTTTTTTTTAACTTCTCAGGAGTCAAAGTATTATAAAAAAAGGAAGTTACCCATCAAGAGATAGAGGGCCGGGATATCCCGGTCGGTCGGACGCTGGGACCACGTCCGAGAGTTCGTGGGTTCGAACCCCGCCGGTCGAAATATGTAGTAAAGTGACTGATGCACGTTAAATCTATCGAGTCGCAAAAGTCCTCTATGTTCCTATAACAAATCAATACCTCTGGGGTTACTGGATTGGAGATTGATCGTTCTCTCATTCAGGTCAAAATTACGATCTGTGGATGAATGAATGGATGTATGAATGGGTCCGCCCTATAAAACGGATGCGAAGCATGGTGTGACAGAAGTCAAATTCTTGGTCATAGATGGCGCCACTGAAAAACAAGAAACGCACACTCTGCCTTAAATTTACTCGGTTTCCCCAAGCAGGCTTGCCCGTGTGGCAAGTTGCATTAGAAACAACAACAAGATATAGAGTATGTAATGAGTGAGTCATGTAGCAATGACGGAGTTTGTTACATCTATTTCAGAAAAGAAAGCTGAACTAAAAAAGAAATAAATGAAACATAATTTAATTTACCCTCGTTGGCCAGAGTTTTTAATTTGAAATGTTAGAGATTCTATTCAAATTCTTTTTTGGGTAGCTTTTTGGTACATAAATATTTCCAGTTGATTTTGTTTCATGACCAAAATATGAAAATATGCAATATAAAAATAAAATCGATTCACTACAAAATGAAGAAAACAGGTTCACAGGTTTGGCAAAATGGTTGTTGTCTAATTTTTTGGAAAAGAAACTTTCTTGTGTTTTCATCTTGGACATCTTTAAATGTTAATCCTGAACTGCTTGGTACACAATTTCACAGACATATTTAAATATGCAGCTCAGACACATTCTGTGTAAATTCTTTTGATGACTGAATTGACATTGAACAGCCAATCGAGATCAATATTAACATTTTCGGATTGCTACAATGGTGCTTGATGGAGATTGTAAGCTGCATCATACACCCGTTTCGGATTCAGAAGTTCATTCATGAAATATAATTTGAAAGCTAGGTTTTATTTTCAATTTTATATGAATATTGAATGAATCATTCATATTGCGTGTAAGACAGTCTACGGTCTTGTGCAAGTTATTGGGTACGTTGACAATAGATCCTTTTATCCCTAACTGGTGATCAACACTCAATTCTCGTATTTGCATGAAAGGGGTTCGGAGAGTCACCATTCGGTCTTCGGTAGGGTTCAATATTCTCAACCATTTTGGTACTTTTGTGAGGGACGGGCTTTATGCTTGCGTTTGCGAACGGAATCCTTTCGTTTTTTCCGTTTGTGTGTAACGCTTAAGTTATCCCAGTCTACACTCTTTGGTTTTGGCTTTTTCAACCTCGGAAATTTTAGGCCTTGGCATCGTTTTCTTCTTGCTTCAACTCTGACTTTTGAGACCGTGTCAGGTTAGTCAGTTTGCACTCTCCTTATTTGTGATATTCACCTGAATTAGTATTGAAAACGATCCAGTTTGAACTGTGGGTTAGAGCTTCAGATTCTTAATTAAAACAATAAAAACAAAAATATCGTTAATATGAAGATATTCTCTTTTATTCACAACTCAAGAAGTATTTATGGGATCTATCTGGTCCCATATCTCAAAAATAAACTCACCAACTTAATGCATAACAAAATTAAAAGTAGAAAAAAGAATTCTAAAAAAATTATCAAACAGCAGCGGTCGCAAACGAACCACTTACGATTTTTTAGGCGTGTACTAACCTAATGACTGAGATTCGTTGACCGCTGATCATCGTTATTTTCTGGAATGCAGAAAATGTCAATAATCAATAGAGTAAAAAAGTAAAGACTAAAAAGCTACCGGTATCTATCAAAAAGCGAGAGTAGTTGCGCATAAAGTTTGGTAAAATGAAACCACATGAAATCGAGAGAGAGAGAGAGAGATCGACGCATTGTAATACTCATAAATAATAATAATAATAAATGATAATAACAATGATAATAATAACAATAATAATAAAGTAAACGTGTATTGTGGTTTGCAATAGGGTTCGGTCTAGTGATCAAGTTGACTTAAATATTTCTATTTTAACGTATTCAACCAAAACAGTGACATAATCATAAAGAAGCTTATATTCAAACTGTTAAGTGTAAGGAAAAACGTTTGTTGATTGTTTTTACTTCCAATACGGTTAAATAATCAGAGTCGTATCCGAGCCAATTATGCAGACCTTATAAAGCTATTTTGTTTCGTGCAGTTAAGTACACACCACACTGCAGTTTAGAGGGCTAATCAGTTAATATCATGACCGTCGGAACAGGGGTTCGAATCCCAAAATTGACACTACAATTTCATTTCTTCAGTACATGAAGAGTTTCCAGTATTCTGCCCTCTTCAATCGATGATCCCGGACAATTCAAATACATAACTATCATTCAAGGAATGGCTCACACCCACAGAGCTCCAACGTTCGTTTAAGTTACACTTTTATGGTTTAGAAACTATTCTAGTTGTAAATGGTTACAAAACCGTATAGTTTTGTATTCACGCTTTTTTAAAGCAACGTCCGTTTAAGTTTCACTTTTATGGTTTAGAAACTATTCTAGTTGTAAATGGTTACAAAACCGTATAGTTTTGTATTTACGCTTTTAAAACCAACGTCCGTTTAAGTTTCACTTTTATGGTTTAGAAACTATTCTAGTTGTAAATGGTTACAAAACCGTATAGTTTTGTATTCACGCTTTTTAAACCAACGTCCGTTTAAGTTTCACTTTTACGGTTTAGAAACTATTCTAGTTGTAAATGGTTACAAAACCGTATAGTTGTAAACAGACTCAAAACTGTAAAAATAAAAATAAATAAATAAAAGTAAAAATAAATGTTTCTAACTTAAACTTTATGGTTAATCGGATGGTCAGACTGTTTGCCGATTATTTTACCTTAATTTCAAAATGAAAATTCTGACCGTGTTGTTCACAAACAATTCCAAAACTGGAAACTTTTTTTAAATGAAGGTAAAAAGTAAAGACAAAATAGTAAAACCTCATGTTGTTATGTTATGTAAATTTTTCACCAACACGCTCTCGCTTTCGCAGACGATAATATTTTAAATTATAAATTTGAGAAATACAAAATAAATTTCGTTACGTTTCTATCGTTTCTCTGTCCTTTCTCGTGGTTCTTATTTTTCTAAATAGCTTCTCTATCTTCAATGCTATTTTATTCTAAATTTACCTTTTATGCAACTGTTCTTTTTTAACTATCTTCTTACGTTTCGTGTTTCAGGTAAAGTTTCAACACAATTCAGAGCTTTTTAATCTTAACTCATTTCAATAAAAAACTCATAGTTGTTGTTATTTGGAAATATCATGACATTGCCATTGTAACCGTAATTGCGAAACTAGGCAGTTGTTTTGAATAATATTCTTGGGAACGCACTTTTGAGTCATACATTCTTATTCCGTTTCTGTAAACAACATCATCAATCCACAATGGTTCTCACGTGTTTTGAAAGGGGAAAATAATCATTTCGTAACAAAAAATTTATGGGAAATCTTCATCTCATATATAATATGTTAAGTTTTTGAAGTTCATCTATTCTGAACTGTTCTCTATAGATATCTAAAACTATTCATCCGAAAATTATAACATTTGAAACGTTACTAATTAAGGGAATGAAGATACGTAATGTAAACAATTTACTGGAGATATTTAATATTAATAATAAGTAATGAGTAAAGATGATATTAATTAATTAAATGCCAATTTTTTTAATTGCAATAATTATCCAGTAAATGATTTTTTGTAGGTCAACAACAGGATAAGAATTTTTAACATTCTCCATCCGGATTCGTGATTGTAACGGTATAATTATATATTATTTGGAAAAAATAATGGGTAATAATTGGATTGGATAAAAATTAATAACCGGAACTCTAACAAAATATTTAGCAAACACTAAATAAAACACACTACTCAAAATAAAAAAACTACTCTAAATCAAAAAACTACACTAAATAAACACTAAATAATAAAAACTAAATAAAAAAAACACTAAAT
The DNA here is from genome assembly GCF_982258835.1 of Parasteatoda tepidariorum. NCBI lineage: Eukaryota > Metazoa > Arthropoda > Arachnida > Araneae > Theridiidae > Parasteatoda > Parasteatoda tepidariorum. Next base: position 12,985,683 of record NC_141755.1, on the reverse strand, counting down.
AAATTAAAGTAAATACACTAAATACACTAAATAAAAAAAAGGTACATTAAATTAAAAAAAAGGAATCAAGTTTCGATTAACGGGATTAGTTTATTATTGTTGATCACTATCTTTACATAATTTGTTACGAATCCCTTATTTTTTTCAGCAATCTCATTAATGAACATATACTGAATGTCAAATATATAAACTCTTCATGCATTAAGGAAGCAGAATTCAGAAAGTTTTGTTTGGCGTACATTGAAAATAATTTTCCAGTTAATTGCGTACAAATTTTAATGTTTTTGAGAACCAAATTTAAAATTAAGAAATTTAAAGAACCGGTACTTTCTGACTAAATCCACTTACTGTCAGATCGCTAAATAAATAACATGTTTTTCAAGTTTAAAAAAAAAAAAAAAAAAAAAAAAAAACGGAATTTATGAACGGATTTCTATTTTTTTTCATTAGATAATGACAAGAAAATTGCAGGAAAGCCCGTTGCTTGAAAGTTACCTCAACACAAGAATCTTTAAAATCATAATCTTTCTCTAAATCTTTAATAATGCAATTAATTATTTTTCGAATATTGAAAAAGTATTCATTTCATTCTTCCATTTTTCTCTGTATGAAATTTAAAATGTTTGAGAAGCTTTTAAATCTCTTTTTTTCCATAATCACAATCGTTTATTTATCTTTTATTTTTTAACCTTGAAATGATTAACCTTAACCTCAAAATCTATAACTGAAGGAAATTTGTTATATATATATATATATATATATATATATATATATATATATATATATATATATATATATATATACAGGCTTATTTCATACGCATTTAAAATTATGCATTAATTTGATTTCAATTAGTTTATTTTTGTTAAAGAATATTTTTAAACAGAAAATAATCCATCTTTTTATTCAGTTATAGAGATAGTTGTCCTGAAACTCATTATTTTAACTTAGCAGTTTATTTACTTGTTGAAGTTTTCATTTTAAAATTTTGATCAATGCTGCCATCTCTTGTAATTATTCCGCAACAGAATTTTCAAAAACTAAAAAGTTTCCACTCTCTAAATATTATTCGTTTAGATAAATGAAGTAAAATATAACTCTAATGCAACAAATTCTATTTTATATAATTTATTTTGAAGCCGAAAACAGTTTGTATTTACTACTCTAAATATTAAAAACTGTAAAATTAATTTTAAATTACCTACCTTGTTGAATGATAGATGGCGCCATGACTTTATTCTTCTTTGATGCGGACGGATTGGATGAGGATGAATTAGTGCTCGCAACATCTTTATTACTAGGACATGGAATTCCACGACCACTAGACGGACGAAAAGGCGATGGAAGTCTATAAAGATACTCGAACAATTATTTATGGTGCATAATTATACAAAAATTTTATAATGTATCAATGTATGGACAAAAACAAATTATTGCCAAAAAAATTAAATTTTTACTTTTCGGTCTTTTATTTATTTTCAATGCTCATCAAAAAAATTTAAAAAATGATACATTGAACAAAAAGAATTTTCCATATTTATAAATTAAAAAATATTAAAATCAATATTTTATTGAATTTAACTAAGTTAAAACAAAATAAAATGTGGAACTTGTTCTTTTTTTATGTTATTGGAATTTTAATTTTTATATTATTATTTTTCATATTATTCTATATTCCTATTTAGTTTTAACATTATTCCCTAGTTCATATGTTATTATTTTAATTCCTTCTTTTAGGTAAGATCTGAGATTCACTGATTATGAGGTTTTTTTATTTCTTTAATTAAAAATTGTCACGAAGTGAAACAATATGACGTTGAACTGATTAGAAAAATAAAAATTATGATCATGATGAGATAATGTGCTTAGAGAATAGTGTGATAGTGTTCAGAAAAAAGCGTAATAGTGTTCAGAAAATCTTTTACTGAAATTAATATTTTTAGATATAATCGTTTTTCTTTCGCATAATTGGATATGATGTTCAAAATATACAAACGTAAAATTAGTTTTTCTTCCAAACTTTTGCCCATTTATAGAAAATGTCTCTTTGGTTTAACATTTTATTGGTAGATACATCTGTTTTAGAATAAATAATGAAGGCTTTGCAATGACTTACTTGGAGAGCATTTCACTTCCTAAAGATGGCGCCACCATACTTGATTTTACTACAGCATTTGTGTTGCTTACTGTCACAGGGGCATTGGTTGAATTTTTTGAAGCGACATTAGAGGAATTTTTTTGAGCTTGTTTAAATCTTGATAAATTGAAAAATAAGCTCAAAATTACTTTGAGATTCCCCTCTCTGACATCTGAAAGCATAAAATTTTAATTAGTTGTCTTTTTGGAAAAATGTAAATTTAATCAAAACACATTCAAAGAATTATTTTATAATATTCTTTTAAGTAGCTCAAAGAATACATTAAAGTGCTATAAACTAATACTAGCTAATTAGGCAATATGTCTATAATTCCTATGGATTCTATATAATACCAATAAAAATAAATCAGACAAGTATAAACTGAGATAACTAAAATGCATTACACACACGCACACAAGACAAATTAATAAATAAATATGTAGATAAAAAAGAGCGTTTGGAAGAGTGAAACATTCTAATTCGACCTGCTAGAGCAAAATAACTTGGGTGGTAAATGTGCTTCCAGCTGTGTAAAAAATGCAGGATGGAATCTACAAATCACCGAATTTGTGTTTAGAATGCTTAGAATTTATATCTAATCATGTATTTTTTTTTCTTTCTAATGATTAGGTAAAATGTGAAACTTTAGTCATGCCTTCCTTTTTTTCGCGAAATTTTGAAATTTCGTATTGATTAGGCGCTCTAGGATGCTTCGATTTCAATTATGAACTTAGCATGCAACACACATATACATCAGAATGCTATATTTTTCATTTTTAATATGTTCTTCATAATTATTCTTATATCATCTTAACTACTCTTACAACGTATTTTCGTAATTATTTAAGAAAAATTATTTTACCGTAATTAGAAAACAATTAATATTTGGAATAAAAATTAATTAACTGTTCTCTTTTCTCCCTCCCCAAACAATATATTAGAAAATTAAAATGTTATAATTTTCTGAATATCATCTTGCTCTGTAACATTAAATATCGTGAAATCATAAATGAAGTGACGGATTACAAAATATCTTCGCATAAAAATCTTTGTTACAATTAAAATAAGTTATAACACAGCGTGAAATGAAAAATAAATTACAGACTTTTCAGACTCATTGGACTTTTGTTAATTTTGTATTCGTTTAATTATTGTTTAGAGCATGGCACGAAAACCATACTCTATTTATTCTATTAAATTTATTATTCAGTTATGTATTTTTCACAAAATGTGTAGTAATGAGAATAATAAAACAAAGATTTTCAGTAGAACGTTAAAATATGAACCGAAAAATTACCAATGAATGGTTTAAATACCGTAGATTTCGGTTTTTATTACCAAGATTTCTTTCATTACTAATTATTACCAAAAAAGTCACTACCATACTGCATGGTAATATTCAAGCGGAGTTTTTCGCTCCGCTTATATGTTGCTGAATAAACGTAGATAAAACTTAGTCTAAACAGTTTTAAATAACCGTTAGAAACTTATAGCACTTACGGAAAAGCCTATTATTCGATAACGCTAAAAAGCGTTATTCAATAACCTGGTTGGTAGGGCGTTGAACCCATGTCAAAATGGTAGTTCGGTTCCCGCTGACCGAAAACTAGTGCAGTAAATAGTAACTGGTGTACGTTCAATCTGTCGGGTCACAAAGTCCTCCATGTTCCTATAACAAATCATACCTCTGGGGAAACTGAGTTAAAGATTGATCGTTCTCTGTTTCATATAAAATTAATGTAATTTTTTTAGTCAAAATTACAGTCTGTGGATGAATGAATGGATGTATTAATGTGTTCACTCTATAGATTGGATGTGACGTATGCGTTTTACAGAAGTTAAATTCTTCTCCATAGATGGCGCCACTGGAAACAAGAAGAGACGCATCTCCTTTGCCTTAAAGGCATACGACAACAACAACAACAACAACTAAGTATCAACTGATATTATTTAGTAAATTTCATTTGCCAATATAATCAAAATGTGATGCATGTGTTATATGTTTCATGCCATATCAGATAAATATAACTACGTAAATAATCAAGAAACTTGTTTCCCCCCAAAAAAGAAAGTTATTAGAAAATTCAAAACATTGTTCGAAAAATTTTGGACAATTTGCTAGTCTTTTAACTTATTCAGCAAACGAAGAAAGAAAAAAAAAAGAAATTAACTGAATTGCCGGATAATTTTTATTTCCTAAATATGTAAAGAATGAAGATAAACACCAAAACTCAATTAATTTAACACTTTTAAAAAAGTGTTTGTCAAAGTTTATGACATAACTCTAATCAAGACATTTTTATTCCTAAGGAAATAATTATGTAATAACAAGAAAAACAGTAGCAGTTCTAATAAAATCTCGGTTGCGTTGAAATAATTACATCAAATATTATGGCAACCTAACAGTCATTTTCCTTTAAGAACTAAATAAAATTAAACAAAATGGGACAAAAATGCTCTCCGAATTTTTAGCTTTTTACCGAAAACTCTATTCATTAGTGAATAAATCTTCAACCGAAAATCGATTTAGCAAAAAGTACTTTCGTTTAAAAAGTTTATGAAATCATTAAACTTTTTTTCATGAATCCAATATGTAATTATGATGAATTAAAGCGATATTCCATTTTAGAAATACCGGAAACCCTTTTCAGAAAAGTGTATTTTTTTAAAAATTTTAATTCAAATGAAATGACGAATCTTACGTATTAAATTGAATAAATAAATTATGTTAGTTTTAGAAGATTAAACAAAGAAAGATTGAGGACTTTTAGATTTAAAAACGATTTGAGTAAAAATATTGATGGGCAATAAAAGTTAAACGTTAAGGATTTCTTGAAATAATTTTTAGAATAATTATACAGATGACGAAACAACAAGATTCTGTGACAAAAAATAAGCTTAAAAGAGGATAAATAAATAAATCAAAATGAATAAATACTGAAGCTTAAAGAAATAAAGCATGACATTTATAAATTTTAAAATGATTTTTATAAACATTAATTATACAAATGACTGCGAAAGAAATAAAGATAAAAACAAGCGAAAATGAACAAATGTAGTTAGTTTCGTTTAAATAACGTTAGCAATAATGAGATATATAATTAGTTTAATAAAACCCCACCCAAAATAATTCAGTTTTAAATAATTTATTTTTTACCTTTTGAGGTGACACCATCAAGTTGCACACCCAATTCTCCGATGTAACCAAGACAAGAGGTGATGTTATCAACCTAAAGAAGAAAGAAAAATTCTACGTCATTACATAAAAAATCTATCTAAAAAAGAATTAAAAATGATAACTATACATATTCAAACAGGAGTTACGAAGCAAAAAATATGACACTCTGCCTTAAATTTTTTAATAGTTTTCAGAAAGAAATACACTGATTTAAGACATAAATGACACACTGCAATGTTTTGGAATTCTTAAATATATCCTAACTATCTTTCTATCTTTCAAGAATGATTTAAAAATTGTTTTTAAATCATTCTTTATGGATTCCGGTACGTGTAAGTTCATTTTAATTCGCTACTCGCTTTATAGATTTCGTTTTTTGTTTTGTTTTGTTTTTTTCTTTACATTTTATTTTCTGTTTTCTGCGTTATATATTTTTTAATTAATGCGTTCTATTTTGTTTCGATTTTATTTAGTGCTCCTCAAACTATTGTATTGATTTATTTTGCTTTGGCTACAATATTAGAAAGCACTTCTTTTTGTGGATATAATAGTGTGAGTTGAGGAAGAGATTATATTTTTTCATTTTTTTTTGTTTTTGTTTTCCGGCTTTTTAATACATATAAATTTTCAATTTTTGTTTCGAAATATTTTTTAAAAACTATTGTATTTTAATAATTTTTCTTCTTCACTTTTCATTAATCTTTATTATTTTCCATGTTTTCTCTATATTTTTATTTTATTTTTTGAGTTCTATACCTTTTCATTAACATTGCTTAACATTGATTAGAAATGGTATAAAATTAAATTAATAAATATTTACTAATACACCTTAAATTTATTAAAAATGTTAATTTTGACATATAAATATTCGTCCATAAAGTTGAAGGTTGAAAAAAAAAATTGAAATATGGTAACGATGTTTTTGTTCAGCACGTTGAAGTGTTATGCAGCGTGATTTACAATACATCATTAAAGGTAAGAAATGATCAATATTTACAACGGCGTCGCAGAAACGTCGTAACATTTGTTTTTCATGAAATATATATTGTTCGCCGTTAAAATATGATTCACGCTAAGGTGTTGGGTTGAAACAATAAAGCGTGCCTGTAAAAGTTAGAAGAAAGTGTGGCATTGATCGCATGCTCCGTTTATTTATTTCCGTTTTATGGTTAGATCTAGCAAATACGTGCTCTTAGATTCTAACAAGTTCTCAGAATCCTGTCATACATAATTTGAAAAACATCTACACAATTTTGTATAAGAAATCAGTTTGAAAAAGATAAAACAAGATAGATGATATTTGGTTCTGCTGTATAATATCCTGACATCTAAATTTTTTTCATTACAAAAAGTTAAAAATTCTTGAAATTTTGAACTGAAGTTTGTCACAAAGCTTTCGATCTCTAAAGAGTATTATCTTGCAATTATGTTCAGTTTATTGTTAAATACAGATGAATTATTAAGCTTTCACTTTTTTTTTTATCAACTATCATTGTTTAAGATTTAAAATTAAAAAAAAAAACTTAGTCATTACCGAACAAACCATTGATGACATTTAAAAGAAATTCATGCTGCTAAATTATTTCTATTGCCCATGCTAAAAATATTTTTCGTTTGATCTTATTTATGATAGGCATTTAAATATTCAGTGAATAGTCGGAAAAGAATCAATTCAAATCAAATGTGATTTAAATGACATTCAAGTAAGGAGTATAAATAATGATAGTATGATTAAAATATATTCACTTAAATGATGCTAATTATGAATGAAAAATGATTGGATTTCACGCAAATTCAAGTGAAAACCCTCCACTCAAGTAATACTGAAAATCACTCAAACACGATTGAAAATCCCTCAAGTTTGAGTGAAATTTTTTCACTCGAACTTGAGTGATTTCAATATCACTCTTTCACTTGAGTGATTTTCACTCAAGATGAGAAGGCTCCTTTTTTCTAGATGAAAGAGTGAAATAGCACTTAAGTTTTAAGTGAACATTTTAAGTGAGTACGAAATTACAAACAGTTAAATAAAGCCAAATCACAAAAAATTTGAAATTTTTTTAAAATTAATATTTAAAGTTGTTTTTAATGATTGAAAAAAATAACGTTACAAATTATCTTTAAAATGATGAAAAATAATGGTGTTTTTGTCTCAATTATTAAGCGAGGTGCATACGACGTAGTGAATTCGCGTGGTAGTGAATCGGTAAATCCTTGAATCAGTTTATGAACCTGTAATTTCTGATACTACAGTCAATAAGCACAACTTTGTTTTGTAATTTATACATACTATGACAAAATTGAAAATACTATGATAAATACTGCGTTCTATTGCTAAAATTAGTATAAGTAGCACATTAGTGATTAGCCTGGTCTACCTTGCAATTATGTCGCTGTTCTTTGCTGCCTGGCATGTGATTTTTGTAAAATGACATGTAAATAACTAATAAAAAAAACTTCATGTGTGGTAATACTGAATTTTTAACTGTAAATCATAATATTGAGTGAACCTCCAATTATAGAATTGTAAGAGATAAACAGGAAAATAAGATTATTTTAAATTTTAGCGCCCTTAATAAGAGCAAAAGTTAAAAACAATTTTTTAGGAAAGTTCCAAAATCAGATTTAAATCAATAAAAATATGTATCTAATTGATTCCGTAAAAATCTCGACCATAAAGTATAGATTTTACAAGATCCTTTAAGTAAGGGAAAAATCAAATTGCAGAGAAAAGGTACATTGTTTTATAGTTTAAAATCATAATAGATCACAAAATATCTATGAAGTCTGTTTACCCATGACTGAAATCCATTTTTCATTAATTCACTAATCTATTTAAATCTATAGTCGCAAATTAAAAAGTATTTTGGTGTTCATAAAGTTTACATAGTGTTACCACCGCATTTTTACCCTATTAACTTGACTGCAAAAATAAATGCCCTATGACAAAAAAAAAAAAAAAAAAAAAAGGATAACAATTGAGGTTAAATAAATAATCCAAAAAAAATTGAAGAGGTAAGATTTTGATTTAAAACTTTTGGCCGTTTCAAAAATATACAAATTGGAAAAAACGCTCAATATGTTTTAAGCGCTCAAAAACAGACGCCCATTTTCACGACTTATCAGATGTGAATGAGAAGATTAAAAAGTGGATAAACAGGCTCTACGCACTATGGAGAGGTAGCTCCTCCCCAACTGTCCATACACCCTGATTTGCCCCTCTCGGACACGGGGGTTTTCTTGTTCTGTTTTTCATCTTTTTTCTTTCTCGGCCTCTGTGTTTCTTTTTTTTTTTTAGTCTCGTTTCTTACCATTATTTATCCATTTTTCATTGGCAACATCCTGTTTTTTTTTTTTTAATTTCAAATCGCTTTTGTTTCTTCTCATTCCCATATGGCAAGGCTCGAAAACGGCCTTCTGTTTTCGAGCGCTTGAAACATGGCGGCTGGCATTTCCAATTCGTGCATTTTTGAAGTGTATTAAGTTTAAAATCCATTACTAATAGAACATGTTGAGAGTAAAAACTGATTTTGTAAGAAAAAATGCATTCCAAATTACAATCGATTTTTTCAATTAATTTATCGGATTTTTTTTATATTCGATTGTTTCTACTTATTTTTTTTAAAAAAAGCAATCATGAACCCACCATATTTACAAATGATTCAATTTATGTCAACTTTGATTGAGAAATATCTGTGATTTTGCTATCACGTAAGACAAATATATGCATTTCTTATTTTTCATACAAAATGGCAGTAAACATTTAAAGTTAAATCAAACTTTAAAGAAAAAGTCATGATTTCTTTGGAAAAAAAAGGAGGGTTAATGACTTTTTCTTTTGTTCCTATCGTTTGTATCACTAATATATACAAAGTTTCTGTGACCTGCAGTTCAAGCCCTCTATTGCCATCAACCAAATAATATTTACTCAAGACTAACACCAAAGTTAAACGATCTGAGAGTCAGTCGATACTTCATTTACTACCTTATTTGCTTCAAACACACCTTTGTATGCAAATTCAACAATTTTAACAAAAGAGACGAGAGTGATTGAAACGGAATGCATAGCTAAAATAGAGTAAATATTGGTTTTTCACAAACGCGCACACTTACCGCCAAAAAGAAGAAGAATTCAGTACCCCAAAATAAGAAATCATCTTGATATGTAAACATTCCTAGTCGAAATATTGGCTGCACTAAATTTTTCCCGTACTTCTGAAAATCGGAAGAATTTCATACTTTGGGAAAATATTATTCTTTTTCATAGTTGGCGAATAGAAATGGCACACACTAGTAAAATGGATAAAATATTTGGTAGTTTTTTTTTCCTCACAAAGGAAGATGGTAAAAGGAATGGAATACCGAGGCGGGAGAAGATCTTCGATGCAGTTGGAGAGATCGCCAATCATATTTTTTAAAGCTGCCAAATTTGTTCCGATTTCCTGCAAATTGTATTTTTACTCTCTTAGTTTCTATTTTGTTTATTTCAAAACGAACTGCTGGAAATGCCACATATTTCATGTTATTCTGTGGGAGTTTTTGAATTATTAAATATATTTTCCAGCGCATTTTTTTAAAATCTTATTTATTCAACTAGATTTCTGAAAAAAGTGCTATGGTATTAGCTCGAGTTTTTCTCTAAAAATGTTTCTTTATTGATTAGATTGTTGTTTTAATAAAAATAAATGTGAAAATCGGGTAAAACTAAAAATTATGAAGTAAATACCAAATAAATAACGCCTCGGTAATAAACTTTTGAACTTGGTATTTCATATTTAAGTTTCTGCTGAAATTTAATGGTACTGTATGAAACTTAAAAAATTAAAAATGCTTTTTTTATTACTCATAAATTTCGTATTTTATTACTCATAAATTTCGTATTGCTCATAAATTTCGTATGAAACTTAAAATAATATAATTTTTATAAACTTAAAATATTAAATTATTTTGAAATATACAATATTATAATTTTTCATCATGATTGTTTGCAAACATTGTATTAAACTTAAAAATATTATAGATATTATTTTAGATATGACTTCTCTTAAATATTGTGTGAAACTTAAATTATTATAAATGTTTTTTTTTAATTATGACTGCTCTTAAACAGTGTAAGAAACTTTAAGTATTGTAAATGTTTTTTTTTCTTTATGACTACTTGTAAACACTGTATGGAACTTAAGATATTATAATTTTTTTTATTACGACTGCTCGTAAATACTGTATGAAACTTAAGATATTATGAATATTTTTCAGATATGACTGCTCTTAAATATTGTATTAAACTTAAAATATTATAAATGTTTTTTTATTACTGTATTAAACTTAAAATACTGTCAATGTTTTTTTTATTATGACTGCTCATAAATGCTAATACTTTCTTCAAAAGTATTTATAAATAAAGATTCGGATAGATATTTGAAAATAAATATTTGTTTATTTTGATTTAATTTTGTTTCAAAATTTATATACAATAGTGAACCATCTGCACAAAAATCCATTATGTTTTCAAAGTAAATTTTACTCTTATTTATAACGGGTAATAACAAAAATTTTTAAAAAAAAATTATGATATTCAAACTATGCAATTAAAAAATAGTATTATGTTAATACATCAGCATTATTTAATTTACTATTCATTGATACCATGGTAGTTTTTTTAATAACGCCTGGAAAAAATTACACAACGATATTTTAAAATTAATTTCACTTATTTACTTTTATTTATATGATGCAAGGAGTGTAATGATTGTACGAATATATTTGGTATCATTATTGCCGGCGAAAATGAATTTATTAAATACTTATTGCTTCTTAAGTCAAAAATAAGTAAAGAATAATCGGTTAAAAATAAAATAATTTTGGAACTTCAAAAGTTTTAGAAAAGATAAAATTAAAAAGACAAATATTGCAAAATATATACTATAAAATTATTCAAATATATTTAAAAAAAAGTCTAAACAATAATGAATTCAAATAAATTCGTTATCTGATATCGGCCATTTGAATAAATAACTTGGCACATTTTATTAAGTCAGTCTTTTTTTGCAAAGACTTTAAAAACCAATTGTTTTTATAAGGTTGCCATAGGTGCTATAAATTTATTATAGGGAAATTAAAAGTTAGAATTTGGAATGAATTGTAGGGTTTCAAAAGTAACTTTATCCTCCTAAACTCTGAAAAGAGGGCATCATTTGAAAAGGTAAATCCATAATATACTCGAAGAACGGGGTTTTGCCCATACTGATTATGCTTAGTGTTTAAGGAAAAGTAAGCAAGTAAATCATCGTTTTTAAGTTGTTAAATTTGGGTTTAAAACTGAAAAAAAAACGCAGTTTTGTTATTCCTGTTTGCTTAAACACGCTTTTCTGGTTGTGTCCATTTTCAGAAACACAGATTTCGAGCTGCGTCCATTTTCGTAAACACATATTTTGAGCTATGTTCATTTTCATAAACACGCATTTCAAACTGTGTCCAGATTTAAAATTCGACGAAATATTGTACTCGCCGGTGAGACGTGATTTTTTTTTTGTAATTAAATGCTTTTCAATTTTTTTTAAAAATATTTCATAACCGAACTTAATGGAATATTGTATGACAGGCTAATTAGTAAGTAGTGAAAAATATATGAAAACTTTATCGAGATTCTAAGCCCACACTGTTAAAAATTTCTCGGAAAAAAATTTTTAAATATCAACTTATTTCATTTTTACTTTAACATATTCAAACAAAATAGCCAAATAACCATAAATAAGCAGGTAATCAAACTGTTAACTGAGAGAAAAATCATTCATTAATTGATTTCGCCTAATACTGTTGAATAACCAGAATTTCATCTCACCAACTAAGCACACCTAATGAAGCCACTAAGTTCCCTGAAACTGCGTGCATATTACGGCTGGAGTACTAATCTGTCAGTTTCATGATCGACAGAACTGAGAGTTTAAGTTTCAGCGTTGACACTAAAATGTTTTCTCCATTCCCTTCAACACAAGAAGAGTTTCCAGTGTCCTGCACTCCCCAATTTGTGTCCTGCACTCTTCAATGTCCATTACCTAACAAAAAGCCTAGCTCCTGTGTGTAGCTAAATTTTTTTCATGGTTTTGAAACAATGCAGGTTGTAAATGGTTGGAAAAGCTGCATATTTTGTATTCATGGTCTTAAAACCATAATAATTTTAAACGGTTTCAAAACCGTAAAGGTTAAAAATGTATTTTTCCTGTAAATCTTACAGTTAATCGGATGGACAGACAGTGGCCGACTATTTTACCCTAATTTTAGAATGAAAATTTTAACATTGCACCCGTTTCCGAATACTTTTTTCTTCTACAAGGAATTTCAGCTTTACAAGTTGTATTAATTTGGTAAATATAGTCACTTCTTAATTAATCATTTTTTGTTTTATGCTATTACTTTTTACATTAAACCAGATCAGAAATTTATATAAGTTTTATTAAAAAGCTGCTCCATTTGTGTGTCTGTAAAAATCAATTCCCTTAACGTAGCTTAGTAGAATGCCGTTAAAAATTTGTGAAGAATTTTAATATTTGAGCATTAAATATCCTCAAGAAATATATATTTTTATATATTTTGATCTGTTATATGAATACCATTTATTAGCCTTAAACTAAAAAAAAAATACACACACGCAAAATAATGTTATGCGCAAAGTAAGTTCGTAATTAAGAAAAATCTTTGCAAATTCAGAAAACTTCCACGCTTTCTAAAGCCTTTATTTACTATTCGAAAAATCTAAAAAAAGACTTTTAATCTCATTCGAATAAAAGAGTCGCTAGAAATAAAGAAGTTTTGACAGGTGTAGAACCAGATAAACGAGCTTTTAATAAAACAGGAAATAATAAAAGAATTATTCAAATCTTTACTCACAAAACATCAGAAAATAATCCTCTTTCTATGATCTCTATTTTCACTCCAAATCATTGCACGAAAACACCTTTAATTAGAATTCTCTTTCAACACAAGACACACCGCTATTTACGATTAATTGAAATTTTCTCTCTTCAGTATTTTTGCAAGCGCTCCTTATTCCTAGTGATTTTAATTAAATCGTCTTATAATTATTCCTGAATACCGGACTTATTAATTATGCGTTCCTTTATCTCTATTCAGTTATGTACTCCTCCGCGTCTAATGCTTTTATTAATTATACTATCGATCAGTTGAAGATTCTATACAGTTAAGTTCTCGTTAAGCTAGTTTAACAACAGCTCTTAAAGATTTATTTTCGAAGAATTTTTTTTTTTTGTAATGTTTTTCGTAAGAAATAAATTTTCTTTCTTTGTAAGTCGTAAAACAAAAAAAGTTACCTGATCATTAAGGGATAGTTTTTTTTTTGTTTAATGAGATAATGGCGTTGTTTTTTTGTGTTAGATGATTGTGGTTACTTTGTTGAAACTTGCATTTAATGATTGTGTTAGCGATTAGGGCCTATCAAAAAGCCATTTATTTTTGGATTATAAAGTAATTTATTTTCGGATTAAGTGTTATTTATAGAAAACTATTTTTTAGGACATGCGTCATTTGAAAGTGGGCAAAAAAAAAAAAAAAAAAAAGGAAATTTTACTTAATATGGCCGCAGGCTTTCGGCTAAAAATGATTAATGAAATAAATTAAATCGATATTTTCGATTAATAACCGTTGACAGCATTATTTAGTTCTTATATAATAAAAAAATATTAAATGCATATTTTTTAAAAATTGGTATGGTTACATTTTTTAAAAACGATTTTAAGCAGTATAACAGATCAATATCATTTTTTTAAGATGATCAATGAAAAGATTTTTTAGTAAAATTTGTTTTCTTATCAGTTTTTAAACGTAATTTTGTTGATAAATAATAAACAAAATATAAAAATTTAATTCCATAATTTGAAACTTTCCCCCCAAAACTTCGAAAACAACTATTTGCATTCTCTTAAGCTCAAATTATAAGATTGAACAGACTTGATCCATTAACCACTCTGTAAAAAATTCCGGATAAAATTCCGGATAAAATTCCGGTAAAAAAACTTCGTGTGCATCCGAAGGGGTGGAAGAAAATTTATTTTACCGTAAAACATTATACCGTAATTTTTGCAGAGATATTTATTTACTTGAGTGATTCAGTGATATTACGGTAAATATTACTGAAAAAATGACGCTATCAGACTTTTTGTTTCCTAACATATTCTGGCAAAAGTAAATTTCATAGTAAAAAGTACCGCTACCATGAGTACCAGTACTTTTTACCATAATTTGAGCCTGAATTCTTTACAGTGCAGGGTTGTAAAGTCGAAAAAAGTTTGTCCTACTCTAGTTGGTTATAAGTCCTACGGGTTAAAAAAAAGAAATGAAGTTTTGATGCTTTGAAAATTATTTGCCCTCATATTTATAATTACTATGCGAATAAAAATATTACTCAAATAAATATAGCGACAACTAAATAAATTATAACTTGTCACAAATTTAATTTATTGCATTTGAAGGCTATAAGTCTCAAGTTTGATTGAACTATTGAAAAAGTTCTTTAATTTAAAAACCTAAATTATTTAATTATTTGAAAAATTAAAAAAATATTTAAATGAACACAATGCATCATTTGTAATAGTTCCTTAGCTACAGAGAGAGCATCTTATCTTAATCGAATCTTCTTATACTTAAGATGTTTATAAATTTGAGAGGGTATCTTGCTCTTTTCTTATGATGGTTGGTTACAATTTCAACATTTTGTGAAGTTTATTTCCTTAGCTTTCATGATAGAGAAAAAATGTCATTAAAATTACATAAAATAACATAAGCTATAGCCATATAGATATAAATTGGAATCAGTATTTTCTCAGTGATAATATTAATTTCAGTTATATATTAATATTTTCTGAGGATTCAGGGAAAATTTTAATAGAGTTATGGATAACAATCGGAGTCAAGTTCTTAAAAAAATCGGAGTCGAGAATTTCAACTACTGACTCCACAGCTCTGGCATCAACACATTAATTCCCGACATTAATTAATAATTGATAACCGAAAATTATTGGTTGAATTTTTAATTGTTTGGTAAAATATAGAAATGCATTAACTTTTGAGAGGCAAGAAAAGATAAAATCGAAAACAATTCGCATAAATATCGTTTATATCACAAAAATATAGTTATATCAAAGATAGATATCATACCAAACATTGATGCTTTAGCAAACATAGATATCATAGAAAATATATGCTTGCAAAAAATTCCGGATCGAATTATTGGAAAATGTATTGGCATCCAGAATTTTGTAGATTGAATAGGCTAGATTAGAATGCAAATCTCGCATAATTTTATTAACTTTGAAATGACAGGAATACAAGAGGAATTTTAGAGTATATTCTTGAATGCTGAAATCTTAATACGAAAAAGGTGCACCGTATTTTCTGGATCTATGTGAACACCAAAGAGGGAGGTAATTTTTACTGTAGTTTTAAAACCATTACCATAATGAACAGAAAAACTATCGAATAACGGGTTTAAATATCTTACATTAGTGTTTATTACTAGAATTCTCGTTGTTTTAGCAGAAATGGAGCATTTGTTTTTTAAAAGAAACTTAAATATGTCTTTTTTTCTACCAGAATTTATCTATGTAGTAATTAAAAACAAATAATATGAAGATCTGCTCTGCTTTTCTTTTTCTATTAACAATTTGATCATTATTTAACATGTCTAGATTAATATGGTTTTGAAAGTTATGAATTTTAAGAGCTTTATTAGATTTTTTTAAAGTCTCTGTTCTTCATTTATTCATATAAAAATGTACATTTAAAAAGACGATGTTTAAATTTTTTTAAACAAACTTCAGAAAATATACATATTTTTATGAATTTTTAAACTTACAATTTAACTTTCAATAACTCTGATTTGGAGTCCAGTAATTTTTTTTAAACTTAGATTCGTGAAACGTTTTCCATATTACAGTTTTGTTTTATTTAGATTTTAAACCTAAGCCATGTTGGTGGTCCATTTAAACTTATATTCCGATTGTACCATAAAAAAGAAACCTTATTTTAAATATTTAAATAATCTGGCAAGTTTAAAAGATAAGTAAATCATAGTGGTACATTTTATACAACAATTATTTCTCGTTTAAAAAAAATCCTATAATTTTTAAGCAGAGACACAAAATGAAAAGCAACAAAATTTTTAAATTTTAGCTTTCATTCGAGACTAATTAGTTAATAATTTAATCACAGTTCATTTCGTGCTAAAATGGTATAAGCTAGAGGCTTTTCTAAATTATTTCCGGCAATTACGTAATTCTACCATCATCATTGCAAAAAAAATAATAAATTTTTTAACTTCATGGTAATCGACATCATTACAGCTCTGAGGATTTTCTAATTTCCGTCTAAGCTAAGTGATTTTTTTTTCTATATGCTTTCAATTTTTAACTTTAATTTCTGATTGCAGAGTGCCGTTAAATCTGGTTATCCATTATGAAGGAGAAAAAAAGAAGAGATTCGGGAGAGAGATTTTATTTTCATCGATTTGCAGGTTCTGCTGGAATGTTTCGTAAATTAAGACAAATGTGGTGAAGGAAAATGTTTCTAAAGTAAATAATCTTAAATCTTAAAATTTTAATATTCTCTAAGACAAAATATTTTATTTTCAAACTTCATTTAATATTTAGAGTCATTGAATAAAAAATGCATATGGTCTTATCCACGGTTGGTATTTTGACTGGAAGAAACCTATCTCTTTCAAAATCTCGTCAGATGAAACTGAACAAAATGGAAGAAATTTAAATTGACCAATACACATGTTTAGCAATAAGTATTAAGTGAACAGGTTAAATTTAAATGAATTACATTTAATGTAGCTCCAGAGAGTTTAAGGTTTTTTGTATCTTGTTAAGAAAATAATAATTATTATATTTATATTATTTATTCGGGGAGAAAAAATTCTCTACTAATTCTGTAGAATTACTGCACTTTATGGTAATGACATTTATGCGGAAATCTATCTATCTATCTACATTTATCTAGTAATAAAATCCAAAATATATGATATTTAAATTATTCATTCGGTAAAGGTAACGGATTAACAAAAATTTAGGTTTTCTAAATTATAGTTCTTATTAACACACATTTATAAGAAAATACAAAACCTGAGAAATAAATTTAACTGAAAAATGTTTTTATGACATGCTTTAAAGTATCATGATAAATTTACCTCATACACAAAATTTTACCACAAATACAGAGTTATAGCACAAATACCAAATTTTGTCACACATTATAAATTCATATTTCATCGATAATTTTACCAAAATAATTACTTATGTGTCTCGGTTACAAAACCGAGTTTTTTGGTGTCCCCATGGAGTCAAAAACACGGTAAATATTACTGTATTCCTGTAGTTTTGACCATACTTTTTCTCAAAGTTTCAGTATTATACAGTTTAAAATGTTCAAACCGTATTATTCAAGATTGAGCATTCATATTTAACTGCATTTGGTTGAAAGAAACCGATAGTTGTTTGTAATTGAGAATTCAATATGCGGTTTGTAGTACAGCATATTTTTAATGTGTTTTTTTTTTGTTCGTTTAGTGGTATTATAAAAATGGGATTCTGACATTTTAGCAGTACATTTCGAAATATAAAATGACGCTAAGCTATAGTTCCTCACATGAAAAGTAGAAAAAACTACCATTGATTCAATTCCTAAGAAATTAATTAAATTTATTTTTTCTAATTGTTGCATCTTAGTTTTCATTAGTTAAAAATGAAGAGTTTTGAACTTAAACTATATAGTAATTATAAACTGTTTAAAATTTGATTTTTCAAAAGAATTTTATCTATTTCTTTCCCTTGAGCTGGAAAAAGCCTTATAGGCCTAAAAGCCTATAATTCTTTTGAAACTCTGTTTTTTTTCCTTAGTTTTTTGCAGAGTGGGTCTATTGTAGTAACTAAAATTCGGATTGGCACGCCAAATAAGCATACTTTTCAAAAGAAAGAGAGAGAGAGAAAGTAAGAAATTAAAAAAATAATTAAAATAAATAAATTAAAATTGAAGTTTTTGGTTGAAATGAATGCTTAAAACAAATGAGCATTTTTTCACTTTTTATAAATAATTGTAACAAAAATAGTATTTTTTTCCTCTGAAAAGTGTTATTTCGTAAAACATTAGATCTTTTAATATCTAATTGGCCAATTTGTCAATTAGATCTTTTTTAATCTTTTTCAAATATAAACTGCAGATTTGACTTGAGATAAAAGTCTTCATCTCTAGTAAATGGAAAAAATACGCTTAAATTTTCAATTGTTTCGAATTTATTTGAAATATTGGACATTTTTGGATTTCTTCTGGAAGTTAAAAAGGAGTATAAAAATTTTTTTAAATTTTCTTTCTTCAAAAAACTTTGGAATTTTCTTATCGATACAAACTGTTTAAGTTAAACCTTCCTTATATGTATATAATTGTACAATTAATGAACTGGCAGTAGTCTTTAACAATAAAAATGGAAGATTATTCATTCTTTTATCATCCAATGGTGTTTCTCATCACAGAATAACATTCCTAATTATTATAAAAATCCCGTATGATAATTTAACCAAAGGGACCGTCCAAATATTGCCTCAAAAGAATGGGGTCTGCAATTTGCTTATTTTATATTTAGAAGAGAGGAGAGAGAAAATGATCAATGCTTGAGTGAGAAACAAAAATCTCCTTATTTTCAATTTCTAAAATTAATGTTTTTTTTTAATGTAAAATAAATTTTTAATTTAAAAATGTAACGAAAATTTGGAAAAACAATTAAAAAGTTTCGAATTTGAAATGCTGGGAATAGAAAAATTTGAAAAAAAAAATTCTTTAAAAAGTTTCAGAATTTTAATCACTGAAAAAAAACACAGAAGATCCAAATACCAAACGCAAAAGTTCCAGGTACCAAACAGAAAAACCACAAAGAATAAAAAAATATTCTACTTAAAATTTTATGAAATGAATTAAAAACTAAATTTTGCTTTGTGTTAAGTTACACCTTTTATTTGAATTTCTGCTTCAAATTCGATTACCTTTAGTTTAATATAAAGCAAAGGAAAAGACGAAGTGATTTTCTTACGCAAGCACAGATCCCCTTGCTCAGAAGGGGCCTAAAATTGCTAAAAGCATGCCCCTCGCCCCTAACTAACCTTTTGCGACCACAAAAATTTATACTTTTAAAATGTGATAGCGTACTTTTATTTTCTTCATTTTATTAAAACCACTTCTCAGAATTATAGCTGATAGATCCTGCAAGATGTGTGCTAAATTTAGTGAAAACTCATAAACCCAGGGCAATTTAACAAAAGGCATTTTTCTCTTCCATCAAGTTTAAGTGAAGTAAAAATAGCTTAAACGAGTTTAATAAAGAATGAAGACACGTGACATTACAATAAATACTCTGGGATAAATGTAGGTTATATATGTGTCTTTTCATTATTTTTAATCTTTCACCAACCACCGTAAAGTACTGAATAAATGCCATCCCAATTACAGAGTTAAGTTAGTGGAATTGCATTTTAAGTAATGACAATGTCTTCGGACATCATAAAATATACCGTTCCACACCGCTTTGTTTGTGAGTGGGAAGATGACAGTTTTTATTCAGAGGCCCCGTAATTTGTTTATGTTTAATTCGACAGACAGCACTTTCAAAGAATAGTATATATTTCAGGTTTTATTAATTTAATGTCGGCTTTTTATGTTGATAGTTAATTCAATTTATTATTCGCAGCGGGATAAAAAACATAACCAATCATTTAATTATTAAAGAATTTTTTTAAAAATATATTACACAGAGGAAAAAATTCTGGTAAAATTACAGTAGTGAATGGTAATGGCATTTCTGGTAAATGAAAAATCATAATTCTGATTTAAAAAATATATATACATGGTATTTAAACCATTAATTTGGTAATTTTTCCTCTGATTTGGTAGCGGTTTAGTGGAAATTCTGTTTATCAAAATTATAGTCCTCTTTACCCCACATTTAGTAAAAAAAGATAACTGAGAAGAAAATTTAACAAAATAAACTGTTTTTATGTCATGCTTTCCCATAATAAGACTACCAAACTTTAGCACATTATATACTTATTACATATTATAAAATTATGTATTATTGTTCATTTTGTCAAAATTATTGCCAAAGCACTTCGATGAACATTCCCGAGTTTTTCTGGTGTTCCCATATAACCAGAAACACGATAATTTTTACCATATTCTTTCAATTTTGTCCATATTTTTTTCTAAGTGTAGTCATAATTGATTTTTAAACTAAATGACTAGATATTTAGAAATAGATATAGCTTAAAATTTATTTGCAATATTTCTTTGTATTCTAATAAAGAGAATTATATGTTTAGATTATAACTTTAATTATCAATAATATTCAAAAGTAAGTATAAGCTGTTTTTGCATCAAAATTGTCAATAATTTTACAGCAGTTATTCAGTTTAGAAGCATAAACTTATCAGTTCTGAAATTAGATATATTTTAGATGCATTAATGATCAGAATAGGTATAAACTATAAATATCAAGGATTGATATAATAAGTTTAAAAAACATTTATGTGAATTAATATGATATTAATATGGTATAAAAAATTTTAAATTTTTTCGTTCAATATTAAATTGAATAATAAATAATTATTGAGAATCTCTATGATTTTTCTTATCTCTATCATTTTCCCCCTTTATGATTTTTCATCACACGTTCTTGCGAGGTTATTTTTTAAGTATTTTTATAGAACTAAGGAATAAACTATTATTCAATGTTAAAATTAGTAATCCATTAGTATGAATGTGAGTCGCAAGATTGGTATGAATTTGGTTTTAAATAATTAAAATATATGTTAATTAATGTAAAAATTGAGCACATGTTATATTTTATCAGATTTCAACGAGCGCATAGTTTGCTGCTGGGAACCATAAGGAGTTACGATTCAGTCGTGTGTCGTGATCCTCAGTTTGTAAAACGATAATTTAGACATATCGTTTGGTATTTTTCCTACTCTATATGACTACATGTCTTTGCTAATAATAACAAAAATAATGTTGCCTTTTTTAAATTAAGGAATAAAATCCTCTGAAAATCTTGGTTAGATTTCAATACATATATCATATTAACAAAATAAATTTTCCTTTTATTTTCAAAAACAGCAGTAAAATAAACCTTTCGAATGCGGGGGGTGAATATTTAATGCTTTTTTAAAATATATTTGGTTAATACTTTGAAGTTTGTATTTCTAAGTTTTATAATATCGAAAAAAAACTTAGTTATAATTTCAAAAATGAAATGTAAGTTAAAAATATAAGTATAAGCAACTGAGGAAATTTAATAAAAGTAAGCAACTTATGCTTATCATTTAAACAAGCTGCGACACTGCAAAAAAAAATTTCGAATTTGCGGAATTTTATCTGCCAGCTGAGGTGCCAGTAACCATTTATCCCGTTTATTTGGCAGAAAAATACTGTCATTTAAATACAGACACCTATTTTTAGCAGATAAGACAAAACAGCTTTAAACTGTCAAATGTACAGAACAAGTCTGTTAAAAAAAACCGGCAATTTTTGACTGTAAAGTTGAACAATATTACAATAAAAATGATCCTTAATGAACTTGATTATATAACAAATTGGTTCAGTTTGAAGGAAAACATCATTTTATTTTATACGTCATTGAATTTTGAACAATTTTTGACGATCGGTACTGACATTGTGGTTAAAAGCGGAACTTATTTTTTGAGAGAGCATAATTCTCAATCGGTGGAACGCGCACCACCTGTGAGGTCATAGATGATAGAGAAGTGCTTACATTTTGGTTGTTTTTTAAAAATAAATTAAGCAGAAATCGTATTCTTCAAATTAATACTGCGGAAACATGCTTAATATTGCATTAAAAATCAATTTAACCAATGATTCTTTAAAGTTATTTTGAAAAAACATGGATGTGAAGGTAACACATAGGGGTCATATAGGGGCTAATAAACAGTTCTTTGAATGGTACGCACAAGTTATCCAATAGAAAAAAATCGCGTAAATTGAAACTGAATATGCAAAAGTGTTTTCTCGACTCTAAAATTTTTATTTTATTTTAATTTCTCATTTCGCTTTTGCTTCTTGACTATTTTTGACTGTTCATTTAACCATTTATCCTAAGGTTAATGTTTATTTTGTGTTTGTGTAATTCATTAGACTCTAAGAAAATACAATTTATTGTATTTCGAATGAATTTTAATTCAATTTGCACGCTAAAAGTTTCAAAATTTTCAATTAGTAAGATATGAAAAAAATATTCGAAACTACTAAGACTGGGCCATTTTTTTTTAAAACGATAGATAATTTTACTTACCTATTTTTTCCAGAATTATTCCGTCTAACAGTAAAATTTATTTTAAAATTAAAGAATTTCAACTTCTTTTGTCAAATTAAGAAAAACAATAAACCAACAACACTTCAAAATAAGTTTAAATAAAATGCCATAACTCTATTAGTTCTGAAAATATTTTCTCTTGACCTTTTTCTGGCTATATTTTATTTTATTTCATTTTCTTAGCTTTTGATTCTTGACTATTCATTTAACTATTTATCTTAAGGTTAATTTTTTATTTATGTTTCCAATTTATTATATTTTAAGAAAGCACCCTTTGTTATAATTCGAATGAGTTATAATTGAATTCGCACACAAAAGCTTCAGAATTTTTAATTAGTAAGTCGAGGGAAAAATATTCCAAACCACTAAAACTAAGCCTTTCTAAAACAAATATATAATTATGCTTACCTATGTTTTTCCAGAATTATTCCGTATAACAATAAAATTTACTTTAAATTTAAATAATTATAACTTTCTTATCATGAAGAAAATAAGCCAACTACACTTCAAAATAAGTTCAAACAAAATGCCATAATTTCATTAGTTCTCAAAACAAATACTTCTCGGTGAAATAAACTCGCTTCGGAATAAACTGACTTTCAAATACAACCGCAGTCTTAGGAACACAACTACGTAACAATTACGTCATTACGTTTTGGCGAATAGCCAACAAAAGACCACACGTTCGTATACAATAAAAGAGAAAAACTCAAGATAAATTAAAGATGTGAAAAGAAATAAAAGAGTTGGAAAAATTCATATTAAGTACGGAGTTGACGATTTATGGTTAGTTTTCAGAACAAATAAACGGGGTGAATTTTCTTTTTTAAGCCCTGAAAACTTATTAGTATTATTTTTTGTTTCTCAGGACAATAAAATTCCGCTGCCTTAGCAAAATTATAATTTTTTCATGAGTTGTATCCTTTTTTTCCTTTCAGCTTATGGTACTATTTTTAGAATTCTAATGAGCTTATCTTTCAGTTTTAGAGTTATTGAAGATTGTCATTAATCAGGAAGAAACACTATTATTCTATGATTAGAATTTTTTTTTCTTCAAAATTTAGTTCTTTAATTTTTTAAGCCCAAATAGCATTTAATACTTTATTACAAATTGTTAATGGTTCAAAAAAATTCAATAAATCTTGATAACTATCGGGGGCTGTTTTCTGAATTTAGAGAGAAAAAGTGTTTTTTTTTTCTAATAAGAGTTGTTTATTTTCGAAGCAAAGTTGTGACAGCATATAATACCTCCTTATCAAAAAATAGTTCAAATGAACATGAAGAAAAAATTTCTGGTAAAATTACCGTACTGGATGGTAATGAGATATTTGAAAAAAGGAAACTATATTTCTGGTTAATAAAACTAATATGTATGGTAATTAAACTATTTATTTAGTAATTTTTCTTTTCATATGATAATGGTTTACAGAAAATCCTAGTTTTCAAAATTATAGTCTTATAAACACACGATTAATATAAAACTCAAAATGAAATCTAACCGTACAAATTGTTTTCATGCCATTCTCTAAGATGCCATGAGGAAATTACCAAATTTTATTAATTTATTATGAAACTGCATGTATAATAGTGAGTTTTACCAAAATTATTAAAATCAATCAAGCAACAATCTGTAAAAATTACCGAGCTATTAGGAGTTTCCATCGAGTCAGGAACACAGTAAATTTAACCATATTCTAGTAGTTTTGACCATATATTTTTTTCATCGCAGCAATTAGTAAAAATTTCCTGTTGCTATCGTAATTTGAAAGTTCGAATCCTGCCAGCCGAAGAATTCCCGTGTATTAAATGGTAACGGGTACACGTTAAATCTGTCGGGGTCACAAAGTCATGCAAGTTCCAACAACAAATAAATTATTTCGTTGCTTTATTGTTTCTTATTTGTTTGATCTGTGAAAAGTAAATACATATTAGTGCAACTCATAAAGCCGTGATTGTATGCTTTGTTTTTTAAATTAACAAAATCGGACCTGCGGCGAATTTTGTCGTTTAAGCTTATGTATTAAACAGTTAACTTTAAGAAAGCCGAGTTTTAAAAAAAAGAAGTATAAAAAATTTACTTTTGTTTAAAAAATTTTTAAAGTTTAGAGGCAATTCATAAGATATATAGTATAATTTTTTTATCAGAAAAATGTCCTGTTTTCTTAAACAGCAAATTCCAAAAATTGAAATTTGTAAAGAGATTCCAAAATCATGCTATTTCTAGAGTCATCATCTGATTTGAAATATTTATATAAAATACGCAATTTCTGAGCCCATTTTGACAACAACAAAAAATAATACGCTGCAAGAGAGTTAACATACTTTTTACAAAAACTAAGAATACAAGCTTTTCCCATATTTCGTCATAAGAAGATAAGAATGATTATTGCTTTAAGAAATCTTCTAAATAATTTCGTTATTTCCAAAATTGAAATCTGTTTGAACGAAACATATTATTGCTTGAAAGCTAAAGCGAGAAACGCAATTTAACTATTATTATCTATTTAAACTTATTCCATTGATTTGGTGATAATGGTATCAAGGATAAGGATGTGTGCCGGAAGCAACGTTTACTATGATACTATAAATGCATTAAATCATATAGCTTGAATAATTTATTCCAACTAAATCTTATTATTATATTAAGCAAATAAGGATGTAAAAATAAACTCTATCGAAGTACGCCTAAAGTATACCCTAAAATATATCCCCACTAAATTTTTTAATCGATAAATAAAAATACATTTTCAAACAATTTCGAGTAGGACGGAAACGTTAGCTTGTTTGAAATAACTGTCTTTGTAACTATTGAATTTTTATTTCTGGTGCTAGGGGACATTCCATTTTCTAATTAGACTTTTGAAATTTCAATTGTAAACTGAATTTTTTTTACGGTCTTAAGTGTTTTTAAAGCTAGTACTAAAAACATAGTGCTGCATTGATTTTTTTAGAAAGTGGTGACTAATTTTTTTTCAATCTATGAGCCTATGCTATTATCTTACGTAAAACTAATTTCAATATTGCGTGCAAGTAATTTAATTCACAGTGTTACTAAATGAGTTGTCCCAAGAAACTGAAGCAAAAAGATAAAAACTTCATTGATTAAAAAATATATAAAGATGATAATAAAAATAGGCGTTTTTTGATTGTCCAAAAGTAAACGTCACAAGTCATTCACTCCTGGCGAGTCTTCAGAATGGGCGCCTATTTTTCAACGCTCAGAATATGCCAACTTTTATTTCCATCTCGATATTGTTTGAATCCTGTGAAGTTTAATTATACTGTTTTACATTTTGGTACTTGATCATTATTTTGATAAGAATTTTATGCTTGTAAAAGTAAACATCTGCATTTTAATATTTTAGCAGGGTTCTCGTGGTCTTTAAAAACTAAGAGAACCGACGCATCAATATTGTAACTATGACACTATCTTTAACTTTAAAATTATAATTTTGAAACCAGATATTTGGAGTTAATGAAAATAAACATTTTATCTTTAAAGCTTGTTTGCCTTCATTTTGATATTTAAGGACCTTGCGAGCTCTGTTTAAAAGGAGAGTATCGTATCAGATATGCATAGTGTTGGTGAGAATCGTAAAATAAGTTTGTAAATTATGGTAGAAAAAAAAAAGAAATGATAGCGATATTTGGTGATAAATGAAGCTGATCGTAATGGAAAAATAAGTTAAGCGACATTTTATGGTGAATTTGTGAAAATGTACTTCAGAATGTACCGAAACATCAGGATGCCATTTGCAAATCATCTTTATCCAAAGAAAACCATGTAACCTGAATATTTGGCCGAATGAAATGATTTTTTTAAAGAAAGAATCCTACAATATAAAACATATTATTACAACGTGTTATTCTTAAACATAATATATTTATTCCAACGTTTTTAAAATGCTACTTAACATTCACCAATTTTTTCAGATAAAGAAAAGAGAACTATCGTAAATTATATGAAACCTTGTTAATGTGCATTAAAATTACTGTACAATCCACATTTTTTTCAGGCACATTTTTTTTTGTTTCATTAGAGTTTTTTGCCTAGAAGGATTGACCAATGCTGTAAAACTAATTATCTCTAAAATTTTGCTTATGCTTTTTGATTTTAGTACGAAACCCTCGTATAAATGAAGTAAATACATCGTAAAAACAAAAATAATGTCAGATAAAAGTTCATGTATTCAAATTCTAAAAGCTCAGAAAATCATATATAGTTCATGAATCGATTCAAATTTTCTTTTTTCAAAGAATAAAAAGGAAAAAAAAAATTTGCTTTTTGGTCAGAAATCAGCTGAAAAATGTCTATTGCCTAGAAACTTATATTTTCTATTAACTATTAATAAATAAACCTTTCCGAGCAATCACAGAACATTTTTTTATTGTGTAAACTTGGTTGCTTAGCAACGGAATAAAATTAGGTATTGCTCTCTTCTATTTCTCTATGGTTATTTTTAATTACCCATGTGAGGTGGCGACTTTGCTTGGCTGTTTTTCAGAACTATCGCCAAACACATATAGCTTATTAGCCCTCCAATTTGCGACCCAATCTTTACGAAATTTTGTCTATCCCCTATTTTGAGGATTAGGAATCTAAATATGTAAAAAAGTACGTTTATGAGTCTGATTTCGTAACTTAATTTATAGTTAGCACTAATTAATTAGCTCATTTAAAATCACCTCTGGGAACCATTAAGATTGACACTTAATGCGTGAAAATCCGATCATTAGAACATTAGTTAAAAGTTATTCAGGGTGATATCTTTTTTATTTTGCGCACTGTACTGTCGATAAAAATGAAAAAAAAAAAGGTGAAAAAATTCTATACTTTTTGATTCGAATTGATTAACTTTGCTTCGATCAATTAATAAAATGTCCTCAAGTTTTTAGTTTGATAGTGTTTTTCGAAGATTTTACACCAGGGAAAATATATAAATAAATAAATAAATAAAAAATCCGCAGTTCAAGAGCCGTCCACTAAAATTTTAAATTACGTGTACATTTTAAACTGACAAAAGTACTAATATATTTAAAAAGTTTTTCATATATCTTAGCTTATAATATAATAATTATGTAATAATTTTTAAAATATTTATTATCATCAAATTTATGATTATTTATCTGTTTTGTTTAAATATGGTAAAATAACAATTAAATAGTTATTTAATCATTTTTCCGAGAAATTTCTAACCATTAACGGGGAAAGTGTATGTTTTTAATTCCTATGCAAATGTCGTTAGATAAACAAAGTCTCTATAACAAAAAAACAAAAAAAAATTCGCACCCTTTTCGAAAGTATACTTTTCTATTACAAGTGTGAAAGATTCTTATTCTATGCAATCCCCATATCAAAAGAAGAAGACACGCGATTCTATTAACACAATGCAAGGTTAAATGGCGGGATCGTTCCAGGCACTTAACTCACTTATCATCAAATTCATTAGCAGAGAGTGCACTGGACTGCCAACAGAGCATTCAAGAACTCTGCCAAGATAAAAAACATAGACAGATATTTTATGAGAGGAAGTTAACTTTTTTTTACATAGATTAGTACTTTATTTAATTAACTGCATTAATATTTTCCTTTTAAAAAGGCTATGTTGAGTGGAAATTAAAAATAAAAAGTGATATTTAATTTATTCTTCATAACTTGTTTTTTATAACATGTAGATAGAAAAAAAGCGAGTTTTAAAAATGCTTGATAAAATCCAGGAGCAACTAGTGTTACTTTTTATAAAACACTATTACCCAAGTCAAACTTTTTGATGAATTTTCATTGATGGACCAATATAATCCTGATGGTGACCATCAATACTGCCATCATGAACCATTATGTTTCTTGATTGTAACCAACATAAGTAACCATCACCCCAATGTAGGAATTCGGACTGATATATCATTGTTCAACATAAAAATAGTCACTGATTTTGATGGTTTATTCATGTTAAACCATCAGAAATTTCCATCATAGTTTCTTAGAAATAGAATGTTAGAGCGATCATGAACAACCATCAACCCAATGTAGGAATTTCGACAGATTTATGATGGTCCAACATTAAAAAAACCTAAATTGTTTTGATGAGAGCCAACAAGAATTCCCATTAAACCATCATGGAAATGTATAGTTGGAACCATCATGGACCATCACGGATCATCATGGATTGTTGGTCCATGAGAATGAAACTTCTCTTGATGGTTAACCATCATAGTATTAATGTAGCTATTTCTATCATGGCATGATGGAAGTTAGTTGGCATATCAAAAACCATAAACGCATAATGGAAAATGTTGGATAAAGGTGACCATCAAATGATGTTGGACCATCATGAATCACACTGAAACCAATATAAACCATCAAAATGTTTTTATGGAACCATCAAAAATTTTAACTTGGGTTCGAAAACCTCTACAATAAATTATTTTAAGTCACATTAAAAAAAAGTTTGGAAAACTGTTTTAAGTAAAAAAAAAAGCATGGGCAGATATATTACCTGATCATTCCCTTCAAAAATATGGTAATAGAAAGTAACAGTCGAATTGTTTTAGGAGCTAGAAAATAGGCGCCCATTTTCAAGACTTGCCAGACGTGAAAATGGGAGCTCCTTTTTGAGCGCTTGAAATGAAGAGACTGATTTTTCCTATTTACATATTTTAGAAGCTAATGAAGTCTTCAATCAGGTCATATCATTTCAGTTTCTTGGAATTATTCATTTAATAGACAGATATATTTGAAGTTTTTCCTTTCCATAGGGTGTTTTAAAAATTACATAAAAAAATAAAAAGAATTAAAAAATATCTATACAATTATGCTGAGTTTACTAGCTAAACAATACAACAATTTTTAAAAATCTTCTTAACATAATAAGTTATTTTTGAGGTTGCACAAATAAAAATGATCGAAATTTAAGTGAAAAATAAAGTAAAAACAACTACGCTTAAAGAAAGCATGTAAATGTTTATGAGTATAATTTTTTTTATTAGCATAAATTAATCAATGCAATTAGGAATAAGGTTAAACACTTTAAAAACTGTATTGGTTTGATATCAAGAAAACAGATAAAACGACTGAAATAAAACAATTTCGGTAGATCTTTATGTAGAAACTAATATTTTATGAAATCTTGTAATTGTATAAATTATTAGTTCTCCTTATGTTTGGAATAGACTGAAATACGATAATAAAGTGTAAAAATTATTTAAATCTTATCACTTAATCTGTTTTACTTTCATAACTCTGAGCTTATAAACATGTTTTTTTAATATTTTTATCTAACAAAATAATGCTAATATTTTTTTTACGAGAAATTAAAAGAATAATAGGAAAATGTGAGATAAATTTATATATTTTAAGCAAAATAATTCCAGATAAATATTTGATATCAGATCGTATTGTATCGTAATCGAAACTTTTAATAATAAACATAGAGTGTCAGTATCAGTCCTTACGTTTATTTTAAAACTTGCTGAAGCTTTTATCATGTACGTACGTAAGCGTTCGGTATGCCAAAGAGAGCGTACAAACTTTTGTTTAGATAACTTTGACGATCCGAATTTGATATTGAATGACGAAATTGTTGATAGTATTATGCCACACACATAGTATTTCCCTATCATTATAACTGCAGCCCATTTGCAAGCGTAAACTAATTTTTCGGTATCTTTTATACAGGCAACATCAAACAAGTTATCAATCATTAATACAATATGTGTCTGGAAAAATTCTAATAAGATTACAGTAATGTAAACCTCAGATAAATATAGAACGACTTATCAGACTTGTAAATAAAAAACTTTTATAAAACAGCAGTTTATTTACGACAGCTAACATAAAATATAATTCAAAATCAGTTTCACGGTGAAACGTCACGAATTATGGCTAATTTTAAGATGGCTTAATTGACTTAAACTTCTCAGTACAAAAATACATTATTATTGGAGCAAGTTACATTATTATTGGCGAATTAATTAGAACAAGTGATTTTTTTTATTTGAGCATGTCGAACCGATTGCAAAACACTGAAACAATGTTTTCGTTTTATCTAATGACATTGCAAGCTTAATAACCATTATGAGGTATCAGAAATTCAACCAAGTACAGCACTCGCAAAAAAAAAAGAAAAAAAAAGAAAGAAAAACTTACAGTACGATAATATCTGCACCGTATTAAACCAGAATTTCTTTCTCTTATAAAACCCAGTTATCTTTCTAAAAAGAACGAATTTTTTTCATTCCATTCCAAGTAATTCTCTGTCCAGTATTAGAGTAAAGTAGTGATAAATTTAAAAAGTTCAAAATTTTCTTCTCTTTCTAATTTATAGAAATGTTTTCTGTGCTTAAAGTCACGTCTATATGGACAAAGCAGGCAAATGTGATTTTTAAAAGATAAGTATTAAGAATGCGAGCCTCGCCTTAAATGTGAATAAAAATATCTTAGATTCCATTATTATTGTTTTTGAAAGTACTTATCAGAAATAATTAGCGATATCGAAAAATGACACTCGAAATATTCTTGTTAATTTTGTCACTTAAAAAATATTTAAAAAAATACCAATACTTCTAAAATAATAAACCGTTTTAAAGGAAAATATGCGTTATCACACTTAAAAAAAGATTAAATCTTAGTTAGCATTATTCTGAAAATTAAAAAAATGCAATTAGTTTAGTGAAAACAATCTAACTTCCGCTATTTTAAACCTTTTGGAAAAACAAGTTTCAGCATGCCATCTTATCAACTGGATTGTTCCTATCGGCCTTCCATTCTTTCAAGAGATATAAAAGGGCATTAAACGTCCAATGAAAAATAATTGCAGATGTTTTGTGTATCACCATTTATCAATTTGCAACTTATCCTAACTGCAATCTAGTCAAACCGATCTACCAAGCTGTGACAAAAGATGCCTCGAAGCGTGGTGAATTAATCGTTTTCCAACTTAGCTTGTAAGATGAGCCCAATAGAAAATCAAAAGAAACAAGGCTTTCCTATTTTGTTAACAAACAGAGGTAAATAAAAGATGAAACAAAGGAAAGTCATTAAAAGTATCTTGTATAAAGTCTTTTTTTTATTATTATTATTTTCATACGCTCATCTTACACGCTGCTTGCTTAATAGTTCAAGTACATCACGATGGGTAAACTTCGTTTATTAAATTATTTAATTTCATTTGATTAGATGTATTAGATTGAGGCTCTTTTTACCATGGAACTGGTTTTATACGTTTTTAGTTATGCAGCATGCGATTAAAATGAAGTAATTAAACATTTTCATTCATATTGAAAATCAATGAATCAATTATTACTTTTCAATAGTACAAATCGCATTGATTTGGAGTTTGAAAAACTAGTCCAAATGATTGTACTTTACATCCCTTAATATAGAAGTTTATGAGCAATGTTTATCGCATCAAGATATTTGAACTATTAAGCAATAAATTATAAAATTTTTAATGCTCTGATCATTTGAAATTGTCTTATGGAATGTAATTTTAAAATTTAGCACATGCTATTGTGTATTTTTAGAACAAATCTTATACAGTTTTTTTGAATAAATTTATTTGAACTTTAATTAAGGTATATTATTTATGAATAAATAAAAATCAATCAACAAGTTAGACTTTTAAATAAATTAGTTAAATGTATCTTCCAACTGCATAAATAATAAATGTTTTTAAATGTTTTTTTATTTATTCGAAGCGTACATCAAGAATATTTATTATCGTTCTTCCAGCGCAATCTTTAAATAAATAATGTATTTAACATTTTTTTTTTTTAAAAACTAAATTCGGGCAAAAAGTTTTGAGGGATAAAAACCAACTTTAAAAAAAGAATGTCATTAAACTCTAATTAAGTGACAAAATCTTATTCAATAGAGTCTATTTTTTTAAAAAAATGAGCCTTTTTCTATGACAAATCATTTTTTATTCTCACTGACTAAATCATCTAAAAATAATTTAAGTAATTGACAAAGAAAATATCTTGTAATCTTTTGGGCATTTTGCTATTTCAAATCTGTTTTTATTTTATTCCCATTTATTTGAAAACGAACTCAATCTGACGTTTAAGATCATGTTTCCAAAGTTCTCTCTCATTTAACGCAAATTATTTATGTTATTCTCTTTAAATCTCTTAAAAGGAACGTTAAAATAGGAAAGTAAATGCTTACAAAAATAACCCATAGGGATTGAAGAAAAACTACTCAGCTCAAGTTTACTTTATGAATGAACTTTTTCTTCGTACATTTTTTCAAATCAGTTTTTATGCCATGAATTATAACGTATAAAATGTCCAAACAACCCTCTCTATATTGAAGGCGATGACAGTATACTTTTAAGAGCTCGCGTGCATGCTTTTATTTTTGTTTCATTTTTTTTCTGAGAGTCGATTGAATGCTATTCGTTCCATAGATATAAAAAGGGTGCCTAAAAGCCCTGAGCCGCTCTACGTGTCTTTTTTACGACACAATAAATTAAGCCGATTTGGTATGAGGCTGGATTTTGGAGATGGTTGTTTTGTATTGAGTACAGCATTCATTTTATGAGAGTTCTTACCGCTATGGGAACAATGCGTTGTTTTATTTATGCTGTACAGTGATTTCTCAATTATTTAGTTAGTGGAAATAGATGTTATTTGTTTCAGATAAGTAATTGATTTAAAGTGTGGGTGGAGCTCTTAACTAACGGAATTCCTTTGTGCAACGATTTTGGTCTTTTTATGCAAATAAGACATTGTTTCTGTAGAATTTGCCAAGTTAAACAAATATTTTTTTTTATATTATTGCATAATATTTAATGAAAGTTAATATTTATTTAAATTGTGCTTAAAATACAAAGAAGTATATCTTTCATGAAATAGTAAATGATTGTCTCAAAAAATTAAGCTTTCTGGGATCATAAACAAAAATTATAGTGGAAATAAATTTTATTTTTTTTCAAAATAAGTAATTGATTTTATGTGTGGTGGATTAAATTCTCAACTTAGACAGGCCGTTAATAAAATTTTGTGAAATCATTTTGGTCTTTTTTTTTAAAATACGGCATAGTTTCTTTCAAATTTCAGAAGTCTAACTAAGAATTTTCATTCAAACGTGTTTTCCGTACACTTAGGAAAACAAATTGTCAAAACTGCCAAAATATGGTAAAATTTACCGAGTTTCTGGCTCTATAGGAACACCAAAAAGTTTTTTAATTTTTCTGAAGAGTTTTTGTTATGAGTTAGGTAAAATGTGACTATAAAATATGGTTTTATAATATGAGACAGAATTTGATAAATGTGGTAAAATTTAGTGATTTTATCATGATATGTTAAAGTAAATAGATATCTTTCACATAAATACCATTTATTCGGTAAAATTTATTTTTAATTTTTTACTGAACATGTGGTTGTAAGAACTATAATTCTGAAAGCCAGAATTTTGGTTAATAAACATATGAACGATCAAATTACCAAATGAATCATTTAAATTACCAGAATTAAATTTTTCTTTCTTAACATTAATGTTTTTATCATACACACGGTAATTTTACCAGATTTCTTTCCTCCGGTGCATTAAACAGGCATTCTTATTTATTTAAAATAAGCTTATTATTTAAAGAATAATATCTTTACTTAAAGAGCAAACACTTTAAACAAACCATATAAACAAAGTAACCTTTATTCAATCATAAAAAAAGAGAGATAATAAACTTTATTAGAATCTAGAAGTTTATGGCAAAAACAATTTTAAAGAATTCCCTCAAAAATGCAAATTAAAAATGCCATTAAATTGTGAAAAGTACTACATTTTTTTACTTAGAAATTCCCATGAATCAATGAGATATTTTCAAAAACATTCTATCTCACAACATGCTTTTTCTAAAATACAACATGCTATTGCAGACAAAACTGTTGTTCTCCCATTAAATTTTATCCAAAGCAATAATCCTTTAGTCTCCATGTAGAATAAATATTGATATTAATAAGTAATTTAAAAAAATATATTTATAAAAATATCTAATGTGATTTTACTTTATGATGAAACATATTTAGGAGTTAAATATCTAAACCAATAAACATTGAAACTAATAAGCATTTACTCCAGTGAACATTTAGACTATTATACATTTAAATCATTTTAAGACAAAAATATTAAACATATTAACTACTTAATATATATTTTATAATAAAAATCTTCACGTTTCATCGTTGATGTACAGTACAGTGCGCAAAAAATAAACGGAACACCCTAAATAACTTTTTACCTAATGATCGGAACTTCGAGTTCTGGAAGTTCTCAAATATGCTAATTAATTAGCACAGAAAATGTTTTGAGTTATGGAACAGTCGTATATTGAAAATTCGATTTCTCAGGAACTATTCAACTGATTTTGTTCAAATTTTGTATTTTACCATGTAAAATTATATCCTTTTAGACGATGTCAAAAATTGTATACCGTACAATTCAAAGTTTCGACTATTATTAAATAAAATAATAAAGAATAATAAATATTTACTAATAGTTATTTTTTGCCTGGAATTTTTTTGGTTAAACTAATTTTTTAAGAGTGTGCAAAAATTTTTCAAATAGCTTCAAAAGTTCTCGATACAGGGCGAAACACGCAAAAGTAAAATTACATTAAGGAGTCCAGACTTTGGAGCACTCTCCTGATCAAAATATTTTGGCAAATATGGGAACCATATTTTCCAAATTGCGGCTACCCCCTATAGTTTGAGGGTCAGGAATCCAAATCCATCAAAAATAAACGTGGCAGAGAGAGTATGCTTTTGTGTCCAGTTTCGTAACATAAAATATCGTTTGCACTAATTAATTAGCATTGAGATCACCTTCAACAATCATTAATATTAATTCCGATAACATGATCCAATCACTAGATCAAAAGTTATTCAGGGTGGTCTGATTTTCCTTTTGAGCACTACACATTATTTTTTTATAGAATATCGTTTTACATATGTGCATTTTATTGAAACATTAAGAATATTCCTGCATCTTTAAGAATTCTTTCTAAGATTTTCAATGAAGTTAGGTAAATTCGGTATTGAAAAAGTCGCTCATAGAGACATCATTTTCAGTTTCAAGAAATTCGTTTTCTGAACCACCATTAAAAGTGAGTATAATATAGATTACTAAGATAATACAGGTTACTAAGATTTAGAGATCTAAAATTTTAATAAAAAGGATTCTAAACGGCAAAAAAAAGTCTTTAAGAATAAAACGTCAAAACTGAAATGAAAAAAAACAAAAAACAATCTCATTAAACTTAGTACTCTGTTAATAAGAAAGCAAAAAAATTTGAAACTGTGTAATAATCGGATTTAAACTCATGAACCAGAATATGGTAAAATTTACCTTGTTTCTGGTTTTTTGAGAATACCAAAAATCTCAGTAATTTTTACCGAATTGTTTTGGTAATAATTTTGATATAATTAACAGTAAAACATAGTTTCATAATTAAAGTTTTATCATTATACTTTTGAGCATGTTATAAAAACAATATATTCGGTTAAATTCATTTATCAGTTTTGTATATTTTAGTAATGTGTGGTACTAAGAACTGCGATTTTGAAAACCAGAATTTCTGGTAAACTGGCGACGTATGAACAGAAAAATTACCAAATGAATACCATATATTTTGATTTTATTAACCAGAATTACGGTGTTTTTACCAAAAATGTCATTACCATACAATACGGTAATGTTACAAGATTTTTTCCCCATCTACTATAAAATATTACATGCATATATTTTTCACTAAAAACAACAAATTAAAAGTAGTAATATAAAGTAGAAATAATTAAAATTATTTTCAATTTATTTTTTTCTTTTATATAGAGTATATCTAAATAGCGCAAAGTTTTTGCCTTCGAAACTAAATCACGTAAAGTAAATTTTGAAGTCAGATATTTTTAAAATTGTGTTATTCACGTTTGAAAAGAAAAACGTTTTAAATAATTAGTCTAGAATATTAAAGAATTCGAAAATCGCTCTCCAGACATTAAGATTTTTCACGTTTAAAAGAATTTAACATTCTTTAATCCTGCTTTCTGAATCTGATTAATTCATCATGAAGATAATATATGTATATATATATATATATATATTTTGCAAATGTACATTTTTACAGCTAACTTTTATTTAAGTAACCAAACCACCCGTAGTCCTTAAGAAAACAAGAAAATTAAATTCATTTCCTTTGGTTGTCCGATTAAATTGCATTTTGCATTTCCTGCGGCTCATCCCGATGTAGGAAATTCAAGACTACCTTAAATCGATTTAAAGAAAATGTGAGAAATGGCAGCTGCAACAGATGAAACTTGTTCTTCGAAAAGAGAAATTGCAAGTTTAAATCTTCACATCTGATTTGCAATTTTCGAATTCCTTAATCTTCTAGTTTAATTACTCTAAAAATGTGTAAATTTTTTCTTCTTTATAAGTCAAATAAAAGCATACATGATTTTTAAATTTGTTTAATAATTTCTGGATGCAGAAGCTAAAAGCTGCGATTTTTAAATACTGTTTTGTTATTTAAAATTTTTAAATTGAATTTACTTTCACATTGAAGACTATTTTGGTAAAATTACCACACAGTATGGCAATGGTACTTCTTAAATATGGTAGTGGCTTCTTATGGTAATGGCATTCTGGTAATAAAACTAAAGTATTCCTTTAAACCATTCATTTGGGACTTTTAACGTTTATAAGGTAAAGGTTAAATGGAAATTCTGATTTTCTAAACGAAAGTTCTCATTAAAACGCATTTAGTAGAAAATACAAAATTGAAATGTGAATTTTAATGGCATGCTATCATGATAAAAGTACTAAATTTACCTACAATTATCAAATTTTTTTCACACATTATAAAACCTTATTTTAATATGAAGTTTACAAAATTGATTACCAAAACACTTCTGTAGAAATTACGGAGCTTTTTGGCGTTCCAATAGAGCCAAAAACACGGTAAATTTTACCATATTCAGATAGTTTGAACCATGCTTTTTTTTTCTCAGTCTTTTTACTGATTTCTAGCTGAAAACCCATTTTTCAACTGGTTAGAAAAGTTGTTTAAAATAAAATTTGAAAATTTAATGATTGGAAAAATTACATAGGAGCAGATAAAAGTTATAGCTAGTTTACCATCATGTTGAATATTTTTACCAATTTAATGGTAATGGCAGTATAAAAAATTTTAATTTTTTTCGTTTATGCAAGAAATTATTATAGTATATTTTATATTTCTTACCCTCTAGCTCAAGTGAAATGAAAACTCTTGAAGATTTTTTAACATTAAGGTGAGTGTAAATATTTTTGTTATAATTAAAACCTTAAATTGAAATTTTAATCCATTTTTTTATCTGAGTTTTCTTAATTATTATCATAAACTAAGAACTTTAGAATACAAATGACACTGCAAAAGCATTACAAAAAACAATGGAGCCTTAGAATTTCCCAAAAATTATTTCATTTTTGCTTCATTTGGAACGAAAAGAAAATTACGTTTTTTCTATAATTGTATTTTTTCCAAAATGTGTGGTAGAGCCGCGATGGCTCAGGGGATAGAGCGTTCGCCTTCCAATGAGGTGAAGCGGGGTTCGATCCCGGTGATGGATGGCCGATCTCAATTCCGCATACGGCTTGCGCCGACCACAGTGCTGACGGGAAGTATCCTCAGTGATAGACGGATCATGGGTTAGAGTCCTCTTGCCGTCAGGCTAATCGTGGGAGGTTCTCGTGATCTTCCTCTCCATGTAACGCAAATGCGGGTTAGTTCCATCAAAAATTCCTCCACGAAGGCAAATTTCTTTCAATACTTGATCCAGGAGTTCCCTTGTCTTCTGGATTGGGTTCAAAATTGCAAGGCTACGTAGTTGAACATTTGTAGTCGTAAACCCAAAAATAAGGTCGGCTGTTCAACGACATAAAATAAAATAAAATGTGTGGTTAAAAAGAATTATAATTTGTAAAACTAGAATTTCCTGTAAACTGTTACCATGTGAACGAAAAAATTACGAAAGGAAATGGTTTAAATACCGTATATTTTGGTTATACTACCAGAATTATGTTTTTTTTTTATATGAAACCAGAAATATCTTTACCATACAAAATGGTAATTTTACCAGAATTTTTTTCTCTCCTTGTATTAGAAACGTAAATTTTTAATTTCTGAAACAAAATCTTCAATGGAAAAAAAAATCCGAAATCAATAGGAAACAGATGACAAATCTGAGCTGGCGTCAGTTTTAATTGGGGTTGCAAACGACAGGATTTCGTTCGCGATTCTAGGGATCGTGCTTACATCAGGGTAACGAACGGAATGAATCGGCTCGTGATTGGCGTGACGATAGCAGTTTTAAGAAAGAGAAAAGGAATCGGGACTTCATTAAACGTCCACGTGTGTTACACGTCCCATTCAGATTGCTTTTTCTTTCTCTACTTTCTTTCTAACTTCTTTTGGTTTTGTATAGAAATGCTCCAATGAAAGAGATGTAACGGTTCACCGAAGAAAGAAAAAAAAAATTCTCATTTCGTTCTTGTGTCTTTTCGAATGTCTTAAAAATTGTCATGTTCGTTAAAAGCAAATGAATGCGGGAATGATATGGTGGCGAATTATTGATTGTTTCAATTTGTTACTTGGAACTTGCTTTATTCCAAGGTTTCACGCTCTGAAATTCAATTCTAAGATTCCCTTGAGATTTTATTGCTTCATTCTAAAAAAAATCAGTTCATTCTAAGATTTCAGATTAAGTTAAAGATAAATTAATTCCAGAGACAAATTATTTAATTCCATTTAAAAATTGGTAAAATTGAAAAAAGTTGCTTCTTTTTGTAAAAATAATTTATAAATTAGCTTTTCCAGTTTATAAAATAAACTATATTTTTGTTTATGTCTCATTTTGTGCTCTATTAATTTTTTTTTCATTTCCATGCAATAGGTACAAATTAAAAATGATATTGTTAGAGACATTAACTTTTCATAATCTAGTTTATCTGAAATATGTGTTTTTATACTGAGAAAAATTGTATGGTCTAAACCAGTGGTGCGCAAACTAGGGGTCGCGACCCCTGTGGGGGTCGCCAAATTTTTATGAAATGCATTATCCCTGCATGCTGCATACTATACAGTGTACATATAAAGAGTGAAGCTCCGCCACTAACTGTTTAATTGCAATTTCATGCTGTCCACTCTTTCTTTGACCGTAATGCGTAATGTATTCTCTATCTGGCTATCCGTGGAAAAACAATATCCCGTTTTATGCAAGAATGCCATCAGAGTGTTAATACAATTTGCATCAATGTATTTATGTGAAACTGGATTTAGCAAACTAGTTTCAATAAAAACTAAATACCGCTCGCGTTTAAACCCTGAAGATGGTATGCGAATTGCAATTAGTAACATACATCCAAACATCGATGAGATAATTAGAAACTCGCAGCCACATACATCTCATTAAAGGGCAATTACTGATTTTTGAGTTATACAAAAAGTATTTTCTTAAAATCTATATATATAAAAGAAAGTCGTGTTAGTTACTTCACTTATAACTCAAGAACGGCTGAACCGATTTAGCTGAAAATTGGCAGGGAGGTAGTTTAGAGCCAGGAGAAGGACATAGGATACTTTTTATCCCGTGCGATAAACCGTTCCAGCGATATCAGTGAAAGTCGAAATGGAATTTTCTGATTGGTTAAAAGCTAGCCATTGTTTTAAATTTTGCTATAAACGATTCAATATTCAAATATCTTGAAGATAACAACAGTGATATTTTCTATCTTATAACTCTATTCATTTAGAAAAGTAAATTAAAGTAAATTGCATATACTTTAATTTTTAATTCGCGCTTTTCTTTATGTCAGGTGAGCACAAGCAAGTAAAATCAACGAGAATAGATTTCTTAATTGTTGGTCGTATCACGGATTCAGTACTGTGAAAACTGTTTAATAAATATAAAGACAAAAGCAAATTTCATTCAAATTGCACGTTTTCAGAAATATTTATATTTAGTACGTAATTTTAGGTTAGCAAAATTAAATATACTTTTCGAAGATTTCAGTGCTGTGACAGTTGTCATTTGAAAACTATTGGTTTGTTTGTTTATTTATGCAAAGTTTTCGAATTCATCCATTTTATTTCTTTCATTTATAAAATTGATTTTTGTTTTAAATCTTATAATTTTCATATTTCTTATTCATCTCATTTTTATTGCTCTTTTTATTATTTAAAATATGTATGTGATATTTCGATTTAGCAAATTTGCGACCACTGCCAACTTTTACATTTCTTTTTCGTTGTCAGAAAGAATATTTGCAAAAATATGCCGCCTAAGCAAATCGCTCTTAGTCGGTCGACATCTCAAGCGCGCAAAAAGAGAACTACCCGTGTTTCAGAAACATCGGAGCAACGGGAAAAAGACTTGAAACTAATCGAGAACAGAATGCTTTTGCCCGTTCCTTAGAAACGTCTGAGCAACAGGAAAGAAGACTGTCAACAAATCAACTACGAACTACACAAGCCCGTTCGTCGGAAACATCAGAGCAACGGGAAGCAAGAATGAAAACCGACCGAGAACGCATTTCGCTATTCAGACGCTGCCAATACTCTGATTTGAATTTCAGTGCATTTCACTATGATCCGACAACAAACTATAGTCTTCCCCCAAGTGTCATCATCGGAGAAATATATCAATTATGTATGTTTTGTAATGCTCTCAAATTTAAAAATGAAACAGCTGAAATTTGCTGTTCTAGAAGCATACAGAAACTACAAGATTTTACGTCGCCTGCCGAGACATTATCAACCTTCGTATCAGGTCAAACAAACCAATCGAAACATTTTTTGGCGCATATACGCCGGTACAATTCGTGTTTCTAAATGACTTTATTCGGTGCTACACGTATCCTGAACGAGAATTACATCCCAACATTCAAAGTGCAAGGCCAAATTTATCATCGTGCAAGGATCACTTCTTTCAATGCCTAACGCAGATCATAAATTTCTACAAATTTATTTCATGGATAACACAAATGATCAAGTCAATCAACGTTGTCAGGTAAACAATGGCACTAAACGAAAAATTGTTACCGTATTACAAAAATTTTTCGATCAACATAATCAGTTAATTAGGCTGTTCACAATTGCCCTAGACTAAATGTCATCCGATATTTACAAAGTTGTTATTAGAGCTGAAAAAACACCTGTAGGCCACCACAAAGAAAAATACAATGCGCCAACATTGGATGAAGTGGCTATTGTTATAGTTGGCGAAGAATTTACCTCCCGCGATACAGTTCTTCATCGCAGAAATCGTGACGTTCAAAGAGTTCTCAGAAACGTATCGATCATATGATGCATTGCAATAACCTATTTTATTTTGGTGAGGAGAGGAGGGATATTATTTTAACATAAAATTAAGAAGTCCGCAAACAGGCGAGAAAACCAATAAGAAAGCAAGTGCAATAAGTTTTTATGCATATAGATTAATGATTGCCAAAACGCTGATAATCATACTTTAAAATGTCGACAATTAGTTCATCAATACATTGTCGATATGTATGCGAAAATTGAAACTGAACGCCTACTGTATATTAAATTAAATCAAACCAAATTACGTTCAGAAGAATGCATTCATTTACGGGATGCAATAATTAATGATGGTAACGTTAATCCTAATGATGTGGGGAAAATGATTATATTGCCGACTACATTTGCAGGGAGAAAAACTTGGACTCCCTGCAAATGTAGTATTCATACATGTCTGAGTATTCATACATGTGCCTTGGACTCCAAGGCACATGTATGAATACTCACAGGATGCAATGACATATGTTCTCGCATATGGGCTCCTAGATTTATTTATTACATTTACGTGCAATTCTGCTTGGGTTGAAATTAGAGATATTTTGTTACCAGGACAATCATCATCGGATCGTCATGATATTGCAGCACGTGTGTTCAAACAAAAATGATAATCTTTACTTGATTTCATTGTGAAGCGTCATGTTTTTATAGAGACACGGTGTTGGGTGTACTCTATTGAATGGCAAAAACGAGGATTGCCTCAGGCACACATTCTAATTTGGCTTATTGAAAAAAAACCACCTTCTAAAACTGATCAGATATCAGCAGAAATTCTTGATGTCACCATAGATCCAGTCTTATTTCAGATCATTGTCCAAAATATGTTTCATGCTCCGTGTGCATCACCATACATGTCTGTTTGAAAATGCACTAATGATATCCTAGAGAATTAACTGCTTTTTTTCACCATTAAATAAAATTTGCATTTCAAATCATAATCGCAAATGTCATTTACACACTTAAATACAAAATTCAAATTCAAATTGAAAGCGTTGCAACGCACGCAGGGTACAGCTAGTTATAAATAAAAATTAATATGAGTTAAATATGATGATGTTTTTATTAGATGAAACGAAGGAAATGCGCGAAATATACATCGTATTTGTGAACATTTATCTCTAGGGGTCGCCGAAAATTTTCTCTCTACAAAAGGGGTCGCAGTCGAAAAAAGTTTGCGCACCACTGGTCTAAACTACCAGAATATCCTAAAATTTACTGTGCTTCCGTCTCTGAGAAGACTAAATAGCTAGGTAATTTTTACTGAAGCGTTTTGGTGATGATTTGGTAAAAATAATAATAAGATACAGTTTTATACTATGCGGTGTTAAAATATGGTAATTTTACCATGCAACCTTAGAGCATGGCATAAAAACCATTTGTTCTGTTAAATTATTTTTTTAAATAAGATTATTGCATTTTTTATGTGTGGGAATAAGAACTATAATTTTAAAAACCTGAATTTTCTGTAAACAGTAACCACATAAACTTTAATATTAATAAATGAATGGTTTAAATACCGTATATTTTTGTTTTTATTTCCAGAATTATGCTTTTATTTATTTATTATTTTAAACCAAGAACCAAGAATGTCATTACTAGATAGTACGGTAATTTTACCTGAATGTTTTCTCATCGCATGATTACCGACTGTTATCAGTACAAAAGGAGAACCAAAAAATCAATCTAAGGTTTCTAGTACACTGGCCAGTGTGTGAACATAGAACGCGAAAAGAACATTATGCAAGAACATTGCGTTCATGTGTTAATCGTAACGAAAAAGATAGATCACTCCTTTCCCTATCCCCGTAATTGATACTCATTTATTATTGTTTGTTTCTTCGTAACAGTAAATATTTTCACTAATATTACTAAACATTTTGTTTTCGAAATATACAATTATTGTAGCTCTATGCAAGAAAATTATATTAATGTGTTAATCGTTGCAAATTAAAGGACTACCTAGATTACTCCACTTCCTGACCCCCGTAACTGTTACTCATTCACTAAAAAAGTTATAAATATTTCTTTAAAAGATATATAGATTTGACTTGTTTATTATTAGTGTTAATAGCGTACTAATGACTTCGGTTAACAAGTTATTAAAATGCAACATCTGAAAAACTGCAGTATTTGAAATT
Organism: Parasteatoda tepidariorum; assembly: GCF_982258835.1. Taxonomy (NCBI): domain Eukaryota; kingdom Metazoa; phylum Arthropoda; class Arachnida; order Araneae; family Theridiidae; genus Parasteatoda; species Parasteatoda tepidariorum. The sequence continues at coordinate 12,941,495 of NC_141755.1, read as the reverse complement.
GACTGAATTTTGAAATTTTGAATATGTCAAAGATCTTAAAATTAAATTTATAAATACTATAGAGTTTTGAAAGCAGAAAGTGCATAAACTCAGCTGTTGTTTTAATGTTATATGCAATATTTCAAGTGATTGTTTCATGTGAGTTTATAGAAAATATTAAATCAAATTAGATATAAATTATTCAAAGTTTTTAAATATGAATTATTAATGAAGGATCAATTAATAATAAATTATTTTTCATAATTATTAATTCGAAGATATAGCAATATGTAAGAGTTGAATGATTAAGCATTTCTAAAAAATTAAAACCATAGAAAAAACTAAACCATTTTAAATTTATTTTTGAAATTTCTATGCTCCATCCTATATTCATATACAATATTCGTAAAATAAAAAATATCAATAGTTCTTCGCATGAAAAAAATTTAATTACAGGGTTAGATATAAAGACGATTTGAGTGAATGTTTCATGGTATAAGTGTTTTAATAATAAAAAAATTAATTTTCAAGGTCCTAAGACTAGTTAAGTTTTTATAAACTTTTAAAAGAGATTTTTGAAAGAGACTTTAAATTGATTAAACTGTATACTATAAAAAATAAGAGATAATAAACTAAAAAAATCAAAATCAATGAAATTATAGACATCGTTAAAATTCGTTAAATCGTTCAAGAATTGAAATTATAGGCATCGTTAAATAAATCGTTAAATCGTTCGAGTCAAATTATAGGCATCGTTAAAATTCATTTAAAAATAAAGTAAAATTAACTGCAATGGAAAGTTTAACTTAGATAACTAAAATGCAATTGCTTAAATACTAAAGAAAGTTATTTATTTTAATCCAATCTGCCTTCTTGCTCAACTGGTTTTTTGCTAAGCTCAGATTTTGCTTATTTTATGAGTAAAGAATTCAAATAAATTAATAGCTTTTAAACAACTCAAAAATTGAAACATAAATACCTCAAAACATTCTACTGTTAAACAACTCCGTCAATTATTTAAAAATATATAAATTATGCTGTACTTTAAAAAAATAGAGATGCAATACTAAAGCTGGAGGAATAACTTTAAAGTTTTCTGAAACGAACCATATGTTTTGAATTTATGCACTGCATGTCAGGCGGCGCCTTTTTAAGTCCAGTTAAAGTAGTACAGAGAGCAGCATTTCATTTTTCTGATTTTTGATGAACGAGCTTAGACTGCATCTTGCGGCATCCTTTCATCTTGGGAAATTACAAAGTTATAAAGAAGTTCAGTAATAGCTTAAATAACATTGTTTGAAATGTTGATTATAAATGTAACAAGATTTACAGACTGTTAAGAATAGCAGGGAAGTATTTTTTTTAATGTACTGAGAGACAAAAGTGAAATGTTTTTAAAATTTTCACTTGATTTTCAGAAAGTATATTTTGCTTTGCATGTAATTAATTAACGTAAACAAAAAACAAAGCAGACAAAATGAAACGGACTCCAAGAAGTTTCTCATTTATATTACAATAGAAAAAAATTAGATCTTATGATTGAATGGTCAGATTTATGATTTATACTTACTATGATACGATCTACATTACTTGGGGGGGGGGGGTGTAACATAAATGTATAGTGCAGTATACTTAACATATGAATATGCGTTTACATCGAGGCACTTAACTATAATTCAAATTTTATTTTACTAAAATTAGTAAATTAATTTCTGAGGATTATGTGCAACCGTTAAAACTATATAACTCAGTAATTATTAATGAAAGTATTGAAAATGCCAAGCAAAATCGAATTTATAATCTAGTATAATTTAGGCGAGCACCTAGATTCATTACGAATGTATGTTCTTAAACATCTGATTATTAGATCTAGTGGTACCTTTTTAATTCATGAAATGTAATTAATTAATAAATAAATAAGAAAAATAAATAAAAAAAATTGTTTGTAGATGCCAAGTACCGTTGTCGTTTATTAAACTTTTCTAATTCGTCCACTTGAATGAGACAATTTTTTTAAACATATACTATAAGATTAATATAAAACTAAACTCAGTGGCGCGACAGCCAATTGAGGGCCAAAGCCTACTGTGCTCATCTCAGTTTTCCTGACTTTAGGCTCTGGGGTGCTAGAGCAGATATTCTGTCAGGTGGTCAGACGAACACGGAACCCCCAGTGTTTAGTTCCCAAGCATGCTTGGTACTCATTTATCGACCCACTGAAGGGATGAAAGGTTGAGTCAACCTTGCCCGGCCCGAGGATCGTACCCAGGACCTGTGACACGGGAGCGTGAAGCCGCCGGGCGTCTGAAGTTAATGTAAGGTAATTAAATTACAAATTAAATAATTTATAGATTCTGTTTATTTATCTTATTTCTAAAAAAGAAATAGATATTGTAATAGATTATTTCCGCAATCAAATAGCTTATAATGTTCTAAAAATTCAAAGCTCTTTAAGAATATTGATTAGCTATTTGATCTGTTGAAAAAATTCGATTTCTCTATCCTTTATGGTAAATTTTAGAAAGAACAAGTAACACATAAAAATTTTCTCATACCATATAATCAAATTTAGACGTTATGCATTTGGCGTAGAACTTCACAACGTAAAAAAACAGTTTTAAGGACAGATATAAAAGCGATATTTTTTTTTTTTATCTCGACCTTCAGAGGTTGGCGACTTTGATGCTCTCAAATATCATAAATTATGGGTTGAAATTCGTCATTTTTATGCTACTCTTTCCAAGAGAAACTTAATACGGAAAAAAAATTAGATAGCAATAATAGATACGTTCGCACTTTTTGTCAATTTTTTTGAATGTCTGACAGATTTATCAGTATCCATTTGAAAAAAGTTGTTAACCTGCAAAACATTAAACTGAGACGAAGCACGTGGATTATAAGTCCTTCAATACGAACATTCGCACACTTCACTATTATTTACTTTCAGAAATATTGATTATATGTTGAATCATAATATTAATGCGTTAAATCATAATAAGTTGCAAATTCTTTACAACTCTAATAGAGAGATTTGAGCAACTTCAAGTAGCTTCCCGAGCGATCGAGTACCTACACTGCGAAAAAAAGTATGGTTAAAACTATCTGCATGTGGTAAAATTTACCGTTTTCTGGATCATATTTTAGATAGGTATAAAATATTAAAAAAAGAAACATTGTTTAGTAGCTGTTTGACGAGATATTTTTGTCGATTTTTTTATTGTTCCCAATTACTAATATTTATCCATTCAGCACAAAAAAAATCAGCCTTCCTTTTATGATGTGAATCTATGAATATGGTTTTCGGATGGTTAAAAAGGATGTCATAAACAATAATAAAATCAGCTCCTTTCAAATTTTGGTTTCCCTGTTTTGCACTTTGACCTCCAATAGACGAGATATCTGGTATTGCACTTAAATCTCATTGTTCCAAAATTCTTTGTCCTCACGCCCCTAAATGAAACCAATCACTTTTCGCTATTAACATCCCTTCCCTCCCTTGGACAACGGCTAGACCAGAATTTTATCTCGAGAGTGAATCGAACAGAAGGAGGATCGTTTGATATTCGCGCTCAATTGCGGGGGAGAAGTCATAGACAGGGTGATTCAGCTTCTGTGACTGTTTTATGGCTTGGAAAACTATTCTCTCTGATAGGGAAGTTTTCAAGAGGGTAGTGTAATAGGTCTTTTTAGATTGCTAAACAAGTCCTGACTAAGTTAAAATGTTTTGAAAGAGGTTGGGATTTTTATTGCTCATTTTGTGGAGGATCGAAAACAAACAATCGCAAAGGTTTTGTAAAAGCCCATCGAAATATTCCTTAAATTATTCATTAACCTAGCTAATATGTAATATTTCATGACTATTGATGTATACAGAATGTTGCGCGTTAAAGCAGACTATGTTTAAAATGAACATTGAATAATATATTGCATGTAATTGTATCACATACTATAACAATTGAAGAAGTATACAATTTTAACAATATACAATTTGAAGAAGCAGAAGCTTTCAGTAATAGCAACCGAACCCTATTTTGGACTTTGTTTATTACTAAAAAAATGATCTAAGCGTGTGGAAGTTTATATAATAAGTAATCATACTATGTATAAAATACTTATTTTTTCATTTTTATTTAAATCTCTAAAAACTTCCTGTTGAAAAAAGTTATACTTTAACTTATTAAATTCCATTCATGTGGATTTTTAATTACTCAGCTCCTTAAAATAAAAATTAAGCGAGAAATCAAAGGAAAATAGTATTAAATTATATGCTGTTTCACAAATCTTCTTCAAAAAAATTTTCCGGTAATATTTACAGTGCGCAAGAAAATAAACGGACCACTGTAAATACCTTTTGATCTAATGATCGGATCTTAGACTCAATTTTAATGGTTCGATGTGGTTATTTCAAATGGACCAATTAATTGGTGTAGACCAATTAATACATTCTAATTAATACAAGCTTTACATTACTTCAAGCTGCGAGAAAGAAAGTTTTTAAAGCGAATTAAAAATTGTTTGCACATAATAACGAAATTCGTTTATCCGAAGATATTTCCATGCAACTTTTTGCAGGTATTCATAATTTTTTTTGACTTAGTAATATTCGAAAAATTTTTACTTGTGAGAAAATTTTTTTTCACCCCACAAGTAAAATTTTATAGAATTTCACCCCACATTTGCATAATTTTGTAGAACGCAAAAAAAAAATATTACTTTAAAAAATACGACATTTTTCCATCATTAAATCAATTTTTTTACGCACTGTGCACTATAAGGCAGAGAGAGAATTCAAAAGCTTTACATTATGGCCACCAAGATATACCAATTTTCAATTTAATTATATAGAGAGCTGAAATTGTTAAAATATGATCCAATGGCTTAGACAGGAGGTCTGAAAATTTAACTCCAATCTTTGCTTATTTCCTTACATCTTAACAACTAAGTGAATTGATGTGACATGATGTATTATTGCGGTCCATGGTTCGAATCCTGCCGGTAGCCAACGAACATCTCTCTCACACATTCCTCCCTCTCCATCATTTCTGAGACAAAACATTTCGCTCAAAAATGAGTTTTTCTATTTTGAGAATGCCACAATAATGAGGATTTTCAAATTTTGCAATATTTGTTTCGGAACATTTTTGCTCAATTTTGAGAAATCCTTTCTTACAATGTTCATTCGAAACTTAAACAAAGAACAGTCATTCTAATTTTTATCATTTCATTTCTTATTTACGATATCTATCCAAATAAACATTAAAGGCATTTTTAATTCTAATGCAAAAATTCTTTTCACGCATTCATATCAAATAATACATAAAACTAATGTTAATTTTCCACAGGCAAAAGTAGCCATTATGTTTAACTCAATCATTAGATCCTGCGACAGTGGGTTAATAGTCTATTTAATGGTCAAATTGTAAGAGAAAAATTATCCTTCTCGCGGAATCAATAATCGCTTAATTTTCACTTTTTATGGTTCTCGTTTATAAGTGGACTAGACTTCTGTATTAGCATATGCAGATATTACATAAAACTCATTTTGCATTGGAATGAATTATTCAAACTCACTCTAGGAAATTAAAAGTAACATCTTTCTTCGTGATTTATACCTCGTTATTTTAAGACTTGAATAAGATATCTTATTTCATTATTTATGGCTCTATTTAAAATCGATTTCCGGAAGGTTTCCCTTTATTTTTAGGCTTGCTTGAAATATCTTCGTAATTAGGAAGCTATACAATTTTAACTATGCATTATTGTATTATCTCAACTTTTCTTTTGCAAAAAGAATAATAAATTTATTGTGAATAAGAAATAAATCTGAAATAAATTGCGAGATTTATTTCAGAATTTTTTAAATATCATTATGTACTATACTTAACTTGCTAATTAACCCCTCCCAAACCATTAAGATTGAGTATTAGAGCGTGAAGATCCGATCATTAGATCAAAATTATTCAGAGTGGTCTGTTCTTTTTTTTTTTTTTTTTTTTTTGTTTTTCGTTGGAGCACAGTACAAGTTTAAAAATTTTATATGTGAAAAGACGGTCACGTAAATGTTGCGATAAACTTTAAGAGAAATTAGGGCATATAACCAGAATTAAAATTGTATGGAACCTTCACCTGAAAATGTCAAATGTCATCATATACCACTTGGGGCGCTTTCTTATTATGAACAATTTTTTTTCATGCAATTTTTTTTCTGAATAGGTCAAAAAAGGGAAGCGCCCCTAGCCACGCAAGACGACATTTCCAGGCATGGGTTCTTATGCACTTTTAACCCTGTTAATGTGTCAAAAGTTAGTCCCAACGTTTGCGCAAGTCCCTGTTATGTATAACGTTTTTAAGCTTGCACATTAGGGCAAAAATAGAGTAAAAATGTGTAGATTTAGGAGCAAAATTAATTTCAGATTTAAGATTTACACACCCGAAAGAAAATGTCATATTTTTTTATAAATGTAACAAGAAATTTATTGCTCAGTGTAACTTAAAAATATTTAAAAAAAATCACTTACTTTGTTATTTTTTCCCTAGCCGCGAGACCACAAGCAAAAAGGTCAACTTCATAAAAAGGGGGAATGCTTACATACAGAAATGCTTAAACACGTTTTTTTTTAAAAATGTGCACACATTTGTTTAAATATTTGTTTCGAAAATGTTAAAAATTTTGATATATAAATTATTTTATTATCGTTATTTCAATGCACAAGAATAGAGAGTGAAAGTCCGACAAACTTATGAATATCAAAAATGAATTTAAAAAAAACTTTTAATAAAATTTCGTGAAATTGCTATCAGTGAACAATAAATAAACTTACATCAATTTTTGTCAATCAATACTTTTCTTTGTTTTTACTACCAATTGTTATGAATTTCATTGGCTACAAGTGCACAAACCACAGTGACATAAGTTTAAATGACTCTATTGCAACAAAAGGTTTTGTTATTTCTTCCAAATAACAAAACAATCTCATTGTTTTAGCTTTCACTATTCTCTAAAATAACACATTCACATGACACTTTAGACAATACTGAAAGAGTAACTCAAACTTCAGGTGCCACAAAGCAACCATAAAGGAAACTTAAAATTTCAACGGTATAAATTACTTTAATGTAACTTTAAATCTAAACGAATTAAAGCGCGGAAAGATATCCTTGTTAAGAATAATTTAAAAACACTGGCTGTTGTCAAAAATGTAAATTGAAACTATTTTAAATCTTTATAAAATTTGGAATATAAGTACTTAAAAATAATTGAAATGACTATAAAATAAATTTCTTACTGTTATTTTATAAATTAATATTTAAAAGAATTCGTTTTAAATTTTATAAAATAATGCGAAATTAATTTGTAACTTTCTGAGAAAAGTTTGTACAATAATATAAAGATACTGTAAATATGTAAGTACGTAAAATAATTACAATGAATAATTTATTTAACCCGTCTCGTAATGACCACAGTACTGATGTAAAATATCTCCAACAGTAGATTAATCTTGAGTTCGAAGCCATTTGCTGTAGGGTTTAAAAAAGGGAAGTTCTCGTGGTTTTCCTCACCTTGTAAAGCAAAGGAGGGTTAGTTCCATCAAAATTTCTCCCAATACTTGATCCGATCCAGGAATTTCCTTTTCTTCGGGATTAGGTTCAAAATTACACGACTCCAGAGTTGAACATTGATAGTTGTAAACCCAAAATTGGACCAGCTGCTCTACGACGGTTATAAAATAGAATAAAATGACTTATTTAGGAGCCATGGTAGCTCAAAGGATGGAATATTCGCCTTCCATTAATCAAAAAGTCCACAACGAAAGCAAATTTCGCCCAATACATGATCCAAGAGTTCCCCTGTCTTCTGGATTGAGTTTAAATTGAGGTTAAAAAGAAGTTGAACATAAGCAGACGTTAACCCTAAAATTGGGTCGGGTGTTCAACAACAGTTACTAAAAAAAAACGGGAAAAAAACACTATATAACAATACAAATGTGTGCCAACTTTAAGGTGTTAGATGGGTGATTAGTGCTAATTGGTTAAATTGATAATTAACTGTTTCAGTGAAGTTGAACCATAATATTATTTAATCAAGATAAAAAAAATACTAAAAATGGTTAAAATTAGCACCTTTAAAATGAACAGAAACTTTGTATTATTTTAAGGTTTAACACGCTTTAAAATTTCAAACTGAATTGCTTATAACTTTGTTAAATTTAGGTATGTTTAAGTTAAATAAACTGCTAAAAATTATGTACATGCAGCATACGTGTACACACTTTTTAACACGCATACTTAAGCACGTAAGTACGTTAACATAACATACTCAAGTATACAAAATATTATATATCATCGGTCCCCTAGTGGTGTTCCGTGGAACCCTTGGGTTCCATGGAAAAGTTACAGGGGTTTCGAGAGTTATGACCTTCTTTTTTTAAACTCGCAATTTAGAACTTTTATATTAAAATTTAATGCATAAGCCTTATTTATTTTATATTTCGGTTGCCTTTGAGAAATTATTCAAACAGAAATGCTATTAAAAAAAAAGGCGACTTCTTAAAAAAAGGAAATATATACTTTTTTTTAATAATATCATATTGAATAAGTTATAAAAATCGCATGCATTTAAAAAAATTGCATTCCCTTGTCTCTTTGGGCATTTAAAATCAAATGAAATGAACTAAATTCGCTAATTCAGAAATATATTTCCCTAACCATTTTCAACTGTTATAGCAGTTCTTTTTAGTTTTCATTTCAATGAAAACCATAATTGGGCTCATTTCATCCGTTTACAGTTTATGTATATTCAATTCAATTACAGATTATTAATAATAAAACGCTGAAAAAATAGTCATTAGCCCCTTTTAAATAACTGTCTTTGAACAGCCAATTGAACTATCCATGTTCAACTCTTTAGCCTCGTAATTTTGAATCCTACCCAGAGTACAAGGGAACTCCTGGATCAAGTATGGGGAGAAATTTGCCTTCGTGGAGGACTTTTTTGGCTGACTAACCCGCATTTGCGCTCCATGGATAGGGAAAACACGAAAACCTCCCACGGTTAGCCTGACGGTAGGGAACTCTAACCCATCATTCGTCTACCACTGAAGATATTTTCGTCAGCGTTGAGGTCGGTGCGAGCTGGGTGCGGAATTCGTTTAGATCAGCTAACGCTGGGATTCGAACCTGGGGCAGTTCAAGGGTAGGCGAGCGTTCTATCTTCCGAGCCACCACGGCTTCATTAGTCTCATTAAATAATCTTATATAAGATGATGTATATATCTTTGATGCAATTTCATTTTTTTCACTAAGGTGAGATTCCCCTGAAGGAAGTTTGATTATTTAGGATTCCATTGCAGAAAATAATTTGGAACAGCTGCCATAACTACTTATACTTATGCATGTTAAAAATTTTAAACCATGATCTCTAAAACGCTATATTCACCAATGGTACAAGTTTTGAAATATACCACACACGTTCCCATTGCTGAAATGACGATACACACACGCCGCATGCATAGCGATAGTGATACTTAGGGAATTGGTAAGACACGAGTCATAAAAACTCAAATCCTCCTTCCCCATTCTCATTTGCGTTAAAGGCAAATAAATGATTTAGGTTCTGAGCTTCGGAAGAGCAAGAGCAAAATAACTTTTTGCAACGTGGTGGCAGTGAAGAAATTGGATTTGGGGGTAAATGATGGAGGATGGAGAGGAGGATGTTGACGTCATCGGGTGCACACACGAGGGCAGATTAGCCAATAAGTCTAACAGGCGATAGAAATGGGCCGGTAATCACCTGGGGTAGATGTGTGCCGGTGGGTGATGTCATAGGGTCGACCCACCGAGCCATGGAAATGAGTTTAGTCACTCTGCGACGCATTTTTCCCGAAATTTGGTTCGGGAAATTCCCTCGCTCTAAAAAGTTCCGATGCATAAGTAACAGAATTCAAATCTCCTGATTGCACCAAGGCGATGTGTGTTTTAGTTATTCATAAAATAAATTCGATTTTTTTTTTTTTTAAATTCGTCGTCGGTAAGTAAAGACAGTGCTTGAAAAAAATTTAGGCACAAAGAATAATTTCTGAAAAACGCGTATTTATTTAATTATTGGATTAATTTTATTTTTATAAAAATTGTTTAGTTAAAATAGAAAAAAAAAGACTCAATGACAATATGTCCAATAGTTTTTCAAATTTGATTATGAATAGCTAAAATTACTTTCATGATGTTTGACCGTTTAAATGCACACTGTAAAAAAGTTTGGTGTAAAATTGCCACCATTTTCGGTGTTGAGTTAAATTAAAACATCTTTAAGCATAAAATCAAAGTTATTGTGCATAAAATTGACAAAATAACAATCGACGGGATTATAAGCTTTTGATTACTTTAGTTTCCTTTTTAGTTTCAGGCCTTACTGTGAGTAAACTTTGTACACTGAGGAAAAAAAAGTATGATCAAGACTATCAGTATATTATATAATTTACCGTATTTCTGTCCATATAATTTACCGTATTCTGTAAACGCCCCACCGAAAAATTCGGTAAATTTTAGCGAAGAGCTTGTTAGGGGTTTTAGTAAAATTAATAATAGATCGCGGTTTTATAGTATGTGATGAACTTTGGTAAATGTGGTAAAATTGACTAATTTTATTACAATACTTTAAACTATGGCATAAAAACCACTTATTAAGTTTAATTTTTTTTAAATTTTGTTTTCAAGTGTTATTAAAAAAAAGCTATGAGAATCAGAATTTCTAGTAAACAGTTACCATATAAACATGAAAATTATCAAATTATCATAGTTTAAATACCGCATATTTTTGATTTTGCTATCAAAATTATGTTTCTTTCCTTTTACCAGAAGGGTTATTACTATACAACACGGTAATTTTACCAAAATGCTTTCCTCCTTGCATTAGTGGTTATAATTTTAAACACTATCATACCCATGACATGAAAATTTATGGAAATTTCTTTAAAAAAATTCTAATAATTATGTAATATAATTAAAATAGTATTCTAATGCTTTAAAAATTTTATTCTATAAATAAGACAAGCTTTTTAGGGAATATCGTTGTATAGAAGCAACTCTATACTTAAACAATAAGAGAAATTAATTCAGAGAATTTAAACAACTTTTAAAAATGTTTCTATAAAATTCTAATATTTACTTTAAAATTAGATTTATATGATTCAATTTTACAATATAGAATATAAATGTATTTAAATTTGTTTGTTTAATTTTTAACTAAAATAAATAAGATAAACTTTTTTTCCTACTGATAATAGTATCATATATTTCCTATTGTTAGAAGATTCACTGAAAAATAGAAATTTTAAAAACTGCATGACATATTTATGATTTACCTAAGAATTTTCGAAAACTTTCATGATGAAGTTTAATTTCGTTACATTTTAAATCAAGGAGCATATATTAATAGTCATTAACTGTATTCTTATAAAAGCAAAACAATATGCCGTAAAAATGCTTTATAGAAATTTAGGAATAACACTTTTTAAAAGTTTAAGAAGTGAGAAATAAAAATTTAAAAACTTTTTTTAAGAAACCTATTCTGATTTCAACATTGATATTTTTATGAGCAAGTTTATTCTTTATTCGCAATATGTACGGGATAACATTTTAAAAAGATCAAATATCCGAGAACCTACGATTTTTATAATGATGCCAAAATATGGTTACGACCCTTATAAACTGAAAAACTGAAAAAAATAATAATAATAAGATGGCAGAATCAATGTTAATAAAGTTAATAATATTACTAAAATCAATAATCTCGCAAATATCTGTTTCAGATCGGATAAATTTCAAAATTTAAAATGCTTAATAATTTTAGCATAAGATAAGAGTATAAATTTAAAAGTAACACCTACTGATTTGTTCAAATGCTGCCTGATATTTTTTTAAAATTACATATATTATCCTTCAAAACTAGCAGAGCTGTATAAAACCAACAATACCAAACCACATCATCATGGTAATATCAGAAAAGCAATAAAAACCAGTAACACTTTAGGGAAAAACGATGGGGATAAATCCGTCATGTTGCAGAGAGTTGGGGAATACTTCCTTGGGGAAAAGATGCGGAAGATCGACGGAATGTGGAGTGTGATATCCATCAGAATGCGGATTAGGGATGCGGCGCGTCGGAGCATAAAAGTGACCAGTATGGATATGCGAGCATCCATCACAAAGGTGCGTCATCCTCAGCAATTGGTCACATCCGGGTAATTACAGGCTATGAGAAGTTTCACCCACCCTCCCTCCCCTTTTTACACTAAGTTTGATTTTAAAGATCATCATTATATACTTCTATTAGACTAACATCATGCGTTTAAATTACTTTATAATATTGGCTTCTGTTTTTAGTTCAAGGCGCATCAATTGCGGGAACTTTTTTATTTATTATAAATAAAATAGCTTATAACTTAAAGATAATTTAAATTTATAGGACGCTACAGAAATATGGGAAGTTTGACCATCTATAAAAAAAATTTCTCTATTTATTTTGACATATTAAAAATTATATTAATTGACATTATTTAATAGATTATAATGTATGTCCTTCGTTGTTTACATTTTCTTAAACTTTCATGAATTTCCCTTTTTATTTGTGTTCGACCCCCTATAATATATGTTGCTTTTGCTCGCTCTTGCTATTGGATTCTTATCATGTGCCTGACTTGAAATAAGCATAGCAATCATTTTAATTTATAAAAGTGGGAATAACAATTGGTGGATTTTGTAAAATCAATACTGTAAAATAAATTGCATAGTAAGATGTTGCATCCGAGCCTGGCTCTCACCGACCACAGTGATGACATAAAATATCCTCAGTGATAGATGGATCTTGGCTTTAAACTCCCTTGCCACCAGGCTAATCGTGAAAGGTTTTCGTGGTTTTTCTCTCCATGTAACGCAAATACGGATTAGTTCCAGCAAAAAGTCTATGAAGGAAAATTTCTCACAATGCTTGGTCCAGGAGTTACCTTCTGTTCTGAATTAGGTTCTAAATTACAAGGCTACAGAGTTGAGCTCTGTTTGCTTTACAATTTATGCGTGAATAATAGTTTCCTATTCTAATAGCCTAGGGCAGGGATGGCGAACCAATGGCACGCGTGCCATTTATGGCACGCTGCACAATATTTTAGGCACGTCACCGATCACAATTGTTATTGCACTATGAAACGTTATTACACAAATGTTATTACATTATGAAGCATATGTAACAATTAAGTTAAAATTCACAAAAACAATCAAAATAATAAGCAATAATTAATAAAAAAAGCAATTAATGCTAAAAAAACAATTAATAACCATAAAAAAACAAGCTAACAATAAATAACTAGCAAAACGAAAATCAACAGTCCTGCTTAAACTAACATCTTACAACCTAATATAAGTTATTTGTCATCTAATCTGCAACAACAGAAGTCCCACTGATGTTACTTTAGCACGTTCACGCTGGGGTGACCCACCGGTGGGTCACGCTAGAATTTCTCATCTTGGCAGCGCACCGGAGTAAAAACTGGTAACAATAAATTTCATTTTTTAGTTTTTTCCGGGAATAATAAAAATTACCAATTGTTTTTAACGGATGCAATTTTTATATTGAGTTGCTTCTTCGCCGTGAAAAATTTCCTTACAGCGAATTGTTATTGTTGAAAATGGATTAATTCCTCCCGAATATTATCTAATATTGAAATAGTTCTTCTACCAGTATTTTGTCTTTTCCCGTAACAGTATTTTCACTTTTACCGGCGTGAACGTGTTAAGTTGAATTGCGCCTATAACTGAGACATTCCAAAATATATATTTTTTTCAGTGTAAATAAGGAGTTTTAAGATGATAGTATTTAGTATTATTATTTTCCCAATAATTATGAAGTCAAAATTATTTGACGGCACGTCTGTGACTTCATTAAACAATTTTTTAGAAAGAATGGCACGTTGGTGCATAAAGGTTCGCCACCCCTGGCCTAGGGTCAAAAACTGAGAAGTGAAAGAGACTAGAAATTTTCATGTATTGAAAATATGGAAGACATATTGTGGGTTCAACGCTAATATTCAAACCCCTGTTCCGACTGTCATGAGATTGACCGATTAACTCTCTCAGCTACAATATGTTACCAGCTGCATGCAATCAAAGGGCTTCGTAAGGTGGGCCAAGCATGGATGGAATTCTGGTTGTTAAATAACATTAGGTAAAAACAATCAATAAGCGTACTTCCTCACACTTAAGAGTTTGAATATTAGCTTTTTTACGGTTATTTGACTGTTTCGGTTGAATACGGTAAAATAACAATTAAATAAATTGCTTTTAAACCACTTTTACCGAGTCATTTTTAACAGCGCATCATAACACGTTTTGCTCTCATAAGTAGATCAACAAAGATTTTAAGTATAAATCAAATTTAAATATAAATCTCAAAATTACAAACGATAATTTTTTATTTTTACAATATCATCCAACAAAATTTGTTTTAAAAAATGCTCTTTTTAAATGTTGAAGTTTAAGTCAGAAAAGTACATATTGATGTTCGGGAGATAAAATTCCAACTGAAAAATTTATCAACTGAATAACGTGGAAAGCTTCACTTAAGTACGGTAGGTGAAATATACGAATGGGTACTTTAAGGAAGTTGTATGAATGCTTTCTCTGAGACTTGAATAAAGAGTATGGCTTCTACCTCTTTATTCTTGTGAGAATCCACCGTTTTCAGTGGAATATTCATGAATGGAATTAGAGAGATTAAAGTAGCATATGGTATTCAGGGTGAATACTTTCTGAATTACCACATTTAATCGTAGTTTGTGGTCATTAATAAGATTAATATCTTCAGTGATGTTACGCGGTAGTAATTATTTATCGAGTTTAAACATCATTTAAGATAATGCTAATATTTAATAAAAGTACTTAACTAATTTTGAAATGTATTTATATTATTTATTAAAAATGTATACTTATTTTAACTTAAAGCCATTTATTAACTACAAAACTTAGCTCAACAACAAAGAATTGAGGAAACTCAAAATTAGAAAATCACACCAAAGGTTCAACCAGCAATTAATTTAATTTTTCAAACAGAATTGTGTTTTCAGTTTTCATTTTAAAGTAATATTTTCTAATAAAGGAAATTAAAATGATTACTATCATATTTTGAATATGAAACAAAAATTTTAATTAATTACGAATTTATAATATAAAAAGTACAAGTTCAAAACAAAAACTGTCACTGCTTCATCAGGTTTTAAATTTCTGGATTCGAAAAGTGTTCATTTTGTTTTGGTAAATTTTAATCATAAGTGATTTAAAAAATAGTGCTTATTAAACGACTAATGGAAATTATATAATATTTTGTTTAAAAATTAAATAAAATTCCATCAAATTGAGCAATACTAAAATAATTTTATTTTGAGTGTGATGTTTGAGAAATTCGTTAAAATAACATTTTAATAAACTGTGAAGATAGAAGTTTTTGAAGAAAATTAGTAGAAAGTGATAGTAGATAAAAAAAAATTTTTTTTTACTAGACATTAAAACTACGTGTAAATTCTTTTAGGTGAGATTATTTTTTATTGTTTTACAACTAAAACTGCTTTGAAAAATTTTCGGTTAAAATTACGGTTAAAAGTACTGCCTTTACCCTTTATGCAAAATACCCGGTACGTCAAATCCAGTTTTACCAAAATATGTTACGGAAAAAAAAAATCTGATATGCCATAATTTTTGCAGTAATAATTACCTTAAAATCACTGAATCACTCTAATTAGCTAAATATTACTATTAAAATTACGGTCTAACATTTTTTGCTAAAAATGGATATTACGAATGATGCACCTAAATTGCTCTATACCATAATTCGATCCGAAGTTTTTTAAAGTGTGTTAGTCGAATAACTTTTACAATATTAAAATTTGCTAAATTTTATGGAAAATTTTCGAAGTAAAGCAATTAAACATACATAGAAAGAAAGTAAGTAATTAAAATATTCCATGATTGAATTACGCGTCAATTTAAAATGCTATTAATTTCTTAACACGCTATGCAAGGCAGATGTATAGCTTGGAATGTCTAATTTGTGATTAAATAGCGTAACGAATACGATATAACTAGTGACATCTGTCACTAACGACTTATCATAATTTGTACTTGTCTAGCATAATTAAGCATCTGGAAAATATCAGTTTGACTAATAAGATATGTAATTATTCTCATACTCAAATGTCATTATTTTATATTCATTCTACAAAAAAAAACTATGTTTTAAAAAATTAAGGCCTCGCATTTTTATTGGAGAAATTGGTTTTGAACAGATAAGGAAAACTTGCTTTATTTCTGATCATTTCATTAATAAGATGCTGGATGAAAATTATTGAGATAAAAGAAATAAAAATAAAATTTTTTGAAACCATTCTTGTTGATACATTTTATGCAAATTTTAAAAATGACTACAGATATTAGGATTTAGTGTACGGCATGTTCGATATATGGTAATGATACCATCAAACTGTAACAAATTCCGAATCAAATTGCTGTATGAAATACCGGAATTCAGCCCATTTTTACCGTAAAGTATTTTACTGTAATTTTCATTGCAAAAATTATGGTATATCACATTTTCCGTAAACTTTTCCAGTGAAACTGGATTTCACGGTAAAAAGCACCGGTAAAATATGGATAAAAATTAAAATATTGTAAAATTTACCGTGTTTCTGACTTTATGCGAAAAACAAAAAGCATGGTAGTTTTTACCGAAGCGCTTTATTAAGATTTTGTTGAAATTAACAATAAAATATTGCTTCATAAAATGAGTTAAAATTAGGTTAATGTGGTAAAATTTCGTAATTCTATCTTGATAACTTAAATCATGGCATAAAAAACATTTATGCGGTTAAGCTCTTTTTTCAGTTTAGTATTTTCCCTAAATATTTGGCAATAGGAACTAAAATTTTTAAAACCAGAACTTCTGGTAAGCCATTACCATATTAATGGTTTATATACGGCATATTTTGGTTTAATACCAGAATTATGGATTTTTTTACAAAAATATCTGTACTAGTACGGTAATTTGACCAGAACTTTTTTTCCTGTGTTATAATACAGAAACAGCTCTTTTAGTTCTAAACTGTTAATTTAGAAAGTAATCAAGATGTATACATGTATGATGTATACATGTATGATGCATACATGTATGTATACATCAAAAAATTTATACATGTATGATAATTACACAAATTTAATTTCGTTAGATTCCCTTTATAAAATTCCAAGACGTTGCATGTCTGTAGAGATTTACGAACTAGCTGCCTTTGATTTTGCTCTAGTCTCTAGTTGCTCAATTAAATTAATTAAAAAGCTGTATCCAGAATATTGAGAGATTAACTAAAAACAATTTAAATCGTTGATTATCATAAAAAAATAGTAAAATTTTTAATAAAAGATTGCTTTGGGGCTTTCTGTAAAGAAAATCTAATTCATCCTGCATCCGTTTTTAAAATCTAATTCATCATGCTTTCGACCTTCGCTTTGCATGACCAAATAAGGGATGGAAAATTACTAAAAAAAAATCCACCCATGCTTCTTCTAAAAAGACATTACAATTATACCAGAAACATTAACATTCAACAAACATAAACAATGAACGAATAAACAAAGAGTGTTAGACAAAAAAAGTTACTCAACTTTCTAAATTTTTCGAGTTGGAAACTCTTTTTTATTCTCCAGAAAGCGCAGGAATAAAAAATCAGGCAGAATAACTTACTGCAAGAACATGTGTGACGGCAGTTCAAACGAAATTGTTCTATTGTGGATTTTGGCTGTCTCCCAACTGTTACAGCATGTGACGGCACGCGCATTTAGGGGTCGGGCACGTGATTCACCCGATCCCCATCCTCCTATCGTCACGTAACCACACTTCTTTTCCAAATCCCTTTTTGTGGTCTTCCTTCCTGGGTGGGTTGACATATACATTTTGCACTTTATGAGGGTTCAAACATTTATTTGATTGCCATTTATTGCATTTTGTTAGAATAATAGAAAGTCTTTCTTTCTTTGCATTTTTGGAATGGTGATGGAGCGAAGCTAAATAGGGCTACACGGAATAGTGATGCTTAAAAAAATTAGGAAAAATATTTTCTGAAGAATGTAAGATCTAAAATAAAACGTCAAAAATTGTTACAAATAACTGTAAGGGGCTCGGTGGCTGAGGGGATAGAGCTCTTGTCTCCCAATGAGGTGAACCCAGGTTCGAATCCTAACAGTTGCTGATTGACACAAATTCTGCTCTCGGACCGTACTTATCTCAGTGTTCCCATTAAATTTCCTCTGTGGTAAACAAATCGTTGGTTAGAATCCTCTTGCCGTCGGGCTAACCGTGGGGAGCTTTCGTGGTTTTCCTCTCCATGTAACTCAAAAGTCGGTTAGTTTTATCAAAAAGTTCTCCACGAAGGCTAGTTTTTCAATATTTCCTTATCTTCTGGATTTGGTTTCAAAATTACTAGGCTATGTTGTTATAAATTTTAATAATTGTAAGGTATTGTGTTTTAGCCCAATACTCTTTTTAGTTCCTTTTCTGACATTTCTCTCTTGAATTTATCCACCTAAATGAATGCCTGGTGCTCGTTAAATAAATAAAATTTATGTAGCGGTTTTCCTTTCTAATTGTATTTAAGTTATTCTTTGATGTGGTGTTGTTCATAACCTTTATACCAGTCACCCAGGGTCCTTGCAATTTAGTAGAGTAATCAATACAAGATCCTTGAAAAGTAAAAAAAAAAAAGAATCAAGTACAAAATGTAGTACAATGCGATGTTTGTTATGAGGCCTAATCGTCATTCGAAGATTATTTAAAATCACTGTAAACAATACTAATTATTATTTATTTCTTCAACCCTCCAAGCGTTGATCTACAAGCGGGAAAAAGCGTACAGAAATTTTCCTTCTACGCTCTACTCTCTCATTGTTGATTATGAGAAAGTAGAAAAGGAAAACTTGTTCTTTCAAGCAGAAAAGCCAACAGCTCGAACTTCTAAAACACCGACGTTCTAAGAGTTTAATATTGGCATTGGGAAATTTTTCTTTGTCTCAACTATATCTTAATTTACGTAACATTTTCGGCAAAAAAATGCGTGCATCTGTAGATAGAAATCACGAAGCTAAAGCTATGAAATAAAATTTTCTTATGGCCACTTGATTAACGACTGTAATTCACTTATGTTTATAGGGAGTACCACATTCACATTAGAGAGTACAAGGGAAAAAAATAAACATTGATCTAAGAGTGATTTGAACCCGTGCGTAGTACAGTGAGCTCCCCCCCCCCCCGGAAAAAATCGGATTGATTTATCACAATTTCACCTACTAAGTGCCCATATTGATGCTTTCAACGGATTGGATCTCAAATATTCTAAATTAGTGCAGCCATTTAACGCTCCCAGAAATAAAACTCTCACAAATTTGATGACTCAGCATTCCTTGAGTTGTATTTTGTTAATTTTGAGAATAATTTCGTCACTAAATCGCGTAATTTGTGACGAAGGGAAAACGTGTATATGACGAAAATATTTCCTTAATTAGGAAACCTCATCGTAGTGCATTGCGGAAGATAGTTAACTATAATGAAGACTAGACGATCGATAACAAAATGACGACAAAGCCGTACGGTATTTATTGTGGGCAATAAGTTGATCCCGTACCAGAAAGATCCCGGATTTGAATCCCGCTTCGGGCATAGGTGTAATTTACTTCCCTGTTCTAAAGCTTTTTTTTTTTTTTTTTTTTTTTTTTTTGATTGGGGGACATTGATCTACCTATATGGAGACCACGATAAAGTGGTTATATGAAAGATATATTATGTGCTACGATTTTTATTATTTTTTTTTTTGGAAAAAAATAGAATGACGAAATATTTTTTCAATTTTGACGAAATTCATTTCCATGAAGAAGTGATGATAGTTATTTCGTCATTTTTACAAAATTTTGGCTCGGAGCATATACCAGGAAACGGTTGCGTCAAAAACGAACAAAATTTCCTGAAATTTTTTTACAGTAAAATTACTAAATCTGACACAAAAACGTTATAAAGTGATTTCTCGGAATAAATATGCTTTTTTTTTCAACGGATATTTATTCTAGGTCAGAGTTTTTACAACTTTGTGTGGGGCTATGATTTTGTGCAACCCCATAAGCAAGCATGAGTGAAACTGTTAGTTTCTTCACTTGTTCTGAAACATAAATAGCAGTTTTAAGTCACTAACTCGAATTCTTAATTTTAAGCCGTAGGGCAATGGGAAAAATTTAAATGCGCAAATGAACTTAGCAACTTAATTCAACATTATCTATTATCTGTCCATTAAGTGTAATCACTTGGAAGGCCGTTACTGAGAAATCCATTTTCAGCATATATGCGAGGATCACGTACCAAAGGGAAGGGTGTGCCTCTCTGTTTACTTTAAATAATATAATCAAATATTGGCACAATATTTGGCACAGATATACGAAGCAGTTCTTCTATAAATTTCTCGACACTTTTATTTTATAGTGTTTAAAGACGAAAATGTCATTTCACACATATATGTTGCAAAAAAAGTAAAATAAAAATTATGACAGTTTAGTTTCAGAAGCAATTGCAAATTATTTTGCTTCTCCTAGAAAAAAAATATTTGGCAACTGTAAAATTATAATAATAAGATATGAAAATGTCAAAATTGCTTTGGCAGCCCTTGCTGCAGTATACGCTACGTTAATTGGGATCGCGACCAGCAGTTTAAGAAACTATACAAGACCATCAAAATTTGGGTAGAAACCGTATTCTGGAAAATATGATCCCAATAGTTTAGCTAAGAGAGTGATCGGAAGTTTGGGCCTTCTACTGTTAACTTCTCTTTTTGTGCATTGGATTAATCTTCGCACTTTATAGTAGGTAAAAATCTGACTAAAAAAATTATTCAGGGTGGTATTTTTTTATTTTGTTACTCACTGTGTATTACTCACTATTTAGAAAATAATTGGCCAACAATAATCACTCAAATAAAATTTTAATTTCTAGTGAAATGAATATTTTTTAATTCATTCAATTAACTTATTTGTAATACCGTAATTCATTTGAATCATCAGTAAACTAATTCATTCTATTTTAGTTAATTAACGCATTAAGCCATTTAATTTGAAATCAGTAAGTGAGCTGACTGATTGATTTGGAGAAAATAAACCCCTTGACCCTTTCCGGAACAGCAAATTTCGAATGAAAACTTTAGTCACGCTGGACATGAGCAAGTGCAAGCTACAACGAAGAACATTCTAAGTTAATTTAGGTTAAGTTCAGCTCTTTGTTGTTCAAAAATAGTGATTTTTAAATGTTTAAAAGCAATTACTTTCACATTTCTAGTGGTTTGTAACATTTATTGAATTATTGTTGCATTGATTCATTTTTCCTAGCACCAATACAAACATCAAGCTTTATAAACGAAAATAAAAGCCACATGACATAAAAAATATGTATGTTTCCTTTATTGTCGTATGCAAAAGATAATACGCTGTTACTTTTTCTCTTTATGCATTATTTCACTTTAGTTTTATTGTCCAAGTGTAATGCAATTTGTATGCATTATTTTTTAAACATGAAATACGAGCTGTATCTCAAAGAAAATGCTTTTAATGATGAACGCGGAAGGGAAAGTATTACAAGAAACTTCAGCATAGATCTTATTTCTTTCTTTCTTTCCAGTCCAGCATATAACGAGTTGTCTTATTCCCATAAATATTGGACAGAGAAAAATAAGAAAGAAGTTTGAATAAGAAATGCATTCGTATCTAAACGTTGTCGGGAGTGAGGGTGGGTGCTTGAAAGAAATGCCATGACCACATGGCACGTGCCGGTAGACGCGAGTTTTTTCATTTGATATATTCCGTCACGGGTTTATTCCCCTGTCTACTCAGAATAGAGCTATGCATCTGACATTTGATATGTCTTCCATAAGCAGTTAAAAAAATAAAATAACGTATCTGAATATTAAGAATTTAAAAAAGAAATGCTATCTTAATGTATCTTATTAAAGTTGCGGCTGTATTTATTGCTATATTTTTTACGTGCTTAGATATTTTTACAACTGTGAGAGTATGAATGTTTTTCGGTTACTAAGTTACATAAGTCTTGCAAAGTAGTTATATAAATTTTTATAATAACATGAATAGTTAAATCCCGAGTTTAAACGGTTAAAGTCTGCAATTTTATAAACGATGCCGTTGGTGTTCTACATAACAAAAAGTCTTAAAATAATGCTAAATGAAGTTAATAAATTAATAAGCTTCTTCACAAAATTATAACCTCGCTATGTTTTTTGGAATTAATAGGGCAATTACATAAATTTAAAGGAAACTTTTAATCATTAATAGTTAGAAAAGATGATGAAAATTTCCTCTTACTTATTATTTCATTTCTTAATTACTATTATTCATATAAGATTCTATGATATCATTTATAATAAAAATAATGAATAAATGAAAAACTTTCATGAAATGAAAAAAAAAAAAAAAAAAACACTCTGGAAGCAGCATTATTTTTCAATGGATTTTAAAAACTATAATTCAATAATAGTTTTTAAGCAATGCATACACATACATGTTCCCAATAACTCCTTAGGGTTATGACTTTTTTTCTCTCATGTTATTTCACTCTGTATTGGTTTCTATCATAGCTTTCCATCTCCCTTCTATTTGAGGTCATTTTCCCTCTCTCCATGTCTTTCCAATGGTTTACAATTCACTCACAATCGTTCTGTGGTAAGTATGTCTTAGGTCTTCCTCTTTTTCTATTTCCCTGAGGATTCCAAACAAAAACTTGTTTTACGTTAAATTTGTGAGGTTTACGTAGAACATCCATTTACGTTGTTAAATTTCCTGTTCCATTGGTTTCTAAAGATTTCGGAGTTATAAATTTTTTAAAACCACTTGATACGAAAGCTCTTCTTAAATTGTTGCTAATAAATGCTTATTATGCTTAATAAATACTTAATAAATCCCTATTTCATGTTATTTACAGTAATTTTAGAATGAAAATTCTAACAGTGTGTGAAAGAAAATTGTAATTTTATTGGAACTTTTTCTGTTTGATTTCGTAGCAAATCTGATATTTATTTCTTTATTTGTATTTTGCTACATGGATGACAGTGTATCATTTGACAAGGATTTTACTTCAGCTAATAAAAATTAATAACACTTTATCCCATAACCCTTTAGGATTTACAAGATGGTGCCATAACCCTTTACGATATATACTTTTGAATTATATAAATGATTTTGGAAGCTTTAATTTGTCGAATATATTTGATAAATTCGCACAACAAATCCACTCAATAAGCTTTAGATATTTTTTAAAAAGAATTGAAAATTAATTTTGTTAATTTTATGTCACGTTGAGTTTCTATATTTAATTAGAAAAAGGGTGACCTGATAATAAGCATTATTTAAATGTTTTAGTTCTTTTAAATTAAGATAAAATAAAACTATATTAACTGAGATTATACATAGTTACATGGCTAGAAAATTTTAATGGGTTTACATTTCCATCATCTTTGTCATGAAATACGTTAATTTGTCACGTAAATTAGTAGACAATTTTTTTCGATGCTATGTTTAATAACATAGTTCAAGGTTTTGTAGGAGAAAATATGGACAAAAGTATATTTTTTATTTAAAATTTACTCGGTACTATATTTTTATTTTAATATTTAATCATGTAAAAATAAAATGTTTGTTTTTACGCCAAGTGATAAAGTAATGTTTAAAAAACCGTCCAGATTCAAACGAAAATAAATGTATGTCTTAATGTAAAGTGACAGTCGTGAGCAACTATAATTTTCTTTTAAATAATTTCATGTGAGGTATTATTATTTAACAATAAAAAAAACGCAATTAAAAACTAGTAATGTATGATTAAAAATCACTTTATGGTTTTTATAATGTGGATTAGAATTTTTTTTAAAACCTTAAATTTAACTCTTATTTCAGAAAATTTAAGCTTTAGATTTTTCTTCGTTGAATCTATCAAACGGGAAATAATATAAAAAAGGGCTCGAAAGGATTTTTAAATCGGTTTTCATTTTCTAGGAATCGATATTGATATTTAATGTGAATTAAGCTAAACAGGTATTTTATAAAGTGCAGTGAGCAAAAAAAAATAATTAATAAAATTACAACCCTGAATAACTTTTGATCTACTGATCGAATCTTCACATTCTAGGATTCATTCGTAATGACTGGAGAGGATGATCACAAATATGTTAACTAATTAGAGCGTACGATATTTTAAGTTACAAAATGAGACACAAAGACTTTCTCTGAATAAGAATACTTTTTGTTTCTACATGCTTTAAATTGACGTAGAAAAATTTACCTTACAATTAGAATTTTTGCGACTTAATAAATATTTACTGAAATTTATTTTTTGATGGAATATCTTTTTAAAACGAATTTTATAAACACGTTCAAAAATATTTCAATTCGCTTCAAAAATTCTTGAAATATAGCGAAATACACAAAAAGTAAAATTCACATTAAATTAAAATTAACTTTGAACCGCTTTCCTGAACAAACTAATTGGAGCATATTTCTCAGATTGCCGAATACTTTGGGGTTTAGAAATCCGAATCCGTCGAAGAAAGGGTATGTTTATTCAGAAGTACGTTTTTGTGCCTAATTCCTTAATTTAAAATAACGTCTGCACAAATTAATTGGTATATTCGAGGTCATACCCTCGAATCCTTAAGATTGAATCCTAGAACGTGAAGATCCGATCATTAGATAAAAAGTTATTCAGGGCGGTGTTTTTTGTGCATTGTACATATGCTAAAAGAACTACAGATTCTATTGAAGAAATAAGTACAATTAATTAATTCTTTCACCATCGTTTCTTAAAAACTTTTCCTTATTCATCATGAAATAGAAGTATTTTTCAGCACTTAAAAAGCATCGTACGGAAAACAGATGAGAAATGTATATACACTGTAAGATTGTTTTTTCTTTTGCTTAGGAATATACTTTTACTTCCAAATTAAAACTTTTTTCGAAGTTTCTTCGTTTGTGCATGCTTATATTCCTCAAATTTAACTTGAAAATCTTTTATTTAATCAAAATGTAAGTAAAACAATGAAATATAAAAATAAATAATAGCACAACCATGCAGTGTTAAGCCCATTTAAGCAATTAATAAAAATATTTTAACCCAAATAATTATAAATATTTTTATATCTCGATTACTTTGAACATTATTGATGTTTGCAGTTTTTTCAGTTTTCATTTACAAAAACCAATTTACTTTTTAAGTTTTGAAAACACTTTGTTGTTTTTTGCTAGATAACGCAAAATAGCAAGTGTTTTTCTTTTACTTAAAACACATTTTATACATTTGTAAGCATTTTATACCTTAAGAATTAAAGTCACCTTTTTTTTAAAATGGGAAAGTTATTTCTTTAAAACAACTAAACATGGTTTCAAATTTTAATTAATTCAATAACATTACTGAAATAAAGCCATAAAAACAAACTAACAAAAAATTTTAATTTTAAAAGCTCTCAAAACATTACATTGCTGCAGTAAAAAAAAAAAAAACTCAAAAACTTCTTATATTTTGCAACGAACTCGGAAATGTTTCTTTCGAAAAGGAATAAAAAAAAAGTATATCTGTCCCCAGAGATTCTGATCAGTGAGTAGAATTTCAAGTATAGAATTGGCTTCTCTTTTTCCGCCAAAAATACGATAAAAATACAGTTATATTGACAGGAATGGGAATAAAAAAATCATTTTATCTGTTTCAGGGTGCATAAAAACTTACAAAAAATGGTCTGAACTATGCACACGTATTGAGAAATCGTTAAGTAGTGTGGTGTTGCTAAAGATATTTAGAAAGAAATATGTTCTACTTGTGCCATATTTGGCGGGATTAGAGACACATTCCTCTAGGGAGGGCTTTGTAGGAACTATTTGCTGTCCCTAATCTCCCATGGGTATGCAGGGGTGATAAGTTTTGGTTTTATTATGCAGTTTTAAAACCAAAATCTACCCGCGGCAGTAGCAATTCCACCCATTTCGAATGGAATTATGGGAGGGAACGTCTTTAAATAACACGAATCCGAAATATTATTGTTACGATGATTAACTTATTTTTACACCGATTGTAAAGAAGTAGTTCGAAAAAGAAATTTATGGCGAAAGAATTGTTCTGAGCGTGTCAAATCGTAAATTTAAAAGCAAGATTTATCATTTTAATAAATAAAAAAGTTAATATATATCTTAATTTTACGGTGTGACATTAAGACACATTGAAAATATTTTTTCTAAAAAATGCCAAATGTTGTTTAATAATGTTCTATTTTCAAGGCGTCTCAACTATATTCTCAAGGCGTCTCAACGTAGTGTAAGACATTTAATTTTGAAACCGATAGAATTATTACAAAGTATTTATTGAAATCAAATTATTTTAAAAAATATTGCATATTATTTCATCCAAAATAAGTGGAGATAGTTTTGCCCTAAGATAATGTAGAAGCAACAATAAGAAAATATGCAGGGAAGACGGCCGTTTCGGTACTATAAACACTATCATCAATGATAAGACACAAAACTCTGTGTCTCATTTTATGTATTTTTTTAAAATTTAAGCAGAGATGAGGCTACTTTATCGTATCAAAATAACCGTATGTTTCTCATAGATGATTTTTGTGATCTTTTGTTGTCTTTACTTTGTTTTTAGAAAATTTTAACATTCTTATATTGGATAAATTATTCTATATATTATATATCAAAAATATTATATATTGAAAATATTATATATCAAAAATATTATATATTAGATACATTATATAAGTTCAAAAAAAATTTAATTTAGGAAAATGCCTCATAATAATTGTGTTATAATATAATTGTGACACTCTTAACATGTAATTTGATAATCTCATATCTCATTTACTAAATGCAACATAATTACTTCCTAAAGCTAAAAACAACGTGAATTAAAACTCTCTGTGACGTTTAGAAGGTTCTTATTCATAGAGCTGAAACTATAGTATGTTCATTTATGTACTTTCATTTGTGCTTTATTCCTCTTTATTTATTTTTTTCAACTTTAGTCTACGTAGCACAGAATGTACCCTACCTTTTTGTTGAATAATAACTTTCATTTTGAAATCTTTTTCTTAAAAGCAGTAGTAAAACAGTATTAAAAACTTATAATATTTTATGCCTAATAATACTTGCGTAACTATTTAATTGCAACACTTTGAAAATGTAATTCTATAATTTTATCTAATCCTCTTATTATAATGTAAAAATTATATTTTCAAATTATTCTTTCAAAATTTGCAAAACATTTTAGAAAATTCTGGATTAGTTTTAGGAAAAAAATATTGGCATCGAGGGTGCATCACCCGTAAAAACCATTTTACTGTAAAATTTCAGATTAAATGACAGTTATTTAATTACAGCGATTCAGTGATTTTATTGTAAAAACTACTATAAAAATTACTGTATATCAGATTTTTTGTCCCGTAACATGTTCTGGTACAATTCTGATCATGAATTTTACTTTCTGGTAATGGATTTTAGTAATGATAAAATTATAGCTTTGGATTTCACTGCACAAAGTGCCGGCACCCAATGTGCCTGTACTTTTTATTACCGTCAAATCCATTTTACCGGAACATGCTATGAAAGAAAAAACTCTGATATATCGTAATTTCATTCATAATTACAGTAATATCGATGAATCAGCCTAATTAAATAAATATAGCTGTTAAAATTACGGTAAATTATCTTACGGTAAAAATGGATTTTGTGATTGATCACCCAAAGTGCTGATACTTTGTACCGTAATTTGATCCGAGAATTTTTACAGTGTAGTAAGACAAACTAAATTCTGAAATGGAAATAATGTTTTTGAGTCTTACCATTTGAGCTTGATTTTTCGGTTTTCTTACGACTCCGGGAACTTTCGTGCCAACTGCAAATAAAGAAAAAAAAAAAACATTCATTCGTTTGAGTAGTAGAACGTGATGAAAATAAAAATTACATAAATATTTAATGAATCGTGCCATTTTTATGGACTATTAATACAGCCATGACTGATGATTATAGATAACTGGCGATTGAAAATAATCACCATGATTGTTAAAGATGGTAAGTTACAGACAATTCATTAAAGACACTTTTACGTAAAAATGATCATGCTCTCGACATATTAATAGAGTTTATTTTTTTTTGAGGAAAAAAACGTACAACCGAGAATAATTTAAATCAAAACAGTTTTCGGATTAAAATTTTAATTTAATAATATTTAAAATTTTTGTTTAATGACAATAAAGAACAATAAAAGTTAAAATTGGATAAAAATGGAAAAATGAACAACTGTATGAAAGTTTTTAAAAGCCACAATTATTTGTGGAAAACTGTTATTGTTTATTTTTTGACATGAAGCTTTTACATTATGCAATGTTATGTCATGAAACTGTTCTGAATACCTGAAATTTGCTTTAAAAAAGCAATATATTATTATATTTTTCATATGTATAACTATATAACTACGTTTATTATTAAATTCATTAATGGTTAAATTTAAACCTGTCAGCAGAAATTAGACACGTGTATCCTATTAACATGCATAACTAATTCTTTTAATAATTTTATATGGAATTTTAAAACTTCTAACGTAGGGAAAGTATAATGTAGAAAGTCAGAAATACTATTCAATCAGAAAACCAAAAATAAAAAAAAAATTAAATAAATAAAATATAAGATATGTGTACTAGCAAGACATCACTTCTTGAGGGGACATACTGCTTGCCAACACACAGAAGCCTTTCTGCTGTCAGTGGTAATAGCAAAACCTGACAGTGCCCCGAGGCCCCATAATGGATATACAAATAAGAAAAAGCGATTCGAAAAATTGAAATGTAAATGTAAAGAAAAATTAATGTCAAACACAATTTAAAAGTATATAGAGTATTTTTTGTTCCTGAAGCATATAGATGGCAGTACTTTTTAAAAAATTTTCTCATTGAATGTTTTTTTGTTTTATTTTTCAAGATTTTCAAAATTGCTCAGCTCTTGATTTATTTCTAAAGTTTCTTAATGATTTGGCAATTTATATTTTATTTTGATTTGGTTATTCTAACTGTAACTTTATCTTTAATTATTCTTCTTATATGTGGGCGTATCATTTAAGTCTTACTCTAAGTCTGATTGTTTTGCGGACTGTCTATGTACAGTCCGCAAAAAAAAAAAGATATCACCCTGAATAACTTTCGTTCTAATGATCGGATTTTCACGAACTAAAAGTCAATCTTAATGGTTCCTGGGGGTGACCTCAACTATGCTAATTAATTAGTGCTAACTATTAATTAAGTTACGAAATCAGACACAAAAACGTAATTTCTCTGAATAAACATATAATTTTTTTTACATATTTGGATTTTTAACCTTCAAATTATAGGGGGTAGCCGCAATCTGGGAAATATGATCCCCATAGTTTAGTCAGGAGAGCGATCCAAAGTTCGTACCCCTTAATCTTAATTTAACTTTTTTCGTTTTTAGTCATATTTTTAAAACTAATAAAGCAATTCAAAGAAAATTTCACCCAGTCATAAAACTCATTTACCCAAAGATAATTTCATGAAAAAAATAATTTTTAATAATTGTTAATTATTTTTTATTATTTAATTAAATTGAGGATTAAAAAATTTTGAATTATAAGGTATGAATTTTTTTTATACCATATTAATCTACATATTTTTCAACTGAAAAACCTAAAGTTTCAGCTGTTTTTATTTATTAGAAGCTGAGAAAAATTAAAATTAATTATTTTTAAAAAAATAATTTGGCGACAGTAAAAAAATAATTAAATGGGGCGATTTATATTAAAATGTGATAAACTTGCGAGGAACTTGACTTCGCGCTCGTAGCGCAAAATTTCATTCATAATTTTTTCGCTAATAATCGTTTGAAAATCTTTTTATTTTTATTTTTTTAAAACTATAAAATACGATGTTTCTTTTATAATTGTCTAAAATTCTATTTGCAATTTAGTAAAGAAATTTGAATAAAACATCTTATTGAATAAAAAACGTTTTATTCAACGAATGTCGAGTTTTATAAAAGCATGCTTCTGGTAGAATATGATTATACACCAGATTGTGCTTATTTAATGTGATTATTTTTTAGATTTTAGTTTTTTCGTCTCAATAACTGATACAATTTCAATAGTATACATACATTTTGGAATAAAATATTTATCAATTTCTTGAATACATTTTTTATAAATATTAGTAAAAATACGTAGTAAACATATTTAAGCATACCTCACATCATCGCAAATTTCTCAACATCTTATATATCGTCTTAATGTTAGAAGTAATTTTTTAATCACCTGTCCGGAAGTGTTTTACTAACTAGTTTACTAACTATTTAATTACATTTTAACATTTTTAAAAATCTTATTCTTTACCCTACTACGTTTATTATTTCTTCATTAATACGCTCATACTTCAATAATTCAATGTCTGCTAGCTAAGAATAAAACCTTGTTAAGAAATTAAAAACATTCCACTGTTTACAATTATTTAATGCAAAACAACTGATTATTTACTAAGCATACTATTTTTTTCTTCATATTTTTTGAGGCCAGGTGAGTTTTTATCATCAATTATACCGTTTTACATTTGAGTCTTGATCATTATTTTGATAAGGATTTTACACTCGTTAAAGTAAACATAAGCATTTCTATATTTTAACAGGATTTATGTTTTCTTTAAAAACGTAATAGCATCAATATTGTAAAAGTTATATTTAACTTACAAATTAAAATTTTGAGACCAGATATTTTGAGTTAATGAAATTAAATATTTTATCTTTTAAGTTTTTGTGCCCCCATTTCAATATCTTAAGGATCTTACGAGCTCTGCTTAAAAAGAGAGTATCAGATATATATAAGAAAACAAAAATAATCATAGTAGCAATATTTGGGGGTAAATGTAGCTTATCGTAATGAAGAATATGCTGTGCGACATTTTATGGTGAATTTGCGAACGTAAGTTTCAGAATGTATCGAAACATGAGGATGCTATTTGCTAGTCATCTTTATCCAAAGAAAACCATGTAACCTAAATATCTAGCAGAATGAAGCGATTTTTTAAACAATGAATCATACTATATGCAACATATTATTTCAATATCTTATTCTGAAATATAACATGTTTCAATGTTTTTAAAATGCCACTGAACATTCAGAAATTCCTTGAGTTATAGAAAAAAGAAATATCGTAAATTATAGAAAACCTTGTGAATGTGTATTAGAATTACTATACAATCTACATTTTATTTTTCAAGCACTTTTTGTTTCTTCAAACTTTCTTGCCTAGAAGACTCGATTAAATCTGTAAAAATGATTATCCCTAAAATTTTGTATATAGCTATAATAAGTTATGTCAATTTGATTTTAGTAAAAAATCCTCAAATAAATATAGCAAAAACAACATATCTAAATAATATCAGATAAAAAGTTCATGTATTTAAGTTCTAAAAACTTAAAAAATCGCAAATAATTCTTAAATCAATTCAAATTTCCTTTTCAAAGGAGATATAAAATTTTTTTTTGCTCTTTGGACAGAAATCAGCTTAAAAATTGTCTATTGCCTTGAAACTTCAAGATATTTTCTATTAACAATTAATTAAACCTCTCCCAGCAATCACAGAACATTATTTCATTTTTTTTTACATTCAGAGTTCTTTTAATAGGTTGCCTAGCAACCTAGTAAAATTAAGCATTACGCTTTTGAATTAGTCAATGGGTTATCTTAAAATATTCATTTGCGCTGGCGACTTTTTTTGGCTGTTTTCTGGACTATCGCCAAATATATAAACCCTTATTGCTACCCAATTTACAACCCAATTTTTTCAAAATTTTGTCTACCCCCCCTAATTTAAGTGTCTAGATTCCAAATATGTAAAAAAAAAATATATGTTTTATCAGAGAAAGTACGTTTTTGTGTCTGATTTTGTAACTTAATTAATAGTTAGCACTAATTAATTAGCATATTTGAGGTCACCCCCGGGAACCATTAAGATTGACTTTTAGTTCGTGAAAATCCGATCATTAGAACGAAAGTTATTCAGGGTGATATCTTTTTTTTTTTGCGGACTGTACATCTTGTCTGATTTTGTAAATCAGTTTCATACTTTGATTAGTAGGGTAAGTAATAGTTAGACTGGCATACACTGTTATAAATTTCTGGAAAAAAGTGGTTAAATAACAATTTCTTTCATTGTCCTTTTACTATATTCAAATTAAACAATCAAATAACCATTAATAAGATTGTAACCACACTGTTAATTATGAGAAAATCATTTATTAATTGCTTTCACCTCATACGGTTAAACAATCAGAATTTTATCGCACCAACTAAAGGCAACTACTGATGCAGCTTAGTTCTTTTGTAACTGAGTACTTATTGCAACCCAGAGGGCTCTAATCCGTCAGTCTCATGACCGAAAGATCTGGGGTTCGAGTCCCAACGTTGACACCTCCAGCATTCCCTTCAGTTTACAGGGCCTCGCACTCTCCAATGACCATTACCTAATGAAAAACCTAGCTTTAATGTCCAATTGAATTTCTTTTTTTTAGACTTTGAAACCATGCTAGTTGTAAATGATTTTAAAAAAAACATATAATTTTGTATTCATGATCTTATAACCGTACTAGTTATAAATGATTTCAAAACCGTAAAGGTAAAAAATGTTCTTCACCGTAAACTTCACGATTAATCGGATGGACAAAGCTGCCTATTTTACCATCATTTTCGAATTAAAATTCGAACAGTGTAGAGCAGAAATAATAATAAAATATAGTTACTAATAAAAGCTGTTTTTAATCATGTATTGTATTGAAATAATGAAGCGAATTATACCAAATTAAAACTTATTTATAAATTCAATTAAACACATAAACATCCTTTCCACGCAAAATTTTTTTATATTTTAAATTATTCTAACTTTTTTATTAACGTAAAACTATTATAATGCAAGAAACTTAACAAACTCGCAATTTTTATTTTCAACTTCTCTTTTTGAGTTAGACACATATCGGTCAAAGGGAAAATAGAAACCTAAAGTTGCTTATATATACTTTTAATATTGATACATTATCTATAAAAGCGGTATGTGGGTCACGGTGGTCATTAAGGATAGCAAAGCTATAACTTTTGAGTAAATATTTTCATTCGATAAATACTGAAAGCTCTCGTATTTTTAATTTACAAAGAGAGAAAGTCTGTTTTCAGAATCCATCTGAGTCAACTGACATTTCCTAAGTAGACACAGAAAGTGCCTTAATATATTTACTCAGTCAGCTCTTTAATTTAATTTCCTCTAAGTTGCATTTCCTAGGAAAAGTTATTGATACAGGAACCTACAGAATAATCAGTATTCAACTTCTGAACGGTGATAAACGTATTTATTGAAAAATAAAAAGCTATATTAGCGAAAATAAATGCTATTGATAAAATTTGTTTTCCTTTAATTTAAGAGTTTTAAGATAATTATGCTAATTGTCTGTTACATTTTTTTATAAAAAAAAATGTTCTTATTCGTTTAAAGGGAAATCATAAATTGCTGACCCGTTTGTTAAGGTATTTCTAAAGAACATGTATGTTCTATAAATTTTTTTCAGGAATTTTTAACAGAATATATTAATTGAAATAGTTCAGAAACAAATTTATGTATCATGAGACTTTTCGACGACTAAACACCGAATAAAAAATTTAAAAAAAAATGAATAATAATTTTTCTACTTTTTAAACATTTTAGAATACTTTAAATTATATCAAAAGTAAAATTTCTGAACCATAACGTTTTTAAGTCTTGCGAGACATTACTTAACTATTGTTTTTAGTAAACTATTGCAATTATTAGCTTCATTTTTTCAGATTTTAAATTTTAAAGGTAATATTATTATTGAGCATGTTATTATAGTGTTATAGCATGTTATTATATTATTAACTCTAAATACTTCACAATTCGAAATTTTTCGACTATTACTTAATAAAATAACAGAAAATAATAAATATTTACTAAAATTTATTTTGTGCATGGAATGATATTTGGATAAACGAATTTTATAATTGCGTAATATTTTTTTTTAATTCTCTTAAAAATTTGAGATTTGACGAAATATGCAAAAACTAAAATTAACATTAAGGGGTTAAAAGTTAGGACCACTCTCCTATTCAAACTATGGGGACCATATCACACAGTTTGCGGCTGCTTACTACATTTTGGGAGCCAGAAGTCCAAATCCGTTAAAAAAAAGGTATGTTTATGCAGAGGAAGTACGTTTTTGTGCCTGATTTCGTAACCGGTGTTACTAATTAATATAAGTATATTTGAGGTTACCCCCTCGAATCATGTCCGTTATTTTTTGGCGCACCGTACATTACTGGTTAAATTTTAATAATGTTTTATTTCTTCCTATTAATTATAAATTTGCATTGGAATTTTTAAGAAACAGTATTTGTAAAATGCATCAATTATTTCTAAAGGGTAAATTTACATGTCAAGAGAACATACGTAATATTTTAATCGAACCAGAATCTTAGTACCAGATCCTTATAAAAGTGGATGTAACATAAAATATTTAGACAAATTGTTCAGTTGTACAGGTAATGCACTGATTTATGCCTGTTGCACATAATTACGTTCAGGAAAATAAATGTAAATAATAAAAAAAAGGGAATTTCCTTTGCAGCAACTGCACCAATGTAAAATAAAGACTGTTAAAATAAAAAGAAATGGCATTAAAATCAAATATATAAAGGGCTTAATCTAGGTATCTGGAGCTCTTACCGTCTCTCAAAATTAGATTTACGAAAGCCGGCCCAAAATTAGATACACTTATCAAAAAAGTATGTCAAAATTATTGGAATATAGTAAACTGTACCATGGTTCCGGCTCTATGAGAGCACCAGAAAGGTCTATAATTTTTTCCTAAGCGCTTTGATAATGATTTCGGTAAAAGTAACAAATGAAATATAGTTTTATAATCTGTGGTAAAATTTAGTAATTTTATAATTATGAGTTAGAGCATGGCATAAAATAGTCGGTTAATTTTACTTTTCGGTTCTGTATTTTCCTAAGTGTGCGGTAATAAGAACTGTAATTTTGAAAATCAGAAGTTCCGGTAAACCGTTACCATATGAGCGGAAAAATTACCGAATAAATGATTTAAATAATGTATATTTTGATTTTATTAATCAGAGTTATGTTTTTTTTTACCAGAAATGTCATTACCTTACCATACGGTAATTTTACCAGAATTCTTTTCTCTGTGTAGAATATAATAAGGTCTTTTGGGCAATTGTAATTAACGTGTGATGCTTATATCCATTAATAATAAGCTATAAACGGATGGAGAAAATCAAATAAGAGATAAGATAGGATTAAATTCTTATACATAGATAGTCTTAGAATTAAACTAATTCTAAACAGCATTTGTTTTGTGATCCACTGATCGATCTTAGCTCAGTTTTGGGAGGAAGCACTCCAGAAAACTGAAATGAAACTCCGTAATTGAAGTTTCTCTTTCGCTCAATACAAAGTTCAATACTGTTCAACAATATTTTCGAATAACATTTCACTTATGTTCTAGAATAGTTTCCTTTCATGATGAAAGTAAATAATCTTTAATTTACCACTGAACACGCACTGTCACATAAGAGCGGATCCTACCAAATACTAAAAGGTTCAAATTATTAATGAAATTTACATTTTTACTTTTGTTGTTGCCAAATATCGTAAAATTATTGGAAAATTCCGCATCCGGTTTGCACCGACCACAGTGCAGACGTGAAATATCCTCAGTGGTAGACGGATCATGGGTTAGAGTCCCCTTACCGTTAGGTTAACCGTGGGAGGTTCTCGTGGTCTTCCTCTCCATGTAACGCAAATGCGGGTTAGTTCCATCAAAAAGTCCTCCACGAAGACAAATTTCTCCTAATACTTGATTCAGGAGTTTCCTTGTCTTCTGGATTGTGTTTAAAATTACAAGGCCACGGAGTTGAACATTAGCAGTCGCAAACCCAAAAATTGGGTCGAATGTTCAACGACGGTTATTAAAAAAAAAAAAAAAAAAAAAAAAAAAATTTATTGGAAAAAACAAATTATTACCAAACCAATTATTATTATATAATAACGATCAAGCAGCATGGATTTCTTTCTTTAGGGTGTACTGAAAAGTGTTGTGTTCGCGACGCATGTGGATTCCGAGCTGGATGTGGTTGCAAGAATCGTCCGAGCTGCTGCGGATATCCAACAAGATTCGAGCTAGTCCGCAAATCCGTAGCCGACAGTGTAGCGCGTGTAATGGTGGCATTCTTTTGTTACATTTTCACATATCATCTGCTTCAGCACGTGTAATATCTTTGACTATTAAATATTCCAGATGATCTCAGTCTCATATATCTTTGTTTCTTGTACCTGTCATATTACTTTCCCACAACGTTTCCGATCATGAGCTGCAGTGTAATTCTGTAATCCCAGTGATCCCAGTGAGTGTAATTCTGTAATCCCCCCATTCAAGATTGTCCCAATAATTCTGAGACACCCTGAGCATGCTGAACTTTATTTGAATTAATTTGCGAAATTAGTTAATTAAAGACAATATTTAAAAACTAAATTTATTTCCATATAAATTTACAACAACATCATCTTTTTTCCTCAAAAAAAAAAAAAAAAATTCCTGTCGATCACTTTAATTTTTTCTTTTCCAAAATATATTAATATTTAGAGTTTTCAATAAAAAAAAGGCCCCTTGCTGTGGCAAAATTAATTCCTTCACTTCTTCTTTTTAAAACGGTGTCAAAATTCAATTCAAACTTAAAAGAAATTGATTAAAGCGTCTGTTCACTCTTCTATCAATCTTCCACCCCATATATTTATTCAAACAAAATAAAACACGTTGACACGAACCGTCACGAAAATTCATGGAGGGCAAAAATGAGCCCCCCCCCCTGCTGAGAAATCACAAAATTCCCGTTCAAATACAACTCTGGGGTCGCGGGGACCCTCTTTTGTTTGTACTGAGTCACTATTTCAACGTTTTCTCTAGAATGGAGAACAGTCAGGGAATTACGGGCCATTAACATCTGCTCCCAAGAATATTGGGAATTTTGATGCCGTTTAAGTAAAGTGAAGGTAGGGGGGTGAGTTTAGGACTTTCAGTAGGGGTGTGGTCGTCTTCAGCAGGGAATCCGGAGATAGGGGGGATACTGTTTAGGTTTATTGGGGAAGATTAAGGCAGCTTAAGTGTTATGGGTGATGGTGCTTAATAGTATTTATTGATGTCGGATAATGACTTGATATTATGTAAAAGCATCGATTATACGTCACTGCATTTATTGTAACACAACATGAAATTTCAATTAGGTGGTATCGTCTGGCATGGGGTATTTAAATTTGGTATTGTGTTTAGCCTTTTATTGAATTAGTTATAAGCCTATCGGAGATTCGCAAGGAAAGGAGAGATGAATATTATTTTAAAATAATTAAAGAATAAAATCATGTTTTTGCTGTGCTTATAGAAAAGAATAAAACATTTCTAAACTATTACATACTTGCATAAATGTAAAATAAAAGATTCTAAATAATATTCATGGTAAAATAAAAGATTCTGGTAATATTACCGTACTTGTTAATGGTATTTCTGGTAAAAAAAAATCAGAATTCTGGTAATAAAACCAAACTATGCGGTATTTAAATCATTAATTTGGTAATTATTTACTTCCATATGGTAACGGTTTCGTAGAAATTATTGGTTTTGCGAATTATAGTTTTTATTACCCCACATTTAGTAGAAAATACAAAATTACAAATTAATTTAAGCGAATAAATGGTTTTATGCCGTTCGTTATGGGCTAATTGGTCAATTTCATGACGGGTGGAACGGGGGTTCGAATCCCAACGTGGACAGCACAATAGTTCTTGATTTTCTACTATACACTTAGAGTTTCCAGGGTCCTGCACCCTTCAATCGGCGACCCTGGACACTATTATAATGCAAAACTATCATTCACACATGAATGGCGCAGCACTCACACTATTCCAAAGATCATTCAAGTTTTATTTTCATGATTTAGAAACTATGGTTACAAAACCGCATAGTTTTGCATTCATGTTTTTTTTTACCGTCCCAGTTGTAAACGAAAAAAGGTAATAAAAAAAACAGTTCCGAACCGTAACTTTAGTGGTTAATCTGATGATGAAAATATTGAAATCTAATGATGAAAATATTGCTACTGGTCATTTCACCATTATTTAGAAATGAAAATTCTGTAGATAAAGAAGTTTCAGAGCTAGATATTTTTAAAGCTTCGATTCTTTTAACATGGTTTTTCGAAGATCTGTCGCCAAGAAGTATTAAATGTTCTTTAGAATGGACAAATATTTAAATATTATTTAATTTTTTTTAAAAAATTGTCGATTTGGCGACATTTTTCCGCCCAGATGAGAATTATTAAAATCACTCTCTTATTCTCCTTTTTTGAAAATTTTAATGAGCCCAGATGAAGCATTAGAGTAAGTTTATAAATATTAAAAAATTTGACCACAAATGCCTTTTTCTGTGTCTTTCCTCCATATTGACGTTTTGCGTCATTTTCAGAATCAACATAGAGAGCGCTGGCTTTAGATTGGCTAATTAACAGTTATGAGCAACTGCTACAAACTCATGGCAGTTATGAAAATAGCATACTATTCTTAAGAAAAAACTCATTTCATGTGACTACAGAGCCTTCGAAAAACAGCCTTAAGCTGTTCAAGCTTGAAACATAGCCTTATAATATTGAAAGCATTGTGCGAAGGAAAAGACCAGCTACTGTTTCCCTGAAAAAGTAAAATAAAAAAAAACAATGAAAGGTAATAAAAGACATTCTCTAGGGCGGTAATAACATTCAAATCGAATGAAACTAGAGAATCTCAAAATGCATGCCATGCTTATTATGCAAGGGGAACATGCCATGCGACTTTCAAAAAGGAATCGGGAGTAGAACTTCTTCGTGCGTGACGACGCGATGCGCGGAAAAGACTCTCGTTTCTTTTAATATTTGCTTTTCAAGAGGGGCCATAGTTTCATAAAAATTTTACATTTATGTTTAACAGTACGATTAAATAATTGTTAAAAGAAGAACTGATATAATTATTCATTTATTGTGAAACACTTTGCATTCTAATATTTGCATTCATATAGTTGATATTTGTATTAATAACACGAATATTTTCGTGTCCGAATTTAGTTAAAAAAATGCTCTTAAATAATAAAAACAAATCTGTTCTATAAATAATATTGCATATAATAATACGAAAAATTTTTCATTCGATTAAATTTTGCTTAATATTATGTTACTTTTTGCAGTTTCGCAATTAAGTAACTCATAGTACTTTAAATTATTCATTTAATTTCCTGAATTATTATAAGTGTTATTTTTCTTAAATTATATAAACTCTATGTACTAAAATAAAGTAAAAAATTATAAAAACTGCGTTTTGTAAATAGATTATTAAGAAAAAAATCTTTTGCTACAAAACAAAGAACCGTATGAATTTTCAGCAGCGATAGAAGTTTCTGAAGAAAAAATAGAATTATTTTCTACTTCTCCACTTAGGCATCACAGTTTTAAAAATTAATACTTTTAATTTTTAATTTTGCGTCTGTTAACTTGTTTGTGTCGGAAAGTCATTAAAGTTTCGATTGGTGATAAACAGGTGATCGCGTTTAAATGCAACATGTAGAAAAGTATTGCACCTTGAAAAACAATCAGTAACAAAGCTCTAATTAAGATCTGAATGCTCCAACTCGTCTGATAGTGGTCGGAAATTCGATTGACTATGAATTCTATTTGCCAATAAAATGACAATAAATATCACAATAAATCTTGTTGTAGTCAAGATGTGATTGAAATTTGAATTGCCATCAAACACAATGCTTCAGTAGCGATTGCACTGCCTCAGATAATCGGAAATTAATTGAAGATTTGATTGCATAATTGTATATGGACTTAAGTGGTTATAATAGTTGGTCTTGAAATCGAATAAATTTTCATACTTAGGCTTTAAAAAGTGTGTATGTGGCAACAAGTTGAGATTCGTAACTATTAAAACATGATATGTATGCTAATAACTCAACTTATTAAAAAATAAATTATAATGATGATAATAATAATTCATTGTCAAAAATAATGAGATTTAACAATCAGCTCACTATCATGCTCCATTAGGTGCACCTTGTTAAATGGTGATAAAATTCTGATTGCTTAACCAGAGTAAGTGAAAGCAGTAAATAAACGGTTTTTCTTACAGTTAACAGTTTGAATACCATCTTATTTATAATTATTTAACTGGTTTGTTAAAATAGGGTAAAATATCAATTTAATATTAAATATATTGTTATTTGACCATTTTTTCAAGAAATTTCTAACAAAGTTTATCAGTAAGCTATACTGATAAATTTTCGCAATTTATTAAAATAAATGATGTTAGTTAATATCATTTTGAGAGGAAAATTTGTGGAGTTTCTCTAAGCTGTTAAAAGAAACAAACATAAATACATAAATCTATTTTGATAAAAAAAAATGATTAAATGATACACTACCATTGTTTAAATAAATACTTAAGTTTTAAGTATATTCTTTTGATATTTGGCAAAACTCCGGAAGCATTGTTCTCGAATTTATGCCTAATATGTTTCTTGATCTCTATTTAACTAAAAGACAGTGTTTTATTCATTCAATGACTTTGGTAGTAACAAATGATTTCTTTTGTGAATAGATTTAATAAATGATATTGGGGAAAAAAGTTCTTTTAGAAAAGATTTCTTCATTTTGAGAAATAAATAATTTTTCAAAATTATTGAATAAAAATTTGTACAGTTTTGCAGTCATATATTGCTAAATATTTTCTGCGATAATAGGATGTGTTGTTTGCGAAGTAATTTTATTTCTTCCTAGAAAATTATTTATTTTATTTTCATTTAATTATTTTTTTTTTTTTACAGTCGCATTATCTTATTATTGTTTTTTGCCAACTAACATAATAATAAAGACTTATTTGTGAAAAACTTTTAAAAATGAGAAGTATTTAAAAACGAAGTTTTGCGGCACAATATCACTATTATTTCTAAAGATTAAATATTGCTATCAGCTTAACAAATTAAATGATTTTCTCAAGCAGAAAATGCCGGAATTGATCAATGGAAAAAATCTGATGTTCTATCATAGTTACAAGAGATATCATGTAAGTTCAGATACCTTCCAAAAAATTTTACCCTTTCAATGTATTGATGTATTATTATTTTGATGTATTTCGGTATGTATTATCACATCCACCATACTCTTCAATGGTGGAACTTTTGTATAAGTACTTGTTTCGACTTAAAAATAATTAAAAAAAATAATTAAACGCAGAAAAATAATTAAAGGCAAAAAAATTAAAAAAAATTAAATTAAAAAAATTAATTAAATTAAAATATTTTTTTTAAAAAATTAAATTAAAAAAATATTTAAACGCAAAAACTTTTACTGCAAATAAAGACTTCAAAAAGGACTTCAGAAAGTTTTTCCCTGTAAAGATCAGAAGTCTTAGGATTGTTGAATCATGCAACTACCAGAAAGATGGTAACCGTTATTGAACAAAAATGGAATATACAGGGGTTCGTTACTATCCTATTAAGTAATAAATATATGTAGATGCATTTAAAGGAGTGGTATCCATGTTCTATAAAGTGGCTATACAATGCGAGAATAAATCGTTTACAGTGGTACCTTTTAGGAAATTGAGTATTAAGTATTTCAATCATGAAATTAATACGAGGTATGCAAAGAAGTAAATTATAAAATTGCATAACTCTTGGAGTGTCGATGGCTCAGTGTTTGCCTTCCAATGAGGAGAACCGGATTCGAATCCCAGTCGATACGAATTCCGCATCCGGTTTGCACCGACCACAGTGCTGACGTGAAATAATATCCTCAGTGCTAGACGGATCATGAGTTGCCATTGCCATCATTGTAACCGTGGGAGGTTTTTGTAGTTTTCCTCTCCATGTAACTCAAATGCGGTTTAGTTCCATCAAAAAGTCCTTCACGAAGGCAAATTTATCCCAATATTCGATCCAGGAGTTCCCTTGTCTTCTGGATTAGGTTCAAAATTATAGGGTTACGGAGTTGAACATTAGTAATCGTAAACCCACAAAATTGGGTCGGCCGTTCACACAACGACGGCTATGAAATATTAAATAAAACATCATTTCTTGAGTACGTTTAGACATCCAGTGGAAGACGGTGTTAAGAAATAGAAGCCTGAAACTCTCATTTCTTTGGCTAGAATTTCCATCTTTCTGACTAGAATTTCCTTCTACCACGACAAAATAATCTCAAGAAACTTAGTTACCTTAATTTATATTTTTCTAACTTTTCTTAATCTTTTTAAATCAAAACCTTGTGATAACTAGTTCTTTCTCTCTTCTTAGGATCATTTCGAAACGATACGGTGTAGAAAATTCTGAACAAACAAATGCGCGTTTTAGGGCTTAATGCGTCATTTTCTTAGTTTTAACATTCACAAGGTGTCAATTCTTACTAAATCAATGATGCTCTGCAAACTTAGAAATTCAAATTTTTTCTCAGATCTCATACCATTTCTGAGATTTTAACGCTACTTTACTGCACCTAGTCACTCAGTCACTCCTTTTATAATTAACTTTAGTGAAGGCGTACAAAAGCTAAAAATATGCGTAAGAACTTTAGTGGCCCCCTTAAAAATTTAACAAAATATTTTGAATCTTTAAGAAAATTGCGCTATCATTTCTTTCAAAATAAAAAAAATAATATTTCTCTTCTAGAAACCCAATATTTTAATGCCTAGAACTTAAGATTTTTTATTTTTAAAGTTATAGACACGGTTCATAAAAGTTTCACAAAAATATTCCTAATTTATATACATACTAGGAATATTATAATATAAAAGTACATATTATATTTTAATGGCACGGTTTTCCATAAACTAAATTGAATACAAGGGACGGTTAAATATTCTTGTGCACTGGAAACCCTGTACAGAAAAAAAACGGTAAAATTATAAAACTGTATGGTAATATTATTTCTGGCTAAAAAAATAAAAGAAAACGTAATTTTAGTTGATAAAACCAAAATGAACGGTATTTAAACTATTCAGTAATTTCTCTGCTCATAAAGGAATGGTTTACCGGAAATTCTGGTTTTAAGAACTATAGTTCTTATTTTAACACGTATACAGTAGAGAATAGAAAACTGGAAAGCAAATTTAACCGAATAAATGGTTTTTATGGTTTCTAAAGTGCACGATGAAACTACTAAATTTTTATCCAAATTTATCACTAAATATAAAATCATGTTTTATCGCTAATTTTACCAAAATTATTACCAAAGAACTTTGGTAAAAATTGCCGATTTTTTTAGGTTTCCATAGAGACGAAAACACGGTAAATTTCACCAAACTCTGATAGTTTTGACCATTTTTTTTTCAGTGTGCATAATTTAATACAAATATTTAAACTTTAGGAAAATTGCCTATAATTTTTCAAAAAATGATGATGCTCTTTTAGAACATAAGAATTTTTATTTTAATACTTACGAACACTTACAGTTAGTTTAAAAAAATGAAAATATAATTAAAAACCAAAAATTGTGTTAATCTATTATATAAATAATATTTCAAACATTATAAAAAATATTGCGGACGTAATGTAATTTTGAAGAACAAGAAATGCTTTTTTAAAAAGAATAAATATTTAAACAGTCCATCTCCGTTATTTGAATAAATCATTCATTTTTATGTAATCGCCCTTTCGACAATTGGCAGATTGCCGGAAACTTTGTTCTTTATTCTGACATAATAGATACAATTTCTACTTTGAATACTTCAAATGTATTCTAATAAAAGATAGTATTTCAACTGATGGATGAAGGAAGACTGAAAAACGTCTCGGGTTTTAAAAAAAAGAAAAGATAAGTGATATTTAATAAAAGAAAAACAAACATTCTCAGTTTGGTTTCTTTA
Source organism: Parasteatoda tepidariorum (assembly GCF_982258835.1). Taxonomy (NCBI): domain Eukaryota; kingdom Metazoa; phylum Arthropoda; class Arachnida; order Araneae; family Theridiidae; genus Parasteatoda; species Parasteatoda tepidariorum. Next base: position 12,897,383 of record NC_141755.1, on the reverse strand, counting down.
GTTATTTTTAAGGACAGTTTGTCTTAATATAAACGGCATTGTTGAGAAAAATGGAATGATTTCTTGCTTTTCGTGTATTTGAATAAATCTAAATTATTTTGTTTGATTTGGAAGATTTTTAAACTATGTTTGCTTAAAGTGTTTAGATTTCATTATCGTTCAAATAGAAGGTTTTGCTTCAGTGTGTAATATCAGGACTTTTTCATCACCATATTTGTTTTGTTTCCTTTTTCAACTTTGTGATTTTTTTTAATCTAAGTCTGTTTTAAAAGTTATACTAATTATTTGAATTCGTGCTTTAAGTAAGATCTATTTCATTTTTGGAAATAATTTAAAAACCAAAAAAAGAAAAAGAAAAGATTTTGTAGTGAATGTTTAAATGAAATAAGTAAACAAACATTCACAATATTATAAAAATTTAAATATTGTAAAAACTAATCAATAAAATTTATTGTAAATGTGAGAATATTGGTAGTGTATACGCATTATCTTATAGTACAAACAATGAACATCTATTGCAGCGGCTCATAAGTGGTGTTCCCAAAAAGAGTTCAAAGGGGTTCCAAGAGTTAGGACTTTTTTATAACCCAGAACGATTTTGGAACTTTTAATTAAGTTTAAATTTACGAAACAAGCTATTATATATTTAAGATTTCGGTTGCTTTAATATAATTATATAATTGATTTATCAATCAAAAAGAAACATAAAATTTTCTTATCAACAATATGTTGAATAAATAATAATAAAAAAAAAGATTTCGTATTTCCCACCAGGCTTGTCTAATCAAACAAAATAAAGTAAATTTTCTAATAATTTCTTTCTCTAAAAACCATTTTCAACTCTTGTAGCAGTTCTTTTTAGCTTTCATTCCAAAGAAAACCATAATTTGGCACATTTTATCCATTTTTAATTTATGTATATACACCAAAAACGAATTAAGTACTAGACTAGACAAAGCTCTAGGATTGCGAATTTAGCTGTAGGACTTGAAATTTAATTTAAGATTGTAAGTAATTTAAGTAATAAATTGTTAAGTAAGTTATTGTTAAGTAATTTAAATAATAAAATTATGAAAAAATCCATCTTATTTTCTCTTATATAACCGGGGTCAAACAGCCGACACAATTCTGTGTTTTAAACTATCAATTTTCAACTCAGTAACCTTGTAATTTTGATCCCAATCCACAAAACAAAGGAACTCTTTGACCAAGCATTGGAACAAACTAGCTTTCGTTGAGATGAAACTGACTCACATTTGCGTTACTTGGAGAGGAAAACCACGAAACCTCCCAAGGTAAGACCGACACGCAAGGAGATTCTAGCCCATAACTAAGGATATTTTTATGTCCGCACAGTGGTCGGTGCAAGCCGGGAGTGGAGCTCGTATCTACCGGTCACCGCTGGGATTTGAACCTGGTGACCTTATTTGGAAGCGAATTAAATAATCTCAAAATAAAATACTATATTATTGTTGAATACGTTCACAAATATATTTATATACTTTTTTCTTGTAAAATTGGGACTCTACCAAAAGAAGTTTGATCGTTTAGGGTTCCATTACCTAAGCAAAATGAAAACCGCTGATCTATTGTAACATTATATACTGTACAATTTTCAGGTAATCACCCACTTGTGCCCTTTTAAATTTTCTGCCTTTGCTACTATTTTTCCGCGACGTTTGTGATCATGAATTGCTATACAGTTTTCAGTCCTTTTGCTGCTCCCTACGTCTTCTACATCCTCCAAAAGTTTGTCGTTACATTTTTGTAACAGCGTGTATTCACATTTATAATGATAGTAAATAACTATGGTCAAAACAGCCGGAATATGTGTAAAAGTGTGCATGTGAACATTAATTATATTCTTATTACATATTTAGTATTCCGTGTTTCTTGTGTACGATATAGATTTTGAGTTTTTAGAATAACGGTGTGTGTAAATTTTAATAAAAGTATTATTTTGTTTTTCTTTTAAAAGTTGTTTCTTACATATGGTAAAATTTACCGCATTTCTGGCTATATAGAAGCGTTAAAAAGTCAGGAAATTTCGACCGATTTGCTTTGGTAATAGCTTTTGTAAAATTAGCAATGACATTTGATTTTATAATGTGTGAAAATTTGAAAAATCTGGCAAAATATGGTAGTTTTTATCATGATACCTTAGAGCATGGCATAAAAACCATTTATTCGATTAAATTTACTTTTCAGTTTTGTATTTCTTACCAAATTATTTGAAAATAAGAACTATAATTTTTGAAAACGAGAAATCCCGATTAACCGTTACCATATGAGAGGAAAAATTACCAAATGAATGATTTAAATACCGTATATTTTGGTTTTATTCAGCAGAATTAGAATTTTTTTTTAAACTAGAAAGGTCATAACTATAAAATACCATAATTTTTCAGATTTTTTTTTCTCCACATACACCCTTAGAAAAATTGGTTCATTATTGGATCATAATACCTGTACTTTGGAACTTAATACGAGGAAAATTTGCTGCAATTTTAATAAAGAGTTAAATTAAACCACGTTTCCTTCAAATTAAACAGTAAAATAAAATAGCTAAATTTATCTATTAGAACACTTCCTCTCTTATGCTATAATTTGCTATTTTTGATAGTACCAACCATAGGTTAAAAAATATAGTAATATGGTTCAGCATAACACTCTACTAAAATTGCTACAAGTTAAAGTGAATTTATGGTTCAACGCCCGTTAAAATTACAAAAATTGTTTTTAGTTCCCCAATTTTTATTCACTGATCTGATTACTAAATATTTTATACTTAGCTACAGAATTATCACTCAAAAATTATTTCAAATATATCAACAACGAAATAATTATTTTCCTCATATGCATTTTATTCTTAAATTATTGAATTCTTTCCGAAATATATCTTCAATTCAGTAACAGTAATGACTCATTTATTTAATTTTTATTGACGTAAACTGTATAAAATTCTTTTCAAAATATAAATTTAGTTTTTGTATAGATTAACTTATCTAATTTATTTCATTTTTATAATATATATTCAATTTGTTTTGCATTAAAATATTTTAAGTTCAAAAGAGTCCAGCAAAACTTTTAAAAATATTTATTATTTAAAAATAAATTATATTTTTTTGATCTGTATTCAAGTATTTTTTTTTTTTATATATATAATGGCATTTAAGTTTAAAAAGTTCAAATATTATTTTGAATATAGTTTTCAAATAGTCGTTTAAGGAACTGATTTCAAGGAAATTAAATTATGTGTAGCTAAATAGATAGTAAAACAAAATTATTTTAATTATTTACAAAAGTAATTTCAACATGAAATAGATTAAATCAATTGAGATTATTGAAATATATGACATGCATATTTTTACAAAACTTTGCTTCGAAATATTATACTTTATTGATATCTTTCTGGTTTGTTCTAAAGCAGTTCAATAAAATGAATGTATTTTACAAGAGGAAGGAGGCAGCTGTTTAAAATGTATTCATTTATTTAAATATATTCTTCGGTATTAATGGTACTGAGAGTGTATTTGAACAAAATAGGAAATTTACATCTTTCTGTTAGAAATTAATTTTAATCTGATCAAATATGTGACCTCTTACTACACATTTATTAAATTTATGAATTCTTTATATTGGCGTTAAAATTGTACAAAATCTATTTACTTAAATTATTATTATTATAATTACGCACTATTATTATTATTATTCTTTCATTTTAATTCGACATTATATTTTTATAGTTAAACATTATATTTTTTAAAATCGAAAATCAATTAATTTTATTATCTATGTGTTTACTATTTTTTTCGAAATTTAGGTTTCATTCATTTTTAAGCAAACTGAGAGCAAATTGATAATTTGCATAACTTTATTTAATGTAGACTTATAAGTTTGACCAAAATATTAAACTTTATTACTAAAAATTTTACAATTGCAATTTTAATATTGTTTTTTTTATTCATTGTATTGATAAAACAAACAAATAAAACTATCAAAAATCAGAAACAATACTTGTAATATGAAAGTTTAAATGATAATTGTAAACACTATTAAACTTTCAAAATAAAAGTGATATTTGTGTTTATTCATATTTGTAATTAATGTATTATTTTTCTGGAATATGAGCGCTCTCGGAAATAAAACTTTCACTTTTGACGAGTTAGCAATCTTTGAGCAGTATTTCGTTAATTTTGAGAATAATTTCGTCACGAAATCGTGTGACGAAATGCGAACTCTTAAATGTATGACAAATATGTTACCTCAACTTGAAATCCGTTTCCTTGAAGATGTGACGAAATCGGCACTTTCACGAAATCTTTGTTCGGAGCATATACCAAGAAACAGTTCCGTCAAAAATGAAGAAAGTTTCCTGGTAATCGAGTTTTCATTTTTTACAGAGAAGTTTCTTACTTAAAATAATCAATACAGTCGGGAAGAGCTCTTATACCACCCGAGAGCCAAATTGGGGTCGCATGTCGTAGCCTAATTTTATATAAACTATACGTTTGACAAACTATACATTTTTTATTCATGAGATAGCATATAATTTCTGGCATGAAAAGGACTGTGTTACCTTGTGAAAACTGCTTAATTTAAAGGTTTAAAGGAACGTTTTAATTTAAAAATATAATTTTAAGTTACAAAATGAAGCAGGATTTATTAAAAAAATGTAAATACCGTATAATACAAATGTTAATACAAATGTATTACAAATGTAATACAAATGCTTGAATACAAATTTATTACTTATACCAGTCGCATTCCAATTATTTCAGGTAGCAAAATTTTACATCAGGCAGAATTTGGAAATAATACCACATAGCTTCAATACATTTTATAACGATTTTAAATTTTCATTTCAATTAATTACATAAAAAGCTTAGATAGAAAAAGAAAATTAGTAGCAGGAAACTTTATCAAACCTAATAAAATATTCTACTTTTACAGAGCCTTTCGGTAATTAATTATGATTAATCATCATAATTAAGGTCATTAATCTTAATTAATTTGCCAGTAAATTTAAAAGAAGTAGCTAGTTTATGTATTAAAAACCTTTTAAATGGGAAAAAAATAACTCTCACCATTTCTCATAAAGTAGAATTTAAATTATTTCCAGGAGGGGGGGGGACAATATAAATAATTTTATAAAATTTACAGCAAAATGAATAAATGCAATATTTTTGGAAACTAGATTTTATGCATTTATTTAACTTTTCAACAAATTAATGCAAGTTGAAATTTATTAATACTTTGATAAATTTCAGAAATATATAAATTTACTGGTTTACATCTTGTATTGCGCTGTTACATGTAGGGCTAACTGGTATTAAAAAGTACTAATTAAATATACCCTGTACCGATCCAATTTGCAATACTGGTACTGGTTAAAAATGGAACTAACAAAAAAAGTTTTTTTTTAAAAAAAATTCTGTTCCGCATAATAAAAAAAAATATTTTTCATAAATATTGTTATTTCATTGCGATTGAAATTTTCATTGAGAATTAATTTTCAACTGCTACATTTTGAATTGAAATTTCGGTATTTATATGTATTTAAATGTAATGTAAGTATTTACTTAAGAAATTGTTAAAAAATTTCCTCAGCAATTAGAAGAAATTAAAAACAAAAAATTCTTTAACGCATGCCTTAAAATTAAAACCAACACAACAGACGGAATTATAATTCTAAGCATCAACTACATATACAGGATACTGAATTTATTGGGTAGGGGAACGAAAATATTTACACTGGTACCAAGGTTTATGAGGTAAAAGGTGCAGCATTGTCCGCGATTGTTGGTTGAAAAAAATTAGCTAATTTTTCTCTAGGGGTTATTATATCCAAAGCAAATCTTTAAAAATTTCCTCACGAATCTGAAATGCTAAAGAAATGTGTAAAATAAACCATAATATTGCATTATCGATCAATTGAAATGAAATTGTTTACTTACTGACTGCTTCAATTACGTCAGCTAAAAGAACGCCATCAGATATATCCACCTGTAGATCTTGGATATTACGCTTATAGCGCCCACGATCCAAATAATGATTGGCCCAATCAGTATAAATCTGGAAGAAAAAAAAAAGAATCTATCAGTATTAAATTCACTTTTTATATTTAATTTACAAAACGAAACTGTGCATCCCTTTAAAAGTTTGATGAAGTACTTTTAATTTTAAATTTGTTTAGGCAAAATAAAAATTAGTGCAAGATTCAGGTAAAATCACCAAAGAAGTTCAATCCGGTATTTGATATTTACAGTTAAATCTTAAATTTTAGATGAAAAAAATTTAAATAATGCACATTTGTTTCATAAAATTTACGTTATATTCTCGCATGGACAACAAAAAGCTGTAATAAACTGAAATGACGATGTGAGAGACATGAAAAGTTAAAAGCGAACAGTTCATGTAAACAAACAAATTATTCTATACTTTTGCATTGTGTATGCTTATTAATTTACAAAGTTAGCATGATAACTGGGAGCTATATTTTAGTTTTAATGCTGTTTAATAATTAACGTGAGGGTAAAATATGTTTTGTAAACAGAGATCGGCTAGAAAATATGGTGCTTATTGATTCAAAAAATTGTTTTTAACTCTGGCAATAAAATTCTTTTAATTAAACAATTTTCGTTTTGAAACATTTTTTTTATCGCTTTCAATAAATTTTGTTTAAATAAAGTACTTAAAATTATTGTGGTTATATTTACTGAAATTTATAAATGTATGCATAAGAAAAATTCTGTAAATTATTCATTGAAAGATAATTTCCAACTAACTTTGAAATGTATGGAACATGGAATGTCTCATACGAGTCTTTTTATACTAATTCATATCTTAAAATAGATTCTATTATTAATTCGAAGACGAAATAAACCTTTCTTTCCAGTGAGTCATAAAAATTCAATATTACTGTTAAAAGATTATTTTCTGATGTTAAGGGGTGACTGTAATAATTCTTGGAAATATACGCATTAAGAAATTCCCAAAAATTCCCTATCGTCTATACGGCGCTTTCTGTTAAAACAAATCAAGATGTTTAAATTTTCCCCTTTGAATGATGCTCGATTACGTAATAGAAATATTGCAACCAATTCTTTTTCAGAATACTTATTTGAAATGCGAGGCAACCTGAAAATATGTGGCATTTTCAAGATGTAAGTGCTTATAGAACTGTGATCTTAATAGCCATACCCCAAACCCCAGATTTAGGGATGTTGAATAAAAGTTGTTGACTAAGATGTTGAATAGAAATTAGAAGAAACTAAGAAGTATGCGTCGCCTCTAGAAAACGCTTGTTTTTCTATGAAAAATGCCTTAATAGTATATGTACATAAATCAAATTGAATGAAATGTTTGCAAATCAAAGATTTCAGAGTATAAATGTTTTAGAGGATAATTATAATTATATCAGGGTATAATTATATCAGAGTATACTTTTAGAATTTTATTTTAAGAATGAGTGCACATATTAAGTATACATACAGCGTACATACAAAGTATACATAAAGCATACATATAAAGTATACATACAGCATTTATGCAAATCAGCATACATGCAAAGCTACACTTATATCGATATGTATCCAATAGGTGAGGTCCCGCAGTGGATTGATCGTTAAGACACGGTTCCCAGCAGATCACCGAAGTCAAGCATTACTAGCAGCGGTCAGTGTGTGGGTGGATGACCACTTGGATCAGTCTATGAAGGGGCCGAGGGTGTGCGGTATTGGTATTCGTTAAACAGTTCTACCGTAAAGTGCTCGACTTTGTGTGCAGGTCATTGGGCTACCAAAGCGGGGTGCCATTCCCACTGCAGAGGATCAAAATTGTGATGGCATGTCTTCGCATCATCCTCAGGGATGCTTCCCAGACCGTCGCCAATAGCCCATTGTGCAGCTCTAGTGCGACGTAAATGAACGACAACAACAAGCAATGGATGGGCGAAATGAATTTGAATTAAGCAGCAATTCAAAAGCATTTTAAGGGAACGTAAGCACAGCGAGCAGAGAGATAAAGATTCCAAGTACATATATAATAGATTTCATGCTTAATTTAGTAATTCATCTGTGAAAAGTGCATTAAATTATAATAACCATTCAGCTTCTAAGAATTGTTAACACTCATTAGATTTATAAATTGTAACGTAAAGATGACGAATTTATTAAGTTACCATTTTTAACCACTTTCATAATCACTTAATTAGTATGAAGTCAAGCAAATATTTATTTATATATTAACAAACTTATCGGTGATTTAATTCCAATAAATTCTTAAAAATTAATTTAAATAATAATTTACTTCAAATAACTTCCGGGATTAGTAAAATATTCAAGATGCTTGTAAGAAACGTCAAAATATGAATAATGAAAGATTGAGGGAAAGCATGTTTCATATCACAGAGATGAAATATGAGGAGGATGAGTAGAGGAAGAAGAAGAAGAAAAAAAAGAAAAGAATATGCATGATGCAGAATTAATGAGGCCCAACGGAAGAAACCTTCCCTGCCCTGTTTGTATACCTTAAACACACCGATGCAGGCAAAACGTAAGACAGAAACGCAAGATTAATGTGAGCTAACGTTTTGAGAAGCACGCAATCTAGCCTTTAAAAGAAATGTTTTTAAGTTCTTCAGCTTAACTGATTATGCTTGTATTACATTGAGAAGAATACTAAGATAGGAAAAGAAAAACTAGCACTTTTCTGTTGAAGATATTAAAATTGTTGGAGTGGGGTTGGGTTTGAGAGTATTGTGGATGGAAGAATGAGCTGTAAATGTTTAATTTCTTTGTAATGAGGGGGTATTTTTTACCTCGGGAGAACATGAAACCCTTAAAAAAAGGACGAACATGAACGCTGTAGAAGGAAGAAAGTATTGATTTGAAAGTGATTATAGAGGAATATTTTCCTACTTTTTTAAAAAAAATGATATTTGGGCTTTTTTTTAAATCGTAACGATTTTAATGAATATTCAGTTGATTGTTGAGAAAAAAATGCTTCAAATAAAGAAAAATAAAACTGCGATGATCGCATTATTAAAAATGTGATAATTAATACTAACTACGTATATTGCTGATGAGTTAAATAATAACTATATGCATAATAAAGAAATAACTTAAGAAATTTTGCAATCGATCCGTTGAAAATATCTATTAACGGTGATAATAACGATACATTTTTTAATTTAATCTTTTGTAGACGGCTGGTACAACAGTTGGACTTAAATTCTTTTTTTCTGTTATGGAAACTTTGATAGGGTAAGAAACATGTTATGTTGAGAAAGATATGTTAAAGGCATAACAAATATGTTATCACAAAAATAATTTTTGCCTTTCATATAATAAATAATTTTATAAAGCAAAAAGTTGGCCATAACTGTTGTACTAGCAGTTTCCAAAGAGTTAAATTTTATTTCGGTATTAAATATGGTTTTTGTATACCCTTTTTATGTAGTTAGTGAACTCTTGTTAAAGGTATTATTTTGTATTTGATATTTGCAAGTATTTTATTTCTAAAAGCAAACATTTAAATCTTATAGAAATTTCAAAATGGTGATATTTAAAATATGTATACTTGGTGGTAATTTAATAACCTATATTCTTATAAAAATGGAAATCAGATAAAAAAATTTGAGAACGAAGTAAAAATTTATGAATTCTTAGAAAAATGGATCGAAGCCGCCTTAAGATTGGACTGATAATTCCCTTATGAATATCTACATTACGTTGAAAGTAATTTAATTATCTACAACTTATTTAAAAAAAAAGCAGAATGGATATGAATAGCTTGGAGCGAATTTTGAAAATATGGTTTAATGGAAATAGGGATTTAAATAATCCTGCAGAAGTACGAAATTTAAAAACTAGTTGAACACATAAAATATTTAGAAAATATAAAAAGCAATTGATTTTCTGAAATGTTAAGAGTTAAAAAGGATGATCTCCCTAAAGGAATTTATGTTTGTATAAAATTTATTTATAAATGCTTCATAGTTTGGCTTCTTAAAAACATATTGGAAGCTTATAGTTTCTAAAAACTCTTTTTAATAATAATACTACTTCAACATTTCTAAATTAGAGAGTTTTGAGTAACGCTTATCTTATATTACAACAATTAATTAAGAAAACTAAATACCGAAAAATAAAATATGTATCGCTTTTTTATTTCACCGTTATTTAAAAATTACTCGAGGTTTATTTTCAAAACTACATTAATAAAATAATTTTTTAAAACTTTTTCAGTTTAAAACATTTTACTTTCTTCAGATTAGAAAATTGATGACATAAAAGAAAAATAAACTAATCGTAAAATATTTTATCTAAAAAAGCTTTTCACTAGTTTATATTTAAAAAATCGAAATGTTTTAAATAAAATATTTCAATCCCGTTCCCTGGAGACTGAAAGGAACTGGTGAACGCAAATATTTATTTTAAATTATAACACTTTTGAAGTTAAGCTTAATTAGAAACGAAGCAATTTTAAAGCTTAAAGCGAATTTTTAATTTATTTAAAAATACAATTCCTTTACTCTTTTTTATCTTTCACCTGCATATTTTTCGGTGGAATATCCTACCACTCTGTCTAATTTTTAGAATAATTAGTCATTTTCTAAATGTCATACCGACTCGCTACACTTCAAATCATTTTTGGACGAAAAATCTCGAAATTCTCACGCACTAGATTATGAAATAGTCCAAAGTCTGTCAAAAGCGATGATTTATGGGTACCCAAACTTGGATGTTTTCCTGATTAATGGCTTGAATGATGGAAACCCCAGGTGTATTAGAAATTCAGTCATATATTTGCACTTTTATCATTCCGTGTAGAAACACAAAGGAAAATGAAAAATAAAAAAAGGATGCATATACTTAAAGTAGTTTTTGATAAGACTTTTGGATCTTTTCTAATTGAAGTGAAAGATTGCGTGAAAAGTTTAGGTATGTCGGATGCATTGATATTTTTTTGATTCATTCAACTTTGGGTAATTTGTCAATTTTCGAAACAACTGAGATATTAATTTTTCCGGAATGACGTTAAAAAATGTTTTTGTACTCATAAAGAAGGTATCTTAAGTGTCACATGCAAATTGAGCTGTTTTTTGTTTATTATTTAGTGATACATTTTTGGTATTTTGAAGTCATTATTAGGTTAGTGTCTAAAGCTACAATTTTTACTATGAATACGTCGCAAAGTTTTGACACGCTTTTTAAATGAGTAAATATTGACTGTAAAAAGTTGCTTTAATTTTAAAAAATTTGTATTTTAATAGGAAACTATAATATTTGTGCTCAAAAAGGTCAAAACTAAAATATTAAAATTAACACTTTTAAAAAATAATCTATTGTATTGAAATATATATTCCAAAGTTTCTAATTATTTTACAATCCTTTTTTAAGAGATTAATCTATTTGTATCATAAACACTCTAATTAGATATTGTTATTGTTTTAAGTATCTTAAAAATAATTTTCAACTGAATTCCTCATTACAAAGTGAGCAAAGTGTTTTGCAAGTCTTTAAGAATTTTTCACTCAAATTTGCATTTTCAACTATTTATATTTCCGAAATAAAGCAAAAGAGAAACAAATAAAGTTTAATTTACATTAATTCTTCAGCAAGATAATTTTATAAATTTATTTGCTTGATTTGTAAGTAAAATTTTTCTGATTCAAATTTATATTATAGATCGATTTGCGTCTGAACTATAATTTTTTAAATGTTCTTATGTTTATGATTAGCACCACAGTGATTGTAAGACAAGATTTTATGTAAATCACCTAAATCATACATAACAGGCAGCGATCAGTAAGCTGGTGAGTGACCAGTTTTGATCAGAGTGTGAAGAGACCGAGGGTGGGAGTTATCAGTCCTCTTTGAACTATTTTATCGTTAAGTACTCAACTTTAGCGTTGGTCTTTGAACTACCAAAGCGAGGAAAAGATCCTTTCTGCAGAGGATCAAAATTTTGATTTCATGTCTTTGGTTCCAAATCATCGTCAATAGCCTATTGTGCAGTGCTAGTGCTAAATTAATAAAATATTACTACTGCTAAAATTGTTTATATCGTATTACCCTTGCACTCTCAGAAACATAGGTATATCCACGAACCATAATATCGATAAATTCTTTCGCAACCTTAATAAGTTGTTAAATTGGTCTTCACTGGGAAAAAATTTTGGTATAATTACTGTACTGTATGGTGATAACATTTCTGGTAAAAAAAAAGTTTAGTTAATAAAAACAAAATATATTTGGTTTTATAAACTAGAACGGTATTTAAACCATTCCTCTCTTGAAATTTTTCCATTCGTATGATAATGGTTACTCGAATATTCTGCGTTTTAAAATTACAGTTCTTCTTACAACACGTTTCGTAAAAATACAAAACTGAAAAGTAATTTGAATAAAGTCAATGGTTTTTATACTTTGCTCAAAGGTATCATGATAAAATTACCAAATTTTATCTCATTCACCAAATTTTTTCGAATATTATAAAACCATATTTCATTGTTAATTTTGCAAAAAATCATCATCAAAGCTCTTGGATAAAAATTACCGATCTTTTTGGTGTTCCGATAGAGATAGAAACAAGGCACATTTCGCTATATTCTGGTAGTTTCGACCTACCTTTTTTTTTTCTCAGTGTATATTTCCTTTCAAATTGAATCGTTGTATCATTTACTTCCATTAAAGAATAGTTTGCTCGAGAATATGTTTCAGCTAAGCACCGTAACAAGTTTAAGCAAATTAATTTATATTTCAACACGCAGTGTTATTTTTTATGGTTGCAGGTTTAATATTTTAAAAGAAAATAGAAATTATTGAAATTATTTTATTGAAAACGCTAAGAATCTTCAGATTTACTCATTTTTAGAATTTTTCATTGCTTATAAGCAAAACATTTTTTTCCTTCTTTCTCTTCTTTTTGCATATTATTAATGCGTTCTGGTATATTACAAAATATATTATTAGCTAAACTCTGAAAAAATTTCAAATCAAATTACAATATATAGTGCCGGCACTTTGGGTGCATCATCTGTAAATTCCATTTTATCGTAAAATATTCCATCGTAATTTTTACAGTGATATTTATTTGAAGTGATTCATTGTTTTTACTGTAATTATTACAGTAAAAATTTCGGTATATCAGATTTTTGTTCCTTAACAAGTTCCGGTAAAATGAATTTTAGGGTAAAAAGTACCGACATCCTGAGTTCTGCTGCTTTTTACCATAATTTGATCTGGAATAATTGTTTACAATGTAGAGACTAAATTTAGCATAAAATCGAAGCTCATTTTTATGCTCAAGGATAATCTGAAACGGTTTTTCTTTTTCAATTTTATCTTTTTTCATTTCTTTTTTTTTTTTGACAATTTTTGATTGAGTGGATTCATTTTTCTAAACTTTTGCTTTTAGCATAAAAACTACATAATTAATCAGCTTAATATAATGAATAAATACAATTTTAGGAGTATTGCCAAAAACAATGCTAGCATTTGTAACTAAAAATAACCATTTTTTTAAACGAATTTCATACACCAACCAATTACAAACAGCTAAATAACATATTTCAAAATGCCGAATTACAGGAGAAAATATATTAATTAGCATTTTATAATATAGAAATTATTTACGGGAAAATATTTAAAATTAAATATATTATACCTGAAAATTAAACATTTATTACTCAAGATTCTGTGACAGCAATAGCTTTCTAACTATTTTTCCATAAATTTCGCTTTCCAAAATATTTAGTGATCATGAACTAGTGCTGATCCAAGAATTTTTAAACCGAGTGACTAGCCTCTGCAATCATGTGATGTTTATTGAAATAGATCGTGTTATGCATTCCTTTTTTAACAAAAAAATCTTATAAATAAAAAACTTGTAAACAACTCCTTCCGTAAATGACGCATTTCATTTCCATAAATAAAAGATTTGAGCATATTTTATTAGAAGTGTAGGAAACAATGCATCAGACGAAATTAGAGATTTAAAAAAAATCATAATCATTCCAGATATTATAAAATTTTATTTTATTTTAAATTTTTTCCTTTAAGTCCCATATTAATGATTTTTCTTTTAACTAACGTAATTCTAAATGAGTTTACACAACAGTTCATTCATATTTATCGTGAATATTTCTTTCTTAAGGTGGATTTTCAAAAGAAAAGGATTTCCTATAAAGCCAATCGTATTCTTAAGTTTCTTTAGCATAGAAAACTATCTGAGAGTATCTCGGTACTTTAACCCTCCTTCAGGATTACCCATAATCCCTTCCTCCCACCTAATTGAATTCTATATTAAGTTATCCATTGTTTCTCTCCGGGTTGGCAATCTCCAGCCCGATTGTTTGCACACTGGATTGAAAACTGTTTGGGCTTTTTTTTTTCTTCCACGTTGAGTGCAAAGCGTCATTCATACTTTTTTACGGGGACTGTCTTGAATAAAACTGTGGTAACTAACGGTGAAAAAAAAATTCAGATATTGAAATTTTAATTAAATTTTTGGAGACATTCTTTTCGCTGTGAAAAAACATTCTCTTTGTTCCTTATGTAAGATATGTTGATATAAGGAAGGTAAGTATTGTTAAAAATAGGGAGAATAATTTAGCTTTCATAAATGCTTAATTTCTTGGAAAGTAATGATTTTTTTTTCTAAGTTTAAGCTTTGTTTACATTAATGTTAAGAAAGTATTAATTTCGAAAAATCATTAGTTTTTTATTTAAAGGGCATGGAGTGTTTAAGCGTTTTTTACTCATGTATTTGGAATAAGAAAGGATCAATAGGATGAACAGATAGTGGTTGTAAATGCTGTTTAAATATTAGTAAATATAGCGCTTACACTTACAGAATAAAAATACACTTTCTGAAATATATTGCTTACATTTTCGACATCTAATGCTATTTAATAATAAATTTTTTATTAGGTGATATAATGGATTTTTCAGGATGTAATTTCGTTTTTTCTCAACAGAGGAATTAATTGTATTTTTTCGTAGCCACTTCACACTCCAGTGGTATAATTATTATAAACTTTAAAAGCTGATATAGGAAGTTGGAAAAAAGCTCGTTGATTCTATATAGTAGTTTCTGTTTTTCTTTATTTCAGAAATTTAGACATCACAGAAGTTATTTTACTGAACGCACTTAATTCTGTATTATCGGCAATATTGATTCAGCATTGAACCAGTATCAGTACTTATGAATTATAACACTTTGTTCTTTTCTGCAAACTTAATAAGATTATAAATTGAACTGTGTTCAGGATCAAGTTGAATCATATTACAGTATATTCATATTACTAAGTTTTTTTACTGCCTTAATTAGATGCTATTTTGAACCGTGTTCATAGCCAAGTTGAACCATATTACAGTATATATATAAGACTAATTTTTTTTGTATCTTAATTAGATGTTAATTTAAACCATGTTCATGTCCAAATTTAACCATATTACAGTATATTCGCAAAAGATGAAATTTTCCTGATAGTACGGTTGAGGCAATGGTTCAGTTGTCCAGGAACTGAATTGTTATTCTAACGAACTGGGGTTTAATTCCCAGTAGTGGTTTAAAGCCCATTTCGGCAGTTGAGCTTTTCTGGGAAGTGATGGTGGTCTGTAAGCCGTGCTAACCACATTTCCACATACTGTTGTTCACGAAATTCTTAAGCCTTAAACTCGTGTCGTGGTGGCTCAGGGGAAAGAGCATTCGCCTCACAATGAAGTGACCCAGATTCAAACCCAAGTGGTGACTGGTTGGCACAAATTCTGCTCCTGTCACTAACCACGGTGCTGACGGTGCCTCTGCGGTAGACGGATCATGGGTTGGAATCCCCTTGTCGTGGTTTTCCTCTCCATGTAACGCAAATGAGGGTTAGTTCCATCAAAACGTCCTCCACGAAGGCTAGTTTGTCCATATGCTTGATCCAAGAGTTCCATTGTTTACTGTGTGGGTCAGAATTGAGTCAGTTGTTCAACGTCGGTTATGAAAGCCTTAAATTCGATACCCCCCTGACCTATTTTTATGTTCAAGTACCCTAGGATATTATTATTTTACTTTAATTTTTCTTATGCATACATTTGGAAAACTTAAATTTATTTTTTAACTCTTAAATAAATTTTCGGCATTTTACACTAATGTAAACGTAATTATAAGATGAATTAAAAACTTTTATACACATTTCCTTATATTTCTCGAACTAGAATATTAGCATAAAAGGAAATTTTATCTCTTCTAACTACCTACAAAAATTTTAATAAACTGGGAAGAATTGTGAGATAAATTAAAACTTTGTACATTGTTTGGTGGAAAACTTTCTTAATGAGACTGCTTTTCCATTATGTTTATGACCTTCCACTTTTCTATCAGTAACTGACGAGCATTAACTTTATATTATACTTTTCTCTTTTCAAATTTTTATCGTAAACAAAAGTTTGTTACCATTTCGTAATTAGCGGTTTAGAAATTATCGTTACTTAAGGTAAAGAGTTTAGAGATTAGTGGTTATTCTAGAGTTGTTGTTTAGTTTCTTTTTCAATGCAGAGAAATGGAATTGCTAGCTCGAGGAGATTACCTAGAATTTCTGTAAAGGAAAGAATAAAGTTCGTGAATGTGTAAATGGGCATACTACAATATTCTATTAACATTCGTTTTTACTACAGCCTTAAACCGCTATATTGGACTCCTGATATAGTGAACAATAAGTTGTATTGAATTTTAGCAGTGGTCTGGTTCGAAGTGTTATTTATTACAAGGTAATAGCGGACCTCAGAAGTGGGTTGCATGTGTATAGTAGACTTAAATTTCTTTTTTTGAAGTAACTTAAATGTTACAAACTTTTCAGATCTTATCCAAATACATTACCTAACATCACGTGTATTTTGTTTTACTGAATGAAAAGATCAAATCTTTACTCTAACATTTCAATTTTGGGCAACCCTCTAAAAATTTATTTTTAGCTGTTTTTTTGCAAGTTTTTGATACAGAAATGCACAGAAGCAAAACCAAAATCTACTTAAATAATGCACTAAACTTTTGCATAATTATTAAGAGAAATTATATTACTATCTACTTACGCAAATTTAATAAATTATATTAAATACAAAAGTTTCATTATTTTAAAAATGCTTTGAAGCTTTTATAAGGAGATCTAATTACAACTTACTGCAGTGTATCTACCACTACAAAAATATAATTTCAATTCATTAGAATATATAAGACATGTTAACTCAATTCTATGGTGGGGAACCCTTTTATAGATGAAGGTTGACTTAGACGATATGTACTTTCCTCGCATTGGTGACCCGGACGTGATGTGAACACGCCTACTTTGGGAGAAACGCCCACTACGATTTGAACTGAATCATATTGTCATACGATCATATAATCATACGATCAATGGATGGTCTACATTGAACAGTTGACTAGCTACTTGTGACTGCGACATTGTCCTTCTCAAGCTGTTGTTTCTCTGTCACGATCACGTACAACGTATACACTCGACTGCTAAAGGAAACACAGGAGCGACCACGACAGTGAACTTAATACAGCTCTTACGATCAGCACTCAAGAAGTACGGTGGTCTTAATACAGCTCCCCCGGATTCTCACAAAACAGCAATGAATCTACTAGTGGCATCCTGTTCATCGAATTCTATCACAGATATAATTTCATTGGGGGAGTACTGTAGTGTATCTACCACTACAAAAAATAATTCCAATTGGTATATAACACATGTTAACTCGATTCTATGGTGGGGTATCTTTTCGTAGATGAAGGGTGACATACTCGATATCATGTCCGGGTCACCAATGTTGGGTGAATATATATCGACTATGTCAACCTGCATCTATGAAAAGGTACCCCACCATAGAATCGAGTTAACTTGTCTTATATACTAGTGAATTGGAATTATATTTTTGTGGTGATAGATATACTTCACTCACTGAATAGAATCATGATGAATTTGAACTTAATTCTATAAATTTAAATCACAACACCTAGCGAAGAATACTAGACACGAAAGCAATTCGGAAAATTCAAATATTAAAGCCAACTTTTTAAAATGAGTATTGTTAAACTATTCCTATAATCTTAAATAGTCAAATCTATTCTTTAAATATTCAGTCAACGGAAAAATTAAACAATAAGCTTGTAATGTGAAAAATTTCAGTCAATAGTGCAAACGAATTCTAGTTATTTATCTTTCAAACCCCGAAAGGCACCAAAATCCGGAATTATTTGTCAAAGGAATTCGAAATTATCTTTCATACAGGAAAAGCACGGATTTACAAACTTTGAACAATATGGGCCATTTAATGTGAAGTTGATTTAATTAACGAATATATTTCATGCTCCTTAATTTTAAGAGGAAATGTGAAATCTAATAAGCAAATATAAGGTTCATGTAATGACTGTTTCTAAATTTAACTTATTGATTTTATGACAGCTTATTCTCCCGGAAAATATAATTTTAGGCTTTATATTTCAGAAAATTAATATTTGATTGTAACAAAACTTACTAGAAAATATTTATGGAATTCATTGTTTATTTATTCAATATGTTTAATTATTTATTTGAAAAAATATTATTTTAGATCTTATATCAAAGAAAATAATTATTTGATTGCAGTAAAAAATATCGGAAAATGTTAACATAATTGAGTGTTTACGTTTTCAATGTGCTTAATAATATTCCAACTTATTGACCACTTATTCATACTTATTCACCACTTGACAACTTATTCACCCAGAAAATATAATTTTACGCTTTATATTTGAGAAAATTAATATTTGATTGTAACAAAACTTACTAGAAAATATTTATAGAATTCAGTGCTTATTTATTCAATATGTTTAATTATTCATTCGAAAAAATATTTTTTTAGATCTTACATCGAAGAAAAATTATTTGATTGCAGTAAAAAAAAACGGGAAATGTTAACACAACTGAGTGTTTACGTTTTTAATGTGTTTAATAATATTCCTCATAAAATACTGTTTCATATTTTGCAGTTTTTAACAGAAATGTCTATTCGCTGATAACAATTTATTTGAAAAGATTATGTACTTTTAATATGTTTAATAATATTCATTATAAAAATATTATTTCAGATCGCACTTTTCAGAAAAATGAATATTTGTTCATAATAATAATTTTGATTATGTTATGTATTTTTAATGTGTTTCAAATTTCCAGGTCTATAATGGTATCTATTCTGATTCAGAATTCATGATTTGAGTGTGCATAGATTTAAAAATAAATAAAAATAAGCTGAACTAAGATTTCGGTTAAGGTGAAAACAAAAAAGAGAGATGTTATAAATGTTGAGAATGGTTATCAGGGAGGCTTATTTTCTTATTGTTGAGTTAATTTATTTTGAATCGAAAAATTTGATGGGTTATACTATTGTAATTTTCATAATTTCATGTCCTTTCATTGTTTATTTAGCTTATTATAGATATATTTTCATTGATATTTAACTTTTTATGAAAATAATCGAAATATTAAATTAAAAATAGATTATTAATGGTATAAATATAATATAATAAATGTATAAATATAATTACGTTTAAATATAATAACGTATATATATAATTACGTTTTTCCAGGATTTAATACTGGTTTTAAAAAAAAGAGTCTTTAATATCAGAATCTCAGTATGAAAGGTCTTTTGGGTACTGCTGGTGCGAGATATACGTATTTCAAGGACATATAATTAACGCGAGATAATATTTCCAGCTTGCAGTAGTAAGAGATTAAAGTTTAACATTCAAAGCAAATTTTTGCTAATTAATATTTAAAAATTAAGATACATAATGTATCAATTATAGGCAAAATATTAAAAATGTCGACAGTTAAAGTGGAGGACAAACTCTCTTGCTATTTTATAAAAATTTAAAAAAAATGGTAATGTGTTAGTTTGCTATCTCTATCACGCATATAAATTAAATTTTAACTATATCTGGTGGTAATTTCCCCGTTTAAGTCTTAAATTCTGTTTTAAAAAGTAATACACAAGTGAATGTTGTATGGAAATCTGCTTGTAAATCAATATCTAAGCACAAACCTTTATTCAATTATAAATATTAGGACATTATTTACCCATGAAGCAATTTAGAGCGAAATAAGTTTGCTACCACTTTTAACTCTTCTCCACTGCCACTTTCATGTTTATTTATTAAAAATTAACAAAACAATAAAACTAAATAACAATTTCAAAAGAATATATTGAAGCGTTAGGAAGTGAAGTATGAATACTCATTGCAAATCTGAAACTCTCCCCCTATTTCATAGAATAAAGATGATTTATTTACTCGGTATTCATTTAATGAAGCCTTTATCTCCTTTGTACCACAATCAATCATTAACCTCTCATTTCTCTAGAAAGCTTACCAAGGGAAGAACACATCTCTCCAAACATTTGTTTTTGGTCAAAATTTCCTCCAAAGAAAGCAACACTCCCAATCGAGAACTTACCACCCTCTTTCAATCTATCCCCTTAAATAATCCCTTAGCGGGGGAGGGATCCACTAAGCCGAGTTTTCCCACCTAGCATTCATAACTGTGTGGCGACGAAATATATTTCATAAATCAAGTCAACCGCGTGAACAACATTGACAAGTCAGTGAAGCATACGGACTGTAGAGGCCCCCATGTTTCATTCCTGGTGTGATAGCCAGAAATTCACACCAACATTTGTCACGCTATAAGCAGTGGCATGTAACCTTCATCAATCCTTACTTTTGTGGCGTGAGGATGCTTAAATATCTAAGGGACTAAACGCTTTCTCGCTACAAAAGGACACAAGAACATTTCTGGTCATTATTGATGATGGAGTTACTAGATACATTAAATCAAATATTTAATGAATGGCATTTAATTTTTGAGAATACACTTGTCCGACTTGAATTCTGTCGCTGTACTACCATGTTTACTATATGCAACTACAATGCAATATATATTTGTCTCGATTTATTCTTTAATACAATATTTTTTTCATCAAGCATTAGTAAACTTTTTTTTTAGAATTTGCATGGAACAACTTTATGTTTCAATTCACTCAATTGATTTCGACAAATACAACTACCATATTAATGTGCTTTCTTTTGATGAAGTTTTGTTTTAAAAAAAAAGATAGCAAGGTTTATTAACGCAGATAAATATGGATGCTTACTTAAAAATGATGAGAAAAGCAGATCATGTACTGATCCAACGTAAAGTCCTCTTATTCATGTACACATCTAATCTCATGTACATGTCACTCATCTAACATCATCAAAATACATCTGCGTGTTCACGATTTTATTTAAAATGATATTTGTAGAGAAAAGCATTTTATTCACTTCCATGACTTCCACCAGAGTAGAAATTCGCAAGCATAGATATCGTAACTCCTTCAGGGTAACTTTTATTTCATTCGATGCGATTCATGCAAATACTTAAACCATATACTTGCGTTGGCATATAAACCCTCTAAACATTAGATTAAATAATTTATTAAATTTATACTTTTATCCAGAAACTCTAAATAAAATAACGAATAATTAATATAATAACTAATAATTATAACTCTGACATAAAAAATAACCCGTGTCATTCACGTGTTATTTTGTAAAATTCTTTAATTGGAACTCTGGAAGTGAACGGGCTGTTTTAGTTCTAAGAAAATCATAATTCTAAATTCTATCTCTGGAATAAACTTAATTATAGTTAGTAAATCCGACATATGCGGTATTTAAACCATTCATTTGGTAATTTTGTCTTTCATATGGTAACGGTTAATCGGAAATTCTTGTTTTCAAAATTATAGTTCCTATTACTATACATTTAGCAAAAAATACAAAACTGAAAAGTAAATTTAACCAAAAGAAATGGTTTCTATGGCATGCTCAAAGAAATCATGACACATTTACTAAATTTTACCACATTAACCAAATTTTATCACATGTTATAAAACCATATTTCATGGCTAATTTTTCTAAAATCATTACTAATGCGACTCAGTAAAAATTACCGAGATTTTTTATTTTATTTAAGAGCTGGAATGCGATGAATTTTACTATATTCTGTTAGTTTCGACCATAATTTTGTCCTCTGTGTGCTATTAAGTAAAACTAAAATTTAGCATGATTGCACGTATGTTATTTTTATAAGAAAATAACATTCTATTATATTCTATAAAAATAATATTATTTTATAATAAATATTTATCATAAGAATAATAAATAGTATAATAAAAATATCATTCTATAATGTTATGAAAATAGTATTACAGAAATTAAATTTCATGAAATTTCTGAAATACTTTCTATCTGTTTATTAAGCATATAATTCATAGAGTAAATAAATCGATTTTAAAAGAACATTTTTTTATTCCATTCAAATACTAAGCAATATTTACTCTGAGGATTTTCTATTAGATGAAAGATCAAATGACCTCTTTCTAGTATTTTCAAGATGCACAATATGCATAAAATGTATCGTAAAGAGGAAAGTTTCTTTGTAGTATGAAGAAGATGAGTTTCTATAACATAAAAGAAAAATGTATAGCCTAGCAGAAAATAACTTTCTTCTTTTTTTTTCAAAAAAAAAAAAAAAAGAGAAAAGACGTCCAGGAAATAATCTTTGAAATTTCCATAAGGAAATCAAGATATCCATTCCTATTTCACTTGAATTTCAGCTATCTTTTACCTCAACTGCGACCAGTGTATTTTATATTTAGATTCTTAGAGAGTTTTCTATATTTTGGATGTAAAGGGATAGATAGCCTTATAAATAGGGATTTCAATGCATATTTAGATACATTGATGTCAATTTTATTATTACTAAATTTTAATCAGCAATTGGAATGTAAAAATAATTATTTGAAAAAATGAATCTCATTTAGTATAAGTTTATATTTGTTTAAGAGTTTAATTTATGTTACTTCCAGCTGTATAAGTATTTGTTGTAACCCCATTATTGTTATACTCAGTTACACAATTTAATAACAATATTGGGTGAACAAATGTTCTGTTGCGTCGATGGGAATATTTGATTTTGCTTAGTTCGAATGTAAAGATTCCAAATCTGAAATCAGCTTTGCTCACAAAGCTACAGATTTTTTAGTCTATTTTTTGTCGAAATGTGCAAGTTTAAAAACGATATATATAACAGAGTGTTGTGTAAATGTTGCGACAAACTTCTAAGGCATATCATCAGGATTAAAATGGCATAAGAACTCATGACCTGAAATGTCAACGTACGCTGTTAGGGGTGTTTCCCCTTTTATGGCCAGTTCAGAAGCATGCGAGGAAACAGTTTAAGATAGGGAAGCGGCCCTAGCGGCATATGGGTACATTTCCGGATATGGGATCCAATGCATTTTTAATCCTGATGATGATCCGTAACTCCCCTAAGTTGTGACATTTATGCAAACCATTGTTGCGACATTTATGCAAACCCTTGCTGTGACATTTATGCATACCTTTGTTATATATTACCTTTTTCAAACTTGTACATTTCGACAAAAAATATATTAAAAATGTCATTTAAAAAAAAACTTGCTTGCTATCATTTAAAATAAAATATATGAGCAATAAAGTAATAAATCTGTGAATAAATTCTCAACAAAAATGACTGTTATGATTTCCAATTGTTTTATTATTATAAAACTGTTCTAGTATTTTTTTGACTATTACTTACTTTAAATGCATTTTCTAAGAAACGTTGATTTTGAAAAAAATCTATTTGCGCTAACACACATTACAAAGAAAGTTCAATATAGAAATCTTCGAAACGTTGTATGTAGGTATTGTACAGCGTTAGCTATGCTTTGAATAAAAAACTAATATTTAAATGCGAATTTATTATTTTCAAGTAAGAATGTTTTAAATTTCTTTGTTAAGAAAATCAATTTTCAGTAATATATTTAGTTCTATTTCTATTATATATTTAATAACTCTAAAAACTCAGGCAACCCTATTATTGATCCAGAAAAGAAAATATTTTGATGTTTACTCATCATAATATTCTGTAGAGCTGGTTAGCGAGAGTAACAGGAAAAATTATCAGTTTTTTGCTCAATTTTGTCATAATTTTTAACTTTAGAGTTAAACTTTTAATTTTCAACTTTTGTTTGAATTTATTTTTTAATATTTAACTACTGATTTATAATTTAAGTACCTCTGCTAACCAAAAATAAAATCAAAATTTAATTAAAGTTGTTTTTCGAAAAAATTAACTAAGCAAAAATTAAAAAAACTAATTTAAAAAAATCAGCTAACCATCAAAATCTAATCTTTTAATCTTTCTTTCTCCAACCATACTTTAACGAAGTGTTTGACTTTAATTCTTCAGCTAAATTATTTTAAATTTTAAATTGAGATATCGTGAGGTTGGCTAAATTGGCTTAACTTTTGGCTGTATCATTTATTGATAGCCGGTAACGGATCTCTTCTGTGTTATACAAAATGTTGACTCAATTTAAATACTCCCTTTTGATTAAACAGATCGTAGGGAATTTATTTTACGGTGCCTGTCATTCATATTCATATAATGGAAAATGTATTGGTATTAATATTGGGCAAAAATTATAATTTTATTTGAAATGCCTCTTGGAAATTCTTTCTATTCTATTCTTCTTACTTTCGCCTCTTGGTCTGCAATAAAATAAAAGTTTTATTATGATTGTGATCCAATTTTCATTATCTGCTTCAATTAATTTCTTCATTCTTCTAATTATTAACTAAATTTTTCTTTTATTAATTCTTTCATAATTTTTTTTTATTTCAGCAATTATTAACAATAATCGATCTTCTTCAATCTAAACAAAGTCCCGCAGTGGACTGATCGTTAAGACACGGTTCCCAACAGATCACCAAAGTCAAGGTGCGGGTGGGTGACCACTTGGATTAGTCTGTGTAGGGGCCGAGGGTGTGCGATATTGGTCCTCGTTAAACTGTTCTACCGTAAAGTGCTCGACTTCGCTTGCAGGTCGTCGGGCTACCGAAGCGGAGGTGCCATCCCCTCTGCAGAGGACCAAAATTGTGATGGCATGTCTTCGGATCATCCTCAGGGATGTTTCCCAGACAGTCGCCAATAGCCCATTGTGCAGCTCTAGTGCGACGTAAATTAACTACAACAACAACATCAATCTAAACCAAACTGCCACGTATCTTCAGTTACAGTGACCATGTATATTTGCCCTATTAAATTAAAAACAATGTTTTACAAATAATCATTTTGCTATCATTTTAAATTGCCTTCTTTTTCATGCTCTTTTTTAAATTTTTAACACTTCCGACAGTAAAATCCTATTATCAAAAGCAAAACAAATAAAACTAAAATAATAGAAGCGAACGAAAATAGTACATATTTTAAATTTTGATGCTTTTTACAAAACATTCCTTTCTTTTGTTCTAACTCGAGATGTGTGACAGAAATGGAATGGAAAAGAAAGTGAAAAAGAAATAGTGAAAGTTAAATGACCGGAAGTGGAAAAGGGAAGATACGGATGAGATGTAAGGAGACGGGGAGAAGCTTAAGAAAAGGGAAGAATAAGCCCTGAAGATGGGAGATGAGGAAAGAAAAGAAAACAAAAATAAACGCGTTTTGGGACCCACAACAGATGTTTCCATTTTAATATTCCGTTTCTTTTCGATGAGTTGCTCTCCCTATTTATTGAGGGGTGGAATTCTTATTGCAGACCTTTGTGTACCTCTTGTAACCTCTTTCCTTAAAAAATGTGAAAGGCGTGAACAATTTTTGATTACAGTAATTTGTTGCAGTTACAGAAGTAATTTTTTTTTTCGAGGGTTAAAGTAAAAATATTTCGGAAATGAGATTTCATGAAATAAATCCACATTTTTTTTTTAACTTAAAAACGTTTAACTCACATATAACATAAAATGTATAAAAATATATTTTTACTATGATAGTTAAAAAGAACTCATTTTCTTTATATTTAAATTTAAGATAGTTACAAAATGTGGCTCATTTTAATATATTAAGTTAACGATGAGTACTGATGGTATTAATTTAAGTAATATTTGATAAAAAGATTTACAAATCATCTCCAATAAACTTCATTTGGGCCTTGGTGGATCAGGATATAGATCACTTGCCTCCTAATGAGGTGAAGGGAACCCGGGCTCCAATCCCTGCGATGACTGCTCGATTCGTATTCCGCATCCCACTCGTTCGGACTACAGTGCTGATGGAAATATCCTCCGTGGTAAACGGATCATGGGGTATAGTCCCCTTGCAGTCAGGCTAACCATGGGATGTTTTCGTAGTTTTCCACTTCATGTAATGCAAATGCGGGTTAGTTCCATCAAAAAAACCTTCACGAAGGCAAATTTCTTCCAATACTTGGTCCAGAAGTTCCCTTGTCTTCTGGATTGGGTCAAAATTACAAGGCTGCGGAGTTGAATATTGGTAATCGTAAAACCAAAATTGAACCAGCTGTTTAACGGTTATAAAATATAATAAACTTTATTCAAAATATCTGTAAGCAAAATAGACTTTACCTCCTTGGTTAAATATTAAATCATGCTTTTATATTGATACAAATAACGCAGTGCAACAACGTTGGTTTCCTTATCAATCCACTAACATTTGCATTGAGGAAATCTTTTTATGCAAAATCTGAATCTGTGCACAGAAATACTATATTGAAAATAATTAAAGAAAATGATCCTGTTTCAGTGAAATTTTGGGTTTATAAATGCAATGCTGTGCAATGCAATGCATGTTTTTAAAACAATTTTTGAAATACTTGTTAAAAATTCAATATTTCTTCGAATGTTAATGCATAGTATGCTTCTATATTTGTTAAAAAAGAGATTTTTATGCTTACTTATTTATTTATTTTCGTGCTGTTTTACAAGAAGTATTTAAAATTTTAATACTTAAAGTGTTTTAGATTTAATAAGTCATTTTAATAAAAAGATATTTTGAAAACGCTGTTTAAAATTCCATCCGTGATGATAACAAGAATTAAATTTCCGAAACGAAATATTTTACCTACTTAAAAATGCTTTAATTCGTAAACATTTCGATAAAAGCTGTGATCTTAAATTAAAATTTATTACAAAAAATCTGAACTGCTTCGATAATTTAAAAGATTATTTGGAAGTGTATTTAGCTAAATAATTTTTTCTTTTTTAAAATAATATGTTCAATGATGTTTTATTTTGTCAACTATGCCTTCAAGACTCTTATATTCGAAATATTAGCTAAGAAATTATTTTTAAATATTCATATTTAAGGAAATCCCTTTCCCTAGACAAAAATATTTTATTCAAACTGTTCAATTTTCAATAAATTTATAAATGTCTTTCAATTTTAAATATATGAATATTTAAAAGAATTTCTATCTGCAAATTTGACAAAAATAAAAAAATGCAAAGTGCACTTAAAAAGTATTTTCAGATACTTAATAAAAGAATAAATGGGATTTAAAATGGGATTAAGGAATGGGAAGATGGAAAAGTTTTTAGGAGAGAATGTAAAAATATCACTCTCATTGCATTTTTTGCATGATTATCCTTTCCAATTTTTTTAAATCGAAACAAAACATTTTGTATTAATTATTAAGATAAAACAATATTTATACTTTTTTCATTATTTTATAAGCAACTTAAAATCTTAACTAATTAAATTATCAAACGAGGCTTAAAGAAAAAAATAAAAGGGAACAGACGAAACATTTAACTGGAGTAAATCCTACTTAGATGAAAATTATTGCAAACTTGCTTATTGCCTTTAAAAAACACTGTATTAATAAAAAATCTACTGCTAATTATTAAAAAAATCGAATTTACGTTTTAGACTCAAAATATTTGATTAAAATATGAATCTTGTTTGCTTCTTAAAATCTTGAAATCTTGTTTGCTTTTAATTAATTCAAATAAATTTGATTAATTTTTTAAACAGTTTTTACTAAACAGAACGAATTTGAATAGACTTTGTGATAAGTTACCATTCTTCATATTATAAAAAAATAGATCTATGATACATACTAAAATGCAATTAATTAATATAATATTTTAGTTACATTTTACTGTGAACTTATAAGTAAAATTAAATAATATCAAGGAAATAGGTAATTTTCGTACTATGCTTAAATATTTCTCAATCGGGAATCATTCCTTAAGGGTTGCTTTTGTAATATGATCTAGAATACCATGAAAGGAATCTATTCTATTCACAGAATAATGGGAGAAATGCTTAAAGAGCTTTTAATTCATTAAGAGACATAGTTATTAGAATTTGGATTTGAATTCATTTTGAATTCTACCAAATGAGATTGATTACTGATTTATTATTAACTCACAATTCTCTTAAAGATTAACCAAGTTTATTAATATTTCATATAAATTTATGATTTTATGTTGTCTAACACTGATTATTAATTTACCTAAATATTACCTTTGGTTTTAAACTGGATTTGTTATGTTATTAAGAAATATTTGACAAGTATTATGAATGTTCTAATGATAACATAAAAATATGATATATATATATATATATATATATATATATATATATATATATATATATATATATATATATATATATATATATATATATATATATATATATATATATATATTAGTATTTCAGCTCACACCAAACGAAAATTCCTGATATGAAAGACAATGAAGTCAAATTAATCATCATTCCAATCTGATTCTTTTAGTTTAATGCTTGAATTACATTGATTTTACAACTACTTAAATAATAATAATAAACAAAAATTTAGTAATGCTAGTTTAATACTTGAAATTCGTATCATATATATATCTATAATTTCAAAAGATTAAAAAGAAAAAAAATCTGAATGAAACTAAATGTCTGGCTAAAGCACAAATAATGCCACAAAAACATACATATCTTCTGTAGTTTGGTTTCTATAATCAATGAGGAGAAAAAAGTATGGGCAAAACTACCAGATTATAGTAAATTTATCGGGCTTCTGGCTCGATTGGACCAACAAAAATCTCGGTAATTTTTAGTAATGAATTTGGTGAAATTAACAATAAAATATGATTTTATAATATGTGATAAAAATTATTATATGGTAAACTTTAATTATTATTTTTATTATTTATGTGATAAAATTTATTATATGGTAAACTTTAATTATTATTTTTATTATTTATGTGATAAAATTTATTATATGGTAAAATTTAATTTAAATATTTATAAGGTAAAATTAGATAATTTTAATATATATATACCAATAGATAATTTTCAGTTACATTTAATTTTTAGATTTGAATTTTTTACTAAATGAGTGTTAATAAAAACTATAATTTTGAGAACCAAAATTTCTGGTAAACTGCTACAATATGAATGGAAAAATTACTAAATGAATAGTTTAAATACCGTATATTTTTGTTTTATTATCCAGAATAATGGTTTTTTTCTTACCAGAAATGTCATTACTATAGAGTACGGTAACATTAACAGAATTATTTTCTTCGAGAAGAAACTCTCTCATTGTCAAAACACAGAATGAGAAACAAGCACAGTTATTTTATGTTCAACACAGAGAAAGGCTCTTGATTATAGAACCGACATTAGGGTCTATCTGTTTCTGTGGCATTCTTCACGCTTTACAGCTGTTGTTTAGCTTTATTTAAATATAACACAAAGGATATTCTTAATATATTTGAAAATTTTATATACTTTATATTTCTTATTTATAGTATTTTTACCTTGTTTATATTACTATTCTACTAACATTACCCTAAAGAAAGTTTCAATTGCTACAATTTTTTCACAGTTAGGAAATAATATTATTCCTTTGGACATTTTAAACTTTACTTCTTGCGTTTTCAATCACCAATTAATGAGTAGTGAATACTTTATAAATGTTTTCAGAAACACACAGGTGTTCATAAAAACTGTTTTGAGGTATCAAATGGATATTTCAAACTTTATGTCCTCTGTTTTAACTATTCAGTCACCTATTAATGAATAGTGAATATTTTAATAATGCTTTCAGAAACACTCAATTATTAGTAAAAACTGTTTTGAGGCATAAAATGGATATTTCAAACATTATTTCTTGTCCTTCAAGTATTCAGTCTCCAATTAATGAATAGTGAATACTTTAATGTTTTCAGAAACACTCAAGTATTAGTAAATCTATTTTGAGGCATAAAATTGATGTTTTAAACTTTATTTCCTGCGCTTTAAGTATTCAATAACCAATTAATGAATTGTGAATACTTTAATAGTGTTTTCAGAAACACTCAAGTGTTAGCAAAAACAGTTTTTAGGCCTGAAATGAATATTTCAAACTTTACTTCCTGTATTTTAAGTATTTAGTCACCAATTGATGAATAGTGAATACTTTAATAATGTTTTTAGAAGCACGCAATTATTAGTAAAAACTGTTTTGGGGCATAAAATCTCGTCTGTGCTTTGAATTACTTTATGTTTCAGCGTGTTTTACGAATTCACTTTATTTATTCCACTGTAAGTTCTTCCAATTAAAACACATACAATAACCCAATATGAGTATTAAAAGATTTTTTTAAAAATATTTTGTGAGTGAGGTTGTAAAAAAAATATCAAAATATAATTTTATCAATTTGAGAATGTTCCCTTTTTACAGGTGTAACAAGTTCAGGAAAAGACATTGATGAGATGGGATTCTGCCAAATATATCTTCATTCGGTCTGCCAAGAGTGCAACGGCATTTTTTTTTTTTGTTCCAACAGCTAATTTCTTCTACTTTTGTCTCCCTGTATTTATTCATTGCTTGGCAAAGCATTTCACAAGCATGCATACTGACTCACATTGTCTTATTTCGATGGAAAAGAAAACAGAGTAACCACCTTTTAAGTAGTGCGAATGTTATATTTAGTTTGTTTACAAAGAGTGTGTGTTTTGTTTACGATGTAAAATGTAGTCAAAACATAGTTAGGGTGTAAACATGTCTAACACTTACTAAACTTTAGTTTAGATAAAAATTAGTTTCAAAATGCTTAAAAATTGTGAAAATATGTGATTCGCAGTGTTCCCAAAACTTTAAATTTGATTCTTTTAGTAATGATTCACTAATTATGGCAGCGGTTCTCAATTTTTTACGGTTATGGAACCTTAAATGATCGAGCATCTATCGGTGGAACCCTAAGTTTATGAATAAAATTAGCAGCTGTGAATATACTAAAAAAAACGACCAATTATTATTTACACAATATTTACTGTGAAAAGTGGCTTTATTAATCAAGGCCATAGGTTTTATTTTATATACAGTTGAATTTGTAGATCTGGAGTGGCGTCTCTATTAATTTTAGTGCATACTGAAGCTTGAGAAGTACTTTGAATTATAGTTTTAGAAAAAGAACTGTTATAATGGTTATAAAAGGAGTACAATTCTTTACTATAGGTTACTTTATTTTGAATTTGATGAGAAACAATTATGCAAGTTTTTATAAAAGCTCATCTTTGTCATAGTCTATTAAATATATTGTTATTGGAGGAAATATTTTTTTTATTAAAAAATTGCTATTTTTTTTAATTTTATCAAAATAACCAAAATATCATAGAAATGATAATTCTTTTTGCTTGAGAAAAAATTACAGGTTTTAAAAATCCTTACTGGTTTAAAAAAATTAAATTCCAGAAACCCCCGTGAACCTTCCACGGAACCCTAGAGTTCCTCGGAGAAACTCTGAATTACGAATAATGAGATATTAATAAAAAATTTTAAGTGAGGAATCCAGAATCTCTCTTGAAAAATTTGCATTTTTTTAGAACAATATTTGTTTAAAAACTCTCACATTTACTGATAAAAAATTTCTTGAAAAAAAAAAATAAATAAAACGAAGAAAGTATCACAATATTTGACTGGAGGCGATACTAAAAGAATGCAATGTAGAATTTACATAAACATTCGATGACTATTTTTTGTGTGCTGAAATTATTTTATTTACGGCTCGTACATTTAAAGTGCAATAATTAAATTTGTGCAAATAATAAACTGATCGACTATTACATATAAATATAAAGATATTAATATCTCGAGTCTTATTCATGCATCCACTTAAAGATTATTGGTTCAGATGTTCCTCCAAATTTCGTAATGTCCCATAAGCTGTAAACGTGATCGTAAAGCACAAATTATAAGAAGTTGCAGTTAATTGAAATGAGTATTCATTGCTGGAAAACTAAACTCTATCTAATCATGCGGCCATCTTAATTCCAGAGTTTATATTTGCTAATCACTGTGGAACTTAACAGCCAGGAAAAACACACAAATTAATGTGTTCGATTATTAAGATAATCTCTTTTCCCGGCTACTTCCGTCATTCTGCTCGTTGAACCAATTTGCTTCTCTAATAATTTTTCCCGCTCCTCCCGTGCGGCTTTAATTATCAACATTTTCTCAGGAAAAGCTTTTCCCGTTTTCCCAAATTTATTACAAATGCGTGCAGCTCTTGGCAATTGAGGCCCTTAGGGTGCTTAGTTTATTAACTGTTATTAATTAAGTTCTTACTGTCACGTTTAAAATAGGATTTTCAATTTCGTGGAAGTAACGAGTTTTACCATTCCAATTGCAAATTTACTGTCTTTTTCAATTACTTCTATGAAAATGGGTAAACTTTAGCTCTGAAAGTTAAAGTCATGCTTGTTTGATTAGTTGCCAAACTTGTTTTGAAAGCTCTTTATGTGAAAAGAAAAATGAAAGAACTAAGTAGAAAAAGAAAGAAAAATTAGTTCTTATTTTTAATAAATAAAACTTTTACAGTTAGATTTGAGCATGCGAGTATTAAAATGAATTAATAAATAATGGAATTCTTTGGAATCAAATTTCTAATTAACATAAAGTAAAGCATTCCCACTACATGGGCCAGAAGGTCATGGATATTAAAGCTTCACAATATCGTAACAAACCGTATGATAGTAATAGTGTGATCAGTATTGCGCATAAACCGTCTTTACTTTCCAGGAAAGCTAGGGCCTATCCATTTAAGGAAATCACGATCACTGAGGATCGAACCGCAGTTCGTGACATCAATAATAAATCGGTGGTTAACACCGATTTATTATTAACTAAAATTTTTTATCAAATTGAATTTATAATATGAAAAAGCATTGCTATGAAAAATCAAATATGTGTGTACAGAAACTACAGAAATATTTTTGATTTCTATCCTCAAGGATTTTAACTTTTCTGTGAGGTAAAAAAATTTCTTTAATTTCAGATTACTAGATATTATTAGATATTCAGATTATCAGATATTATTAGATATTCATATATTATTAAATATTCAGTTTATTAGATATTATTAGATATTCAGATTATTAGATATTCAGATTATTAGATATTCAGATTATTAGATATTCAGATTATTAGATATTTAAATTATTAGATATTATTAGATATTCAGATTATTAGATATTCAGATTATTAGATATTTAAATTATTAGATATTATTAGATATTCAGATTATTAGATATTATTAGATATTCAGAATATTAGATATCATTAGTTCCGATATTATTTGCGACTTTACTCGAACAAAGATCACTGAATAGTTAAAAGATACCTTATAAAACGCTTTCACTAGAGTGCTTTTCCGTATGCGTGTATGCGTATGCCGTATGGATGTAAACCTCCCACTGTTAGCCTGACAGCAAGGGGTCTCTAACTCATGATCCGTCTTCCACTGAGAATATTTCACGTCAACACTGTGGTCGGTGCAAGCCGGATTCGGAGTTCGTATCAACTAGTCATCTCTGGGATTCGAACCCGGTTAACTTCAGTGGAAGACGATTTAATTCTAATTTAGATAATCTGATAAAATACGAATTTATGTCAACCATTTAAAAAAAATGAGAGTTTTTTCAACTGAATTTGTTCCACTGATATAAATTAAAAGAAAAACGCTATACAGTAGCTAAGATTTAAGAACACGACTAGTTTAAGAACAGGACACATTTCTCAACTGTAAATGTATTATGTTTACGATGTGAAAATAAATACGACAGATCCTTGAAGTTACCCCTCTTTAAGTAAGTAAGTAAGGTATTGTAGGATATTCAACCTGACTTCTGAATCGTCACCAAAAACATTGACTCAGTTACGACTGGGTTAAAAATAAACTCTCTTCTTTTTCATAAACTCTGAAGGTTCAGAACCCATCTCTATCTCCATATAAAGATCCTCCACTAGTGTCTCCCTTTGAATCTTTCAAGGACCCGCTTCGTTAAATAGAAAATGGTACTAAAATGATGAAATTATTAAAATCAATTCATTAAATAGTAAAATCAATTTATTTACTAATGAAATGATTTAGAAAACATAAATTCGGAAAAAAACTCAAGTCAATGATTCATATTTTAGAGTAAAAAAAATGAAATTAATTTCTATAAGTTAAAGATTTTCTTCATTTAAGATTGAGATTGAAGATGACTTATATAACCATTTTAGGATTTTTAAAAACGATAAATGTATTTGGTTATTGCTTATTTTACGAAAAAGGTATAATAATATAGCAAACTATATTTCATAATATACAACAACATATCACTAATTTACAACAAGCTGAATAATTTTAGAGGAAGCCTACTCTGTAAAATATTCTGGAACAAATTACGGTAGAAAGTACCGGTACTTTTGGAGTATTAGCCTTAAAATTTAATTTCACATTAAAATATTATAGCCTAATTTTTGCAGTAATGTTTATATACTTACAGTTATTTAATGATTTTACGGTAATTATTCCTTTAAAAATTACGGTACATCAGACTTTTGCTTATAATTATAAATTGTGTTAGTAATTAGTAGTAAGCCGGATAAAACAAAGATAAAGATAAAGTTCAGGCGAAAAAAAGTAATTCTCATTTAACTTTTATGTATTATTTCTTGAAGTTAGTTAAGATATCACAAACTGAGACCAAGCAAATTTGTAACTAAGTCCAAAATTAGATAAAATCTAGATAAAAAACTCTGAATTATTTTTTTTCAACGAGCATCCCTGGAAATAAAGTATCTTAATGTATTATTTCTTGAAGTTAGTTAAGGAATCAGAAACTAAAATCAAGCTTACAAAATTTGTAACTAAGTCCAAAATTATATAAAATCTAAATGAAAAACCCTGAATTATTTGTTTTCAACGAGCATCCATGGAAATAAAGTATCTCAATGTATTATTTTTTGAAGTTAGTTAAGAAATCACAAACTAAAACCAAGCTTGCAAAATTTGTAACTAAGTCCAAAATTATATGAAATCTAAATGAAAAACTCTGAATAATTTGTTTTCAAAGAGTATCCCTGGAAATAAAGTATCTTAATGTATTATTTCTTGGAGTTAGTAAAGAAATCACAAACTAAAACCAAGCTTACAAATTTGTAACTAAGTCCAAAATTATATAAAATCTAAATGAAAAACCTTGAATTATTTGTTTTCAACGAGCATCCATGGAAATAAAGTATCTCAATGTATTATTTCTTGGAGTTAGTAAAGAAATCACAAACTAAAACCAAGCTTACAAAATTTGTAACTAAGCCCAAAATTATATGAAATCTAAATGAAAAACTCTGAATAATTTGTTTTCAACGAGTATCCCTGGAAATAAAGTATCTTAATGTATTATTTCTTGGAGTTAGTAAAGAAATCACAAACTAAAACAAGCTTACAAGATTTGTAACTAAGTCCAAAATTATATGAAATCTAAATGAAAAACTCTGAATTATTTGTTTTCAACTAGTATCCCTGGAAATAAAGTATCTTTAAAAAAAGATAGTATCTTATTCAATAGACGAAACAGCATAGCTCGTTTGTCTGAGAGCTCTTTGAAATCTCAGTGGGAATTCCTCCATGTAAAAGGAGTTAACCACTATTTCCTGCACTATTAATTGCTTCGCTTTGCATAATGTTCAGCAAATTCATAGCTCCGTAAAACACTAACTTCGCCAAATGAATATTAAATAAGAGGATCTAATTCATGAGATCGTTGTTACTACTGCTTAAAACACTGGGGGAAGTCTCTCTCGGCTTGTTTCGGTTCTTATTGCCACACACGAGTGGAATTATTATCGTTGTCATAAAAGAAGCAGTTTCCGATCATAAATTGAAATACTTCCTCTTGGTGGCCTTCTTTAAACAGGGTGAAAGAATCATAATATGCAGCATTTAACGAACGGTTTAAGGTACTTAAATTATCATACAGCACTGGGGCGTTTAGTATTATTTGATTGCTCATTGTGTGGTCATTCAAAATATATTTTGTTAACTTGTTTCATTCATTTTTATACATTAGTGAGAACGACTTGTAACT
Source organism: Parasteatoda tepidariorum (assembly GCF_982258835.1). Lineage (NCBI taxonomy): Eukaryota > Metazoa > Arthropoda > Arachnida > Araneae > Theridiidae > Parasteatoda > Parasteatoda tepidariorum. Next base: position 12,861,085 of record NC_141755.1, on the reverse strand, counting down.
ATGTAGCAAAATGTTGTATATAAATTTTACAGCGATCATTTAATAGAGATTTTAGTATTAAATTTAGAAACTAAGTTTTTTCTAACTTTAAAGTATAAGTTAAAACTTCAGACTAATCACATGAAAGCGAATGTACATTTTATTTATTTATTTCCTTTTTTAGCTTTTTAAATTTTTTACACAATGTTTCTTGCCATAAAACAAAGTTTACCAAATTGCAACATTCTTGCACTTCGTACGACATCAAAAAATTGCATTTCCTTTTCAAACATAGACAATCTAAGTAGTTGAATTTTGTTTATAAAATAAATACATTGTTACAGATTTCATATCAAACTAAGAGACTAAAGTTGTTGAAAATTCTCTAACTTAGTATAATTTCACAATTAAAAATTGCTTGCAACTCGATGATAGTTATATAAGTTTATGCCATTTAAAAACTAACATAGAAAGTTGTATCAGAATTTGCAATGAAAAATAAGTCTAACGTTATAATTTTGATTTTAAAATATTAATGTGAAATGCTTCGTAGTAGATTTATTTCCTTACATTAAAAAATATAAATCAAATATAATTTTTCCTGTTACATTTTAGTTAGTAAGAATATCAAAAACTTAAAATTGTTACAACCAGGTATTCCAAAATTACATAATTGCAAGATTTTAATATAATATAATGAGATCACCATACTTTGCTACATTTACCAAATTTAAGCAGACATTAAAAAAATATTTTATTGATACATTTACTAAAATCATTACAGAAGAGGTTCGGTGAAAATCATCATGCTTTTAATGTTCCCAGAGAGCGAACAATATACGAAATTTTTTCACATTTTGATAGTTCTGACCATACTTTTTTCTCAATCTAATTTTGTCCATTATCAACTATAAGAAAAAACCTAATAAGCTTTAAAATGAATGCATATAATACTTAAATTTTGATTTAAAAAATATAGTTTTTAAGTAGTTTTTATAGTTTATGAATAGTTTTAAAAATTTTAATGAATGGTGTTTGAAATGTTAAATTTTTTATTTCAGAAACTTCAGTCAAATTTCTTTCAATAATATTGATAGTTAATGCAAACAGTAGAACATAAAAAAGTTAAATCTGAAAATTTATGTTTCTTTTTTTTTTTTCATTGTCAACTAACCTTGTAAATTCCACAGTAAGATAACTTAAATATAAAAACTGAAGAAAATAATCATAGATAAATATGCACTTTCTATAATAAATATGAATTCTCTACCTTCTCATGAAAATTTTTGACCAAAAAAGAAAAGAAAAAAAAGCTTATATATTTATTAAAGCAAATTATATGCTTCCTCCCTCAAAAAAATACTTATCTTTGTCGCATGACACCTCAATTTTATTTATTAAACTAATTTCCTAACACTTAGGCCGCTATCAGCAAAGTAATTCATACAGTTTACCCAGCGGTTAAATCCTGATGGAATAATAATTACCTGATAGCGGCGGAAATTGTTTCCAGATTTCAAATAGCTGATAAGGTAGTGCTATGGTATTTCCCGAACGCTTAATTTCTAACAGTTAATGTAGCAAAGCGATTTGGCAACCGTGAATAATTAAAACTTCGAGCCTGACAGGCTGGAGTCCCGATGGCACCAAAATAGCGATAACAGGTGTTGACTGTCCGTCCATTACTCAGCGGATAAACAGAGTTTAAAGCAAGGGATTGTTCATCACAAATTTAGTCCAGTAGTGACACAAGAAAATAAATAAATGCATTGAATGTTAACGGATAGGAATTCGGATTTTAGTGGGAAAAGCTTTTCAGAATTCTATAATATGCCTGACTCGTGAAGCAATTATACGATAATTAGTTATCCAATATGTTCTTTACGCAGAAAGACATATGCAAAATGTGTGTTTTTTTATACGTAAGGAACATCAATTAAACAGTGAAACGTCATGCACTTTTTAGTAAATACTTCGCTTATATCGATCGATTAATTTTCTTTGGAGAAAAAGTTTAAATTCGAGAAAAGAATATGAAGATATTACTATATTTAAATTTATAATTTGATTGTGCCAAATTTATGATTTATTATTTTACACACGGAGAAAAGATTCGGCAAAAATTACCGTACAATATGCAATGACATTTTTGGAAAAGAAACATAATTCTGATAATAAAACCAAAATGTACTGTATTTAAAACATTCATTTGGTTTTATCTCAATTAAAAAGAACTTCATTCGTTTCAAAAATATATTAAAATATATATGTTGACTAATATTTCCTATTTGCATATTTTTAAAGTTACTAACATCAAGATAAGATCTTATCGCTTAAGTTTCTTAGGATTATTTATTTAACATTTACTTGGTATTTTTTCCACTCAAATGGTAACGGTTTACTGGAAATTCTGGTTTTCAAAATTGTAGCTCTTATTACCACGCATTTAGTTAGAAATACAAGACTGAAAAGCTAATTTAACCGAGTAAATGGTTTCCCTGACATTAACTAAGGTAACGTGATAAAATTGCTAAATGTATCAAATTTTATCACAGATTGCAAAAGCATACTTTGTTGTTAATTTTAACAACATTGCCACAGCTTTTCAGTAAAAATCAGCGGCTTTTTGGTGGCCTAATAGCGCCCGAAGCATGGTAAATTTTACCATATTCTTGTAGTTTTGACCTTACTTTCTTTTCTCAATCAATAGTTTATTAAAATACTACACGTATTGCTGAGGCAGTGGCATCCAGGAGTGTGTGGATGCTTCAGAAAAGAGGTATTTATGTATTTCTTCATAACAGGGGGGAGGGGGGGGGCAAAAAAAGAGAAAGCCAATATAATTTAAAAATACGTTGAAAAAACTACATTTTTAAAATTCTAGATCCATTTTAAGCTCATTTTTACCTAAGCACAAAAAGCAGAAGAAAATTAAATAAACGAATTACGCAGAAAGATTTTCGATAGATTTAACTAGACCAATATATAGATTGTTCTCCTGACCAAATTATGGGGACTATATTTTCCAGGTTGCGGCTACCGCCAATATTTGGGGTGTCAGAAATCCGAATCCGTCAAAAAAATAGATTTTTTTTTTATTCAGGGAAAGTACGTTTTTGTGCCTGATTTCGTAGCTTAAAATAATGTCTACACTAATTAATTAGATTATTTGAGGTCACCCCGTCAAACCATTAAGATTGATAAAAAGTCATTAAAAGTAGTCCATTTTTTTAGCACAATACACTGAAATTCTTCTGAGGCAAAATTTCATTATTTCCAGCAAAATTTTCTTTAACAATTGTAAAATGTCAAGAAAATGCAAATTTTAATGTTTTAATTTGATACATAATTTTTTCGAAAATCATAATTTATTCTTTATAAATTGTTTTGTAAGAGCCTGATGCACTTATCTTTTGAAAAATTCGATTTCTTAGGAAATCAAAACAATTGCTATAGATTTAAAGTTGTTAAATTGATTCAAACTTTAGCAGAATGTCTGTTATCGCTCCCTGAAACTAAGAATTCACGCAGTGGAAGGAATTCAGCAGTATTTCTTTGCATGCCACTATGTGGAAAAAAATAGAAATTCTCTAAAGAACTGGAATGTTTTAAAATAGGAATATGTGCAATCCCACAAGAATTTCAGTTTATTTTCAAATTCACATCACGAGCTGCTTGAAATTTTGAATTTAACTGTAATGTATGACAAATATAATATGAAATTTTATCCAGGTAATATAATAAGAGTTTATACGCACAATTAGCACGCATTTTTTCAAATAAATATATTTTATACTTCATTTTGACCCTTATTAACTATCTTAAATAATTTTCATTACCACATCAAAACACTTTTTAAGTTTGAAATGTGGGCCAACTGCAATTTGCACAATAATTTAATGGCAACATTACCCGCAATGATAAAATTATGTTTAAGATATACCTTCCTCAGTCGTACATAATATGTTAACAGTATGAAAGTAATTGTACAAAAAATAGTTAATTAAATAATTGAATTGTACTATTATTTTATGTAAATATTTTATAAGATTTAAGACAAAATTTTTTTTTAAATAAGTTTCCTGGATTAGCAATTCTAGATGATGGATTCTTACTATGTACTTTTACCATAAATCTCTCTTTACAGACAATAAATTCTTAGATAATTTCCTTCAGCAGTTTGTTTCGAATCGCTGAACACTATCATCATTCTGTAAATTGATACTTTATTGTCAATGGTAATTTGTCTCTGTTTAAGTTGTCAGAAATCCGAAATCAATGAACAGTTTCTTCCTTTTGATGTTTTTTACACTTGACAGTAAAATTAGCTTTTCTCTAATGTATAATATATATATATTTATCATCAACGAGAGTTTATTTTTTTAGATTATCTTAAGGATATAAAAATACGCTCAAAGAGTTAAACTTAGATATTAAATTCATTGACTAAAAGTTAATTTTTGCCTTAAAAGCTTTCATTAAATTGGATATATGAATTTTTATGTTGAGCTGGTTTGTTTTTGATGAATAAATGAATTCAAAATGCCAAAACCAATATAATGTGTAGTTATTTTGTAAATTGTTAGGAATAATCTGTAAAATATTTTGCACTCTAAAAAATATCTTATATACAATGACTACAAACGCGATTACTAGAACCTATTCTTATAAATATAATATTTGTAAATAAATATATTTATAAATAAAAGATTTCCCAATCCTTGATGCTCACCAGAAATGTATTCTACCAAATAATACCAAAAGTAATATTCGGCATTTTTTCTGCTATGAAATTATTTAGATAAAAGTAATAATAGTTTATAAACGTAACGTTTTGTTGATGTTAAAGCAAATGTCTAAATATTTTAAGGAATAAAAAAGAGATTAACCCTTTTTCATGCTATTCTGTGGAAAACACAATTTCTTAATTTATTCAGTCACAAATTAATATTTTAAAATACTATTCGTTTCATGTTATTTATTGAAATGTGCACTCATGAACCTAGTTTTAAAACTTCTAAATTTTAAGGTTGCAAATATTTTTAAAACTTGAAATGAATTAGTTTCTTAATAAATGATAAAATAACAGCGTTGGTATAATTGTTTCAGGAATAAACAGTAAAGATGAACAATAAGAGTTGGATATATTTTTAAAAATGATTTATGGATTCACAAATTACTTATAATAGCGCAATTCTCGTTCATAGGCGTTTCTTTCCGTTTTTGTAGATTTGTTAATAATTGATTTCAGAAATAAATGAAGATTGAGCAGAATGTATATAAAGTAAACTATTTTTAAAAATTTCCCCTCATTTCTTTCATAAATTGATTTTTACATAAATTGAAATGCTCGTGATTCTTAAAAAGAACAAAATGTGGCAAAAGACATATTTTAAGGTCAGAACGGTCACTTAATTCTATGGGGACCGGGCAAAATTGGGCTTCAATTGTTTTGTTTTTTACAGTGCTAATAGAAAAATGAACTTAGAAACGCACTATAGATTCGCTTAAGTTGTTGAAATAGATTAAATGATTATTGTTTCGAATTTAGTTTCTGATAAAAAAAACGTTTTAATTTTTGTATAACTTTTTCAAAATTATATGATCAATAATAAGATTAATGATCAATAATGATCAATATGATCAATAATAAGTTTTAAATGATCAATAATAAGCTTTAAAAACAATAATTATATAGGAGGTTAACTCATCAGTGAAGAGTTAAGTGCGAAAGCGTACCACTTCAATTTTCATCGATAGATATATATCTGGCTTTAAAACTTTTATTTCCTAGAATAGTTTCCTAGTGTGAGTTCTTTAAACTATTTTCAAAAGCTGCGCTTATGCCTACGTTGCCATCTAAATGAAAAATAAACCAAAATTTTCAAACCTAAGAAGTAATTATTGTTGAAAAAAACTTCTTCAATCCGACTACGAAAAATCATGCCAGTACGACTGAAAATATCAGAAAATAAACTATTAAGTTCTTTAGCTCATTGGATTAGCGCAAGACTCAAAAATAAAATAGATTATATTAAGAAACAGTTAAGTATCTTCCTTTGTAACGATTGTTTTGTTAAAAATGAAAACGACATTTAATTTTACTCAGAGAAGAAGAAAAACATGGCCAAAACTGCCAAAATATGGTAAAATTTAGCATGTTTCTGGCTCTTCGGGAATACTAAAAAACTCAGTTGCCTAAAAGCTTTGGTAAAGATTTTGGTAAAATTAACAATAAAATATGGTTTTTAATGTGTGATAAAATTTAGAAAAAGTGTCAATTTTATCTTGATAAAACATGAGTTAAAAACCATTTATTCGGTCAAATTAACTTTTCAGTTTTGCATTGCTTACTGAATGCGTGGTAATAAGAACTGTAATTTTGAAAACCAAAGTTCCTGTAAACCGGCACTATATGAACAGAAAAACTACTAAATGAGTGGTTTAATTACCGTATATTTTGGTCTTATTGACCAAAATTATGCTTTATTATTTCCAAAAATTTTATTAATATACAGTACGGTAATTTTACCATAATTCTGTTCTAGATGTATTATTCTGTTTCTGGGGAAAAAATCCGATTCTTGTTAAATTTCCTTTTTATTTCATTTCATTTTTACTGATATGTATTTACTTTATGTAGTTGCAGAAAACCTAATGAGCAAATGAACAACTAAAAAATAAGTAATTTAACAACTAAGAAATAATTAGATATGGGGCATCTTTTACGGTCAATATTTAGTAGATATCTAAGAAATGTTCAATATAAAATCAACTTTGTCGTTGAGAGCAAATCAAAAAGTTGGATGGAAAAAGAGCGTTTTTATTTATTTCTACTTTCAATTTTCATTTGTGTTGAAACGTGCTCCAATTTAGAATGTGCAAAATTTATATGTAAATGATCATATTTTTTTTAAAACCCATTTTTTTAAAAAAAATTTAATCACATGCTTTTAGGAAAGAAAACAAAATTCTACCAAAATAATACTTCAAACGAGCTTGAAATTCTCAAAAATTGTATTTAAAATTGTTAAAACTAAACTATCAATAAATGTTTCGTGTATTACATATTTCTTTGCTTTTAAATAATGTTTTTTTTTCTCATCGTTTTTGTTATACATCAATGTTAATTAATTAAACTCGTCATTTTAATGGTTTCAAAATAAAATTATTTTTATTGCTGACGTGCATCTTTAACTTACTATAATTTACGTCAAAAAAAAATTAAAGTTTCAGATACAAACATGACTACGCAGGAATAATAAATCCAAATTGTCAATTCATGTGGATAACAATTGTCTGTATTCTTCTTATATTATCTTTCGTAGAGTGCGAAACCAGTGCATATTTGCTTTGTTTTCCCTTATATTCTACTCATAGTAATATCAGAATCTTTCCTAAAAGCGGCAACAATTATTATTCGTCAAAGAGAGGAAATTTATTGATCAAAGCTGTTGCAGAGAAGAAAGAATTTAGGCGACGCAGATGTTTCCTCTAATGACGAAAGTATTTTGTTCGTCATTAAATGTTAATGACTTGGTAAAAACTAAACAAAAATTATGCCTTTCTTTTAAATGAGCAATTCGTTTCTAGTTTAGTATCACGAAAAAGCGATTTGAAATATGAGTTGTTTGTTTATTTTTAGTCACTAAGTGAGAAAGATATACCATTTTTTTGCCATTTTAAGCTGTAAATTTTTAATTTTATCATCTAACTAGTACAAAAACATTATTTTGGGCAAAATTTTCGAAATTGAGTTTATTATAAATTTAAAATTCCCGTAGTGTTGGCTTTCTAAAAATACTTTACTTTTGTTCGTAGCTAAATTATTTATTAAGCTATAGCATTTTTTGTGTAAAGTTATAACAGTAGATAGAGTAATAATTTTATGTCTTTGAATGCGTTTATCTCAAAATCTGATTTTCACGATCTAAATCAATATCGCGGGTTGTTCTAAAAATAATTGTCTGCAATTTTTCACGAGTGTTTATGATTCTAGCATCAATGTTTTGAACTACAAACAAAGAGGACAATGCAGAATTTTATTTTTTATGCATGCTTTTTTAGCAAAAAGAAGAGCGGAAATTTTCTAAAAAATTGCTTTTTTAACTACATTGATCCCTAACTCAGTTGTCTATGCACTTGCTTTTAAGATAATAGCTCAAAACATAGTTGAAAGCCTTCTAAATAAAATTCTCACTGAATTTTTTGTTTCAGGTGAGACGATCGAAATTTTTTTGCTGTATATAGCGTATATGCAAAAAGGGTTTTATTTTTTCCTTAAAATTGTCATTTATAAAAAACAATTATTATAATAATTATTTTTTGCCAGTTTTATAAGTTTCCACACATAAAAAAACAAATAAACTAGTTTTTAAAAATTTCATGTTAATATTTAAAAGAAAAGTTGTTGAAACTAGACGGATACTTTAAGAGTCATATTAACTAACTATTGATGGTTAAAAAAATAAAATGGCAACAAAACATCCAGAAAATCTTCTATATACTGACGAATCTGGGATAGACAATACAGAAGACTACCCATACGGATATTGCAGAAAAGGAGAGAGGTTTAATTCACTAAAATCAGGTAAAAAAGCTCAGCGCGTCAGTATGATTGCAGCTCTAAATAAAAAGAAAATCATTGCTCCATTGACCCTTGAAGGATGAACCCAAGTATCGGTACTTAATACCGTGAATTACCTGATCAATAATGACCCTTTTATTTTAGTGAACCAACGCCGAATTCGTTTATTAATATATATTTTATTTAATCTTTAAAAACTAATAATAAAATTGAAAATTTGCATAAATAACAGAATAGTGGAAACTTTGCGCACGCATCTGGTAAAGCCTTTTCTCATTTAAGTATGCATTTTCTAGATGCATTTTTATAAACCGACGTTTAGTCTAATAAAATATTTTTCAAGCAACTTCATGTTTATTATGCAAACCAATGTACAATTTCTATTCACGTAGTTCAAGATAGGAACTCAGTGAAGCGAAATCTCATTTGCGCTTGAAGCCTCTAACCTCAGAGACGCCTTCAAAATAGTTTATTCTTGAAAGTGAAACGAAGTTGCAACAAGCGTTACGACTTGCTTGATTAACACAAACTACCTTCACTGATGATGCGACGGAATTGCATTTTAATGAGAACAACTCAGTCAGAAGATGGATAATGGTGATGAACATTTGTGTGGTTCTGCTTTTACGAACGACTAAGATAATTTCGTTGCTCCGCTTTCTAAATTGAAAGAAAGTGAATTGGTGGGTGGAAACCACTAGTGGTTTATTAGTTTTTAGAAGTTTTTTTCTTTTACTGTGAAACACTGAAAGACATTTTCGTTGCTCTGTTATTTATCATGTGAATTTTTACAGTGCCAAGAATATTTTTAATTCTAAGTTAAGATTTTTAAAGGAACAAGCTATGGCTATCACAAATTTTAGTTTACAGTATTTACCAAAAAGCGACAAAAAAGAAAATTATAGGTAAATATTTCAAAATTCAAATTTTAAGATTTATTTAATGTATTAATACCAGCACGTGCCATCAAAAATTGAATGTTAGAGGAGAATAAAATTGTCAGTTTTACAGTTACGTCAAAAGTAAACCAAAAATAAATTTTTGGCTACTTTTAACTGGGTCATCATCGGCCACTTTCAGCATAAATTTGTGACTAACTTATATCTTAGACAGTAAAAAAGTTTTCGAGAATGAAATAACTATTTATTAATATTACTGATATACATTAAAAAAGACTAATAATTAATAATTAACGACAAGTATTAATTCCTTCATTCTCAAGGAAGTATATGAAACAAGAAAAGTTTTAAAAAATCATAACTGTGCATTAAAAAAACATCTATCTAGTATATTTCCATAAATTGGCTAATAAACATGATTTTTTAATGACAGTACACTAAGAAAAAAAGTATTTTAAAAACTGCTGGAATATGGTAAAATCTACGATGTTTTTAGCTCTACGAGAACACTAAAACACTTAGTAATTTTTATCGTTGAGCCTTGGTATTAATTTTGGAAAAAATTCAAATTCAAATATCGTTTCATAATATGTGATAAAGTTTAGTAAATGTGGTAAATTTTTGTAGTTTAATCATGATACTTTATAACATGACTAAAAACCATTTATTCGGTTAAATTTATTTTTCGGTTTCAAATTTTTTACTAAATGTGTGGTAGTATGAGCTATAATTTTGAAAACCAGAATTTCCGGTAAACCATTGCCATATAAAAGGAAAAATTGTCAAATGAATACCTGATATTTTTTTAACCAGATTTTTTCCTTACAATACAGCATGGTAATTTTGCCTGAATTTATTTCTCTGTTCTTATGCATGCTAGATAATTCAGTTCTGCTTTTACAAACTTTAATAGGAGCTGGAGCATATCATAAGAATTGAGAATTGAACAAGTAACGCGTAATCCTATTATGAGCAAACTGCTCATTTTATACACTTGGATCCGGTATTTTTATTTATGTAAATTATCGTTATTTTACGTAACTTTTATATTTTACAAAACATTTTCTAAAATTTAATCAAATTTACAGTATTACCTAAGTTTACGGATTTAGTGACTAATTTGTAGAACTTGCCAATCCATAAAAGGGATATTTTTGTGACTATTGCATGGAGAAAATAATTAATTACGAAACTGAAAAATAAACCGAATCATTGAGTTTTATACCATGATCTAACTAAGGTATCCTGATGAAAAACCATGTTTATTCTCAAGTAGATTGGTTGGTAGTAAAACTATATTTCAATATTAATTTTACCTGAAGTCACTACAATAAAGCTTCGGTAAAAATTACCATACTTCTTGGTGCTTCCATAGAATCAGAAATATGTTAAGTTTTACCATATTCTGGTAATTATGGCCATACTTTCTTCGTTGTGTGAAATGCAATATTTGACTATAATTATTATAAAACAGCAAATTATACAAGTAACATGAATAGCAGAACATTTATTAAATATTACACGAAGAAAAAGTCTGGTGAAATTACCGTACTGTATGGTAATGACACTTCTGGTAATAAAAACATAGTTCTAGTTAATAAAACTAAAATATACGGTATTTAAGCCATTAATTTGCAAGTTTTCTACTCATATGATATCGATTTCGAATTCTGGTTAGAAAATAACCTTTCTTAAATACCACGCATTTACTAAAAATTACAAAACTGAAAAGTAAACTTAACCGAATAAATGGTTTTGTACAATACTCTAAGTTATTATTTTAAAATTATTAACTTTTAGAACATTTACCAAATTTTTTCATAGATTATAAACCCGTATTTTATAGTTAATTTTGTGAAATTCATTACAAAAGCACTGCGGTAAAAGTACCTAGATTTTTGGTGTTCCCATAGAGCCAAACATGCAAAAAATATTACCATTTTCTGATTGTTCTGACCATACTCTTTTCCTCAGTGTATTATCTTGTTCAGTTACTAGGGTAAACTAACCAGTGAAGGAACACTTAAGCTTCGCTTGCCTTTTAAAAAATCATATTAATTTCAAAATTCGTAATTTCAGTTAAATGACAGTGTCAACATATTTGTTACTAATTGCAAATTATGCAAAAAAATTGTAGAGAACTTACATAATATTGTTTTAAAGTTTTGGAGGTTCAAATAACAAGTAGTAAGAAGACCCAGTGAAGGAACAGCTCTTACCAGTGAAGGAACACAAAATTGCCCAGTGAAGGAACACTTAATTTTGGTTATTTTTTAATGCTCTTTATGAATTTTTTAGCCATACAAATACAGTCGGACATATATTTAACGAACTTCCATTCTACGAATTTCCCTATTTTACGAATTTTTTCGAGGAACCAAGAGCATTTTGGAAATTTTTTTGTAAAATAACTTCCATATAGCGAAGTGAATTTTCTATTTAACGAACTTTTCATTGAGATCCAATTTCCCTATTTTCCAAAATATTTCTTAACATTTTAAACTTGTTAAAGCAATTTATGGGGGAAATGACATTAAATTAATTTTCGAAGCCACTGCTTTATGAAATGTATTACTGTTTTGTCTAAAAATTATCTTAGAGAAAGCAGTAAATTCCCTTTCCCTTTTTGTTTGCACTTCAAACGAAAAACTCACTTCAAATTAACGGATTTCATCCGTAGCAATTTAACTTAACGCAAGTGGTAATGTATGTTTAAAATTACTTTTATAATAAATGCAACTATATTTTTATACATAAATTTAGACTTTTTTTAGTTGAAAATGTATATAGCATGATAGTGTAACACTGGATAATGTTTTGCTCTATTCTTGCTTTCCATGCAGATTTCTTTTATGGTTAAGATTTATATGATAAATAGTAGATACTAGTTTACAAGATAAAAGTGTATCAATTGCTATTTTAATTATGTCTAGTGTTTAAAACCTGTTTTGTGTTGTTTAAGTATTTTAAGAGGTGATTTTCTATTTAACGAATTTTCCATATAACGAGCTTATTATTGGTATTAAGTGATTTTGTTAAATAGAGGTCCGACTAAAAACAAGACTATTTGTGAAATTATGAGATACAAGTACTTGTAAAATGCTAACTTTTTTCTGTAATCATGAACTAGAAATTAAAGTGATGTTAAATACAAAATAAATTTAAAAAAATCATTCTTTCTTATAATTTGACAGTCAAATCTAAATCATTGTGTCATCCGATGCTGTTTATTATCATTATTATTTTTATCACCTCTTTGTTTACTCTTTTTCCTCTTATTTCTTGAAGCTTTTTTTCTTTTTTAAGTATTTTTTCTTTCTTTTTCTTTTCCATGTTCTCTTGTTTTAATGTTTTTTAGATCTTTCAGCCTCTTGAAATTTTTGCCATTTCTCTGAAGTTAGTGCAAAAGGTAATTTATTCGCTTTTCTTCTTATTTGACCTTTCTTTTTATCATCAATATTTGGCCAATGTAAATGGCTCTTCCAAACTTCTTCTGATTTTTCAGCAACATTTCTAGAATGCCTTTCTCGAAAATAGACGGGGGAAAGGTGTCTTGAAGTTTGAGGCAAATCCATCTCTTGTTGACTTATATCTAGAGGATCTTCAGAAGTACTGATTTTACTTACAGAATCATTTCTTTTTTCAACTAAGAGAATCAGCATGAGGACTCATTTCAAATTCGATATCTAATATGCATTCATTATCAATACTAGCTTCAGTTCCTAAGTTTGACTTAACCAAGTGGTCTTCTTTTAATACGTGCTTCTTCCATATTGGAAAAAGTACAGACTCTTGGACATTTTCGATATTAGACTCTTCCGTCAATGCTGTGTTAAAAATTTACAACATATCTTGAGGGATTTCCCTCTCAAGCTTCTGAAGAAATTGAGTATCGTTTCTGTTTAACTTTGTTTTTTGTTGAGGAACTTACTTCTAAATTCTAACATTGTAAAGTAGTTTCTATAAATTATATAATCACGTTGCTATCCTATAATGATAGCTTATTAGGAGTTCTTGGTGCAAAAGCCAGCGAAAAAATGTTCTATTTTTATGATTATATTTAATTAGTTTTCGATTTCTAAACATAGTTTATTAAGTTGCCTAACATTTGATGTAACTACACACCCCGTTAATAAATATAAATTATAATTTTTTCATAAATTAAGCTATTAAATTAACATTTTGAACTGAAATTATTTCAGGAATTATTCATACAATTTTTAACAAAATTTCGGTTGTCCTCTATATAGCAGAATTACTTATCCTAGAGTCATGTAAAATCATATATCACACATTACTGTTCATTCACTGGAAGTATTCCCAGTGTAGGAATATGCCTGTTTCTTCACTGGTTAGAAGCTGGTTTTTGTCTTTTAAACAGAATTTTGATGTATAATATGACTAAAAGTACAAGAAAATTACGAAATTTCTTTTATTTTCATTAACTGAGAAATGAACCCAGTAAAGAAACACTTGTTCCTTCACTGGTTTTTCATCGTTTGGTGATCCAGTGAAGGAACATGCCTGTTCCTTCACTGGTTGGAAGTTGTTTTTTGTCTTTTAAACAGAATTTTGATGTATAATATGACTAAAAGTACAAGAAAATTAAAAAATTTCTTTTATTTTCATTAACTGGGAGAAAAACCCAGTAAAGGAACACTTGTTCCTTCACTGATTTTTCATCGTTTGGTGATCCAGTGAATAAACACCCCCCTTATCTCAGTACTTGATTATGCTATGGTGCTTTAAAAAAAATAAAACGTAACTTCAATAACTATATTTTGAATTCTCTTTTTTACAGTGAGAAAAATAAGACTACTACATGCAATTAATTCCACTTCAAACATATAAGTACAAACACTCACCTTATAATTTTTTCAACGAAACAAGGTGTTGCAGAGATAATAACAAATTCAAAAAATTTTTCAGAGAAATCTATTTGACCAGGTAATCCAAAATATTGCTAGATGACTTCCTATTGTTTGGCAGTAAGCTATTGTTACCAATCAATCTAAAGAAAAACTTTCAAATTCTTATTTTTAATGAATATATATGAAATGTTCCTTCACTGGGTAGTGTTCCTTCACTGGTTGGTTTACCCTACTTTCAACAGTGATGATTTAAAAAAGTCGTTATTATTTCTCTCTTACCTACCATCTGTTTGTTCTAAAAAGCAGTATTTAAGGAAGCAATAATAATACTAAACAAATATTTTCTTTAAAACTCACATTCAGTGCATACTGAATGTTGATATTTAGAGCTATAAAAGAAATCTATTGAAATTTCACAAACACTTTAAAGCATTCATCAAAATGACTAATAACAGAGAATATTTCACAATAGCATGTTCATTAACGAAATAAACACATTTTGATAACATATGAACAACAGAAAAACAATTATATTTCAAAAATAAAACAAAAATGTTTTGGAAAATTTGACATTGATTCCTTTTTTACGAAAAAAAAAACAAAAATAAAAAAATTAAGAAAAAATAAGGAAATTTAAAAAAAAAATTCATTTAGCCAGTTTAACGTGCAAAAAAATTAGTAATTTAAAACATTTTATTTATTTTGTAGTAAGATTTATTATTCTGATGATATTTTTTTTAAACTTAGAAGCATTAATTGCAGTTCACAACTAATTTGTAACGACCATGTCTTTCAGTGATACAAGATTTTTATTTCATATCTTTCAAGTTGTTACTAATCTGTCATGCCAATTAATGTTTTTTTTCTAAAAAAAACTATACTAAGTGGGCAAAAAAACCTCTTCCTTAAAGAATTTTTCTTGAACTTTAATCTCTGATCCGAATAAATTTCCCATCCCATACGAAATGTTCCATAACTGTCCATGGAAACAACCCAAGGCAATTTAAAGCTTTCTTTTTTTCCAAATGATACTTTCTTTCTAAATCGGCTGTTAAAATGTATTTTTAGCTTTATTCGTGAATTAATGCTAGCCATAAATGTTCTTTTTATTCTCTAAAAAAAAATTAGGATTTGAAGTTTGTTTAACGGTTTTTTTTACTCAGACTACAAACCATCAAAATTTTTCTTTTTTTTTTTACTCCGTTAACACATTGTTCGCTTGCATTAAGAAAATAACATATTTCCCTCTCTCGTCAAATGGAAGAATCTTAACTTTGAGATTTCCTAAATGAAAAATATCACGCGAAATGCTAGTTAAAGAAGTTGAAAGATTGTAAATTTAGTGCGAAACGTGTTCTTCTTACAATGTTAGATAGTATTTTAATGCTTCTTTTTTTATAAATTTGTAATAAAATATAGAGATTGAAAAAATTCCATTGATCTTTAAGAGTGTTAAGAAAAAAATCGATTTTTTTGCTAGGAGCTTTTGTATCGATTATAAAAAAAGTAATTTAATTAAATTTAATCGTATTAGAATTTCAAGAAAGTTGTTGGAAAGAAATACAGCGACGAAATTTCTCCCTAGAAACTGAAAAAAATATGATAAGCTCATTTTTAGTAAGCTGATTAATTCAAAAATAAAAATTCCTCTTCTTAGAACCAATAACAAATTCTGATAAATCACAAAAGGCAGAAAGAGATTTTAACGAAATTGTCGGAAAAAGAGAGTGAATGTTCAGTAATTTTAATAAAATTAGAAATATTTAATTATAAATTATTATAAATGTTAAAATTGTTAAATTTAATATGAGTTGAGGTTTTTCAATAAAATTTAAAAGCATTCTTTATATGATAACTTTTAGATTAAATTTTGGGACCAAAAAAATTTGAGATTTGATGATTGTGAAATCTAACTACCTTTTAAGAGTTAAGATATAAATCAATCGAAGTTTTTTTTTTTCTTTACAAAATGCAAGTCTTAAGAGTGCGCAATGTGTAAAATATTTTAAATTTTTTTAGATCAAAATATGTATTATCCTTACACATATATACCTTATCATCTGACGGCACCTTACATCACCTTATTCTGTTGGAAAAGTTTACATGAGTCTTGCAACAATAGTTACAAAGCCATTTAAATTTTGTGAGTATTAATGCATAATTTTTTGAGTATTAATGCCTTATTATTTTTGAAAACATTATTCAACTAAAGAAACCCATCTAATTAGAATTGCAAATAACAATCTCTTCAGAACTAAAATACTTCTCAAATAACAAGAAAATCATATTAATAAAAAGTGTTACAGTTTTAAAAAAAAACTGAAGTAGTTTAAAAATAGAATGCTACACAACTCAGTAAAATCAATTCAGTGTTCAACCATACTATCGGTATCTTATACCATAATACGGTGCAAATTTGTCACAACCATAATACGGTTTGAATTCGCTACAACCATAATAAGGTCATGTGAAATCATACTTAGGGTAACATAGTTCAGATTAGCACTAAATGAATGTTGAAGCATAATTAAATAATATTGTCCAGTCTCCAAAATTTCTAACTGGCCAAACTCATGCTATGCAATGAATTAATAGTTCAAATCCGGTGATACACGTACTCTTGAGAAAATGGGAAAATATTATTAATGAAATAAACCATAGCAATAAAATTTCTTTAAATAAAATGCGAATCAAGAGAGTATTTGGTTTCATTTGAATCCGTTTTTAAGAAGCTAAGCAATCCTAAAACAAGCTCAAGGATACATTTGAAGTACACTTGAACTTATTAATTATTTTTTATTATTATTCTTTAATAATTCAAAAATTATTATTATTCAGATCTAGATATGTACATTTTTTTTTAAATGCAAAATTTAACTTAGTTTGTCAATGAGTTCAGTCGTTTGATTAATATATTAGATAACACTGGGAGGGGGGGATTTTTGTTGCATTTATACAAATACTTGATCTTGCCTAATTCAGGTGGGGGATTTCAAATCTGATACTAGTTTTGATCCTAAGACTACATTCTTGTTTTTTTTTTCTTGAAAAAAAGATATTAATAGTAAATTTTTTTATAAAAATGAGCAAGTTTGAAAGCATTATATATGACAGAGAGTTGCGTAAATATTATCAGAAACTTCTAGCAAAGTTTGAGCACATCCCCAGGGTTAAAATGGTATAGGAACCCATGCTCTGGCATGTAGTCGTATACGGCTAGGGGCGTTTGATTATTGTGATCGACTCAGAAGCTCACGAAGAAAACCCATTAATAAGAAAGCGCCTCTAGCAGTGTCCGTTGATATTTTCGAGAATAGGCTCCTATGTAGTTTATTTCAACTTTCCTAGAAGTTCGTCGCAATATTTATACAACTTCTTGTTACATATAACGCTTTGAATCGCGTACATTTCAACATACAATTAACTAAAAGAAGTCATTTTTAAAAAAAAATGTAGCTTGGAGAGTAATTGATTTCAGATTTGAAATTAGCGATACGAAAGTAGCTAAGATCAGTTAAAAAATCTCATGAAACGAAGAAATAAAAAAATATAAACTTTGTTTCCCACTGTAATCAAGTAATAATTGATTTGCGAATAAAAACTTTTCGCTTGGATATACAGTTTAAGAGACCATAAATAAAAACTACTAGCTCTCTCACAATGTGTTTGAAGATTTCGACATTGTATTTTTATTATAAGATTTTCTATTATAAGATTTCTATTTTCTATTTTTATTATAAGATTTATTATAAGATAAGGTATTTTTAAAATATGATTTCGTCAGATTCTTGCAGTTTTTTCTCCTTTTTTTAGATAAATTTTTTTCAAAATGTGTTGTCATAGCCACAGTGCTATAACAGTTTTTTTTAAATAAAAAAAACGTTAGCAAACGGAAGTAAACAGCGGATTCGTTAATGGCCACATAAAGATCCAATGACAAAAAACATAGATTCGGGCGTTTCATGTTTGACTTCCAATTTCCACTCAACCATAATCTTTTTAAAGGTGTTCCACAAATGACTTTTTAATTCCTCTAACTCGAATGGCAAGACGGAAATGGTGATAAAATTGGTGGATGAAGAGCGTGTCTAGAAGTGGCAGATGACAGATTTGCAGGTTCAAGCGAGGGTGGAGAGAGGAGTCAGATGGTCTACGAGATGAAGAGAAGGATGAAAAGAGATGGACTGTGAAGACGACAGAAGCACGTGTTGTGGGAGGCCTCATAAAATGACAAGTGTGGTTCGCCGATGTGGCTGTTTGGATGTGTGAGGTTGGAGACATTTAATTAGGCGAGAGGTTTGCTTGTTCTAGAGGTTCCCAAACTCTTCCAAGTTGCAGAACTCTTACGGGACATAAAATTGCCTTACAGCAGCCCAGTCCTATAATATTTGTCTGCGGCATTTAATATATATACAGTGGTGCAAGACTAGGTACACGCGTTAACTCTGAGAGAAATTTAGAAAAACTAGAATTTCAGAAAAATGTATCATACATTTCTATTTCATATGATAATTTACGAAAATTGCGCATCAAATTAACATGCGATGTAGTCAAGGTCATACTCAAGGGGGGGGGGAGAAAGACAATTGTCCCACAGTAAATTTTGTGCTCGGACTCGTAAGACTTTTGTTCAACCATGGATGTAGTTATCTTCTTCCTCCGTAACACTACAGAACTCGTGGGCGCAGCAATGACTTACATCAAGGAAGGGGTGGGGGTATTATGATACCCGATAGTGCCCATTCTTACCCCAAGAGCGTAAGTTATCTAAGCATAACAGAACAATGCTATTACTGGGCTAAATCATTACTGATTTCTAATGTCTGAATCTTTAGTAAGCGTATAATAAGCCGGACGAAAAATAAGTTATGTTACTGTAATGGTCAATAAATAGGGATAGTTTTAGAACTGTAAAACATTAAAGAGTTAACACAGTAAAAGAAACTCACTAACACAATGAATTAATCAACAAAAACACCCCAATAAGCTATAGTTTGACTACGACAAGCACTTCCCCAGCCACAATGTCTGAGGCCGCCTGCTGCTATATAAAAATGAATAGCTCATTTCAAAGAAGGCAGCTTATCTTCACTCTAGGGCTAACGCAATGGACCACAGAAAAATGTTACCTTTCTCTTGCCTACCCAAGTCAAACCCTGTCCTAAACAGTGACCATACACATCCCTACTTGAAATAGGTAAACCTCGTTACCATAGTTACCGCCACGGGTTCAGACGAATGGCTAGGGGAGTTCTTACTTTAGACAAACTATAGGCCCTACATGTTGATCAGTGAAGTGTAATTCAGAGTTTGTCCTCTAATAAACAGGTCTGAATTCAATATAATTAAGGTACCCGGTCTCACCCCCGTTGCTATATCAAAATTTAATGTGAAAATATTTATAATTTTCAGTAAAAAGTGCCTCAAAAATTTAACATCGTAATATATATTTTTCCATGTCTCCTTAAAAATAATTTTTTTCGAAGTAAAGCAGCTTCATTTATAGCTTGAGATCTCTAATAAAACGAAGGTAACCAAATTTTTACGATTCTGCATAGTTTCAATTACAGCCCGTAAAAAATTCCGGATCTAATTCTCGTAAAAAATACCAGCACTGACGATTCCGGTAGTGTTAAATCAATTTTTGACGGAAAATGCTACGGAACAAAAAATCTAACTTATCGTAAATTTTATAGTAATGAGTACCGAAAAACCACTGAATCATCTAATTAAATACACATTACTGTAAAATTTGCAGCATATTATTTTACAGTAAAATTATTTTACATACTTTATACCGCAATTTGAACCGAAATTTTTTACGCTATAGGTCATTAAAGAAAAGGAAAGTTACAAGACTTCCATGATTTTCTGCTGCAACAAATGCTATTTAATTTTCTTTATAAAACAAAAAGTATTAATATTTTCTTGGCACTTCACAGAAAATATAATAAAATGCAGTTTAGAATTACATGCTCTACAGTTAAAAGCTTTCTATTAACTTTTTTTCATATTACGGATATCTACTGTAATTTTAAAGTCTTTAAACTGGCAGTCTGTAACTAATCGTATGGTTAAACTTTCAAAAATGTCAGCTTATCTCTATAAGTTATCAAAAGTTACAAAAAAGTTACAAACTTTCACCACATTGTTTTATTTGTTCTTCAAAAAGAATTTTCTCTTTTAGAGACTTCTACTTTTGTTACTCAAAACTATTCCTCTCACATGCAGTAAATATGTTATTTGTAAATAAATTTAGCATGACTAAAGCTAAGTGATGAATTTGTGGACATTTATGACATTATAACACACATAAGAAACAAAATAAATATAAATAGAACTTTGGGTGATGGTATTGATAAATAAAGTTTACTAAAGTGAACTTATCCTTCATTGAGAGAAGAAAAATGAAAAAATTGAAGAATTGTGTATTTTAATTCGATATCGGAGACGAAACATTTCATTTTGCCAAGCGTGATAAATTGGATTTTACTCCATTTGAATCCAAAAACGAAACAAAGTTAAGTAAAAATGGAAATTTTCTTTTTGATCGATTCCTTGATACGTTAAAGGAAATTAAATTCAAACGAAAATCTCATACGAGCCTATTTCTCAACCACAAACTCTCTTCTTTTTTTTTTGGAATTAATTGAGGAATGATAAGATATGACGTTTTGATTGCATTTTTCCAAATCAGAAAACAATTTGAAGAAGCAGAGGCAGATGAACAGAAACTCAACAGCTGGAAAGTTTGAATTTTAATCTTCTTCTTACTTCTTTTTGAGTTGATACATTGATTTCAATCTTCCACCCCACTAAAACTTACTTAACAATGGAAAACTTAGGGTTTCCCAACAAAGCATTCGGTTTTCGAATACGTTTGATAATAAATTTGTAAGAAATGTAATTCGATTGGAACAGGTACACGCAAGAAAATTAGTTGTAGTCCTAATTCTTCTTCACTGTTGTTTATCAGGTGTATTTGCATTGTATTCTTTTGAATAATGAGGTTTGTTCAAGTTTACTCAAATCGTAATTTGTTATAAGCAGAGTTGAAAGTAAGCTTTTTTCGAATACTGCGTTAATGTTTATTTGCACAAACGATTTCAAAATATTTACTAAGCCCAGTTTACCAGTCTTGTTTAAGAACGTTGCTAGGACAAGGAAAGTAAATTTACATAAACTTATATTTGTAGCTTGAAATCTTAAATGCCTTTATTCAATGCACATGGGAAAACGAATAAACGATGTAAATCAGATAAATCATGGCGTTAATTTTAGCAGAATTTAATTTAAAAAAAATTAGCAAGTATAGTTACTTTAAATAGAGTATGTTAAATGTGATTAAGTCTCTAAAATTTATGTCTCTTAAAAGATCCAGAAAAATTGAATTGAAAAATTAATATTAATTTTTGCTTTTGCACTTTTTCTAATTTAGGAGTAATTCTAACTCCATATTTACTGTCTACCGTTCATTACATTGCACTGAGAAAAAAATATGCTCAAAACTACCGGGATATGGTAAAATTTACAGTATTATAAATAATAATTACAGGTCATTTTTTGGTCATGATTTTGATAAAAATAACAGTAAAATATAGTTTTATAGCGTGTGATAACATTTTGTAAATCTATTAAAATTTGCTAATTGCATTTTAATACCTTAGAGCATAACATACAAACCATTTATTCTGTTAAAATTACTTTTTAGTTATGTATTTCTTGATAAAAATGAAGTAATAAGAACTATTATATCGGAAACTAGAATTTCTGGTAAACAGTTATCACATGAACTGAAAAAAGATACCAAATGAATGGTTTAAATAAAGTATATATTTGTTTTTGTTACAAAAACTATGTTTTTTAATTTTCCATAAATGTTATTACAATGCAGTACGGTAATTTTTTTTCTTCCCATGTCTATTATTCAAAATGTTTTGCAAGAAGCTTTCATAGAAAATTTCTAGATGATGTCAAAATCCTATGTGAATAATATAACATCAGTAAATAACTAATATTTACTCCATATGTGTATGAGACTTTCTATTTAATGCAAAACTGTCTTTTTTAAATATAAAAAGTTAATTTTAAAAATTAATTTAAATGTCTTTTTGCTTGTAAAATTATTTTTAATGTATATTGCTTACATTATATTTATAACTAGTTTTGAAAATTTCAATCACAATCCGCACATCGTCATTATATCGAGTAAGACTCGAATAAGTATCTATTTCGTTCTCAAAGCTAATAATTATCGGAAATTCAATTCCATTTCCATTTATATTCAAGAAAAAGAGTCCACATATTTAATAAATACAGCTGAATTAAACTTTTATTAAATCATCAAGTTTGTGGTTCAAAATTAAGCTTTAAACTTTAATTCAATAATTGTCAGAATATTTGATGAGCTTAGAAGTTTCAATCTTACTTTAATATTGTATAGCACAATAAGCTGTAAACAATTATAGTAAAAAGTGTCGGCACGCAGGGTTCCAGTACTTTTTACCGCAAAATACATTTTTCCTGGAACTGGTTACGGAACAAAAATCTCATATCTTCTTATAACAACAATAATTAAAGTAAAATCACGGAATCACTCTAATTAAATAAATATTACAGTAAGAATTACGGAAAAATACTTTACGGTAAAAAGGAATTAATTTGTAAAATAGATTTTACGGATGATGCACTCAAAGCGCTTAGTAGTGCTTTTCTACTTCAGATCAAATACTTTATATCGTAATTTGATTCGAAATTTTTTACAGTTCAAAATGATAATGAAATGTAAAATTAATAAAGCAATACTATTAACAAGGAATATGTCATGAACTAATATTAATAAAATATAGTATCACAAAGTAAACCAATTTTCATGAATTTTTTTATTTTATTCCTCGCTTTATATCAATTTTGACCGCGGATTCTTCTATTTTAAATTTAAAAATATCGAGCATTTTTCCCTCTTTTTAATATCTCCAATAAAATACAAAACCTTAGATACCGAGAAACTTTCTACTTTCAAAAAGGAAACCGTGCATAACAAATTCTTTCAAAAATGCAATTACTTCTCCTATTACATTAGCCGAAAAACTCTCGGACCTTTTATAAGTTTTCTTAAAATGTTTTACGTGCTGCCTTCCTTCCCATTATCGGCCCGATTTCGATATCGGCCTCTCGAAATAGAAAACCCTTTTTTCTAGGATAGCGGCATACTGTGAAAAATGATGATCTACGTAAAGAGGTATCGAAGAAGGAAAAAAAAAGGTTTATCGCTACATTCCCCTCTTTCTTCTCTTGAAGAAAGCGAATTCTAGTAACAGCAGTGAAAATGGAGAATGAGGAAAAGAGATTATTACCCAAATCTCGAGAATGATGACATTATATAGACGTTGCGGCGCCTGTCAAGCTGTCAAAAAAGGAATTTGTGAATTCTTTTATGAAGGATATCTCTTTATTGAATTAAAAGTTTGTTTTGGACATTTATCTTTGGATAATACATAGATATTTAGTAAACAATGATTTTTGTACAAAATTGAAAATGCAGTACAAAAAATTAATTACCACTTTGTATAATTTTTGATTATATGACATTAATGTAATTGAATATTAAATACAATACATAAATCGTTTAAATAATGGAAACAAAAACACGATAATATTATTTACAAATATCTTATAAATAACTCGATTCGGAATAAAAATTTGCGTAATCACAAATTTCCTATGCTCAAATTAAAAATACAATCAACGCAGTTAAAATATTTCTTTTAAAACGATATTAAAATATTTCTTTAAGTGAGAGCTAAAAGTATAAATAAATACTAAGTAAAAATTCATTCTAAAGCACATTCAGTCAAAAGAAATTGTAGGTGTAATTTTCCAATAAAACTCAAATCATAATAATTTTGAACTTAAAATACCACTCTGATAAAAAAAAAGTATGGTCAAAACAACAGGAATGTAATGAAATTTACCATGTTTGAAGCTGTATGGGAACACCAATAAGCTCAGTAATTTTTACCGAAATATTGAAAAAATTGGTAAAATTAACGAAAAGCTGTAATTAAAAAATTGGTAAAATTAACAAATATGACAATAATAACTTATAATGAGTGAAAATTTCCTTTAATTTATAAGTAACTTTTAAGTATTGCATAAAACCCTTTATTATATTAAATTTACTTTTCACTTTATATTTTTTACTAATACTTTTTACTAATACTTTTTACTAATACTTATATTTTTTACTTTTATATTTTTTACTAAATGTGTGGTAATGAGAACTATTTGGATTACTGGAATTTTCTATAAGTCGTTGTTATATGAACAGGAAAACTGTTAAATGAATGGTTTAAATACTATTATTTTGCTTTTTCAATACCAGAATTATGTTTTAATTTACCAGAAATATCATTAGCATACAGTACAGTAGTTTTATCGGAATTTTTTTCTCTGAGAAGTAATGTTACAATTTAACTGAAAAGTACATTAAAAATATTTAATTTTATAATTAAAAAATGTACAGAAATAAAAAAATATTGTTAATAAATGTTACCGTTACAGTGAATGAGCATGCTATTTTGATTTTATATTTGCTAGTAAAAATTCCTGAAGAATAATTAGCTCACTTAGGCGTAAAATCACTTTATTTTTCGTCAGTTTTCAAAAGAATTATAGCGAAAAAATAATATTCATTTATACTGACCTATTTTGCACAGAATTAAAATTAATATGCATACTTATATCTCAGCATGTGTGCAACTATTCAATGATAAGCCGCATTCTCAGCCATTAAGAATGTTCAGAATGTTCATTCAGGAGCCATTAAGAATGTTTTTAGTGAAACACACCCCTATCTCTCTCTAGGCAATTCTATGTGCTTGTGTATTGTGCTGTTATTAAGAAGAAATTCCCGAAACTTATAAAGTACTAATCTGGAAACAATAATAAGAAACAATTTGTTGTGAAAACGAAAATGTTAGAAAAATTGTGGCTTACAACTGAAATAACGCAAACCCTTCATATTCACATTGTAAGTTTTATTAAGTTAGATTTCTCGAAAAAAGATTTAAATTTTGATTGATTTAAATTATTGTTGTGATGAAACAACATAAATACTCAGTTTGACTAGATATATAGATTTTATATTAAACGAAATGTATTTTTAATCAGTTTAAATATGTCATTTTATGTCTACGCAATTTCATTATTTTTTATATATTTTTTTCTAAAATTTCAGGGCATTATTTTTTTAAACTGTTCAAACCCAACAAAACCTTTTGTTTCGTAAAACTTTTATTTTTATACAAAAGAATATTTTCGGTTATAAATTCTGTCTATTTTTCTGCAACATTCGGTAAAAAATGAATCGGAAAAGTGGAAGAAAATTCTGACTGAAAGAGATGGCGTGACAAACCGAATGTAAGAGTGCCAGGAAAAGATTGATTTAAAGCAAGAGGGAAAGGTATTGACTCCTTCTAGATGGCTACTTTCGAGAGATGAGGGTGGTCAATGGAAAGAAAAACATTTTCACCCACCTTTTCATCTCTGTGTTCCTGTTTTCTTAAGGAATCATAACTTTTCCTACCATCCCTGGACTTTGATTGGGAAAATGAGAAAATATAATGATAACTGGTAAGAAATAATAGGATTGACAAGGCTGATTGATTGATTAAACTTTTATGTTCTAAACATTGATCAGTCTCACTGTTTGATATTAAAAATGACATGACATCTTCCTTTACTTTCAAAGGAAGAAATCTGATTCGTTGAAATGATATATGAGAGTGATAAAGTATATTCAGTAAATGCTTAAATTGCAACCCCGAAGCTTGTTTGAGAAGCAAGCGCACTGACCGCCATACAAACCCATCATACAGTGCTAAGGGAATCAGATTCATGTAGAAGTGTTGAAAGACTGGTGATAAGATCATAGTAAATAAAAAAAATGCTTTCGTAACTCTTTCTATTCACTTTAATAAAGACTATTTTCCAAATGCAGTTTGATAAAAAAAATTGAATATTGCTGTAAAGTTACATTCTTACAATGATATATAACTAATAGGTGAGATAAAACATAAACTTCCACAATGCACCACTGCTTTCCAATTTAATATTCTAAGAACACATAACCATGGCAGAGATTCTCTTAAGGGAATATTTTTTTTACATAATTGGAAAACTAAAAGGGTTAGTTTTAGGATGTTTTTGTCTACATTTGTCTGCCAGTTTCTTACTTTTTACGGAACGCTGATGTACTTAGAAAAAAGATTTATGCATCGTCAAAAGTTAGAGTTTTATTTTTATAAATATACACTTGATATTTTGCATTGCTTATAAATTAGTCAGATATCGGTGCTTCAGTTGAATCGCATTGTGAATTCTAAATACCGTCTGATAAACTGAATGCTAGACTTATAGATTAATACGAGATGCCTCACAGCGGCTAGAATAAAGTCCAATAAAGCATTTCACACCTTAGCCAGAAATATGGAATCTCGGAAAGCGTAGACTTAGTGAACGTGGATAAGTAATTCGAATTGTTCTAATGTTAATCAAATGCGATAGACGCAATCAATATATGGAAACGAAAATCAAATGGGGTTTAAATATTGTATTCTGATCAAGGTATATTTTATACCTTTTTGTTAGATTATCAGAAATCAAATGCTGATTGTATTGGTTTAATAATATTCCATTAAGAAAAGATGCATAATCACGATGAATAAACAAATAATTTGAATTGGTTTTATGTATAACATTTATGAAAATATTAAGGTACGATATTTGCAATTAAGGTATTATATAGTCATTATATAGTTTGTATGAGCTTTGACGTATGATAAAGAAAATATGGAACAGTTTGTATGACTACATTTGACATATTGTCTTTTAAAACATATTTAACCTCAAAATGCGCAAAGCCTTTCGATATTGTCAGTATATTCCATAGCGTTGTTAAACATGTCATTAAGTGGTCGAAGATACAATGAAGGGTTATTTTCATTAAAATTTATATTGTACATTTTTTATCCTTAGGGAAGGAAGTTAAAGTCTTTTGACATAAAATCTATTCCTTTCTTCTTTATACGCAAACATTTATCGTGATTAACAGTTGTTATTTGAGAGAAAATTGGAAGTAGTTCTCCTAACAACTAATCTTAACTCTTTGAGAACTAAAGAAGTTAAAATTTATGAAATCCTTAACGCTAGAGCGATGAAAATTTCATCTTTGTACGTGAAAATTCGAGAATAAGATATAAAGCAATTTTGAGAGTGATATTTTATTTTTTTCAAATAGTACATTAATGCTCATTAAAAATTGAAAATTCTTTTAATTATACGAACTCTTAAAAAACATATGACACAGTTAGACTTTTCCAAAAATCCGAAAAGAATAATTTTTTCAGAACTAATTGATTATCATCATATTATCTTTCAAAATACAAATAATTTTTCTTGAATTTTAATGCATTTGAGAAATTATTAAATTCTGTATTGAAATAAATGCATCTTAAACAAAAAAAATTTATTTATAAAAGAAACTATGCTTGATTGCATACATTTTAAACTAAACTTTCCCTTCAAAGTATAAGAACCAAAAACAAACGTTAAACATACGTTTCTTAAAAAGAGGTATTTGTTCTCTCAATTTTGTGCTTTATTTTGAGAATAAGATCCTGGGGAATTTTGTAATAGAGATAAAACTACAGATGTTTGCCGAACATTTTGTTCTTATTTTTATTCCTTCTCGGGAACTGAAATATCAAGCTACAGGAAAAAGATACAATTTATTTTTACTGGGAGTTTATGATGGAGTTCTTTTACGTCCCCCTGTCTAAAATATCAGGGACGAATGACAACTGTTAGGGTCGAAAATATGATGATGTCTTTAATCTTTATATATTTTTCAAAAGGGAATACCTATAATGCCTGCATATTTATAGAGGGATATGCATGTTGTGATATTCTTACTTTAAAGTTTCCGATGTTTTATGTCATCGATTTGCGCATCAACAATACAGTATATTTAAGCATGCAGACATTTTTTAAGAAAAAGTATTAAAGTTATATTTCTTCTGTTTTAAATCTGGAAACATGTTCTTTCATCATATTCTAATTCTTTACGTAATAATTCTTTACGCAATTTTGCTTTCATCTAATTCTTTAAGCAATAAGAAATCCTAATTGCAATTTTAAAGGTGCATGATTTTAACTATATAGATGAAGTTTTTGAATTAACACTTCATTCCGTGAAATGTAAAGGTTTTTGTCTATTTACGTAAAAACAAGCAGAGAGTAAAATTTTGATATGAGTAATTTTTAGCTTGCGTGTTAACAATAGTAAACTTTTCTTTGAAAATAGCTTCTCTCTCCATTGATCACTGCGCTTTTTATTTCTTTTTCTTATTTTAGTCAATCTAAAGGGTAATAAAGCGTTTTGCTTCCCATTGAGGATTATCAATGTTACAATTTTCCTTCAAAATAGCCATCATTGGTCCATTGATCACTTTGCTATGTGCTTCTTCTAAATTGAATGGCATGAAGGAACAATAAAATATTTTGTTTCTGATTGTAGAATAGCAGAACGAAAATTTATATTAAGAGAACAAGTATCATTGACCATTGCTCAAAATCCAGCGTATCTCTTTTTCGTTATTATACTTCATTTTTATTATACTTCTAGTATATTCCAGTCTTTTAAAATTCCCATTTTTACAAACATTACACACCAGGCAGATATTCGGAACGTTTTTGGTATATTCCAAGAACGTTCAATTCTGGATCAGTTAAGTCCAAGAACAATTCTGGTATATTCCAAGCTTTAAGTACTCCTTTTCTTTAAAACAGATCGTTTTTTATTATACTTATTCTACTTCTAGTATATTCCAAGCTTTTAAAATTCCCTTTTTAAAAATCATAAATATGATCAGAACGTTTTTGTAATAGTTCTGTTTATTCCAAGCAGTAAATATTCCCTTTTCTCAAACCAGACAGATGATCAGAACGTTTTATAGCAATTCTGGTATATTCGAGGCTTTAAAAAAATTCCCTTTTTTTTTCAGAAAGCAGACAGAGATGTGCAATCCTTGAAATGTAGGAAGAAGAAGAAGAGAAAAAAGATGCCCGAGAGCTGTAGAGTGACGGGAATAGATACTGAAGGAAACATTCATGTCTCTCTTTTGTTTGCTTTCTTATTTCCCGCCCTGAATCTACTCTCTAGAGAGCAAAAAGAAATAAACAAAAAATGGCGGTCCCTTTCATTCCATGTCGAGAGGCCCTGACCTACCAATCGACAAACTCAGTTGGGTCGCCCTGGATAAGAAAAAAAAATCCTGTTTATTTTTGTATTTGAGTTTTTAAAAAAAAGAGTGGTACAGTTTCAGTTTAAAGTATAAGACCTGCTGAGGTTGCGGCCTTTTTTTCTTTTTTTTTTTTTTACTTAAAAAAATCTATGAAAAACGCATATATTGAATTTTGTCACTCGCTTAGCTTTATTTCCATTCGTATAGAATGGATTGACGTTCTTTTTCCGTTGTAAAAGATTCAACTTTTTTAAAATGATCTATCTATTTAAATATGGAATAAGGAAACAAATGCTTGAGTAAAAAAATACGAATTTAAATGTTGAAACTTGTAAGAAAAAAGATTAGAATGCTGGCATTTTTGGAAATTCTCTATTTCGTCAGGGTGAAATTTTTGTGTGTTATTTTGAGATCTATTTTTTTTTCCAACTTCCTATTCTTTTTGGATTGTTCAAATATGTTGTTTAGTAACAGCATTTTAAAATAAGGAGATTTATCATTTGCTCGTAGTACTTTCAATTTTCAAATCTAGCACGATTTTAATTTAAAAAAACTAATCAGTATAATAAATTAATATTTTTTTTATTATTTCCTTTTGTATTAGAAAAAGCAAACATCAAAAATTTCTTTTAATTAGTTTTAGTGGTTAAACCACATAAAGTTTTAGAAAATTTGATTTTATTTTTTACTTTTTTGTTTTAATCAAGCTTTTTCACTTTCAAATGCTGTATTCAAAGGTTAATATGCAGAATTTATTTTTAAATGCATGAGTTTAAAATCTTTTTCTGCACGCTTCTATTTTCAAGTCGGCTAAATATATTGCCTGAACAAATAAGAATCCCTCAAATTTGAATATAAACTGCATATTTAAATGACATTCTTTACTGCGTACAATAGCATTTTTAATTTATTCAATACTATTTTTCTATTATGAACTATTTTTTGACAATTTTCATTTAGACTTTTGAATCTTAAAAAAAAAAAAATTTATTTCTGCAAAAATCGGGTCTTTTAAAAATTCTAAGACAAAAAGGCTATTTATTTTACATAGCTTTAGAAAAATTAATTTTTACAGTCCACTAGCTGTATGAGAAAAATTGTTTTTAGAATATTGATAAATTTCTTTTCTCTATCTTAACACATTTTCAATGTATGTTATTTTTTCGTCTATATAGTCACTTTATCAGTTAAGATTAAACGGAATTTTAGAAATTTTTCATTGTTCGAAACATTTATTAGAAGAGATAGTTATTTTTAAAAACTATGAAATATTCATCAAAAAACTTATTTTTGACTTGTTAAGAAACTTGCAAAAAAGGATAATAATCCTTTCTGTAACTTGTTGGAACAAAGCACAGTCGTCGACCTTAATCACTGTCTTCCATAATAAAAAAATCAATCTTCTGTGTTTAAACTTTCATGTATATGTCAACGTCAATTAATAATTAATGAAACAGTTTTTTTAAGCGTTAACTGGATTAAAACTTAATTCGCTGATATATTATCTGTAAATCAATATAAATACATTATATTATAAAATATATTATTTGTAAATCAAATAAAAGCATTTAAGATATTAAATTTATTACAATTACCTTATTGCAATGGTGATTCTATTAAATATTAAATTATAATCCTGTTACATTAAAGAAAATACTTATTTTTTTATTAACTATCATTATCAATCTTGAAACACATTAACTCATAAATATTCGCAAAAAAGTGTGATACTGTTACTCCGTAAAAAATTTCAGATCAAATTACGATATAAAGTATCAGCTCTTTGTGAGCATTATTCGTAAAAACCATTTTACCGTAAAATCCATTTCATCGTGAAATATTATATCATATTTTTTTACAGAAGTCGAAGCTTAATAGAATGAGATAGCAATAGCTTAAATAGAATGATTCGGCGATTTTCCTTGTAATTATTGCTGTAAAAATTACGGTATATCAGATTTTTTTATTCCCTAACATGTTACGGTAAAAATGGATTTTACGGTAAAAAGTAAAAGTACCCTGAGTGAAGGTTTTTTTCTGGAATGTGACCCAGAATTTTTTACAGTGCATACGTTAAATACTGTTTGAAGTTTCAGAGCGTATTGAGCCATAATAACATTCAAATTTGCAGCAACTGTATTGTAGTGCTGAGTTGTACCATATTATCGTACTTCTTTAACTTGAATACATGATGCTGTGGTTCATTTCAAAAAGATACAATTTACACCTGTATTAGGGTTTCATCAATATTGCATCGTATTACGGTACAAAATTGCAATGTTATGGTTCAACGCTGAACCGATTCTCCTGTAAATTTCCAGTGCAGGTAAAAATACATTATTTACAATATATAATACACAAACCAGTTGTGACACAGATAATATACAACAAAATCCAAAGAAACTTTACCCTTAGAACCATTCATCAGGAGTCAAGGTCTTGGATAATGGAAAGCATCCATTGAAGAAAAGGGAATCGCATTTTTATGGATAGTGACTACTTCGTCTTTGAGTTTACTTGCTTTCAAAGAAATAACTTTTAGGATCTCTGGATAAAGCTAATTTCTTAAAAACCATTGTACAGACTTTACAGATTGCTACCGTTTCGTTTTTAATGTTATTGAAAGAAAAATAACGAAGTATACCAAAATGGAGAGTTACAAAATAGATTTTAGTTAACTTTAGTACTATTTTTAGAAACGTTTACAGCATTCGGTATCCTTAACTGGCTTTGATTTACAGGTTCCGGAGGGATAATCAAATACATGTGTAAATTTGACTACCTAAATATTTGTAAGGAAGCTTTATATTTTGTTATAAATCAAATTCTGACAATCGGAAGTATGATTGTAGCTTTATGCAATTAATGTATTGTCCAAGTTAGCGTATGATTTGCTAATAAAGTCTCCTAATTCCTTTATCAATGTACTTCATTAAAATTTTACTTCTTTCTTTAATATTAGAATGCATTTAAAAGCAGGCTAATCAACTGAGAGATCCGTATGAATTTTAATTTATTTTATCAGCTGATTGGTGTTAAGTTAAATAAAGAAAAATTTAAGTTAAATTAAAACAAATTAGAATTTGTAGATGGAGTATTTTTGCTTTGAATACAAATATCTAAATTTTAAGGTTTAGAAATTAATTAGTGCTCTTTAAGTCGAAAATTGCTTCATGTAATAAACATTCTAAAAAATAATGCAGCACTTGGAAAGCATTTTCAGCATCATAGAAAGCATAAAGTTATTTCAATGACCAAAAATTACATTAGTTCGTTTAAGCACTAAACATATAATTTTAGTCAGCATCAAATGCAAATTCAGTAATAAAATTAATGTTATTAATTAGTAACTAGAAGCAGTAATCATTGGAAGTTTTATTATTATTTATCACTAATTAGTATTACATTTCTATTAGTACGAAATCATAAATAATAACTATAAATAATATTTGTTAATTAACAAATTCTATAACGTTGAAAAAATTAGGTGATTCTTTATATGTTATCAGTAGGAAAAATAAATCAAAAAAGGCAGAAGACTAATACCAATGTGGCATTTGAATGTGTACTGAATATATTCACATTTAATACAATTTTGTAAAAGATGAACTTAAAAGTTTTAAAAATTGATTAGCTTCTCTTATCGTTTTTATGTAAAACTTATTGATTCGTATATTCCTAATAATAATAAAATTTATCATCTCTAAGTTAAAACTTTTTTTCTTCATAAAAAGTGTTGTGAGAAATGCCTTTGTAGCATCTGAGAGACATAATTATAAACAAATATATTTTGTAAATTATCATTTTTTACCATTTTACTTGAAGCTATATTAACACTTTTCACACCATCTCTAATATTTTACTAACTTTGGAACGCTCAAGCAGATTTTGAATTAATAATTATCTACAGAATTCTGAAACAATTGATTTACCTCATTTTTGAATCTGTTAAAGTTAAATTAAACTAACTCTAAGAAAATTTAAACTAAATATGAATTTGAAAAGTTTTGTACTCTTTAAGTAGCACATGGTAATCTTGAGTCATTTTAAATGCATGCCACAATTATCCCGCAAATAAAACTTTTAACGGTTAAAAAAAAATTCGGTATTCAAAACATATATTTCAATTTTAATTGCATCAAGAATGGGTTACAGGTGTTATTCATTAATATATGAGTAACATGACGTGTTCAAGTTGTTTTAAATACGTGTCATAATTGTTCATCAAACGATGCTTTTAATGGTTACAAAAATAAATTTCAGTATTTTTTAAAACACATATTTTAGCTTTAAAATTGAGTTGCATCAAGATAGCGTGACAGATGTTATTAATTAATACATATGTTATATTACATGTGTTATATTACTCATTAATGCAGATGTTAATATATATGTTTTATTACTATTAATACAGAAGTTATTAATTAGCATGTGTTAATTAATACATTTACATAAAATGACTTGTTTTAAATGAGTGTCCTAATTACCCATCAAACAAAACTTTTAACTGTAACAAAAATAAATTTTAATACGATTTTAAACACATATTTTAGTATTTAAATTTAATTGCATCTTGACTGGATGACAGATGTTATTAATTAATAAATACGTAACATAACGAAATTCAAGTTTGATCCAACATCGCTTAATAAGCAAATCAGGAACCTTAAACACAAATTGCTTTCGACATTATTTGAAGTAAAATGCATTTTCTCAATGCAATTAAGAGAAAATGCAATTATTTTCAATGGCTGATTAACAGATTGACGGGAAGAGACATGTCTAGAATGAAAGTGGATGAAGTGGCTAGACGAGGATGCCGTTAACTTTTTCACATCCAAAGTGATTCATATTTAACGATGTTTTTTTAATTATCGTAATTGGGTAGTATAATTATCGTTACTTGAAATATAAAAAAGTTTATCATAATTCAGTTTGTTATAACATTTTAATGTTTAAAACAAAAATAGTCATGCGTATGATTTAAATTACCGTAAACCAGCTCGGAGAAAACAATTCTTTCCCTAGTGGCTCGGAAATTTGTCGAAGCATTGAAAAATAAATAACTGGAAAAGTTATCCCAGTAAAAGTTCTTAAAAATGCAGACTCTGTAAAGGGCTTTATAAATCCTACTTTAGCTCATAATGCATGAAGTTAAAGAGTTATTGATTTCGGCTCCCCCGTTATATTTGTCACACTTTGTTCTCTATTTTTTTCTCTTGTTATGTAACAATTTTCTATAGCTTATTTATTAAGAAAAGTCATGTTTGAAAATCTAATTCTCGCATAAACACTGTTAGAATAAATAGTTCTCTTTGAGGGTGTTAGTAGTAAGGGAAATAATAAAAGGAAAATAATAAAAAAGTAAGGAAAATAATAAAAAGTGACTTTTTGAGTGTTTTAAACTCGAATTAATCATTTTATTTTGTACTCTCTTGCCTGGAAAAAAAACCAGTCTGAACTTTAAAATGGATAAATAGCTTAAAAATTACTCAATTTTATATGGTAAAATTTTTTAGTGTATAATAACATCGAAAATGGTGGTAACTAATCTACACCAAAGCGGAGTGGAACCAAGGACAGTTCCTGGCATAGTGAAACACCGAGAATGTTCTTTTGCACTTTGTACACAGTTGGTATTAAATAATTGTCAATATTTTCAGTATTAAGTACCACTAATATTTATTTATATATTTAGATAAGGTACATTACCTTACCGCACTAAATACACTAATACGTACAATTAAATTACTTTGTGAATTAAACATACACGTAGAACAGAGAAAATATTGAAAAGAATTCTGAGCTTAGCTGAGCAGAGCAGAAGTAGAGAGAAATTATACACTATAAACTTATTTAATACAGTTTGAAGAGACTTCACTTGTTCACCAATTAAGATATAAATATCCTTAGTGCACAATTAAAAA
Source organism: Parasteatoda tepidariorum (assembly GCF_982258835.1). Classification (NCBI taxonomy): domain Eukaryota; kingdom Metazoa; phylum Arthropoda; class Arachnida; order Araneae; family Theridiidae; genus Parasteatoda; species Parasteatoda tepidariorum. Next base: position 12,825,517 of record NC_141755.1, on the reverse strand, counting down.
CACACATGTATATTTTTCCTTTTATTTCTGTTTTTATTTGAACTTTTATTTTTGTACATGTGGTGTAGCACTGAAGACAACAACTAACTCCATCAAACTCGAAAACGTTTGTAAGCATTCGACAGATGATACAAAAGTACGCTAATGTTGGAGTTTATGGTGGAAATATTTAACGGTTAGTGTGAATGCTTTTGTGTAAACTTTTTCCATCACAAGAGTTTTAGATTTAACTACACCTTTGATATTGAATACGAAAGCTCCAATTGATGTTAATTTACAAAAAAGAAATGTTCATGACTTCATGAAATGTTTTTGTTTGTTCAACTTCAAATTCGAGGGGATAATACAAAATGGTTTTCACAATGTACACAGATGATAACCATCAAACTAAATGATTCTCATTTCTTTCTTTTTTTGTGAGTGCAAACAATGCAGGCTAGGAGTAACTTTTCAAATATTCAAAAAAATATGTCTTTTACGCTTTTCATTTTACAAAACTATGGCTTTTCTTTTACATTTGCTTGATTTACTTAAATATTATAAAAACGTTGAATTAAAATTAACCAAACTTATCCCAATTATCACGAATAAATGTCACAAACTCAAACCACAAGCACAGCATGTTATTCTCTTAAAAGCCTTACTTCATGTGACGACAAAGCCTTAGTATTTAAACGAATTTTTTTTAAAAAAAGACTCCTAACTATAAGATTTTTCCCTTTTCTTTTATTATCCTTCTGTCTTTGTGCAGATTCCTTCTTGGACTTAGGATAAATTGAATAATTTTCAATTACTTAAATTTAAAAAATAAGCTGTCCATTTTAACAGATAAATAAACTAAAAATGCAATGAATGAAAATGATATTTCTATAATTAATTAGTGCGAGATTTACATAGCTTACATAATTATTATTTGAATGATGTTCATTTACCCTAAACTTCCATTTAAATTTCTGGAGGCATCCTTAGCATCAAAACATTTTCACTGAATCTAATTATGAATGAAATTTAATTGGGGATCAATGATTAACGAATTGATTAGGATGTCTGGGATGAAGTGGTGAGAGGAATCAGACGTCTGTTTCTATCATTTGACACAGTCTAGAAGTTTTCATTTTAAGAGGGTTTTTAATTAACGAAATTGGAGATCTCTTTCGCAAATCATTATGATTTCAATTACAGAAGCTAAACATTAAAGACGTTTTATGGCATGCATACTGAAGATTTCACAAACATTATTTCATGCATATGATATAGAAGGATATGGGGTCATTATTGATAATTATGTGAAAAAGACAATTTTTATTTTTTTAAGGTAGACATGAAGAAGTCTCTAAAATTTAAAACAATCAATTGACAGGCTTGCGGTTACAATCAATTGACAGGCTTTATGACGCATGGCTTATGAATGGAATTTAAATTATTGGAGACGTTCTCGAAAATCTCCAAAAAAGACTCCCTTTGTAGTCTCTAGTGGTGGCTTTCAGTTTTTTAAGAAACGTATGAACACAGTGAAAAAAAATTGTACATTTAAGGATTTATAATTCCTTAAGTAACTCGAGATCTCTATAGGAAGAAAAGCATTTCCGTATATTTACAAATATATTATTGCAATGAAACAGATGCCATGGAAAAAGTGATAATTTTTGTTAGCATGCATATTTTTTCAAAAATATGTAATATTGACAATTTCCATACACCAATTGTAAATATCAATGTGAAATTCAAAATTATTATGGAATTTCATTAAACAAACCGAAAATGCAAACTAAATATAACAAACTTGACTAATCAATTAATCTGCATATTTTAGGAAGAAAAGTTACAAAAAATATTTATATGTGTCTTTTGTATTAGGTAAAACGCAACATCACGTAATAATACAGAATAGAATTTTGTAATATTTAAATTATATATTATTTTTATTATTATGTAAAACCCTTTATTAAAAACAAGAAGCCTTTTCTCTCGTTATATATTTCTAGTCATTTAAAAAGCAAATGTTTATTTATTCAATTTAAGTAAAATTAATAATAGCAAATAAAACTTATAAAAATGAAATACTTATTATTGTAAATAAAATCTTATAAATAATGACATTTAACATATTTATTTTTAATTTCCTTAGATATTATAAAAATATGTGAGCTAACCTATTCGATATATATGATATATAGCGATATATTATAATATATAGTTCGAAAATCTAATATCTGCTAGACAAAAGAAGAGTTTACTGAAGTAAAAAGAATAGTTTTTACTCAAATGAACTGATTTAGTTTATTTAGAATTATTGGAAAATAATTTATTAGAATGCATACGACGCCTGTTTAATCGAAAAATTTTTCTTTTAAAATTGTGCTATAAGAAGCGTGCCGGAAGAATCTGTTCAGCATCACTGCACTGCAGATCTGGAGCCGGAAAGATGCAGTTGACTAAGATCTCGTGACATCTCTCACGAACTGCTAATCTCACGCGACGCACATTTAATTAACATTTAACAACAGTTATCTTAACAAACGTTTTAGTGTTCAATAGTTTTAGTATTTTAGTCGTCTGTTTATTAAATAACGAGGATAATTTAAATGATGAGTGCTCTTATGGTGTACGAAAACTTAAATATAGAAAATAAATTAATTTTTACCTTTTCAAAAACAATTAAAATTATCTTTATCATTTTTGTACATTATAAATAAAATTACTTTCATTTTTATTGCAGTACATTCTGAATTTATATGATGTAAATGTTTTTATTATATGTTGAAATCCAAAATATTTAAACAGTTTATAGAGCAAAGCTTCTTCATCCAGAACCGGGATGGAGAGATAGAATTTGGAACTATTAAAAATTATCAATAGCTTATATAAAATAAATAAATAAACAAATATTGCTGTCAGATAGGTACAAGGATATTTTTCATTGAACTCATCATCAAAATTTTTAATTTTGCAGTTTTACAATTTTTCACTTTCCTTCTTTTTTTTCTTGCATTTAAAAAAAAATTTATAAGAACCAATCGAAGTAGAAGTGTTTTCAGACCAAGCAGTTAATAAAATTTTTCATTTGTAATTAGAATTCAAATTCGTTAACTTATTAAATCAATTGTTTCAATGTTTGAGAAATTTGACGAAAGAAAGACCGAAGTTTTTGAAAGACTTTTTAAGAAAACAAGAATTTTATGCATTTTTCAAAAGTAGCTGAAGATATTTGAATTTAGATCTGATTGCAGTCTATAGCAAGTTGCTCGGATTTCATATTTCCCCACAAGAATGAGTAACAAAGGTTGGGATTAGGAGAATAAAGTGGCCTTGTGTTCACTGAAAAGTTAATTATAAAAAGATTACGTCTACTAAAAAAATCCCGACATGCCCTAGGCAACATCACCAAGTTTAACTAAATCTTACTAACAGTTCAAAATTACTTGTACTTTAGGCACACTAGTTTGTCAATAATAATAAAAGCTGTAACAGTGGGCTAATAAAAACAAAGTGTGTTTTTGAACACATTCAAAATTTCAAATTTAAACAGTATGAAGAAGTACTTAAAAAAAAACAAATCTGATAATTTTTATTATCTCAAGTTTTTCGACTGATGTGCGTACTACTTGATTAAAAACTTCATTCACTTCAAAAATATATGAATAGGAAATAACAGTAACATATGCTTCAAGCGCGAAAAAGAAGGCGCCCATTTTCAAAACTTTCCAGACGTGAGTGAGAAGAAACAAAAGTGATTTGAAATATAAGACGCAAATTTGACTGCGAAAAATTTAAAAAAAAGGTGAGAAATAAAACAAGAAAAACCATTGTGTGCGAGAGTAGCAAATGAGGGTAAAACGCATTTCCGCAGGCTATAGAGAGGTGGTGAGAAATGTGCATATATTTATAAACATGCATATTCTATAAATTTTGGAAAATTGCATTTGTGTGATATCAAGGGTGCATGTCAATCATCTGAATAGTATTTTTAAGAAAATTACTTAATCTTCAAAATAAGATTTTCTGAAAAAAAAGATACTTAATTTTTAGGGAAATAAAACTTTTAGGTTAAAAATTAAAAAACAATTAAAGAATTTTCGAAGAAGATGACAAGTTCAGACATTCTCAGCCTCTATAAGTAATAAATTACAATAAATTTTATTTTTTTAACTTATAATACTTACTATTTTAAAAGCGCTCATTGCAGTTTTGCTCCGTTAAGTAATATATCTAATAATGCCTTCCACTCAAAAATTTCCATTTAAAATAATTAGCTTGCATTGATTTTCGAATGCTTTTCAAATATCTGAGATATTGAAAATAAAAGGCAAGTTACCCAAGCATTTTAATCAGAGTATAAACAAGGGAAAACGCTGAAATCATTTAAGGTATCTTTGAGATTCATAATTAACTCTCGTGAAAAGAGTCACGTAATTCTTAATTTAATTATTTCAAATAGAGCTGGAACGAGTAACCGTGCAATCAATTCCTGAGTAAGAAACCGAATTAAATGCCAAGAAGTTCTTGAAACTCTTAAATTGAAGGAAAAATTAAATCAAAGACAAACAAAAGCAATTAATACTTCTTTTGTTTTTAAATTATATGATACAAGAAAATCTTTTTAATTATTTCTTGAATTCTATATTATGCAATTTCAAGTGCTTATTAGTCATGAATGAAAGATTCTGATCATTAGAGTATAGAAAAACAGAATACATTTTATCACGTTTTTCTTCGTTATATTGAAGTGGATTATCTTTAATTCGAACGCGAATTATTCAAAATACTGAACAATCAGAAGTTGTAATAATTTCTGTAAAATATCATATTCAGTTCAGTGTTAAAACCAGATCTTTGTTACCAAGTTTTCATCAAAATTTTGCTTTTAAATTTTTTTAAATAAAATATACCGAATTGCATTTTGATGCCGCTATTTTATTAGTTATTAATAGGCCAACGTTAAGAGTTTTTAAAAAATTCTTAACTAAGTCCAAATAGCGTGTGTTCAGTACAAAAAGTACGTATGAAAGACTGAAGAACAATACTAATAAACTGTAATTGTTTTTTTAGGAAAATGTTACTTTTAATCAAACTTATGCTTAATATTGTTTTCAGATATTTACTTTACAAATTTCCAGAATTTCCCCTTGATTATAGTACAATACACAAAAATACTTTAATGCCTAAATGAAAAACGTAGTATTTTTACCGAAATTTTCGGATTTTTTATCGGTGCTTTTGAAAATGTTTCTTAATTATATATAATTTTAAGCTTTTCGTATACCCACTGCATTTGAGAATTTCTAAATGCCCAAATTGTAGATGTTTACGAAAATTAAGTATTGTCAATGAATAGCTTTATTCAAAAATTTTATTTATTATTAAATAGTTTTATTCAGAATAGTTTTACTTAGAATCAAACAGTAGAAGTTCATTGTATGTTAAAAAAATAAAAGAACTGTTATATCATTTACAAAACATGTTATTAATAAATTCATTCGTGTTTAACTAAAATAACGAAATGTACATGCTTCACTTTACTCACATAAAAATACATATTATAATGATATTGTCGTAGCATGTTTAATTTTTTCCTTTTATCTTGAAACATATTAGTCAAAATTGTATTATTATTATTTTGATATTTAATTGCACTCCATATTTATTTTAATCTTATACAATAATATCAAGGTATTAAAACGATGTATACAATATTAAAAAAATTAAAATATTAGTATCATAAAATTCATTTTATAAGATATTATTTATGTAGTCCATACTTGAGTCTGAAAATATTACACACATCGGGATTTAATAAAAGCAAGTACGTGTTACTTTGTTTTCAATGTTACTTAAAAAATATATTTAATATTATGCAAACTGCTTCTTGAAATTTATTTCTTTATGAAATTATTAATTTGCTATGTAAATTTCTTTTAAAAAGTTTTAACAGATAAATTTTTACATCTATAAAAAAAATTCAAAATAAAAATAATGATAAAATATACGGTTTTTATAAATTATTTTATAGACGTTTTAAATTGAGTTAATTTTATAAACATTATTTAAGCTTTATTTTATTAATTTTCAAAGAAGCATGACCTGACAAGTTTGAAAATATGAGTGAGTTTTTTCCTTATGAAGTTGCTTAAATACAGTTCATATTATTATATTTAAAATGGATAAGCAACTTTCTTTAATCTTTTGCACAATTTTTCTTTTTTTTTCATAAATTATGTGTTTTATTTTAAATCAAATAAACATTTACTTTAAATGAATGCCTTTAAAAATAATTTGAATTCTCAAGAGAACTCAAAATTGTTGACAATTCTAGATATTTCCCACGATTTTCCATCTTTTTTATCATATTGATCGTTCCCTTGAGGAAAAGTTCAGGACAATAAATCCTATGACTTTCGACTAAAAATATGACAGAAAGCACCATTTAAGGGGTCCAAATATGGGAGAAAAGATTAAAGGGGAAAACTTTATAACTATTACTTATCTTAATAGCTGAAGCAACGATATGAGTTTGATATAAACTTTCGTGGCATGTAAGAAATACTTTTAACTGCTAATTAAATATAGCATATTAAAATGAACGAGATATACTTCACATGAATTTTCGTGCTATTTTGCTTTCTATATGTATTTAAATTATTTTTTATACTGCAACAGCCTTGCATGGTACAAAATTATATTGCAAAATTTCGAAATTTTTGTTTAAGTTTTGTTAAAGATTCTTCCCCATTGAAGTAAAATCAATTCGATGGAATAAAGATTTCAAGATAAAGAAAAAAGCTCAATGAATAGCAATATTTATCAATTAAATTACTTTAAATTTGTAAAAAAACTTCATTTTAAAATAATTACATATTGGTAATTTATTTATTTTAATCTATATTTATAAAAGTTTGCTTTATAATTTAATAAGGTAAGATCTTATTAGCGGTAAGACACTATTTTTCTGTATTTACAAGGAAAAAACTTAAACTTGGTATTCAAAATATTACTACGCACAACTAGATAAATGCGCATGCTTTAAAAAGCTTTTTAAAAAGCCTAAAATATTAATTTTATAATAATTGTAAAGTAACTTTATAATTAACTATAATTATCATAATTAAGAAGTAACGACAGTGTTAAAATGCGTGACTATTTCCATTCAGATTAAAATAAAAATGTTTTACCTTTGATTACGATATAAAAATGTGTTTATTAGTCATCGATAAAAATATTGTATTGAATGGTTATAATAAGATATAACAATAGGTGAGCAGTTACGGTGATATCGTTTTGTATATAGGATATGGGAAAAGTAGATTCCAATATTTATCATAAAGCGATAAGTATATAATCGCCATTTCGCTTTTCATAAAGTGATAATATCATTTGTAAAGAGCCCATTTGATAAAAGCATGGCAAAATTCCATATTTTTAAACGACAAAATGTATCTTTTGGCATAATTTCTGTATGACAGTGCATGTAGCTTAAATACATGAGTATATACGCAAAGTCTTACAGATACATTCTTTATCACTAAGAAGCCAACACTAAGGGATAAGTATATAATCGCCATTTCGCTTTTCATAAAGTGATAATATCATTTGTAAAGAGCCCATTTGATAAAAGCATGGCAAAATTCCATATTTCCAAATGACAAAATGCATCTTTTGGCATAATTTCTGTATGACATGTGTTTGCAGCTTAAATACATGAATATATACGCAAAGTCTTACACATACATTCTAAATCACAAAGTAGCTAACTCTTAATCAAGTCAATGGATTCACGGTATTCTACGCCAGGAGCTGAAAATCATTACACAAATCAAGTAAGTAATATGTTAACAGCGATTTAACAGATTTATGAAAAGCCCAATTTATAAAAGCGTGACAAAATGTCATATTTCCTAAAGACAAAATGCATGCTTTTGGCATACTTTCTGTCTAACATGAGTATGTAAATGGATGAATATATAACTCAAATGGATGAATATATAACCCCAAGTCTTACATATACATTCTAAATCAAAAAGTAGCCAAGGCTTAATCAAGTCGTTAGATTAACAGTACTCAACATCAAGAGTTTAAAATCATTACACAAATCAAATAGGTAATAAATTAACAGCGATGTAAAATGTGAGTCCAGCACTCATAGAATTAACAGGCTTTCGCTTAGGGCCAAAAGGTGCTGATTATGATGTATATGAAGGCAGTGGCCCGACTTGATTACCAGAGACAAGCCACTTGGCGAAAGATTTATGCACTGAATCTTCAATTTTACAGCTCCCACGATTCCCTATCTTGTGGCATTTCCGTATAACCTTCATAATAGATGCTCTTCTCTCCTCTACCGATGGCTTCCTTGTAATGCAGTTTTAATGAGTTACAGTTTGATGGGGGGAAGGGTTTGTGATTGGGATCATTTCGAGGAAGACAAAGATGAAGATGCTCTTCGGGAGGATGCTAGAGATGATTTCACATTCATATTTCGCTGAGCTCAATTTGCTCTTCGTGCGAGAAGATCTGGCCCAAGGGAGTGATTTTTTATTCATAATTAACCGGAGATACGTTTAATCAAAAGAGAGAGATACGAGTGATTTTCAGAGTGGGAAACTTTGTGAGCAACTATTTTATGCGTTGCGATAATAGGTTTAAAACAAATTAATATTGAGTTTCACTTTCAGAAATATTTTTTTGAAGACTTTTATTACTTTTAACAGGAAAAAACGAAGATTCGTAGTTATTTTTTAAGCTCGTCATAAATGCATGCAGTAATTTACTGGAATAATTTGCGATGGAAATTCTTGTATTTTTGGCTCCAATTTCAAGTTTTATTGTGTAAATTATAAAATGAGTAAGTGATTTTTAATTTTGTACAGTAATTATTACTGTAATTCAATAATTCAATAGTAATTACTAAAGGCAAATAATCATATATAGGAAAATGCATCTTCAAATGAAATTATTTTAAACGTGTTTATCTCATTGCTCACAACTACAGAAACCTGCTTCTGCATTTTTATATCAAAAACTATATTTATATTACATACTCATGCGATATAGTGTAGTTATTTTTACATAAGTTTATATTCTTCAAAAAAATATATTACCATTCAAATAGTAAACGGAAAATGTATAAGTATATAAAGCATTTGCCTGGATCATGAATTACAGAAAAGTTACAGATTTTATAATCAAAACAATTTTCTATTAAAACGTTCAAATTTTTTAAAATAATTTTTTCATGTTTAAATTAAAAATGCAAATAATCACAAACTAGTAATAACTTATACTAATACACATTAGTAATCGTATAAATAATCTTAATTTTCTATAACTATATAACTGATAATATTAAAAATAATTAAAATATATTATATAAACTGTTTGGTTTATTACTTAAAAGGGATGAACCAAAACTTTTTTTCTTTTTACAGTAATAAATTACATTTTAAACCTTTGCTTTTAAAAAAAACACTAAATGTTTTTCACTAAACATTTGAATTGGTTGCTATTTCAATATTTTGTAACACCAGAACGTTTATTCATAAAATATTTTTTGTGAAGTAAAATATGTTGAAAAATATTTATAAAATAAATACATTCATAAATTCGTGAATTTAAAATAGTCATAGATTAAATTTCAAATTAAGTATCTGCTTATAATATTTTTAAAATAACCTAATTTATTTAATTTTAATGATCACAAAAAATATTTTTATTATTGTTTCTAAATAGATATATTTAAAAAGTTTAATAAAGGGTTATTTAGAATAAAAGGGAATCTACTTTCTATAATTACAATATTTTAAGCAAATTAAATTGGACCGAAAATTCATTTTCATTTTTTTAATATAAAAATAACTTTATGTTTTTATTACAAAATACAAGAAGCACATTTTACTGAGACCAAATATAAAATGCATATATATTTAATTTTAAAATTTATAGGATTTATTCTTTAAGATTTAAGTTCTTAACAATCGATATATTCCTTTTTATAAATTATATTTGCTTTAATTAAAAACCTTAATATAAAAGAGAAATTATATTATAAAAAAAACATTCAATGAATTTTCATGCTCTTTTTTGTTCACTTATCAACATAAACTAATCAGCATGGAAAAGTGCAAATTTGGCAACTCAGATGCAAATTTTGAAATTAAAGCTAATTTTAAATGAAGACTATTAATCTGCATAAACTATCCTATTCATTAAAAATAAGAGCTGTAAAATAAAGAGGAAAAAAGTTCTTCTGTATGTAGGCAGAAAATTAAATATTTTTCTCATTCTAAAAAGCATGAGCATGCACTTTATATACTTTTCTCACCTGTATGATCGATTTTCTTTTAGATGTGTTAAAAGCCAAACTCTCAGTCGATCCATCATTCTTTCCGCCTCTTCTCAGGCATGCCATTTTCTTTTATAAAATTTCCAAATCACTCACATTACACATACACAGGCTATGTGCAAGTACACAAACACAGACACATCACATCATATTCATAGTTCAAACCATGTTTAACAACATCACTAGTGCATTATTCCTTTAGAAAAAAATCGTCTTACTTAATAATCCACATTAGGTTTTTTTAGTTGCTCAATTTAATCCACAATAATATCGTTTGCGTTATTATATTTTCTGTTCCAGTTTCATGGATTTTGATAAAAGATAGAAAACGATAAACAAGATAAACTATTTATTCCAAGAATATGGCTTTCATTGCGAAACGTGAAGCAATCCAATGCAAATAAAATCGTTCCGTTTTTACTGTGTATAATTCAAAATGAGAATATTAATAAATGGTATATTTTATGGTTTTTTCAATACAAAAACTTCTACTTTGATTGCCACAAATTAGTTCAAACAATATCGGCAATCTATTCTTAAGCCTAATTTCACATGTAAAATTCTATCCATAAATGTTCCAACGAAATATTAATTTAATATAAAAATTTTAAAAAAAAATTTTAAATTCTAATCCAAAAGTTAGCGAAGAAGCAATTAAAATAATTTCTCCTTAACACACCTGAGCGTCTGGTTCACCTGTCAACACACACTCTGAAATTATCAATTTATCCGGGACCAGTAGAACTCATGCTTTGTTGAATCCCGGACATTGCATTCCACAAAAAAAGAAAATCTTTTGTATCTGTAAAGCGCTTGAATAATCCTGGGTAAGGAAAATTTTAAGTGAAGTTCTTTTTCCCGCCGCACACCTTCCGGCCGGGATGAGTCTCCGACTAGCGGATGGGGGGACTCGTAACTTCACTGTCTCGCACGCGACTGAGGAACCTTTGGCACACGTGCAACAGATAGGGTTGCCAAATATAGGGACACGCTGCCCATGCTGCTTGGCGCTGCACATCTGGAAGAAAGATTTTGTTGTTGTTCAGGTAAAGAAAACAGAGCGATCGTTAGTCCAAAATCTAACGAATGTAATGTTGAAAATATATTCTATCATTGTCTTTTGCACGAGATAATGTTAAATAGAGATAGCAGAAAATGTCGATATTTTGAGCATCTCATTAACCAAACTTTAAAATTTATTCGCAGGATATGTCGAGAACATCATATATTAGGATAGATATCAAAATAATGCAATGATTATGAATAAGATTGCGAATTTTGATGATATATTGAATAAGATAACTTATCGAAATAATTTTATCAATCTTATCGAATATTTTATCAAAATATCGGTCAGATAAATCAGATATCAAATTATGGAAATTTATTTTTGAAAACGTATTATTAGGACACGCTCTCATGGCTGCTTTTTCGCTACACTTTCATGGCAGGAAGATTTTGCTGTTGGTTCGAATAAAGAATCGATAATCTACAATCGTATCCACAATCGATGCATAACGATTGTTAATCCAAAGTCTATTGAATGCAATGTGGGAAATATATTATTACACAGGATAATACCAAATAGAGCAGGTCAAAAATGTCGTGAAATGCTATTATTTTAAGCATCTCGGTGACCAAACTTTAAAATTTATTCTAATATTAATTATAATTATTTATCTGATATAAATTACTTAAATATTGAATATAATAATATCATGAATATTATCGATAACGATAATCGTTGAACACGATATTATTGTCAAAATGCACATTAACCTCTTATTTTGCAACGAAAATATTGAAACATAGTATAAACAAGTTAAAGTAAAAAAATATCACGATACACAGTCAAAATGTCATTATGATATATCGCGATATTAAAATGTCGATACCGTACAGAATCAATCTTGAACTATATCTTTTAAATTATTTCAAAGCAGTAATTCATATTCAAATGATTTGCAAAGAATTATATTTAGATATTTAAGGTTCCTATTAGGTTTAAAATAATTTTCATTCAACTGAAATAAATAAAAAAAATCATGTTTTGCGAGTTATCATTTTTTTACTGGATAGATCGAGTTATAATTTGGTTTCTGGATGAATTTTATATTTAATTTTGTTATTAATTTAAACATATTCTAATGCCATAAAATGCATTAGGAGTGGATTCGATACATATCTCTCAAATTAAAAATTCTTTAACACGTTTTACGTGGTGAAATTTACCGAGGAGAGCACATTTAGGAAAAACTGCATTAAGTTTTTGAAATGCATGAATGTTATGAAATGCATCAATCTTTCATTCACTCCCTGAAATTTTTTTTTAATTTTTTGGATAAAGCATTTCATTATCTTATTTGAGCTTTGACTACCTGTACGAATTTATAGTCTTATATTATCAAACTTTTGTGAATCTGTTTTATGTTTACTGTTTTGTTACTAAATTATGTTTTACTAAGACATTTTAAATCTCACAGTTAAGAAAAATAGCCTGAAGTAAAATTACGAAAAACCAAGTGTTAGAAATATTATAATATGAAGCTTAAAATGTTTTCGTTCTTAATTTTCTCTAATATCGTAACAATTTTTATTTCATTTTCTACAAATTAACAATTTAATAATTTTTGGCTGGTTGCTTCGCGCAAACAAATATCTAAACAATAATTAAAATTAAAAATATTGATTATTAGATTCAGTTGTTCAACTTTTCAATTAAAAAATTTATGACTTTCTAAGTAAACATTGGTAATGAAACTTTTGTAAGTAAAATAATGCATTTAGAGAGATAAAATATTGACCAGAAACATTTATATATTTCCTTTTCCTGAGTCAATTTAATAAGTTCATTGATATATTCAAGAGTTAAAATAATTATTAGTTTTTTCTCAAATCATCATCAAAAAATTAATTTAAATTAAATTTAACTAATTAAATAAATAAGTATTTTAAATTAACTTTAAGTAATCAAACCAATACCACTTTATGGTTTAATAATAAAAAAAAATTGGTAGTTTTAACTTTTATACGAATCTTCTTAACTGATTAAATTCATTCCTTGATATATTTTTAATTTTTCAGCAGTTTGTTTTTAAGCATTTTGATTCATTTTTTTTAAAACTCATTTCGTTCAACGTTAGAATATAAGAATAAAACTCCATTCGGTTTCATTTTTATGCTTTAAAATCCAGAGAAAAATTAGAAGTTACTATGAGTAACTTTTCAAATCATTATCTTACAAACGATGTTATTAAATATTATATTTCCTATAAATAATGAAAGATTATAGATTTATATCAATGTTAATTTTTTCTATCATCATTTTTTTCTATCATTGTTTTTTCTTTTTTGCAAATTATTCTAAACAGTAACTGTTGGTAGTCTATTATAAATGTAATAAGTTAAATAGTTTAAATTCCAAATAATAACTTAAATACCCTTGTAGTATAAATTTGCGTTGAAAATTTTAAGGCTTGTTTAAAATGTAAAAAAAGCGAAATTCTTTATTTAAAACTTATTGAAACATCATGAATTTCAATCTACTATTTAATGAAGTTAATTTAATAAAAAACTCCAAGTACTGAACGACTATAAATTGCGCTTTTGCCTCTAAGATCAATATTTAATTGCTTTAAAAATCATAAAACTATATTTTAGGTCAAAGCTATACAAATTACGTATTTATGCATTCATACTTTTTCAAGCAAACAAAATTTATCAGACAGATGTCAAAAGTATTTCTTTCTTTTATTACCATATTATATTTAAGTTGTTATTTTTTTTACTATTGGTCAAAATCATCAATAATCTTTTTACACTTTATAAAAGTCCACATTACTATTCTGGCATTTAATTTATGTCGCCAAAATAGCGATTCTATGCCAACATACTCCAGACACAACGATGTCGGTTGCTTCCGTAACAATCTGCTCCGCATCTTCTCAATATCGCGTAAAGATGCTGCGGCTGAAATAATCCGCCAAAATCTACGCCGCGCGTGGCGCAGGTGAAGCAAATTCTCCCCCCTCCCATTCTTCCATCCGGCAACATATTCCCCCCCTCACCAAATTGCTTCGCACCGCAGAAATTCAGGCATCTCTTCACCCTACGTTTTTTCTTTGAACTCCAACGTTGTCATCCTCTCATTTTTCCTCCATGCACCCACCCAAAAAAATAGACTCTCAAAACATTCCCGTTATTCTTCGGTTTCTTTTTTTGGATGTTGGAGGGGGGGGGGGAGGAGGAGAAAGATTTTACCTATCTAACAACGAGAAGGTGCGAAGATGCATCTTGACAAAGTGGAGGAGGTAACAACACATTTCACAAAAAAGTCAGGTGATTTATTGTCCAGAATACAAGAAAAGAAATGATTGAGAATGCTTAAAATAACTTTTATAGGAAATAACGAAAACAGTTTTACGTAGTTTTTTCTTCTTTACAGGAGATAAAGATTGACAAGACAAAACACCCATTTTTATATTTTAATCTGAGTAATTTTTTAAACAAAAAAATTTTTATGCGCATACTTTTTTCTTATCAAGTTCAATCTTTTTTTTTTCTCATTTAATGTTTTTTTTTATTCAAGTTTAATTCACAAGTTAGTTTAATACTTTTAGCCGTATTTATGCTTTGATTGATTTAAGAGTTGGAATACTATCACAATTCAAATGAAAATGCATTTGATTTCTTACAGCTTATATTCAAAGTATATTATCCCCTTAATGTAAAACTTATAAAATAAGAATCTTAAGCAAATCATTTAGTTACCTAGTTCTAGAATATGTCTGCAGTTGCAGCTTTAAAATTTTATTATTATGATAGTTTCTATTACAGCGCAATATATTTTACAGAATCACTCAATATATACTCGATACATTGGAGTGTAAATTGCATCAGTTAAATTTTGTAAGTTTGAACTACATATAATGGTGAACAAAAAATATTAAGTCATGGATATAATTTGTCCAGTTAAAATAAAAATTTCTATTTTATCTAAAAATGATTAATTTTACAATTATTATGATAATTTAACAATTATTATGATTAGTATTTAACAATTATTATGATAAAACAAAGATGAAGATTAGTAAAAACGTAACTAATGTAAAAATGTTAAATTTTTGAACAAAAATATTGAAAAATCACTTATGAATTGACGAATTCGCTTAAAAAACCTTGTAAACTCCTAAGTAGTTAAATTTAATGAATTTATGTACTTCTTTAATGAATTTAATGACAATCGACATATTTATTATTAACATTACATTGATTCCTTGATCAGCGGAAAAGTTAAATAAAATATTAAATGTATTAAAATATTCCGACTTAATTACTCATTTGTTTATTTAATTTCAATTTTTGAAAGCATTCTCTGTTTTGCATAATGTCTGATGATTATTATTAAAGTGTTAAATGAATTTTATGAGTTAGCGAAATAATCACGAATAATCCAGATTTAATCACTAATTATATCAGGAATGAAATCACCTGAAATCAAGATTTAACACCTTTTGATGAATTTTAACATATTTCCAGTAAAAAGCAAATATGAATTAAAAAATAGAGTGTGTAATAAAGAAAGAATTAATTTTAATGATTTTAATTTCATCATTTGATGATTTAATGAACTTAATGATTTAATGATTAATGATTTGATGAATTTTAATATATTGATATATATTATATGTATCTTGATAAAGAGTAATTATGAATTAAAAAGTAGAGTGTATAATAAAAAAAATATCTCTGATTTAAATTGCAATCATTTTCAAGAAAAGTTTATTCTCATTTAAAATCTAGAACTATAGCACCTTCTATTTGCTATATAATAATTTAGTTTTCTTAAATTCCAGTTAACTAGAAATCTAATGAATCAAATTAAATAAGACTAAAACACTTTATGAAATGTATCAGCGTTTTAATTCTTCTCATATCATGAATAAAATAATTAATTCCAACTTTGAATTGAAAACTGAAAATGAACAAACAACAAGCATGCATATTGACAAACTGAAAACTGTCTTTAACGTTATCTATAATTCTTTCCAAATAAGGAGCAAAATAGTTATTTTCAACTTTTAATCCAGAAGTGAAAATTCAATAGAAGAAGTTTTAATTCAGAAGTGAACCAGAAACAAACACGCTTGTTTACAAATTGAAAGTATCTTTTAACTCAACTCCAATTACTATTTGGGGTCTTCTCTGATATATTGATATGAGCACATTTATTGCATATGTGCGGCATATATACTCTTAGAGATGATAAATGTGTGCCCCGTTCAAAGCTTAATTTGACCCCTTGATGGTTATTACTAATGTCATTTCAAAGCTATGGTTCCAAATTACGTCAACAAGCCTTGCGGGATGAGCGGAGATCCGTGATGCATACACACAATGCTGTATTCTGTCCCCATTATAGTTCTACCTGGGATATTTGCATTTCCTATATGTTGTTAAAGCTTTCTCCGTCTGCTTTGCACGCGTGCTGTATGACATTGCTTAGCATTAATTGATTTATTCATACAAATTTCAAATTCTATATCATTTTAAACCATCTTAGCAAAATCAAATACTAAAATGATTGACTGAATTTGTTAAATATAGTTTTAAATGTTAGTTTATTGGAATTTTAACATTTTCAAGACTGGTTTAAAATTTTCATATCGGAAGTTTTCTAATGACAGCGCATTGTTTGTTTTTTTTCGTTAAAAACACTTGGGAACAAAGTTTTATTCTTTAATTTCTGAGATAATTTCAAGCCGCTTACTTCAAATCCAGCAATCGGTTTTTCCTTCCAAGTTACAATTTTTCTTTAAAACGAAATGTTTGATCTTGTGATGCCACATTTGGCATTACATATGTATTTCCTATCTTTTCAAAATATCCTTCATTACTTAAGCTTATTTTTATTAATAGAAGGATTATATTTAAAAATAAATCAAAATACTTAATCTTTTTAAACGAACATAAAATATTTATTTCTTCTCTTCCAGATCAATGTAACGGATACTTTTTTTTATTTCATTACTAATGCAGACTTATATATTCACTGTCGCCTTTAATCGAAAACAAAAATCTATTTATAACTTTTCATTCTAATTTTCCAACGGCTAAATGTTTCGGTTGCATGGTTGTAATAATTCACATAAATTTGTTGGCGACTCGTGATCGCCAATGTGTTCTTTTACAACCCATGTTGATATGCTAGTTGGCTTTGTTTTTGGCTATGATATATTATGATAATTCGCCAAATTATGGATCTCCTACCCATACTTTCTCTGTCCGTGGAGAATAAATATATTCACTTTTTAATTTCAAATTTGTGGAGGCTGGGAGCCCTTTGGGGGCCTCCCAGTCTCAATTTTCTAACCGTCAGAAATGTTGTTCTGGCTTTATGATCTCTCAATAGAGAGTATTATTATTTCATCCCTTTAAGGGATTTCTTATTTAGGATGAAGATGTGGCCCCTGTCGAAATCTTAAATTATGATTAATAAAACCTAAATTAACATTCAACGATTTGTACATTATTTCCTGGAAACTTAATTGTTTTATTCATTCAATATTGACCCAAATGAACATTCATGTATTACACTATACGATGGGCGGCTTCTGACGGAGACACAAAACCCTCCCTCACAGATCTATTTTTTGTCAAAATATACAAGATTAAGAACGTTATTTATAATACTTTGTTGCATGAGTGTTGTGACGAACTTCAAGGGAAATTAGGGTGCATCATCAGGTTTAAAATTGCACAGAAACCCGTGCCCAAAAATGTCAGTCATATGCCGATAGGGGTGCTTCCCTATTATGATTTGTTTCTTCATGTGCTTCTGAACAAGTTATGGTAGGGGAGTACCCCTAGCTACCTACAATGGCATTTTCGGGCACGGGTTCCTGATGATGTTCCCTAACTCCCCTTAAAGTTAGTCGCATCGATTATAGGATCCCTTGCTGTATATAACTTTTAAACTTGATGTTTACAAAGCAACAGAGAAAAAATTTCATTTTAATAAAAATCTATTGTTTTAAGATCACAACTAATTTCAGATTACAAATTCCCTCACCCGAATCAGGCAAGATCAAGTATTTTTATAATTGTAGGAAAAAAGTTTGCTCCAAGTGTGCTTTGACAACTAAAATTTTTTTTTAATCCGGACTTGCTTATATATATATATATATATATATATATATATATATATATATATATATATATATATATATATATATATATATATATATATATATATATATATATATATATATATATATATATATATATATATATATATATATATATATATATATATATGCTTGCTTTCCCACATTGCAGGTAAAGCTCGACATTATTTATCAAATTGTGATTGTTGTTAAGAAATGAAAATTGGATTCGTTATTTGAATTTCAAATATGAAGGAATGAATTTTAAATTGAGATACTTGTACGATTTTTTTCAGGTTACTGAAATTAATCTATTATATTGTGAAATATATTAATATTACTAATCAATATTACGAGTTCAAAACTAATACATAATCAGCAATGAGAAATAAAATCTTACTCCACTGAGTTAATCCCCCCCTTAAGGTTATTTAAATTTAAAAAACAGAACAAGAATTAATAATTATGTTAACTTTTATGATTCAGTTCCTAAAAAGGAGCCATGTGAACTTTTTAAACAACTTAATGTAACGTAAAGAAATCCCTTTACAAATTATGTTTGTTTATTATATCTTTGTTTTTGCTTATGTACACATGGTTGCAAGGTTCTAAAGAGCAAAGTTGTTTTTCTCTCTGGAAAAGGCTTCTTAGAGTTTCTAAAATGAAAGACAATATACTTAAAGTGTAGTTAAAACCCTTGTTTAAAGAATCAATTATGCAAACTTGGAATGTGTTCAAAATGTAAGTTTCTCTTCCTACGAACTTTTCACTAGGCTTCGGGGAACTCGAGTTTTCTTTCGCAGTTTAAATTGTCCCTTGCCAACAAAAAAAATTACGTTAAATTGAAGAAAAGAATTATTCTTTAGATTGTGTTGAAAACACCTGAAGTTAAGGATGAAGTTATTCAAAACGCTACACCAAGAAAAAAAAGTATGGTCAAAACTACCAGAATATAGTAAAATTTATCGCGTTTCCGGCTCTATGGGAGCATCAAAACTTTTATCGAAGCCCTTTGGTAATAATTTAGCAATATTAACAATAAAACATGGTGTTTTTATAATATGTGTTAAAATTTGATAAAGGTGATAGTTTTACTATCGCGCCTTAAAGCATTGCATAAAAACCATTTATTTGGTTATATTTATTTTTCAGTTTTGTATTTTTTACTAAAAGTGTGGTAATAAGAATTTTTATTTTAGAAAAAAAAGAATTTCTGGTATCTCAGTGAACGTAAAAAATACCAAATGAATAGTTTAAACACAGTATGCTTTTGTTTTATAAATAGAATTATGATTTTATTTTCAACAAAAATTTCATTACCATACATTTCAGTTTGACAATATTGTTTTCAGTTTACTTTGATTCTTCATAAATGGCATGCAACTATGTACTCTCTTAAAAGAATCTAATTCAACTTTAGCTATACTATCATTTAATAACTTATGATAATTTAAATCATAATAACTTAAAAATTTGCAGCAATTTTAAAAGATGTCCAATTACGCCACTGTTCCGTTCAAGCTGATTCGTAGTATAGTATATTATAATTTAAAAAAGATTAACTTACAAGGTAATATTACTCAACTTAGCACCGTATTAAACTTGCCGCAAATTTGAACAATATCACCACTCCATGGAATTCCAGGTCTTAACTATTTCAATGCAAAATATAACAATGCAACTAAAAAGAAAGAATAAATTGTAAAATCTATGTTTATTTATTTATTAATTATCTGTGATTATACGCATTGACTCTAATGATCGTAAATTGAGGTCAACGTCCTAAACAACTTTCATTAAACTCAACTAAACGAAATCACAGTGAGGAGTTAGCGTATTATTCCTAGCACTTCGAAGATAAGCTCTGACAATTTGTAAAATGAAGATAAACAAAAGACTTAAGTATTGTCAGAGGGGAATTGGTAATAATGAAGTTAAGAGTTCAAGCAAAAGTTCATTAGTGGTATGCAATATCGTAATCTCTATGAAACTTTCATACGTTCAAATTTTATAGAGATTACGTTCTCTATCAATAGATACGAAAGAGCTTAAACTACGTAAAGTAATTACCATCTGAAATATCTATAATAATTTGATCTATTAGTTTTATAAACTCTTTCTCGGTATTCATTCAAAAAATTTTTCGAATTTCGTCTTTTTCCTCTTAATATCTATAGTGTTTTGGTATATTAATTTTAAACCCTTACATAGAATACACTTTTCTCGATTTTCTCCCTGAAATTTTGCTAATTGTGTCAACTTCATCTGAATATCTATGGTATTTTAATCTATTGATTTTAAGTATTCGCGATGAATAAGTTTTCAATCGATCTTCGTTCTAAAATGTTGCATATTTTGTCTATTCTGACTAAACATCTATAGTGTTTTGATCTATTAATTTTAAATATTCACAATGAATACACTTTTTCTCAATCTTCGATCTAAAATTTCGCAAATTGTATCTACTTTATCTCAATATAGTATTTTGATTCCTTAATTTTAAATATTCACGATGAATAAATTTTTCCTTGGTCATCCCTCTAAAATTTTGAAACTTTTGTCTTACTTTTTCTTTTTTAAATCTTTTAACTTTTGTAAAGTTAAAGCATAAATACAAAAATGCTGATTTACAATAGTATTTCTATTTTACTAACAATATTTTATCTTTGCTTCAAACGGAAAATACGAAATTCTAATAATTAAAAAGGCGTTTGCGCATGTAAGCTTTTAGAAACAAATGACAGCAAACTAGAAAACAGTTCTTTCTATAAAAAGGAGAACAGATTTTCTTTTTATATGTTCCATTTGCTCGTACTTGAAAATGTTTTTGAAATCTAATTTCTTTTCTCTTTCTTATTGTCTTCTGCATTTATCTGTTACGCTTTAGAAATCTTTCATCACGTGTCACTTCCGGAAATTGGTTTATCATTCCATTCCAAAGCCGTTTTTCTATCATTTTTTCTAATACATTTGCAGTTAAAAATAAAAACATAAAAAATAAGAATAAAGAACTGTTAATCTCTGAAAAAATATTTTTATTTTAAAAAGCATTAAACTCTAAATTATCGTTTTTTTAACTAATACATGCTTAATTTCAATGAACGAAGTTCTCTGCGTAAATTTAATGTTAACTCTCATTGTTAGCTGGACGACAGCGGAATTGAATGCATAAATGTAAATTAATCAATCATTCTGCGTTTAGTTATTAAGAAAATACCTTTTGCAAAAATTTTTGTATTTGTGAATATTTCGATACGCTTTATTACTGTTAATGAGCTCTAGCATAGTTCTAATACGTTTAATTGAAATATAACAGCACGTACTCGAAATATAACAGCACGTACTCAAAATATAACAGCACGTTGAAATATATATTGATCAAAAGCAGATGCTAGTTCATCCATCAATAAATTACTACAGAATTAAATTGTATGAACTAATTATCACAATTTATTAGGATCAATTTCGTCACAATACACAATGAATTAATTCAGAGTGCCTAAACATCTTAAATATACTCCTTAAGAAGAACATTTCCTTTACATTTTGAAATGAAACTTCCATTTTTGCATCCTTTGAAATTAATTAATTAATTTTAAAAAATAATTTTTACATCTTTATTATAGTAATCCTTTAAAATAACAGATTTATTTAAAAAAAGTATTTTTCCATTTTTATCAAAAAATATAAATAAAAAAAAGAATCTTTAAAAAGATGATAGTAGAGGAAAATATTAAAAAACGGTTGTTATCCAAAAGGCTATCGACCTTCTATGTTTGTTTAGTTATTTTAAAGGAAAAAAAATATTTTAAAATAAATAAAACTATTTCTGAAAGTTTTAAGACAACACTATGGTTTTCAGATATAAATTTCACTTTCAAGCTTTAAAAAAATAATTGAAATAAAATGCTAGTACATTAGATTGCGAAATTTGTAAATTAATAACAAAATCCACAAAGGCATTGTAATTTAAATAATTTAAAACTCACCAAAGATCAGTATAGAAGGCTATATGTATTAGCCCAGATAGAATGAAAAATACGATTACATACCCAAGTTGAGCCAATGAGGTTCTGAGCATAAAATGCTCGTATCCCTATAAGGTGCCCCAGGTTCAAATCCCAACGCTGTCTGAACAATGTGATTTCTGTTCCCGGCACGCACCGACCACAGTGCTGACAAAAAATATTCTCAGTGATAAACGGATCACAGGATAGAATACCCTTAAAGTCAGACTAACCCTGGGAAGTTTTAGTGGTTTTACTCTCCGTGTAGCGCAAATGCGGGTTAGTTCCATCAAAAAACCCTCCACGAAGCTTGATCCAGGAGCTCCCTTGACTTCTGATTTGGGTTTAGAATTACAAGGCTACAGAGTTGAACTTTGATAAACTTCGTAACTGATAAACTTTCGTAACTGAGAATTGAGTTAATTGTTCAACGTCGGTTATGAAACATAACATTCTCGATCTTGCCCTTCTTAGAAATTTACTATGTTTCTGGTTCTATGGGAACACCATAAAGCTCGGTAACTTTTGCCGGACTTTCTTTTCGGCCAAATTAACAATTAAATATGGTTTTATAATGTATGAAATTTGGCAAGTGTGATAAAAATTGTAAATTTCATCATGATTCCTTAGATCATGGCATAAAATCCATTTAGTTGGTTAAGGAGAGTCGGAAGGGCATATACCTATAGTACTAAAACTGACCTTTTTTGACGTAACTTTTCTCAGCATCTATAGCAGCAGCAACATATTGCTTAATTTTTAATATTTTCTTCTCAGAACATATACATGTTTATACTGTGATAACTTTTAATATATAAGAAATTAGAACTTTTAATTTTTAAAAATGTTTAATCATTTTTTGGCAAATATATTTCATATCACAGCATGTAACTGATATAATATCAAATTTCTGGAAACAATTTCAAAGCGATAAGTTTCTTAGAAAAGGTATAGTGAGCAAAAAAATCTGACCACCCTGAATAACTTTTGATCCTAATCATCGGATTTTCTCGCTTTAGGACTCAATCTTAATAGCTCATATAAGGTATAAAATTTTTTGAAATCATTTTAAATAATGTAATTTTATAGAGTGAAATACAAAATTTGAGGGAAATCGGACGGTACCTGAGAAACCTGACTTTTTTAAAATATGATTTCTCAGGAGCTGTTCTACTGATTTCGCTCAAATTTTGTATTTTGCTGTGTAAAATTATATAATTTAAAATGATGCAAAAAATTTTATGCGTTACGCTTAAAAAAGTTTTCAACCATTTTTAAATAAAAAAACAAAACAAATATTCACTAAAAGTTATTTTTTCCAAGGAATCATCTTTAGATAAACGAATTTTACAATTGTGTGCAAAAAAATTTAAATTTGCTTAAAAAGTTTTCGAGATATAGTGAAATACACAAAAAGTAAAATTAAGGGGTCCAAACCTTGGAGCACTCTCCTGGCCAAACTATTCTTACCATATATCTTCGATTGCGGCTAGCCCTTATATTTTGGGGGTAAGAAATCCATATCCGTTTTTAAAAAAATATGTTTATTCAGAGAAAGCACGCCATTGTGTCTGATTTCGTTAATTAAAATATCGTCTGCACTTATTTTTGAGCATATTTGAGGTCTCTCCCTCGAATCATTAAGATTGTGTCCCAAAGCGTGAAGATCCGATCATCTGATAAAAAGTTATTCAGAGTGGTCTGTTTTTGTCTTTTTTTTTTTAATTTCTCAGCGCACTGTACACCAAAAAAAGGTCAGTTTTAACATTATTAGTATATGTCCTACTGGCTTGCCTTAAATTTACTTTTCTGTTTTGTAATGTATGGTGATAAGTTCTATAATTTTGAAAACCAGTATTTCCGATAAACCGGTACCATAGGAACAAAAAACTGAATCAAATAAATGGTTTAAATATCGTATATTTTGATTTTATAAACAAGAGTTATGATTGTTCTTTTTTACCAGAAATTTCATTATTACTATACATTATAGTAATTTAATCCAAGATATTTTCTCCGTGAATATCATTGAATAACTTAACGATACAATGTGATTAAAAAACAATACAAAATAAAATTTTATGTATGCTTTTACATTTGAAACTCGTTTATAGTTCTTGGAAAGATAACGAACCCTATTTTTTCTATTTTATAGGGAAAAATAGCCTTATCTATTGCAGAATTAGCTTCTATGGATGAAGTAACTAGAAATATTTTTCGGAATATATTTTCTACAGATTTACTTTTTTTTTTTAAATTTATTTTAAATATATTGTTCTAAGAGCTGTAAAACTTTTAAAATATTAAACTTTAAGAACGCGCACTATAGTGTTTATAATATTTACACAAATTTGAAATAAGACTTTGCATTTAATTTGTCTTTTGCAACTTATGCTGAAATTATTGGCTTCTTTCAACTGAGTTTTGAAACTAAAATTTTAAGAATTAATCAAAGATTGAAAATCGGGTAATGCAGCTTAATTTAATCTATGTATGTTTTACTAAGCATATTAGGTTTTAGTTCTCTGGAAAGAGATAATTAAAATTAAGATACATGTTGTTGTTTTTTTATATAAGGTGTTTTTTAAGCTCTTCTTACAGTGAAATAAAAAAATCAATTTCAGACGCAACTAAAAACTCCATGTCAGCAGTTTCTTTTCAATTCCTAAAACGTTTAAAATATTACAAAAAAAGGGATTTCATTGTTGCACTTTAAAAAAATTCGAATCAAATTACGGTAAAAAGTTCAGATACCCTGGATGCATCATCTGTAAAACTAGTTTTACCGTAAAATTTTATAATGTATATGTTTGCAGTAATAATTAAACTATTACAGTCATTCAGAGATTTTACAATAAATATTACTGTAAAAGTTAAGGTATATCAGATTTTTTCTTCTGTGACATTTTAAGATAAAATTGGATATTGCGGTAAAAAGTGCTAGCACACCGTGGAACCTAACACATTACAGCAATTTGATCAGATTTCTTACAATGTCCACTTCTTTTTATGCTCATAAAAGTAAATAACTTTTCTATAAAATAAATTACTTTTTAAATAAAAATTAAAAAAATTTATTTTATTTTATCTAAAATAAAATCTAATATACATAATTTTGCTACATAAAATATAACCGATTTTATTTTGCACTTAATTTCAATAAATAATAATAATTCTTAAATAATAATAATAGCAAATAACAATGATAATAATTTTGAGACAACTAACCATACAAAGTTTCCTCTCCTATAAAATTGTATTTTATATATATATATATATATATATATAAATATATATATATATATATATATATATATATATATATATATATATATATATATATATATATATATATATATATATATATATATATATATATATATATATATATATATATATATATATATATATATATATATATATATATATATATATATATATATATATATATATATATATATATATATATATATATATATATATATATATCTTCTTACAAAAGTACAGAAAAAAATCAGTTTCAGATACAACAGTGAAATCGGAGCTTCGCTTTTTCTATTCACAAAAAGTTTTCCTGCAATTCCTAAAACGCTCGTTTTTTATATAAAAGAGAGATTTCGTGGACTGAATAGACTAAGTATCCCGATTAAAAAAGGAAAAGGGGATTTCCTTCTGGAAAGACTTAAGTGGCAAACATTCCAGAAGTGGCAGATAGGGTACACTAATTGGTACTTTTCAGATTTATGAAAAAAGAAGAGCGCGAATTGAAGGCATCTTTAGGCCAATTTTCTTAACGGGAAACTACTTATCTTCTTTCCTCCTTCTCTTCGGCATTAAAGGTGTTCTCCCCCTTCCAAGAGCACCTCCTGGCAACCACTTTAAATTTAAGGAAATTCCACTTTCAAGATTCTTTTATAAATAGCAAGATATTCATAGTACTTTCTTAGAAAAATCTGAATCCCTTAAGGTATGCTGGGTAATACACAAGGGGTTCGTAAAAAAGATTTAAATCAAAATATTTTGAGGAATTCAGCCTCTCAAATGATTATCGTCTGAAGAAAAGCTTTGTAATTGAATTGGTCTGGGTATTCGAAAAATTTTATTTGGATGTATTTTTTGGGGGGTGAATGGAATATTTACTATTACAAAAGTATTCCTCAGAAATGCCAATTTTTTTATTAAAAAAAAGTATTTAATTATAACAAAGGGGAAAATTATATTTGAATTACTTAAAAGATTACTAACATTTAAATATATATATATATATATATATATATATATATAAGCAAGTCCGGATTATGTATATATATATAAAAGGTTTGGGAGAGAAGAAATTCTGAAATATTTTATAATTTAAAAAATAATTCTATCACTTTTTATGTCTCAAACTTATGTTTTCATCATAACTCAAACTCAAGATAATACTTTGCGTTACTTTAGGCGGCTACTAAAATTCAAAAGATGCTGAAAATTTAAATATTTTTTCCATGGTCATTTCATAAATTTTTGACAACTGTAAAACAATATATTTTGAGACGTATTAAATATAACTGCATAATATTTAGAATATATATCTTTCATTAATGCACTTTAATTTGTTTTCAGAAAATTTGTAAACTATTTTTAGCTTTCGTTTTTCGAATTTTGTTTTACAAAAAATAATAAATCGGAAAATCATGCATGTTTTATTTCAGAACATTTTTAAATTTTTTTAATCATTTAATAGCTAAAAACTGAAAATAAATTTAAGTACTAAACAATATCATTGAAAATTCGCTAAAAAGGTTTCAATTTTCAGTCATATAAAACTAATGAAGCATCAATATTAAGCTTTATGAGAAATTTTACGAAGGTTTATAGAAGGTCTGTTAACTTTTTTTATGTATTCTTAATGCATCAGACAAAAATTAAAAATAGGCATGTATTTTTTGTTTAAATTTGAAAATGTGCCTTTTAAAGTCTTTTTATACAAATGATTAGATTTAAGTTGAAGTTTTCAAATAGCTTACAGTAATTAACGATGATTAATTATCAACATTTAAGATAATTTCAGCAATAAGTCCAGCAACATTCAAAAGTCAAATTGAACTGAGCCGATAATAATATTGAAAAAATTTAATAGATAATTTGTGTGCTAAGGATAATTATCTTTATTATATTTATCAAGCTTCGAAATTTATATTTTCAGCACTGAAATCAGCTAATTTTTTGAATAAAATTTTTTCTTATATTTAATAATCATATGAATCATATATTTTATAATATCATATGAATTTAATATTTAGTTTCATAACACAATCTCAATTTATCAGATCTCAATTTACAAACAGAACAATATTGATGGATATTAAACACGCCTTAAATATGCAGTATAATTACGACATTTGATAATGGTGAGATAGTTTAAGTTACTGAATAGAACAAAATATAGTACTTTCTCTAAATAACGCCCTTTCCTCTACGCATTTAAATCCATGACACTAAAAATTTGAAGGTGGTGTAATTGCCGCAAAAAAAGAATTATAATTTCCATAATTAGGTCAGGAGAGCGTTAGGAGTTGATCAATGTTACTTTTACTTTTTGCACTTTATCTCTGAACCTGATAAAAAGATTTTTGATTCAGTTGTAGTTATAGCATAGCTTTCTGCTAACAAAATATTATTTCAATAGTTATTCATTATTTTTGTTCTTAATTTATGCATTATGAAGCATTTTTAATCTTAAAACGTAACCAAATCCAACATTTTTTTAATAGATTGATTAAATAGTTCCAAAACAACAAAAATTTTAGAAAAAGTACTATTTACAAAAATTAATAAGTTTAAAAAAAAAACTATAAATAAAAAAAAAACTATAATTTCTGAAAACTATTTTCTGAATTTAAATCAAATTTCAGATTCTGCCATGTAAAAATTCTATTTCAACATAATGCAAAAAAAATTAAAATTTATGATTGAATTTTTCTCAACCACCATTAAGTTTATAATAAAAAAACAATATCTAATTATTAAAAAAATACTGGCATAAAATTTTCTTTGGCTAAATGAGTTTTATAATAATATTCAAAGAACTTTTGACTTACACAAATTAAATAATAAACGTAAAAAGTTTCTAAATTTTCCACATCTCTTTTGATTGAATTATTTAGACAATATTTTTTACAGTGAGTATGCCCCATCAACAATTTGAGAATTAAATTACGAATCAGTTGAAAAAAAAGTAAGTTTATTCAGAGAAAATACTCGCTTGTATCTTATTTTGTAACTAAATTATCATAAAGAATCAAGTAGATAACATCCGTGTGCGTAAAGTTTCGATCATTCAGAAAATTTTTTGTTATGCACTATTTACATTTTACGCTATATTAACGGTAAACAATTACAACGAAATTTTTTAAAATTTTTTTTTTATGCAATCAACGTTTGAAATTTTATTTTTCCAAAATATAAAGCCAGTTCCATAAAAAGTACTGATCAACTTTCCCAATTAATGTCTCATGTTTTTCACTCTTTCAATTTTCAGCCGTTTCACTATTAATTTTTAGCTTACATTGACTTTTAGTGATACTAATGTTTTATTATTATTTAAACCAGACATTTGCACCAGTCATTTTATGTATTTATTTATTGCTTTGGGCATTTTCTTTGATTTTAATATCCTTAGACTTGAACCTTTTACCTATTTTGAATGACAGAACTGTTACAGCTGACTTGTTCTGCTACTACTAGGCTACTTAAGCGAACCTGTTCTCATTGATTAATTTGTATAACAGAAAATGATCTCTACTGATACATTGGAGCAGATACCATGAAACTATTACTCATAATGCATTCCTTGGACTCGAACCCGGCATTTTACAAACTTTTTAAGTATTTGATGTATATTGCTTTATTCAACCGTCTTCTTTTGCTGATAATCATCACTGTCATTTGGCAAAATTGTGCTGTATTTTTAGTTTCTTATGTTCCTACTATTTATGCTGTTATCAACAAATATTTAATGTAATATTTTAACTCTTAAACTCCATATACCCCTTCTGGAGTGGGTCGTGGTTCTACTTCTTTCCAATTGATGCAAATATCTTGCAATATAAAATGACGACTGAAACGTAAAATTTTAACCTCAATTTTCCGTAAAAAGATCTCGGTATCAAATGAAAATAATTATGGATAAATGCAAACAATTATTAGTTACTATGCCGAAAAATTTTCTGAGCTATACTGAATTCAACCACTTATTAACAAAATACAACATATGTGTAGTGATACTACGAATTAAATGTTTCATAAACAATTTACATAATAAAATAATCCATTTGCAGCATTACTCTCCCTTGGGTTATGCTTGAGAGCACTATAATTTATCTAATACACTCGAATTCGCAATTACCAACTATACAAAAACACAACTACTCATTTTTTTTCCGGATAAACAGGCTAAGTTTTTATCCGGAAATTTCTTTCTTTTCAAAACACGTGAAGATTGAGAGGCTTAAAGAAAAAGAATAGAAAGAGAAAAAGATGAACTAACAATCCATTCATTATCCTCTTCGTCTGAAGTATTTTCCCAAAAGCAGAGTGCACCTGTCTTGCAAAATGCTTTACCTGATGGATATTACAAAGATAAAAAAAAAAAGTAGGAGAAAAACGTACTTAAATGCAATGACCCAGAAAATCGATAAAGTAGGATCCATGCACAAGCAATATACCTCCCACAACCACCCCCGTCTGATGATTTTGTATTGGGGGAAAGACCCAAGCTTCTTATATTCTTTGGGAGTTGGTTCCTTTTCACCAAGGAGTTCTTCAATGGAGAAGAAAATTGAAGTTCCTTGTGCTTTAGAACCATGGTAAAAGGCTGTATCAGTTTTAGATAACGGGATTTTGAAAAGGAGGTATTTGATTTCGTTTCGTGAGAATCGAGGAATTTTTGTTCGAAAAATGAATGATGAATGGGAATGCTGCATTGTGGGATTTGCTGAAATCTGTGGAAGCGGTGCTGCCGTTTGCGAAAATCTTGTTATTTAAAACCGAGGAATGGGTTGAATGTAAATGAATTTAAAATGAGGAAATCTGAGGAACTCTTTTGCATGAAATTGAAACAAATAACAACAAGGAATGCATTTCCCACAAGGGTTGAGACTATTTACCTTGTGTATTGTATTGCATTCAAATTTGTATGCTGTTACGAAGTAAATAGACAGTCGTGCTATGCTAATTTTTAGTATTTAAACCTCCAATTTAAAAGTGTTTCAGTAAACAGAAAATCAAACAGAAACATCGAAAATGCATTAATTCATTAAAAATAGATTTTCAGACATTAATTGCAATATTTTTAATTTCTTTAGATGTAATATTTATTTAACTTATTACGAGGCATATTTTCAAACGAAAAAAAGCTTTTTAATTGAAACGATAAAACATTCATCTTTTGTTAGAATACATTTGAGCAACAAAGGTTTTTTGATGAAAAGGAGCTTCAGATGAAAGGAAATTCATTATTGTCGATGAAATATAAAAGATGCTTATAAACATATAAAAGATACCTGATGCACATAAAAATTTATTTTCAATAACTGACAGTTGTATTGAAATCTCAACATTTTAATGAAACTTTTTTCAATGGTTTTAATTTATAAAAAATAATCAAATATCCGATCTTTGAATGATTAATTTAGTATGTGCATCCACACATTGGAAAATAATATTCTCTGGTTTCGGTCTTTTTCACTATAATATATACACCATTATTTCATCCATTTTCTATTTATTTGAAACTTCGTTATACCCAACTTGAAAAGATTATTTTTTATCACTTTTCAATTTGGATATAAATATTGATCTTAAATGCATTCTTAAAGCTTTCATAAGGAATCATTAATATTTAAAATTGATATATAAAGTCAAACTATTGTGTAAAGCAACCCTACAGTGAATAATTTTGAACTTTTGTGCATAATATCAGTGTGAAAAAAATAACCAAATATCCTTACTTTCAATGACAAATTTGGCATGTGCACACGCACAACTGAAATTAATGTCATTTTCTGATTTCGGTCTTTTACTATGATAAATACATACTTCATCCTCTTTATTTTTTTATACTTTATTCGTGATACTCAAATTGCAAATGTAATTTTTTTGTAATCAGTTTTCAATTTGGACAAAAAAATTTTACTTAAACACATATTTAACGCTTTTATAAGAAATTACCAATAATTAAAACTGATATATGTGATCAAACTTTTGCCCCTGTACTTAAGAGCCATACAGAAAATAACTTTGAACTTTTGTGTCTAACATCAACTGTGTGAGTGTAAAAAATGACCAATTATCCGACCTTTCAAGGACACAACGGAAAATAATGTCATTCTCTAATTCTCCCTTTTACTATAATAAATGGACAATTACTTCATCCTTTCTTCTTATACTCCATTCAAGATTCTCACTTTGCAAATTTTAATTCTTTGTAATCAGTTTCAAACTAGGATTCAAATATTGATATCTTAATGGTATATTTTAAATGCATACTTAACGCCTTTATGAGGAATCCCCAGTAATTTAGAATGACATTTGGAATCAAACGCTTGAGCCTATTCTTAAAAAACAACCATACAGTGAATAATTTAATAAATATAAAATATTAAACACAAAATGAAATGCTAATAAAAGGGAAACATGAATTACTAATAAAGCATTTAAGGAATTGCATTCAAGCACTAAATGCTGCATCAAAATTTTTTAATATTAATCTAAAACAAACGTATATATTCAAGCGCTTTGCTTTATTAAGTATTTTTCTGTAATCATGAATTTTCCTTTAATAATAAAAGCTTGATTTTATTAACTAGCTTTTCCAAATTTGTAATTTCAGTATAAAAATATTTCTACTGAAAAAATAATCTCAGATAACTGCAAATTGCTAACATTTTCTCTAATCTCTATTAGCTTAAATAATAAAACAATATTTCTGTTTAAAATAAATAAATGCATTATATTTAACCTAAACAAAAATATAAGATACGACAAAATAGTTGTAATCCAAAACATTTTACTACATCGAGCAATCCTTATTAAAAGTAAGTCTTTTTCATTGCAGTATTACGTAACATTTGTAAAATTTTAAAATATAAATAAATGAAAAGTGTTTTTAAAAAACATTGAAATAATGCATTACTGCGTAAAATAAAAGCATATAAAACAATTTAGAAAATATACAGTTTTGCAAATATCGAACATATTGTCTTTTTTTCTTTTTTCAGAAAAAGAGGAATATGTAATAATATGGAATAAGTAATGTTTATGTTTCATGTGTTGCTTTGCCTTATTTTCCAACTAAGTGGTTTCGTTGATAAATTTTTTTTAAAAATTATTTAGTTTGTACGTTTGTTTCATGAAATTACCGATCTTGCATTAGTTCTCACCTATTATAATATCCTGCTTCCAATTCATATCAATAACAGCATATCTTGATAAGTAATCGAATTTAATACTTATATATTGAAAATGAATTTCAGAGCCATAATATCATTCATATCGTTTAAATATTTAAATTTTACAAAACCAAAAAATTAATTCAATTTTCCGAAAACATAAAAAATTTATAATATTTTTCTTAACTTTTCTCTCCATAAATATAAAGAGTGGTATTTAGCTGAATAGCGAAGATAGATAGCTGTTTTTAAAGTTCTATAATATCAGATATCGGTAGTATTTGTAAATTTGCTCTTCTAACATTCTTTTTATAGATTGAAAAATACTGTATGCAATTTAAAAATATTTGAATTTTTATGTTGCTTCAATGCCACTGTTCATTCATGTTTACTTTAGAGCAATTTCTTTCTGGAAAAAAACTGTTCTATATATCAAGTAAAGATTCCACTTTGTCCAACGGTCTTAAGGCTCGTAGGCATTTGTCTTCAAAATGTCTTATGGATGCAAGGAATGAACGGTGACTCCAAAGAAATTTGAAGACCTTATGTTTCTGAATAAATATTGGAAAATAAAACATAATATTTTTGTAATGCCTGCAAGGTTTAAGTAATGTTGCTTCATCTTGAAATAAAGTCTTGGTTTCTGAGGGAAAAATTTTTTATGAGTTCTAAAAAATATATTTTTAGTTCCGTTTTCAATAAATTGTTCTAAAAATAACTCTAAAAATATTAATACAAAGCTAAAAATCCAATTTCAACTTTACTTTAAAATTTTTATTAGCTGCGAATGAAGCTCTTTCGATGAACAATTTTTTATTTATTAAGTTGAATTTCAGAAGGATGAATTAACCTATTAATATTTAATAAGTTGTGATCTTCAGTACCCAATTTATAAACCCTTTTTAGTTTATTTTAAAGTTATTCTTGTTATCAAATTTTATAAGGATTAGTTCAAAAAAGCATTTTCAAAAATTCCTAAAAATTCAAAAGAAAAGCAATTAGTTTACAACTAGACTAAAAATAATATATAACCAATATTTTTGAATGATTTTTGAAAATACAATACATTTACACATTATACATTGTATTTAAGAGTTACTATTTTGATTTACAAAAGATTGCAGTATTATTCGAAGATTGCACAAAAAAACATAAAATTTAGAGAAACTGGATAAAGAAATGGCAAATCAAACGAAACAATCAAGCAAAACAATAATAAAGGATGAAACGTGTTTTTTTTTAAAATCACTTTAAAAATCATTATAAATTTTAGAGTTTATTGCCTCAAATTATTATTCTACTATAAAGTATTAATTTCTCTAGAATCATTTTTATGTTTTCCATTTGCAAACCAATCCCATTTATAAGGAGTGCATCAATAAACGAGAATCACATTTGTTCTCTGATTTATAAAGCATCAGTAATGCTGCAAAATTAAAGTACGAATAGATACTGCATATTTATAAATTTTTACATTATAATATAATTCGTATATCGTTTTACTTCTAATAGGTATTTTCAATATTTTAAAATTTATATTATTTTCGTTAATTTTTTTAATTAATTTTTTATTAAAATGCAGCGTTCAACAAATTGGAAAATATCATTATTATATTTCATTTCGTTCATGACTATTATATGTAGCATTAAAGTAATAGGTGGTATACTTCTGCAGTTGAACACCCAGCTGTAAGTTGTCCTCTATAATCAAGCACCGAATTGGAGAAACAATTGGATCATATCTTCATAGGTTGACATCTCTATTTAGTAGATCAAATTGGTGTTACATTGCAATCTTTACGGATGTTTGACTGTATTATTAAAACTACATCTCTTTCACTTATTAATATTTTTCTCAAATAATAAAATTTCCAAATTACATTAAATATAAATTTATTAAATCATCTCTTTCCAGTTGAGATATTTCTTGAATATTTTAAATTTTATCAAGACCTTGAAGGTCTCAACGTTTAATTTTAAGGGTAAAAGAAAGAAAGAACTAATTCAATGAATTTACAACTGTAAAACACAAAAATAATAGTAGAGATACTTTATACGTGCATTAGATTATTGTACAGTTATTGTACAGGTACAAACTCATTCATGTCTCTTACTTACATCGGAAGTAAGTTAAAAACTCTCATTACCACATGCTACATTCTAGTTAATATAATTTTTTTGAAAATTTTAAATTTTAGAAAGAACTTGAAGGTTTTAACGTTTAATTTTAAGGATAAAAGAAAGAAACAACTAATTCAATGAATTTACAACTGTAAAACACACCAAAAAAAACAATAGTGGGAAAACTTTAAGCGTTCATTAGATTATTGTACAGTTATTGTTCAGGTACAAACTCATTCATGTCTCTGACTTACATCGGAAGTAAGTTAAAAACTCTCAATACCACATGCTACATTCCAGTTGAGATTTTTTTTTTTTTGAACATTTAAAATTTTAGAACGAACTTGAAGGTCTTAACATATTCTTTTAATGAAGAAAATGAGAGAAAAAAACAACTAATTCAATGCATTTATTACTAAAAAGCATACAAACATAACCAACATTGGAACAACTTTCAGCCTTCATTCGATATTGTAGAGGCACAAACTCATCCATATCTCTTACTCGCATCGGAAGTAAATTCAAAACTCTCATTATCGCATGCTAATTTCGACTTCAACTCTTTCACAGTCCTCGTGAAGTATATGAGGAAATGATGAGGGAACTTCATTCACAATCCCGTCATTACCAGAAAGATAATCGTGGTACTCTCGGCATCAAATGCACCTATCCATTCAGTGTGAATCCCTCTTTCTCTTATCCCTTAACACTAAAGGAAACGGTCCGTTACCCCACAGGCCAAAGCTCGTCTATCGAACAGGCACTGAATGAACCTGTCTTCTGACAACAGTTGCTCCAATTCTTCAATCATAGCACCCCCAGCTTTCTCAAGGGGATTTGGATTCAGTACACAAGTGGCATGTGTTCCGGCATGGATTTTTTTCTTGTCAGAATAAGTTGCTATTTGGGAATAAAAGGTTCTAATTTAAACCTTTTGTTGAAAATTAAATTATAATTCCTTTTAAAAACCTTTCAATGATCATAGTTTATGAATATAGAATATTAAAAATAATTCAATTCCAAACTATTTAAACACATTAATTAACTCACATGTCAGCATTTAATCAATAATTTTATTTTTATTGCCTTCCATGTGACAAATTCCAAGAGATTCCAATATTTAGAAACATTTGTGTATGTAACTATTGGATGCTGCTTTACGTAAACTAAGTTCATTAAAAAAAATTTTAAAAAAAATTTCGTTCTTACCTTTTATAAATGTTATAACTTATTATTTTTCCTGAAAAAGATTGCTCATGATTTCTTAGTATGGAATTTAGAACAAGAGAAGAATATAATGCAGGGTAGACTTGATAATACATAAAATTCCTTTACTTCCAAGTTGCACATAAGACGTAAGTGCACAGAAAAACAGAAAGCGCCACATCCATTTTTATGTTTTCTGAAACGATTTATATCTGCGATAGAGTAAATAATAAAAAATACAATAGGGTAAAAAAGTACAAACGGGTTAATTTAAATACAGACAAAATGTTGAATAATAAAGTACTTTTATGAAGCTATTATATTTAAGTTATTATAACAGAAAAAACTGAAGCAGTGTAAAATAAAATGAAAATAGGTACAGAAAAATTTTTAACTTTACTCAATAACTTTATATAATGTTGACTAAGAATAATTTACTATTTTTTTCATTTATATTCTTCTAAAATATAGCGAAATACGGGTAATTTTTACAGTTAGAAATAAACAGTAATCTTTTAAAGATACTTTTTAGAACAATTCTCATAATGTTCTAATTTATATAGAATATATAAGTGGTGGCTAATAGTACAAATTTACATGGTTCAACTTCAAAGAAAGAATGACTCAATTTAAGCCTTTCTTATTCCCAAAATATATTTGAACACATCTGCATAATGATACTGGTTGTTAAATTAGTTAAGTGAATATTCAATGTATCAAAATGTTGCACCATATCCGAATTATTATTCTGGTGAAACTTATTCCCAAGCAATTCTTACGGCAGTTTTACGCCTTCTCACTCTATTTTTATGCGTATCCTATCTGAATAAATCTTTGGTAAAGTATGCTTATATTCTGATATTTACATTATGCGCATCAATTTGTTCATAAATATTTTGTCAAGAAATTCGTATGTGTATAAGCATCAAGGTATATTACTGAGTTGAAGTTTCTGTTTACCCTTTTTAATGCGTATGCTATCTAAAGTCTCATACCTTTTTAAAGTGTACTGATATTCTGACACATACATTATGTGCATCAATGTTTCATTTATATCATTATTGTCAAAGTATTCTTATATATATGAGCATCAAAATGAATTACGGTAGTGGATATTTTGTAGAGTCTTGACCATAAAACCAGTCAAATTTGCTACAATCATATGGTGCATTCTGTTAAATCATATTTATATATTTTTTAAACTTGATTATATGATTCTAAAATTCAACTTGTATGAAAACATGCCTCGATTTGGCACGTTGTTAAGTTTTCTAAAAATTTTCACCGCATTATGGCTCAAGGTACCAATAGTAAAGTTCAACATTCCGAGGGCGCATAGAGCAAAAAATTCCTTGCAATTTCGTTGGAAAATCCAAGCTTCAAGACATTCGAGAACTTTCAAACTGAAAAGGTTATTAACAGACGCGTCTACAAACCATCACCTTGTATGTTCGTTTTTATTTCTCAATATAGATAATCGTTACAGAAGCACTTCGTGACAGAAGTTATCTAGACCACTTAATAACTTCCATTTCTTGATCAACAGGGAAACAAAAAGTGAGCCATTATCTCGTATGGTGCACTTTTATGAGCTCCATCACCACCCACATTGCTAAGAGCCCCCTTATCCTTACACTACTCTGCCTCTCAGCCAGACCAATAACCACAAAACCCTACAATGCTCTTCTCCCCTCTTTCCAAGACCCTTTTGTTATGGGGTATCGACCAAAAGGGATCTTCTTCTCTATGGTTCCCTTCCATAAGGCGATTTTTTTTCTCTCCTGCTTTTCTCTTCTTGTCCATGGACGGTGGGCAGTGAACAATGCTCATTAGCACATTTATTGCCGAAGAAAAAATTGAAAGCATATCCTCCCATCTCATCAACCTTGTTACCCATAGTGATAGTTCGTGTCTTCGGGCATTATTCCTTACATTTTCTTTTGATAGAAATTCCGGGGAAGTGCCAGGAGTATTATGTAATTTGAAATTTGGCTGATACTGAGGGAGATGCGAAAAAAGAGCATTCTCACTTTCAAAGAAAAAGTTTATAATGATGAATCTGGGTTTTGGAAAAGAAGATAAATGCGCCAAACTTTGTCTTTCATGAATCATTGTTTTCATCACTTTACCTCACGAGCACAAAATAATAAAAACCAACATTTGATCTTAAATTTCGTCTATTTTTGTCCGAATAATAGATTTATTCCCGAAGAAAAAATTGAAAGAATATTCTCCCATCTCATCAACCTTGTTACCCATAATGACAGTTCGTATCTTCGGGCATTATTCTTTACATTGTCTTTTGATAGAAATTCCGGGGAAGTGCCAGGAGTATTATGTAATTTGAAATTTGGCTGATACTGAGGGAGATGTGAAAAAAGAGCATCCTCACTTTCATAAAAAAATTTTATAATGATGAATCTGGGTTTTGGAAAAGAAGATAAATGTGCCAAACTTTGTCTTTCATGAATCATTGTTTTCATCACTTTACCTCACGAGCACAAAATAATAAAAACCAACATTTGATCTTAAATTTCGTCTATTTATGTCCGAATACTACGCTATTCTACCAGTCTAGCTCAGTGGTCGGCAAAGTGCGGCTCCGGAGCCGCATGTGGCTCTTTGGCTCCTTAAGTGCGGCTCTGGCACAAATATCCACGGAAGGCGCAATAATATTTTCATTTAAAAAAAACTTGGTAAGAAAAATAATTACATCTTATTTTGATAAATTAAAATTCTTCTATAAATCGAGAACATGTATAATTGTTTGTTTAAGTTAAAAGATAGATAGGTAATTAAAATTTTATATTGTAGTAAAAATACGTAACGAACATCGAGTAAAGTTTATTAGTTTTCGTAAACGTAAACACAAACCATGTACAAGCTACAGACTGAGATTGTTCGTATGTTTTCGGCGTACACCGGTGTGATGCAAAGGTACCACAAGCATGCGCACATACTTTTTCTAAAGGAGTGGGGGTACAAATTGGCATCACAACACAAGTGGTCTGCTTTGAATGACCTGGAGAAGGAAGACATGATCATATTC
The DNA here is from genome assembly GCF_982258835.1 of Parasteatoda tepidariorum. NCBI lineage: Eukaryota > Metazoa > Arthropoda > Arachnida > Araneae > Theridiidae > Parasteatoda > Parasteatoda tepidariorum. Next base: position 12,786,200 of record NC_141755.1, on the reverse strand, counting down.
AACGCTTGGAATAGTATTCCTGACTCTTACGATCAGCTGAAAAAGCTCGAGTTTGCTGTTCTTTCCCTTTTCGGTTCTACATATATATGCGAACAATCTTTTTCAAGCATGAACATTATCAAGAGTAAACTGAGAAGTCCTCTTATTGATGAGAACTTGGAATCATGAACTCAAACTAAACTCAGTGGCGCGACAGCCCATAGAGGACCAATGCCTACTGTGCCCATCTCAGTTTTCTTGACCTTGGGCTCTGGGGTGCAGGAGCAGATGTTCCGGTCAGGTGGTCAGTCGACGCGGAACCCCCAGTGTTTAGTTCCCAAGCATGCTTGGTACTCATTTATCGACCCACTGAAGAGATGAAAGGCTGAGTCAACCTTGCCCGGCCCCAGGATCGAACCAGGGACCTGTGGCACGACAGCGCGAAGCGCTACCGCTCATCCACCGGGCATCGACTTGGAATCATGCCTAAAATTAAAAACAACTGCATACAGATCTGACTTACTCAAACTTTCCAAGGAAATGCAAGCACATTGTTCGCATTAATAAATATTTATTAAGTATGAAATTTAGTTTTATTTAGTGTACTACTTATTTAGTGTAATAAAAGTTTACTAAACAAGCAGATTTGGCTCCCAATTTGTTTTAAAAATTGTTGTAATGTTCATATTTGGCTCTTTGGCTAAAAAGTTTGCCGACCACTGGTCTAGCTGAATACTCTACAATAAGTACTTATTTGACGTGATACTTAATGTTCGTTAATAACAGAAATACTTCTACAAGATTGAATTCTCATTATATGCATTAAGAAGTTTGTCTTCATTGCACAAGTGAGCATTAAATTTTATCTCTGTTCATCTTTTCTTTTTTAAATTTAGGTACAATTTAATTGAATAAATCGGAAGAGAAAACAGTTATTAGAAACGTTAAAAAAATGTCAGGTTAACATTTTAAAGTCATACTCGTGTAATTGTAACTATGCTCGTGTAATCATATTCATTGTAAGCAGCAGAGTCAAGTTATTTTTTGAGGTCTATCTATCTGAATTCTTTCTAAATAATGTCAAAAAAATCACAAATGGATCCATGTTTCAAACTGCTTATGTTCCAAAAATACCCATAAACTAATTAAACTGTAACCCTCGTATGTAGCCAACACTCAAGCACATACGTGAAGTTTCACAACCTGATATTGACTCCCTAATTTTAGTGACGTAAGATTATAAGGTTAAACAATCACTGGCATTTCAAAAGATTAATCATGATTTCTGCTGTTTTATTTTTGGGTAACATTCACTGGTATTTCAAACGATCAGTCTGGGCCTTATTTCTACTGCTTTCATTGTGTGTTTTTTGTTATGTGTAAGAACATTTATGTTAACAACAATACATTCTTTTACACAAAATGAAAAAATTGTGTGTGTGTTTTTTCAGGACAAATTTCAGCTTCGAAAAAGTAAGAAATTTTCTTCAGCAATAACATAGCATATTGTATTTAGTTATGAAACTCTGCGTCTAATAAAAAGCATAATCAAATGTGACTTGACAAAAGAACCAAAATAAAATAAACTGATTCGATTGATTTCTGTTTTATCAATAATTTTTTTAATGATTTAACAAATTTATATCAACAAAAAAATCACATATTTTTTTTATACACTGAGAGTGTACAAATGTTTGGTTCATTTTTCTCAATTGTATAGCAGTTTTTAAAGCGGATGTATAAATTATTTAACTGTTTAACCAAATGCTTCATCTTAGAAAAAATGTAAGCCTTGTGCGTCATTTCTATTAATAAATCGTCAAACTTCACATAAAATCTAATCCAGGAGTGTTTTTAAGACAATATTCTGTTCTATTTTATTTTTATTTATTTTCTAGTCGTTATTGAACAGCCTACCCAATTTAGGATATTCTGTTCGATTTTATTTTATTTTATAAATGTAGTTGAATAGCCGACCCGAAATTGGGTTTGGGATTACCAAAGTTTAACTCAATAGCCTTTTAATTTTGCGCCCAATCCAGAAGATAAGGGAACTCCTGGATCAAGTATGGGGAGAAAATTGCCTGCGTGAAGGACTTTTTGATAGAGCTAACCCAAATTTGCGGAAAAATTTCCCACTTTTAGCCTGACTGCAAGGGGACTCTAACCCATGATCCGTGTGCCACTGAAGATAGTTTAAGTTAGCACTGCTGTCGATGCAAGCCGAATCGACCAGCCATCGCTGAGGTTCGATCCCGGTTCACATCATTGGAAGATGAGCACTTTATCCCCTGAGCCATCACGGCTCGACCATTCCAAACCCATTTGACGGCTCGACCATTTTGGCTATTGCCAAAATCACAAAGTGTGTGAGGTCTACCATCAAATAATAGCTTATACTGGCTGGAGAAAAACTCAGTCATACACAAAAGCGTTGCCCTCATTCGAATATTAAGCTATGTTCTATATATTCTATTAATTTTCGCTCTAAGAATTGTAATCAGAAATTTTTTAAACAGAACACTTACACAGATTAGTGCATATGTATATATGAACCGATAAACATGCCATGGAGATAAATGAATAAGTTTTATACTTTTAAAGTTATTTCAATTGCATTGAATCGTCTTCCACGGATGATTTCGATTAATGGTGTTTACATTGCTATTGCACTTGTCTGAATTATCTACCTAATATCATCTGTGTAACATGATGCAGTAGTCAAAACTTTATTCTGAAATTTTCGTTTTTGGGCAACGCGTTAAAAAGATAAATTTTAGCGTAATACTGCTGTGTAAATATTGCATTGAAGTTTTCTATTTAGCATGCCTTTGATGAAGAATAAAATAAAAGAGGTGCATTGAAATCAATGAGTGGTTGTGTCTCCCTCTGACTTTCATTAAAAAAATGGCTTAGTAAATATAGATAAGAAAGCATTTGTGAAAGCAAAATCCATGTGTTATTGTCTAAATGAAATAATTGCACATAAAAAGTAGAATGAGTCCCCAGAAAAACAAAGATAACTCTAAAGATAAATCTTTTCAAAAATTCCAAACCTTTTCAATTAAACGCCCGCTGTGCAACTACTACAAAATTCTCCCCATAATTTACAGTTACAATTCATTAGTCCAACCCTACCCATCTTATCACCCACATTCATCTCCCCCGCCTTCCTATTTCGGTACCTATTTCCCCATTTTCTTATCTAAAAGGGCAAATACTTGACACATCAAAAATCTTTCGTCCAGATCAATGCTTAACAATTAACACCCAAAAAGTTCATAAAAATTTCAAAAGAAGCGTTAAAATTTTCACACCCGCAATCGACGGTAACAACGCTTTTATATTTCCCGGGGGTGTCCCATGGGGATTTCATTTATCCGCTTTTTTTCGCAATGTCGGGAATCAATCTTAATTATTTTGAACTCACTTGGAATAATTTAAACCACACCTTTTCGAGATGTAGTCACAGTACCCTAAGGCGCTTTTTTATCATCTTAAGTACGGCGCGAATGAAGCGGGGAGAGACATTAAAGCGCCAGTGCTTGCAAAAGCAATTTCAACTAAGAGATACAGCAGTTTTTTTGAAATTAATGAGACACTTGTATCATTGGGGAGTGTTTTTAATAAGTTTTCATGTTAAATAAGTAAGAGAATTCGGTAGATACTGATTTGAGTCATCGGGGAGCTTGAACCACTTTTATTCTTGAAGTTCGCCACTTTTAGTAAAGTGCACTTAATTCAACTCAACGTAAAATTTGCTTCTGTGAAGCACGCGAAGTTGAAATCAAAAGTATTTTTAAGTATAGTAATGCACTTTATCGATTTAAATACAACGATTAAGATGCAGATAAAAAAAATTAAATATACGTTTACTTAAAAGAAGAGAAGAAAAATCTTTTAAGTTAATGAACAAAGTGTATAATTTTGTTAAGAAGCGTTCCATTTGCAAAAGCCTCTTTGAACGACAATTACAATATAAAATAAAATTATTATTTTTGCATTGCTTTTACTTTCACTAATTTTTTTTATTAATAAGACTTTAAAAAAGATCAATAGTTGCTAAAATTATTTAGTATTCACTTTAATTTAAATGATATACGATAACATATGAATTGTCATAATTTATTTGGAAAGGTTATGATTTTGGATTTAGTAAAAAATTTTGAAACACTTCTAAGATGAACTTTTCATAAGGTTTGCTTTTGTATTTCTGCAAAATTTCAACAACTCACAAAAATGAACTTAAAATACTCACTTTCAATATTAACATTTCGATTTTTAATTACTTGTTTTCAATATTAAAATTTCGCAAAAGGTCAAAACTAATTAAAGAAATGGTAATTGACAAAAATAAACACTCAGATGAATATTAATTAGAGAACACCTTATACATTATGTTCTTCATAATTAAAATTACACATTATTTAACTATAAGATCAAAAATTAAATTTTTCTTGTGTTCTTTTTTTTAAATATAATGCATTGGCTCATTTTACTTTTCAATTTCTAATGACTGCTTCATTTCAAACAGAACATCACTTCCTCATGACTGGCACTCTTTTTTTTTATTGCTGAGTAATTAATTTGTACTTTAAAACGACACCAATATGCTGAAAGTTATATTTCAAAAGTAGCAAACTTGGCTAATATTACTTTAGCTAGAAATTCAAATAAAGTCAATGTGCATAAATGCAATGCAACGCTTCCATAATTCAACAGTGTTTAATTTCCTTAAATCCTAGTTCAAGAATCATCCGTAAACGAGATAAAATAAACATTTCGCATCTCCGAAGCATATTTCGATTAATTTCACCGCGATTAAAACCATTTTAAAAAGACAATTTCTCGTTTCAATTTCATCGTTTATTCTCGTGCTTCTTCACTGAATGTGACAATGATATATCTTGGCCTAGTTTACAGATAATAATTCAATTACATCAAGTGCAATTTGTTTAGAGTTGAGATGGTTATAATTCCGCCATTTTCTATGAATAGATTTCATAAAAGGCCAATTTAATTGTGAAAAACTTCGCGTCCCCTTAGGCACAATTGACAATGTGAATTTCATGCGAATCTATTTGAATTTAGAGAAAAAACATTATAGCCAGAACCAGTGAAGGAAGGTTTCCTATAAGGAAATACGTGAGTTCCCATAGTATAAAAATGACTAACTTTTTTCACAGGTAACGAAAAAAAATCCATTAGAAACAGATGCAAAATGTATACAAGTGTTTCGGAAAGATTACCTTTAGGGAAAATCTGTTGTCACCGAAAAGGTTTTGAGAACTTAAATTCAATGAAATATAAAGAATTTTAAAATTTAAAGTTGCAAAGTAGAATAAAAATTTATATGAAAAAAAATAAAGCAAGTTTTTGAATTCTTACAAACTCCTGTTTTTAGTAACTTGTTTGAAATATTCTGGTTGCTTCGTCGAAGACTCCTTTGTTTAATGGAATGACACTTTTTAGACAATAATTTACAAGCACACAGCAGTTTTTTAACAGCTGAAAACTCTATTAGGTTACCTACAACTATTAGGTTAAATTTTATCCATTTCTAGACAGAGACGTTTTATGCCGAGTATTAAAATGGTGCAATGTTTAAACGTAAAGAAGACATATACATCACTTTTTAAAAATGGCATATTGTATACAAGTAAACAATGAATATCTTGGTAAAATCAGACAGTGTCTAGATGGAACAGTTTAACTCCAACACTCCTTCCAATCTCAGCTTACGCGTATAATCAGACCATACCGCGGATCGGAAACAGTTGGCGAAATTTTCTATTGGCGTTAAAGGAGCGTTCTCGACAATCGCCAAACAACTGTGCGCTAATGTTTTTTTTTTCTGTACCACGTATCTATCATTCACCAAGTTAGATTTCATAGTTTTAATTAAGCGGATCTTCATTAAATTCTTCTGCATTAAATGAAATATAAAGCGTATTTTTTTGCAGAAGCGTTTATTAATTTATTTATAAATTTAATTCATCATAGCTAGTCGAAGAGGAGAAAAAAAATATCGAATTTCGGTTTAGGTTACGTAACTTCGTTCTCCCACCACATTTACGCGTTATCATCGCCAATTCCAACTGCAATCGCCAAGTTTCCAATCCGCGGTATGGTTTGCTTTTACGCACCCGGTATTACCCCATATCCCTCCAATATTTATTATTAAACATTCTATTACATATATTTAATAATATTTCTCATAATTACTGTTTCCTTGCGTTTGAAATTGCTACAATTAACTGTAATTTAAAAATATTTTTATAACTAACTGTATTTTAAAATAATTGTTATTTAAAAGTAACTAAGTCAGGCAAAATATAGAGTAAAATACATAATCATTTAAAACCGAAACGTTTATAAATAACTAAAATATGCATGCAAATTCTATAAAAAATATGGTTCTTTTTTTCGTAAGACAAAAACTATCCCTAGAAACAAATGCAATTCTTTATTTCCTTCTTTTTTTCCGTTTCCAAAATATCTTAACAGAAAAAAAATATAACAAAAAGGGAGAACCACATTCTCAACTCCCAACAATCTCTGAAAACTCTAGCTAAACCAAGAATTTTAATCAAGAGTTTTTTATTCATTTTCTGGAAACATTTTTCTTTTTCAGAATAATAGAATGACAAATTCGCAAAAATGAATTTGACTTACACCATTTCGCAAATCACTTAGTTTCTTCCACGAGGGAAATTAAAATATCGTATTCGCATATTTGCCTTCTTCCGAAGAAACTCATTGGTTCGTTAACATAACTGATAATGAAAAATCAATTCAAACAAAGAACTGTGAAAAACATTTTGTCAAGAAAAATTTATGGAGTTTCTAAAAATCCAAGGTTGAGCATATTTCTTTATTAATATTGTAATGATATTCTTACTTATACCAAAAATAGTATTAAAAATAATCCAGTTTTCCTGAATTAATAATTTTTTTCAGTTTATAATTTTAAAATATTTTACCAAAGAACTAATACGTTGAAGAATCAATTCAGTAAGCTTTAATTGTTTTATTTTTTTTTAGTTTCGTTTATATTTCTAAAGAAAAATGGAAGGAATTGTTATTGAGAACTGAAATATATGATAAATTATATAATTATATAATTTATCAATATTACATATAATTATTATGTACAACTATATAATTTGTTTATATTATTCTTATAACTATATAATTAATAATTATATGATTATTGCTTATATAATTATAATATTCTACATATTATAATTTCCTCACATTTAAAAAAAAATACATTTGTATCAAAAGTTTACTACTTAAATTTATATAAAATGTATATATAAATATTTCTACTAAGCATATAATCATGAAAAAATAGTTTTAGCTTACTAATTAACAAATAAGATTTTCAAAAGAAATATTGCCTTTTAAAATTCTAGGATAAGAACATGAAGTAAGCATTTATTTTCTATCGTTTCCAAGTCACCACTTATGATCTTAATGTAGTGAAATAAATATTTCTGCTATGTTCCGCAATTTAGCATACTAAACATTTTATCTAATTCCCTGTACAAAAGCATTTCTAGGAACTCCGATATCTTATGAAGTTTTGCGAAGACCATCGTTTTCGAATCTGGTGATTAAGGTGGCCATTTTTGTGCTATAAGATAATTATGAAAATATGCTCTCTTATGTGCCTTAATTTCTTTACCTTGACGCAGAAATCTGTTGGATAATCCATTTTTGGTCTACAACGAATTTTTTCTTGTCAAAAGAAGCGCAAAATCTTCCAAAATTAATTTGAGGCGAGTAACAATTAAAAGATTTTGCTTCAAATGTTGTCTAAGTTATTTCGGGTTACCCTGCAACTGTTGCAAGTTTTTACACATTAATCATTTACGTGTTTCTAATTTACTCGCATTAGAAGTGAATAAACGCGTCATTAACGCAGCTGAAAGATAAAGCTAGATAGATTTGAGTACAGCCATTGTTATATTGCAGATCCATTTTAAATAATAACGAAAGAGGTTCTGTTATAGTTTTCAAAGCCATATCTGGTATCAAAACTGTTCAATCCTTGTAATAAAGTCAGAAACCAAATCAAATTTTCACTGATAAAAATTTTAACTGAATTTTCTTTTTTTAGCCTTAAACACCCCAAACATTGAAACGATTTCTTCTTCTTTTATATTTTAAATGTAGGGTAATAACCATATATGGCAACGTTACTTTTAAAAAGTAACGAGTAAAAGTACAAGTATTTTTAAAATAAGTAAGGAGTAAAAAGTAAAAAGTTCTTATTTTAAAAAGTAACGAGTAAAAAGTACAAGTAAAAGTACAAGTACTAAACAAAAAAAGTAAAGATTTAAAATACATTTCTAGGAAATCGAAAATTCAAAGTAACCTAGAATTTTATTGAATAATATTCTTATGTTCTTTAGTGTTTTTGCAAAATTTTTGTAATTTATTTATTTATTTTTAATTTTGAAAGTTATGGACATAAATTTATTTTTAAATTCGGAAGAATATTATAATATAATTTTATAATATAATCGTGTAATATAATCTTAAAATCAAATATAATTTTAATATCAAACTTTTTATGGAATTGCACGAAAGAGAAATTTTATCTATTGATTTTAATTTTTAGTTTATTGTTTTCATTTATTTAAATTGCCAAAAGTACCTGAAGTCATGCGAGAAAATCATTTTAAGAACATTTCTGCCGAACGGAATAATTAAAATTTGTAAACGAATTTTAGTATCAGTGGGAAAATTAATACCTTCGAGTTTTCAGGAGTTAAAATAGTAATTATAATAGTTTTCAATGGGACAAATAGTTCTGAAGTTCTTAGAGATTTGACTGTGCGTTGCTTGACAAGGTCGGGCATAAACAAAATTTTAGTGAAAAATGTACTAGGTAAAAATGTATTTAGTGAAAAATGTATTAAGACAAAAATGTATTATTAGTGAGTTCAAAATGAAAATTGAAAAACGCAACAACAAAATCCAACATTTTCTATTTAAAATGTATTAAATAAATGCATAAAACTCGAAAATGAATGAAAATAACTTGCTAATTAATATTTTTAGTCATTTTGCAAAATAATTGTGCATTTCGAAAGTGGTGTCACTGAGTCTGCTGCGAGAATTTCTCAGAACGTACTTAGCCACGCTGAATAAGCGCTCCACGGGAGCACTAGAAGGTGCTGCAGTATTATATTTCACATATTTTTTAAATTTTTTTCTTAATTTTTAGAAAGCTTACCGAGTTTTAGGAAAAAGTAACGATTTCATTCTACATTTCCGTTACAAATACTTGTATTTTTTCCCTAAAAAAGTAACGGAAGTACAAGTAAAAGTACTAAATTTAAAAAGTAACGAAGTACAAGTAAAAGTACGTACTTTTTACTTGTACCGGTGGTACAAGTAACGAAAGTAAAAGTACTGCCATATATGGTAATAACACTTGCGTAAAAATTAAATATCGCCATTAAAATTCTAATTTAGAACTTCCCTATAAAATCTGATCCCTGTGGTGCGCTTGAACCGTTTATTTAATGAATATTCTCATTTAATATAATTTGAAATATTTGGATTATAATGAAGTCCCAATCATTATCTCAAAAAAGAAGTGCATTTCTGTTCCCTGATCTTAGCTAAAGCCAGCATCGATTCATTGGTTTATCATAATGAAGGCGCTGATCAGCGTTCTGGAATCTAAGAGGGGATGAGCACTAAGGGCAATTACTCATTACCATCTGTTAGAAGCTCACTCTTTTCTCATAGTAATGAGTTCACTTTCTGGCCCTAATCCTTCCTCCCTCCTTCCTTAATAGGGTGAGATCTCCCCCTTCATCTTGTTATCACACTCCTTGGCCACCCCTGTAAATGTTCCAAAGAAGCAGTTTTCGAGACATATTCTCATTCCAGATAGATCCCTCGCAGTTCAAAAGCTGTCGACGCCTGTCGCTGATGGTTTGTGCTAATGGACACCATCCGAGTCGACAGAGGAAGAGATGCCTTTTGTCAGAGGGATTTCTTACCTGATAACAGGTGAGTTAGAATCTGATAGGGATGTCCATGATGAAAAGAAGAAGTTACGTCGTTCACACTAAGCGATAGGAGACTATTCAAAAATATATGCAGATGCGAATATTAAATGTATCTTAAAAATTGTGTGTTGTAGACAAAAGCAAAGTCTTAAGAACAGATCTTAAAGAAAAAACCTCATTCTTTATTCATGCCTTAGATTGCAGTGATGACATTATCTTAGATACAATATAACTCAGGCCAAAAAATTTTCAATATTATCAAAATTTTTCCGAATAAGAGCTATAATCAACAGATATTTTGCCTATTTGGGCCATTTATCGAACCGTCTGATTCATTCGATATTCTGCAGCCATTACTTCGATAGTTTACAGATATTTTTCAGACAAGGAATACTCGGCCCCAACGTATAGTTTTTGGATCATTCTCAAAAATGAAGACCAAAATAATTTAGCGAATTTGAAATTACAAATTAATATGTAGGCTTGGTAAAGATAAGAACTCTATTGATAGTGACGATCACCATTGATAGGTTCGAGCATACAAAACATCAAATCCTGTTCAATGGTCAGTTGAGACTTGAAGGTTAATAAAGAAAGAAAACTTAAAGGAAGGTACTAATAGTCTTGCTCTCAGTTTTCTCAGGAAATCAAACAAATTTCGATGTTTTATAACACTCACCTGACACAATAGAGATTTGGCAGTTTTCGAAAGCGGTTTTTTCATATTGCTTGATAGAATATTTTAATTGTGATTCTAAATGTATATTCTTCCTTGTCTTAATTTTTGACAAGGATTTTAAAACTATATATTAAGGGTTGTGATTACGGAACATTCGGCATAAAGTGTAATTACCTGAGACGAAACTGAAAAAAAAAACGAATGCTTATAATGACTTCCGCTTAATTTTAAACATAATTTGCGCTTTCAGTAAAACTATACGGAAATGCTCCTAATTATGAACCGATTTTGTAATTAAAATATTAAAGTTACTCGTGGCTTTATCACCTGATTCTATAAACTAAAACTAAATTATATAAAAATATGGGAATGGGTACAAACTATTTAAACATATCTCATTGTACAGTCGGCAAAAAAAAAAAGATATCACCCTGAATAACTTTCGTTCTAATGATCGGATTTTCACGAACTAAGTATTAATCTTAATGGTTCCTGGGGGTGACCTCAAATATGCTAATTAATTAGTGCTAACTATTAATTAAGTTACGAAATCAGACACAAAAACGTACTTTCTCTGAATAAATATATATTTTTTCTTACATATTTGGATTCTTAACCTTCAAAATATAGGGGGTAGCCGCAATCTGGGAAATATGGTCCTCATAGTTTGGTCAGGAGAGCGATCCAAAGTTCGTACCCCTTAATGTTAATTTCACTTTTTACGTTTTTAGTCATATTTTAAAAACTAATAAAGCAATTCGAAGAAAATTTCACCCAGTCATAAAACTCATTTACCCAAAGATAATTTCACGAAAAAAATAATTTTTAATAATTGTTAATTATTTTTTATTATTTAATAAAATTAGGGATGAAAAATTTTTGAATTATAAGGTATGAATTTTTTTATACCATATTAATCTACATATCTTTCAATTGAAAAATCTAAAGTTTCAACTGTTTTTATTTATTAGAAGCTGAGAAAAATTAAAATTAATTATTTTTAAAAAAATAATTTGGCGACAATGAAGAAATGATTAAATGGAGCGATTAATATTAAAATGTGATAAACTTGCGAGGAACTTGACTTCGCGCGCTTAGCATAAAATTTCATTCATATTTTTTTCGCTACTGATCGTTTGCTTATCTTTTCATTTTTATTTTTTTAAGCAATAAAATACGATGTTTCTTCTTTAGTCGTCTAAAATTCTATTTGCAATTTAGTAAAGAAATTTGAATAAAACATTTTATTGAATAAAATACATTTTATTCAGAGAATGTGGAGTTTTATAGAAGCATGCTTCTGATAGAATATGATTATACAACAGATTGTGCTTCTTTAATGTGATTTTTTTTTCTTTTTTTTTTCTCAATAACTGATAAAATTTCAATAATATACATACGAATGAATAAATTTGGAATAAAATATTCATCAATTTCTTGAATATATATTTTATAAATATTAATAAAAATACGCAGTCAACATTTTTAAGCATCTCTCACAACATCGCAAATTTCTCAAAATCTTATAGGGTAAAGTAACCAGTGAAGGAATACTTAAGCTTAGCTTGTCTTTAAAAAAAAATCATAAAAATTTCAAAATTTGTAATTTTAGCTAAATGACGTATTTGTTATTAAATGCATGTCGACATATTTGTTATTAAATGCAAATTATGTAAAAAAAATTTAGATAACTTACATAATATTGTTTTAAGCTTTTGGTGGTTTAAATAATAAGTAGTAAGATAACCAAGTGAAGGAACAGTTCTTAAATTGAATAAACACTAAATTTTCCAATGAATGAACACTTAATTTTGAGAATGTTTGATGCTCGTTAGGAATCCTTAGGCCATACAGATATCTGTCGCCCTGTAGATGCCTGAATTGACTGATGTTAACACAGGCGGGCATTAGGAAAAAAAAATCTTTTAAGTTTTCGTGCCCCCATTTCAGTATCTTAAGGGCCTTACGAGCTCTGTTTAAAAAGAGAGTATCATATCAGATATATATCTATATATATCTGATATATATATATATATATATATATATATATATATATATCTGATATATATATATATATATATATATATATATATATATATATATATATATATATATATATATATATATATATATATATATATATATATATATATATATATATATATCTGATATATATATATATATATATATATATATATATATATATATATATATATATATATATATATATATATATATATATATATATATATATATATATATATATATATATATATATATCTGATATATATATAACAAAAATAATCATAGTAGCAGTATTTGGTGGTAAATGTAGCTTATCGTAATTGAAGAATATGCTGTGCGACATTTTATGGTGAATTTGCGAACGTAAGTTTCAGAATGTATCGAAACATGTGGATGCTATTTGCTAATCATTTTTATCCAAAGAAAACCATGTAACGTAAATATCTAGCAAAATGAAGCAATTTTTTAAACAATGAATCATACAATATGCAACATATTATTTCAATATCTTATTCTTAAACATAACATATTTCAATGTTTTTAAAATGCCACTAAACATTCAGCAATTCATTGAGTTATAGAAAAAAGAAATCGTAAATTACAGAAAACCTTGTGAATGCGCATTAGAATTACTATACAATCTACATTTTATTTTTCATGCACTTTTTTTTTCTTCAAACTTTCATGCCTAGAAGACTCGATTAAAGCTGTAAAAATCATTATCCCTAAAATTTTGTATATAGCTATTATAAGTTTTGTTAATTTGATTTTAGTATGAAATCCTCGAATAAACATAGCAAAAATAGCATAATCTAAATAATATCAGATAAAAAGTTCATGTATTTAAATTCTGAAAACTTATAAATCGATTCAAATTTTCTTTTCAAAAGAGATTAAAATAATTTTTTATTTTATTTATTTATTTATTTTTTTTGCTTTTTGGACATAAATGAACTTAAAAATTGTCTATTGCCTAGAAACTTCGAGGTGTTTTCTATTAACTATTAATTAAACCTCTCAGAGCAATCACAAAACATTATTTCAATTTTTTTACAGTCAGAAATTGGTTGCCTAGCAACCTAGTAAAATTAAGCGTTTCTCTTTTGAATCAGTCAAGGGTTATCTTAAAATATTTATTTGCGCAGGCGACTTTTTTTGGCGGTTTTCTGGACTATCGCCAAATATATAAACCTTTATTGCAACCCAATTTACGACCCAATTGTTTTAAAATTTTGTCTACCCCCCCTAATTCAAGTGTCTAGATTCCAAATATGTAAAAAAAAATATATGTTTATTCAGAGAAAGTACGTTTTTGTGTCTGATTTCGTAACTTAATTAATAGTTAGCACTAATTAATTAGCATATTTGAGGTCACCCCCAGGAACCATTAAAATTGACACTTAGTTCGTGAAAATCGGATCATTAGAACGAAAGTTATTCAGGGTGATATCTTTTTTTTTTGCGGACTGTACATAACATTTATTACAACAAATAATACATTACGCTATTACTTATAAGTCTTTGATATTGCGGAGTATATCAAAAGAGACTTTTTCAATATAACATTTCAATTACATTTTCAGTGCTGATATTCGAAAAGAATTTCTGAAATAGTTGTATTTAAAATCGATGAGACATATTAGAATTCATATTCCATAAAGAGATTTCGCACTCCAGCAACTCGAGTATCGAGTATCATCTTGCACTCTACCATACACAGATTCAAAGTAAGTTGAGAAGAAATCTAAAGCAGTTTTGTCGTAACTTAGCGAAACGAAACTTGTTTACGTGAATGTCTAACATGAGAGCGTGAAATCTCTGTATATCCAGGAATGAACGTTTATAAAAATCTAACTAGGAAAATCAGAAATAAAACCTTACCACATATTAAATACTGTTCATAATTCACTGCAACTCTCAAACTTTCACTTTTGTTGATTCTGTGATACTTAAGCTGTGTTTGGTCATTATTCACACTCATTTCATCATGAAATAAGGGATTATCGATGAAACGCTGAGTCACAAATTCCGGTAAACCTTCAACAATTTCTTACTCGATTTTGAGACCAATTTATAACTAAATGGTGCTTAGATCTGAATTTTCACTCGTTAAACATGCTTTCTTTTATGTTAAAATTTAACAGAAGTCAAAATACCTAATTAATTGTGTTATCAAAAACATTTTACAGTACGCCTAATGATTTTAACGAAATTTGAATCCTCAAACAAGTGAACCAGTTAACGGTTTATTTAATATCGAAAAAAATATCTTATTTGAATCCACATTTTTAACAGTGAAAAAAAAAGAGAAATTATTTGTCTAAATTTCTAGACAGATTTCGAAATAAATAAAGAATCAATAAATCAGTATTGAGAAACACTAAGAAATCATGTCAAAAACTGAAAAGCATATACCGACGAAATTGAAGAGCTCAGTGGAAGAACCAGGTAAGTGAAATTTTTAGGGGATTAATGAGAAAATAACAAAAAGTGGTTGTATCAATGTGGGTATGTTTAATGTAACAGAACTGTTTTTGCCTTTCCTTTAATCTAAACATAGCTACCCATATCAGTTTTTAGTACGATTGCATGATTTTTATTTCAAATAAGGCAAGGTAATTAAAATAATCTGATAAATTGGTAATAAAATAGTTCAATACAACTTTTTTTTCGTTCTGAAAAAGTCGCATCCTTGGTTCTTCCACGAAGTTTTTCACTTAATGCAGCTAAAATAATTTAATTTTTTTATTTAATAATATTTGTTGCTCTCTTCGATGGCTTACGTTATTGAAGTAAGCAAAACTCATTTTTTTTGTAGTTCATCCCAATAAAATGAACACGAAATGTATTTAGCACCACTTGGCATGATGCTGTTGCTCGCGCCTAACTCGTTATTGTCAAAATTTACCACTATCACGTAACTTTATCCAGTACATATCCCTTTTGAGGGGCCGTAAAGCACTTATTACCAAAGTATCGGTAAATAAAACTGTTTAGTATTGGTACTGCTTTAATAACCACCAATTGTATCAATATAATATTTTGTACCTATATTAGTATATTTGATACTTATTACATAACCCTTCAACATTTAAGTTTTGTGAAAAATACATTTGTCAGTGAAAGCCAACTGAAGCCTTAATACAACAACTTTTTAATGGAATTCTTATTGCAGCTTGATGAGGATTTTGGAACACGATTATTTCTCGATCTGACATTTAATTTACTGTTGAAATATTTATAAGTAGTCGTGGAGCAAAGTTCTTTTAATTTTAATTGATTGAAATATAAATACACTACCTTTGCTACCGCTGAAAAAAATATTTTTTGAAATGGGATTTTTGCTTTCTGGTACATAGCTTATTTCTTTTATTTCAGTCTGCATATATTACCTAAATTAATTAAGCATCATTGGCGTTAATAATAATATGGTGATTATTTACGTTTCTCCTAAAAAAATTAGTACCATGTTCCCATTAATTTTGTCTTTAAATACAATTTTTTTTTCGATTCAATTATCGTTGATTTTAAATAAATAAATTTTTAGAAAAACGTTTTAAAGAAAATATTATAAATGAAAATTAAAAAAACACGTGGTATCACACAACTCTAAAAGCATAATATATATATATATATATATATATATATATATATATATATATATATATATATATATATATATATATATATATATATATATATATATATATATATATATAACGTCAAAAGATAAAATTTTAAAATGTACAATAACAAAAATGCTTTTAACGATTAATATTTAACACAGTTTACAATTCATAATTTTTAAAAAAGACGTATCTGTCGACTAAAAAGTTCGAATGTCATCTAGTACCAACTCAAGCATTCGCTCACAATCTGATTTTAAGGCAATCGAATATAAAATCAAATAAATCATTTTTCTTATTTCTTTGTCCAGGGCTATCGATTTTTTTTTAAATTTAATTCCCCTCCCCATTTTAAGTAAAAATATTTTATAAGAAAAAATAAAACAATTAAAAAACCACAATAGTTCTATCTTCTTTTTAACAATATTTTAGCTTTCATTTCTAGCTAAATATAAAGAAAAAAAGAAAAAAATAAGAAAATATTTTTCCCCGTCCTCTGATCTTGTTACCACAACCCCGACTTTTCACCTAAAGTAATACTCCCCCAACCTCTCAGAAAATGTCAACTCTGTTGCGGTGCCCCCAAGGGCCGCGGGGGCGATCACCCTTGCCAAGTGACAATCAATTTCAGGGATGGGATGTGTCTGCATGACTATGTCGTTCTTAGTTCCTCAAGGGATTTTGCTCAATGAACTGAAAGAGATGTGTTTATATGTGGTGGGTTTTGAATTAGGTGGGGGTAAATACTGTCGTTTTTAAAGATTTCTAAATCAAACATAAGAAAACGTAGCATATGAGCGAATACTCTTAAGATAAAAATGTGGTTAAGCAATTCTTATAAACTAAGGTGAGATTTATCAAACTCTCGGGCAAAACAATGCCAAGAAATTTGAATGTATGATATGCTTTAGAAACTTGATTTACAAAAATAGAGGTCTAAAATTAAAGTTTCTAATTTAATAACCAGTAATATGTCCTTATTTATGGTATTATTTGTATTAGATCACATATATATATATATTATCGGCGAAGTTTGAAATCCGACAATCTATAGAATGCCAAGATATTGCCTAATATGTCTTTCAGTATTCAAAACCAGATAGAAATGTAAGAAAAAAAATTAAGATGATTGCAAAGATAACCGATTCAAATTATAAGGTTTATATTTTATCCCAATAGTTTCGAGAATCAAATCAGCATAGCAAAATCTGCGTTAATTAAATAAAATAAAATAAATGGTTTTTTTAATTAAATTATTCGTAACTTTTGGTGGAATAATCTGTTTAACATTGAGAAATAAAAATGATTGCGTAGCAAATACGAGAACTCGTAATTGAAGCAAGCAAAGCGTAGGGCCTCATAAAAAATTTCATTGAAAATCTCACAACTGAAGAAATTAAACATTTGTAAATAAAAACATTTGTAAATAAAAGCATTTGTAAATAAAAACATTTGTAAATAGAAACATTTGTAAATAGAAACATTTGTAAATAGAAACATTTGTAAATAAAACCATTTGTAAATAAAAACATTTGTAAATAAAAGATGACTTCATCACAATTTCATTGAAAATATTGATATTATGGAGCAAGATAAGTTTTTCAATCAAGATAAAAGTGAACGCAAGATAAAAGTGAACGCACCCACTTCAAGTTTTATGAAAGGATAAATATCATTCCTATGCAAAAATAAAACAATAATATCATTCCCATAGAAGAGGGAATATATATCATTCCCATAGGAGAATATATATCATTCCCATACAAACTCCGTTTCTCTATATTTAAAAATTGCCATCAAAAATTTCAGGCTTAACTTGGAATCGTATAGTTATTTTAAATGAAAAAATTAAAATCGATTCTGAACTTAATGGCCATTACATAATAACTGGTAAGTAAAAACCTTTCGCCAAATTTACGACAAAAAACTTTTGTTTTAATTCTAATTTATATCGCATTTCTGTATAAAATGTGTGCACATATTTTCTTTAAAAAAAATATGTCGAAAATAATTCTAAAAGATTCGTTTTTGACTTGCCGCTAATTTCCAATATTTGTCATAAGAGACATCTCTTTTGACATCATTTGTTGTTTAATATTTATCATTTATGAAATTAATTATTTTTAATCTGAAGTTTAAAGAACAAAAATATTATTGTTCGTATTGTAGCAAACACTATGCAAGTTTTCCATTTGAGTACACAGACTCAACTTGCAAAAGCACATCAACAAGATGCAAATTAATCGAAACTCAAAACATGAAGCGTGCAACAGATCCTCATTAATTTCCGAATTTATTATAAGAACTTGTTGCAAGAGATAAAAACTACAGCAAAAGAAAGTAATACTAATAATATGGAAAACAAAATCTTATACAACATTTCAAAAGTTGTTTTGTGTGCTAAAATACTTTTTGCATACTAAAAGGGAAAACGTGTTTAAACTAACAACAAAAAAATCGCAAAATTAAATATTAAAAAGAAAACATTAATTAAGAAACCAAACTCAAAATAAAAACACGGAGTGTCATGTTCAATTTACACATTTTTTTTCACTACACATTAAACTCTCCGAACCCACAAAAAAAAAATCCTTACATTCTCATTAAAAACGTAAGTATTTTTGACAACAAGCATCTTAATATGTCATTAATTATTCATCACGTCGTGTTAGACGATACGTAAAAAGGGAAGCCATCGTTATGTTGGAGAAATTGGGAAATTTTGAGTCGGATGAGAACATTATATCATGGTCTCTACGGTAACGAATAAGTAGATCAATAAATATGCGCTAACATTGATGCTAATCGTTTCTAAAATGAGACCTGGTTTGCATGATAGGTTGTTGTTATTTGATGCATATCATTACAAATATTTCATTCATATTAATTTAATATAATCTTAGTTCCATACTATTTTCTGGTGTTTATAGCATAAAATTTAAGTATTAAAGAAATCTGGATAGCTTTTATGGTTCGTTTATAGCGTATTTTTTCCCTTTATATCGTATGCTCATATTTATCCTTTTTTTTCCTTCATAAATATCAATTAGATTATATTATTTTTATACTCGAGTAATGAAATTTCTTTGAACATACAAATGACACGCAAAAATCATTTATTTACCAGGTGAATTCATTGCTTACATAAACAAGATAGATTTTTTTTAACTGGAAAAAGAAATAACCTCATTCCGTAAAAATGACCTTCAATCTATAGTTTTTGAATCACTAATGAGGAAGGTGGGGGGGGGGAATCTAAATTAGATTAAGACCATTTTATATTTTATTTTATAACCGGGGCAGTGAATAGGAACCCAATATTGAGTTCGATGCTCAACTCCATAACCTTGTAACTTTAAGTCCTGCCCAGAAGATGAGGGAACTCCAGGATCAAGTATTGGGAGAAATTTGCCTTCGTGGAGGCCGTTTTTGATTAAACGAACCCGCATTTGCTTCACATGGTGATGAAAACCACGAAAATCTCCCACGGCTAGTCTTACAGCAAGGGGACCCATGATCTATCTACCACTGAGAATATTCTAAGTGTGCAGTGTAGTTGGTGCGAGTCGGATGCGGAATTCGTATAGCTCAGCCATCGCTGGGATTGGAACTTGGTTCACCTCACTGAAAAACGCTTTATCCCCTGAGGCACCACGGCTCTAGGATTAAACATTTTATTTTATTTTATAAGAGTCGTTGAACAGCCGACCCAAAATTGGGTTTGCGATTACTAATGTTCAACTCCGTGGCTTTGTAATTTTGAACCCAATCCAGAAGACAAGGGAGCTGCTGAATCAAGGATAGAGAGAAATTTGCCTTCGTGAAGGACTTTTTGAAAGAACTGACCCGCATTTGCGTCATATGGAGAAGAAGATCACGAGAATCTCCCACGGTAACTTGACGGCTAGGGGATTCTATTATATGATCTGTCTACCACTGAGGATGTTTCACGTCAGTACTATGGTCGGTGCAAGCTGGATGCGGAATTCGTATTGACCAGATATCGCTGGAAATAGAACACGGTTCATCTCATTGGTGGATTAAGCATTTGGACAAACTATAACCTTCGTTGAGGACTTTTTTTATGGAACTGACCCACATTTGCGTTACATAGACGTAAAAACCACGTAAACAGCCCATAGTTAGCCCAACGTCAAGGCGGCTCTAACCCATGATACGTTTACCATGGAGGACACTTTACATCAATATTGTGGTCGGTGTGAGTCGGTAGTAAATTTCGTACCAACCGGCCACCGATGGGATTCGAACCTGGGATACTTCACTGGGAGGGAGACGCTCTATACCCTGAACCACTAAATAACAAAAGTTTCAAAAAACAAAACAATTCAATGATTTAAAAAAAGGTTACTGAAAGACATTCTTTCTTTCCTTGTAAACGCACATCAGTCGTCAAACGCTAAAAAGTTCTACTTAAAAAGTCAGAAGAATTATTTACATTCGACGATAATACAAGTTACTATGCCCTGCCTTAATATATACTTGCTTTTAAAACTGAAATTAGGTACATGTAAATTATTTATAAAACATCAAGCATGTAAACTTCTAATATTTTTTGGGAATATTATTTAATAAATTTTAGAACTTGTTATTTAATTAGACTCCCATCATTTAGTTCATCGTAACCTCCGACAGCGATTTTTGTAACGAAAATTAAAATGCATCTACTTTACCGGCACTGTCAATTTAATCTACTAAATTGAAAGAAAAAATACAGTCTTTTAATACTATACTCAGTAGGAGCGATTCAGTTCAGGAAACTTCTTAATTGAGATCGAAGTGCCGCAAGGGATTTTCTGCACTCTTGCATTTAAAAGAGAGACTATTTCCTGCCTAAGTTGTTAGTCTCATTAAACTTTTTCGTTCTTTTACTTTTTATGCGGAATTTCACGTAAAACAATTATGTTGGCGTCCACGTTTTAGGAACTTTTACAGTAAAAGCTACTACGCAGAGCAGATTGAATTTGTGTAATATTCAATCTGAATGAAAAAACTTTTTTAAATCCAAATTGTTAATTTGTTTTTAAATCAGAACAACGAAAATGTTACAAAAAAAATGTATGCATATGCAGTAAAATTTTGCATTTTATTATTTTTGAATGATTACAATTCACTTCTTTTTTTACCGCTTTAAAATTTATCATGAACTAATTTTTTGTTTTATCTTTTACTGTAGCTATCTTTATTTATCTAGAATGTATTATTATTATATATCCTTTACGTATATTACAGATCAAGGTTGTTCGGAACTCCGGGTGTTACCTGAACCCAAGGAACTAATTCAGGTACTCTACATGAATCCAAAACGATAAAAATGACTTTAGGTGCTGCTAGCAAAGATTTAGTGAAGTGATGAACACACTTCGTGGTTTGCGAGCAAGGTAGCCGCACATTAGCTGTGATTAAATCCACGTGGCCTAACTGCCATCAGAACTACTAGAGTTTAGTAGAGTTAAGTAGAGTATGTTTATGTTCCGCAATGCCCAAAGCATTTAGTGTCTACGAATTTTCGCATGCAAAGATTTCCCTTTTCAATTTAAATATGTGCTTACTTTAATCCGTCAAACGATATTTTCAATGAGGTTTTAAAGCATATTTTAAGTTATAAATTATGTTTTTTAATGATTTCCTACAAACTGTTTGCTGGCAGTTTAAAACAAGTGTTACTTATAATATGAAAACAACTATTTCACAATTTTTAACTATTTTCACGTGCATAAGAAAACATTCCTTTACCAAACTTCGATATGTTTCTCAAATTTTATTATCAACACAAAATGCATCCAATTCTAAGGAGTCGTATCTTTCATTGGTTTAAGACTTAATATGACGTCTATGCAAAAGATTGCTAGATGCCGTAAGTATTTCGATTTTTAAGCTGAACATTTAGATGCTTAACTTCCTTCCAACATGATAAAATGTTCCAAATGGTGGCATTAGTTAGGTCAATCCCTCATATAAAATGAATTCATTATATCCAAATTTTAATTCATTAGTGTGAGGGAATTAAAGTATTGGAACAATGCGTAAATTCTATCAGATCTGGTGAAATTTCATAAAAGGTAACCACAATTCTTTTAAAACAATCATTCACGGAAAATTTACTCATTGTTCTCAAATTACAGAGCATTAGGGTAAGGAATATAGCAATTGAAACAATGCATAAACTCCATGAGATCTGGTTAAATGCCCAAATGACAGCCTATTCCATTTAGAAAAGTCATTCATTAATCATTTAGGATCATTTAGAATAGATTTAAACGTAAGACATGAGTGTAAATAATCCAACATAAGGGTAACTTGAACATAATAATTATTTTTTAAATACTAATACAAAAATAAATACATTATAAATAAATAAAAATATTGTAGAAACTATCATAAACGGAAATAATAATTGTTGTAGATAAAAGAAAAATCGAGCATTAGGCTTAACATTCTTTCATATTTATTTTAAAAGAAAATGTATCCAAAATCTGGAACAAGTGAGCCCAAGTTATCCTGATTTCTTGAACTTAATTACAACTGAAGGAAAAAGTAAAAAAAGGAAGAAAAATAAGTTAAAAAAGAAGACTGGCAAAAATATAGATAATAAAATCAATGAACTTCCTCCAAAACATTAAGTATTATATTTATTAATTTCATATTATTTTTTTAACCATTTTTTTATTACATTCAAGTATATTCTTCCTTTTTATGCCTGGATATACAACAAGAATAAACTAAAAAAGAAACACTTACAAATATTAGTTTATAAGATGGCAGCTGAATCAACAGCACATTCGTTAAATATTTATGAACGGAATACGTTTCTTCGGAATAACTTTAATAATGTTAATAACAAGAACATTAAGAACAACGCTGGAAATTCCCATTATTCGCAATTCCCTGCTGTGTTCCAAAGCTATAATATTCACTGAGTAAAGAGAACAGAGACGAGAAAAAACTGAAATGAATAAATATGTCTGTTTCTTGGAATAAGTGCTTAACATTACTTTTTTCTTTGGAAAAGAAGACATTACACATAACGAAATTCAATGAAGATAATAAAATATCACAAAAAATTAAATTAATAAAGTGTAAAGATTAAATGAGAGATCGCGTAATCTTCTATCTCCCAAATAAACTTTTTAAAAGTAGAAAAAGCAGCCAACGTTAATAACTATTATGCAGAAAAGAAAAGTCACAAAAGAAGCTTCGTCATGGAAAAAGAAATCTGGTAAGAAAAAAAATGTTTTAGAAGTTAAATTTTCCAAAAAGGAAGTTAAGTCTACAACAAAACAAAAGTTAACAACATTCAACCCATGTTTGTAAAGGTAAAGAAAATGCATTATTGTATTTTTATAGTATTAGCATAGATTCAGCATCACAAATTTAGATCCAGATTCTTTTGTTATGAAATTTAAACCTCATCATTTTGCTCGTATACCATTGCAACTTCATAAATCATTTTGTTTTTTAAACTCCTATTTCATTTCAGTTTTCATATTAAAAAGACTTGCAAAGTGTATTTTACCGTAAGAGATGAGTCTAATGATGTCTTAAAATGGGAGAAAGTAAATTATTGTTTAATAGATGTAAGAGGGATAATAAGTTTAGGTACCGATCTAAAAATGTTTTTCATAAAATTCTGTTCAATAAGGCATTTTCGTGGGATTACTTTTAAATGACGAAATATTACTTTCAGTCTCAAGCCATTAATTGAAATAATAATCAAAATTAAAAGAAGAATGAAAACAGTGTCAGAAAAGAAAAGTAAAAACTTCGGGTTAATATCTTTAAGTAATCTGTCGATCCATTTTTAAGCTCTTTAATTAATGGAAATGCAGTTATAGCTCTCATAGAATTAAATAGTATTTCTTGACTTCACTCAGCATTCAATGCTCTCCAAAGTTCCGGTGACAAATGTAGGAGGTGATTGACCGACTACAACTCGTCGCACACGTGCAACAAGTTCCACACATGCTCAATCAGATTCAAGTCAGGTGAGAATGCAGGCCATTCCATATAAGTTATATCTTCTGAATAAAAGCATTCATTTGCGAGTTTCAAACGAGTTTGTCACTGCAAAAAAATATAAAAAATTCGCAAATCGTCCTCCTTTTTGCCAATTATACATACGCTCTTAAAAAATCATTATTTGGAGAAATCTAATCCTTCTTAAGAATTTAGATTACTTATTTTTTAACACATAGCAGACCAAAAACAAACAAATGAAAGGATGAATATATTCAAAAGCAACATTGATCAAATAGCAGCTAATAGTCGAGTGAGTGTTATTTATATCTTATTTCTTTAAAAATTATTGTTTCTACTGACTTAAATATATGTATCTAAATTAGATGATGAAAGAAGTCGTATTCATGAATTTCAGGTATTATTTATTGTTCGCTAAAGAATATTATAAAATAAAATTAGCAAAACATTCGTACTTTCTTAAAACTTTAGAAATAAAACATATTTAAACATCATGTGCCTTGTGTTGATTTTTATGCTAAAATTTGCAGTATTTTGAAAACAAGTAAGATGAACAACATAGTTTTATTTCTGAAAAAAATAAAATTTTAATGACTCATATTTTTATGTAAAGTGTAGTCCAGAAATTACACCCATATTTTAAAAATTTCAAACCTTATTGAAGGTAGAGATTAAAAAATATGTATAATAGGGGACGCAAATTTATATTTTTGAAAACAAAAACCAAAAACTATCGAAATCTTACAAATCGCAGTGAAGGGCATATATGGCAACGTTACTTTTAAAAAGTAACGAGTAAAAGTACAAGTATTTTTAAAATAAGTAACGAGTAAAAAGTAAAAAGTTCTTATTTTAAAAAGTAACGAATAAAAAGTACAAGTAAAAGTACAAGTACTAAACAAAAAAAGTAACGATTTAAAATACATTTCTGGGAAATCGAAAATTCAAAGTAACCTAGAATTTTATTGAATAATATTCTTATGTTCTTTAATGTTTTTGCAAAATTTTTGTAATTTATTTATTTATTTTTAATTTTGAAAGTTATGGACATAAATTTATTTTTAAATTCGGAAGAATATTATAATATAATTTTATAATATAATCGTGTAATATAATCTTAAAATCAAATATAATTTTAATATCAAACTTTTTATGGAATTGCACGAAAAAGAAATTTTATCTATTGATTTTAATTTTTAGTTTATTGTTTTCATTTATTTAAATTACCAAAAGTACCTGAAGTCATGCGAGAAAATCATTTTAAGAACATTTCTGCCGAACGGAATAATTAAAATTTGTAAACGAATTTTAGTATCAGCGGGAAAATTAATACCTTCGAGTTTTCAGGAGTTAAAATAGTAATTATAATAGTTTTCAATAGCACAAATAGTTCTGAAGTTCTTAGAGATTTGATTGTGCGTTGCTTGACAAGGTCGGGCATAAACAAAATTTTAGTAAAAAATGTACTAGGTAAAAATGTATTTAGTGAAAAATGTATTAAGACAAAAATGTATTATTAGTGAGTTCAAAATGAAAATTGAAAAACGCAACAACAAAATCCAACATTTTCTATTTAAAATGTATTAAGACAAAAATGTATTATTAGTGAGTTCAAAATGAAAATTGAAAAACGCAACAACAAAATCCAACATTTTCTATTTAAAATGTATTAAATAAATGCATAAAACTCGAAAATGAATGAAAATAACTTGCTAATTAATATTTTTAGTCATTTTGCAAAATAATTGTGCATTTCGAAAGTGGTGTCACTGAGTCTGCTGCGAGAATTTCTCAGAACGTGCTTAGCCACGCTGAATAAGCGCTCCACGGGAGCACTAGAAGGTACTGCAGTATTATATTTCACATATTTTTTTTATTTTTTTTTTTAATTTTCAGAAAG
The DNA here is from genome assembly GCF_982258835.1 of Parasteatoda tepidariorum. Classification (NCBI taxonomy): domain Eukaryota; kingdom Metazoa; phylum Arthropoda; class Arachnida; order Araneae; family Theridiidae; genus Parasteatoda; species Parasteatoda tepidariorum. The sequence goes on along the minus strand of NC_141755.1, from coordinate 12,759,962 downwards.
CTTACCGAGTTTTAGAAAAAAGTAACGATTTCATTCTACATTTCCGTTACAAATACTTGTACTTTTTCCCTAAAAAAGTAACGGAAGTACAAGTAAAAGTACTAAATTTAAAAAGTAACGAAGTGCAAGTAAAAGTACGTACTTTTTACTTGTACCGGTGGTACAAGTAACGAAAGTAAAAGTACTGCCATATATGGTGAAGGGTGACAGTTGAATGAAACATCAACATTGCGGTAGGAGATAGAGAGTAAAAATGTTTATTAAAAAACACCTTCATATTTTAACCTGCAATCAAACAGGTTCTGATGTTATGCACGTACGCTTCTTTTCGTTTAATGTAAGGGAGTAGAAAAGGCAAAATCTGGAAAAATCAAAAATTTTTTTTAAGAAATCTGAAAAGAAAGATAATCACCAAAAATTTATATGTTAGAACATACTAAATATTTGAAAACATTTTACTTTTTTTAACAATAAACTCAAAATATAAAAAAAGCTCAATATACTTTTGAAAATAATAAATACCATTTTATAAAATTTTACAATACTAGGGGAAAAATACTTCGTAAATTCGTTTTTCCTCGTTTTTATTTTATGTGCATTGTTTATTATACAAATGTAGTGTTTGTGTTTTTATTATTTCCAATTGGAAATTAAATGTTTATCGTACAGTTCAGAAAGAACTCTTTAGAACCTATTTTAAAATATCAATTTTATGAATGTGGCAAAAAAATTATATTTTTTTTTTATGTCTCTCTTTTGTAACATAATATAACATATTTTTATTAGTCTCGTTATTGTTTCCGTATTCAAATCTATAATTTCTTATGAACAAAATCAAAATTTCATAATATATATTAGAAAATTATAAATGATACACTTGAACGAGGTTCATTTTTTGATATTAAAAATAGTTATGATGAAACCTAATTTAAATTTGAAAAAAAAATTTCTTGTTAAATCATCTGTTAATCTTTTGTGAAATGCAAATAATGTTGCTTCATAAAAGCATCCAATAGTCCTACATATTCATTTTTATTGAGTTATATGAATGATAAATAACACAGATTTATTTTAATAAAAGACAAAAAAAAATCTGCACTTAAAAATATTTCAGTGCTAGTATATTAACTAAAGCAAAAGTAATTTTACTTCGCTCAAAATATATTTGAACTATATGATAGAATTTTTCTTAATACAAATCTGATCACCGCGTACCCCAGCACTTCCGAGGATGACGTCACAAATTTATTGAGAGGCATTGACTCTATGGTTAGATCTGATGATCTGTTCAAAATGTATAATAGAGAACGGAATTTTAAATCATTTCGGCCAACCATTTCGTTTTTGGAAATTTCAGTAATTTTATCCCCTTTGTATTTAATCCTAGAAAAACAATTTTTTTTTTTTCGTTTAAAGATAAAGCCGATATTTTCCTTTGGTAATTTTTTTTTAAGATTGTATATAATACCACGAAATTTATATATAATTTATGAAGTTTAGTACCCCAGATAGAAAATAAAATAAATTTTGACTTTAACATGGGAAGTTGTGCGGAGTATATTATACATCCGGCAGTTACCGACTTTTGTGGTTAACGGTGAAACACTACAGTCTCGTCTTATAATTTTTTTTCTCGTTGTTTTTAATCATATACAAACGATTTTTTTTTTCGTTTAAAGATGTTGCAGATATTTTCCTATGGTGTTTTATTTTGCAACTATTCGAGGAAGTTCAGCTCTTCAGATATAAAATAAAATCAATTTCGACTTTAACAGGGGAAGTTGGGCAGAATATATATGCTATCGACAAAGTGTGAAACCTAGGCATTCTACAGAATGGCAAGTGCAATACTTTTTTTTTTTTTTTTTTTTTTAATGGCGGGCACTTGGAGCTATTGTCCATTGGCCACAGAAAGTGCCAGAACTGCTAATTCTCTTTTCGTTACCCAGTGGGCACCTGTGGCGAAGCCACGGCGGTGGAACAGCGTCGCCCACGTCACACTACCACAACCCGTTTATAGGGCGGGTCACATTCACACATTCACACACAAAGGAGAAAGGACATAGAACACAGGAGGGAAAGAAACATCCACGCCTTGCCCGGGATTCGAACCCAGAACCTTTCTGATGCAAGGACAGTTCCCTGCCCCCTACACAGACTGGTCGGCGCAAGTGCAATACTGCAATCATGGGAAAGAGGTCCTGATAAGACTTTATATATATATGATGCGCATTCTTCAAAAATACAAATGTTATACTGAAAACGTAATGAGAGTATCATAAAAAATTATTCAATATACTTTGAGAAGAATGAAAGTTACACAAAACAAAATTTATGTTTTTCTTATTAAGATGATCTAAATTTTCATAGAAAAAATAGGAAACTAAAATTAACTAACTTGTTGCAACATGGTAGGCTTCAATGGTATTTTAAATTACTTTTCGTTACATTCGAGATGTATTGGAGATGCATTTCATACTCTGCCAATTTCTCATTTGGTATTCTATAGAATGCCCAGGAAATTAGTGAACTATAAATCGTTTCCTACGTTGCTGGTTTTAGGAATTATATACCTTGCCTAGGCATTCAATAGAATGCCAGATTTCAGACTGGGCCGGTAACATACATACATTTTGCCATTTCTAACTTGCTGCGAAACTATCATCTCGTCTGACTCCTGTATAAGATGCTATTGGCAAATATTATTGAACGGAGCAGACAAATTAATCTGCAAACTTTTGGAATAAAATGAATAAAGCTTAATTACTTTACGCAATCAATTTCTATATTTTCAACAAACATTGTGATGAAATCATTTGGTATTTACAAATTGTTTTATTTACAAATGTTTTATTCTTTCAGAAATAACATTTTCAATGACATTTTCTATGCGACTCCATCCTCTAATTGCTTTGCGCACATGCCCTCATATATGCTACGCAATCATTTTTATTTGTAAATGTTAAATGGATTGTTACGTCAATAGCTAAAAATAATTTAATTTTAAAAAAAATTATTTTGTTAACACGGATTTGGTCTATTGAGATAAAATGTAAATTTAATCATTTGGTTCGGTTACTTATTGCAACATCACCTTGAGTTTTTTTTTTAATTACTATTTCGGTTTTTTTTTTATTGTAAGACTTGTTAAATGATTTTCACTGAAGAAGTTACTTAGTAATGGTGATTGATAAAGTTTAATTCATAATGATGTTTTATAATTTTGCATTCTTTATTTAAAGGCTGGAGTTGTTAATTGAGTAGACACAGTTTTACACAGCCTTTGACAAAAATAAATATGAATTATTTACTGTTTAATAATTGTAAATTGGTTACGAGTTTAGAAACTGTTTTAATTGTGTTTATCATAAAATGCTGAGTAATGGGGCTGTATAACAGAATTACTTCAAAAGAATACACCTTTTAGCTGTAGGTCTTTAGTTTGTAAAAATTATCAAAATCAAAAACACAATATTAGCAGAGAATAATACTAAGAAAGATTACAAATAGATATAACAGTAAAATACAGTTAAATGAGGGAGAAATAACTAATTTACAGATAAAAGATACCTTTAGAACTTTTTTTTAACTTTCTGCTTATGACAAACAAAGTAATCTCGATCTTATTTGTAATTAAGGAACCATATTATGTGATTTTCAGGCCAATAAGAATGCATCATCAAAAATGATAAATGGTTATGGGCCATTATCTTATATGGAGAAATAATTTATAAAAAAATTTTTAAAATTAAGTTTAAATATAAGTTTCACTAGTACAATTCACTAGATCCACTATTCCAAACGATGCAATTATATCTTGTAAAATGTTCTTTAATGTCAATACTATCCTTTTTTTTTCTTCATAAAATGTAAGATTTAAATAAATATAAAAAGTTATATTTAGATATAGAATACTGGCAGCATGTTTTAGTCATGCTTTATTTCGCTTACAATGCATACTAAAGTGTATGGCTACTGAAATTTTTTGGCGACACTATCTAACATTTTTCTTACTCATTTTTTAAGTAATATAATGCTTACATTGCTGTGAAAAACGATCTTTTTCAAAAAAAAGAGGGGTTCCGAACAGGCCGACAACTGACGATGTTTTAAATCTTCTTTTTCCTCTCTGAAGAATAAAAAAGAAGAAGAAAAAACGCGCGTGTGATGTCGAAAAATGCGATACGGATGCTAAACTGTCAAACATTACCCCCAATTTCTACCCCCTTCCTATGATGTGTTTACCCCTCAATCATAAGTTACTGTAGCCTCCTACTACCCAGTATGGATAAAATGCCAAATTTTAGTTCTACCGGAAGAGAGTAAAAAAAATATTCTTCGAAAAGAATGATGTTGTTTCGAAGAAATTTCAGTTTCGGCAAGTATTTTGTCTCTAATTTGACACATGGTTTTGCTTTTGAGAGATTTTTGCTGTTGATAAAAGACAATAAACAGATAAATATCTCTGCTTTAAGTTTCATATTTCTTTGGAGATTTTGTCAGCAAAAGGATTTCCATATCAAATATTTCTCAGTTTTTTAAATACTCACAGGAATTATCCCCCGCATATCAGTAAGCAGCAAAAATACTCATAAAACATATTTTTTTGAATTAAAATGTTTGCTTTATGTTAAAATGTTGCTAATTTATTTTTAAACGCAATGCAAATCCCTGAAATATTTAATTGCTAGTTTTATTTTGTAAGTCATTTTTGTGGAAAAACAGTCTGGTGTGGTATAACACTTTTTTCATGAATTAGAGTGGTGTATGGTGCTTTTTAGAAAATATCCTCTGTTTTTTTTTTTTTTTTTTTTTTTTGTAATTTCTCTGTATAATTTCACGTTTGGTTGACAAAACGGTTTTCTCTGTTTTTTGCCTTAATCACAAACAAATAAAAATCGCCAGTTGAAATTCCAGTTTTTGACTGATAAGTACTGATTTTTTAACAAACTCAGTTACTTTAATAAAAAAAAAACTCTGTTGTTCAATTAAAAAAGAAACTAAATATGGCATTTTTTTAGTCAGCGCGAGTTGAATGCAGAGTTCGCATGACCAGTTAACTCTGGAGTTCGAGCTCGGGTCATCACTTTCCGAGTGCTCTGTCCCCTGAAGCACGGCAGCTTTAGCTGTTTTTTATGAAGAAAAATCTTTAACTGCGTTTATCTTAAACGTCTTACTTACTAAAATCATATTTAAGTATAAAAACGCTTACAGCTATATTACCCCAACCTTATAAAAATGTATGAAAATTTAACTTACCGAGAAATTATATCTAAAGAAAAATAATAATTAGGTAGAATATAAATTCAACAGTGAAGTGGAATCGCAATTTCACTTTTACGATATTCAAAACCATAAAAAAATTTCTGAAAAATAAGAGCAAATGACGAAAATAATCGGCAAAATGATTGGAAAGGAGATAAAGTTATCTTACGGTAAGCAAAACTGCATGGCAGGAACTAAAATTTAAAATGACAGCTTAAATGCGTGTATGATTAAAGGGAAAATCTTTTTTTGAAAAAAAAAAAGTTTTAAATCATCACATATACCGAGAAAGTCTGTAAAAAAAAACGGGAACGTAACGATTAAAAACAGAAAAAAAATCTGCATTTATCTTTAAACAGTTTTTTACTTGCAAAAAATATGGTTTTTTCCTTAGAATTTACAGTTATTTTTCACAGCGCATGTAATCAAGTTCAAGAAGTACTATAAAATGGTTCAACAAGGGGTTGTCGAGCGCAGCAAGCAAAGTTAAAGTCCCCCAAACCATTGCACGAAAATTGCTTGAAAACAAATGGAACCTTTTCTTCGAGTTGAAACTCACTTAAATCCTTAAATTGTTCTTCACAAGATCTTGCTTTCAACGCCAGTCACTCAAAAGGTGACGATGACACTCAGATATGATGAGTATGGTGGAAAACCTTGTCTGAATTTAAAAAGCTCTTCTTCTTTCCATCTATTTTAAGCATTCTGTCTTTTTCCTATACCTCGGAGATAGGCCTAAGAATACAAACGACAGAGCTGGGACCAGGGGATTTTCTTTTCGCTTGATATCAAGAGGCCCATCACCCGCTACAAGGATTAAATGTAAGCTTGGTTTTTCACAGAAAATTCCGGTGAAGTTTTCTTTAAGTTTGTTTGGTGTGGTATTGCCTGTACGATTCGTAGAATTATTTTTTTTCTTCCTCCAAACTATGACATTGATAAGAAGCACGTATGTACCAAGTATATCCTCAAAAAATAGATTGACTTCCAAAGCATTCGAAATATCATATTTGGTTCACATTATGAAAAAAGTTTTTGTTGCAAATTTTGGAAAACAAATCTTAATTTTAGTGGTTATGCTAGTTTTAAAGAATTATTTTGATGTAAATAAAACAGATTTTAATCGAAATGTGGCATTCATATTTTAGAATTTTCAAAACTGTTTTTTAATTTTCCACACTTATTAATTGAAATATATATTTTAATACATAAAACACTACATTACAAACCGATTTTGTAAATTATAAATATAATCTTTCTACTTTTATTTAAGGTGTCCGACTATATTTTTAATCAAATTTTCACTAAAGATATAATTTTTCTGTTTTTTTTCATATAAATTCAAATTATGAACTTTTATCTTTAAAAGACTAATTGAGTTTTGTTTATTCGTCGAATCAAACAGATATTATAATGATTTAAGAAATTAATTATTTTGGTTTTTACATTGATAATTATACCTTTTCTGTCTTCTTCCTCAAAACTAATTTTCCTTCATTTTGAATGCCATATCTCAAAATGTTTTAGTTTGATTTACTTGAAATTTTGCATTAATATTTTCACGTATGTTTAAGGAACAGACCGCGAATTAGTTGATAAAAATATTATTTTATGTTTTGCAACTGAAATAAAAATAACTAATGGCAATTTTTTAGCAAAATAAATTTCAATATTCGCTTTAAAATATTTGTAAATACTAATATTATGACCAATGCGTGTTTTGAAAAGAGATAAATGTTTTGCTTTTTGAGAAGTTTTCTAACCATATTTTCTGAAAAAAATTTCAATTTTTTTCTTTTTATTCGTACCGTTCGTTAGTGTATAATGCGCACATAAATCCAAATAGAAAAATTCTAAGTTAAAAGTTTTAAAATTTGGACTATCGGATGTTTTTTTTATACAAAGACTGCGCTTCTTTTAACTCTCTCGATAAATTTTTTCGAAGAATACTAATTGAAAAGCTTAATTTAAAATAACATATTTTCAATACTAGAGTGCATTTTCTGAATGCTTGCGCTTGTAGTTTAATAAATTTTATTGTATTTACTTGACTGGTTTAAATCATAATAATAATAACCCATGCATTTATATATTTCATCTAATCCATTAAAAAGAATATTTAAATCATTAAATGTTATTGAATATATAGTACTAATTTAGACATTCGTATCGGATATTGTGTTAAAAAATACTTAGGATATTTTCAAAGGATATTAATTACAAAAACAAAATTTCAAACATTTTATCACAGAAAATAATTATCTTGTAAAGATAAACAACGTGATAAATAACACAAATATTAGCGCAAAAATACATAAATAGTTTCGTTTCTATACTGCGTTCTTTCATTTCTATAAGAACCTATACTGCTTCTTCATACTGAGTGCCATTCTTTCTGTTTTTTCGGGTTGCTTAGCTTTATTCATCTGTACACAAAGCATTTCCTTTCTTTATTTGAACAATCCGTTAGCTTTTATGTATATTATACCATTACTTACCATACATACTTAAATAAATTACCATTAACAGTAACAAATGTACTTAGTTCATTAGATGATTTAATAGATACTAGATACACATATTTATTGTGAGCAACGTATGCAAATATTCATGGTAAAAGAAAAAGATTGCTGATTGATTGGCCAAAAAGGCAGCAGTTGGCTAGCAATATCCAGAGAATTGGTCATCTATTTCCGATTCATCTCTACTGGGATTACTCAATCAATTGACAGAATGATGAATAGCAAGAGCAATGGAAATGAAAATAAAACAAAAAAGGGAGAAATACCTTCATTTTCTTCCCTTCAAATTCCGCAACAAATGATGCTAGACTGTTTACAATTTTTTTTATAACAAGACATTTTTCCAATGATTAGAGAAAAGTATTTACTTTTATTAGACTACTTTTAAAAATCTGTACCGGAAGAACACATTATTCGTTATCAGTAAACAAAGCATAGACTACGAAGCTTTATAAATGAAGCTGGCATAAATACAGCATTATAAGCAGGAAACATTAGTGAAGAAAATGTCCCATTCTCATAAATACGGTCATATTACTTTATTATCCCATATCAGTGCTCCTAGATTTCAAAACCTATGTATATGTTTGTTATCTATTCTAGTTTCTAATCTATGCTATGTTTGTAATCGATTTCAAGCAAACATCTCTGAACTAGGTATTTGTGATCTCATAAATACTTTCTGATATTTCATCAAAGAACTAAGGTTTAATGTGCCCGGTAAAAAATTATAGATCAAATTAAGGTAAAAAGTACCGACTCTCAGGGTGTCCGTACTTTTTCGTTAAAATCCCTTTTTACCAGAACATGTTACGGAACAAAAAATCTGACATGCAGTAATTTTTATAGTAATGATTACCGTAAAATTAATGAGTTACTGTAGTTAAGTAAATATTACTGTCAAAATTGCGGTATAATAATTTACGGCAAAAATAGATTTTATGGATGATGTACCCAAAGTGTCAGTACTTTTCTCCGTAATTTGATCTGGAATTTTTTACAGTGCAGTTTTCATTCGGAAAACTGTTTCAATTTTAATGTAAATGAAACGTGTTTTGGTAAATTTAGATCGATAAATTGTTAATTTCATTTTATTCATTTAATATAATTTATTTGCATAATATATTTATTTTTATATCATATTTACTTATTTATTTATTTTGGAAAATTATTTTGAATTATTATTTATTTTATTACATGAAAAGATTATTAAATTTATAATATTTCTGGACTATTATCATTGCCTAGAAATATTAATCTTGAAGCTCAAAACTTGTGAATGACTGCAGGAAAATTTCCCGATTGCATCATCCAACAATAATGTGTAAAATGTTGTTCTATTTCTTTTTAAAAAATAATGAAAAAAGCCACCGAAAAAATTCTCATGAGTGCGAGAACAACAAATGATGACTTTACAGCAATCATAAACATAAAATATTTACGCCTGAACATTCTCATGCTGTGCCTACCTCCGAGCAGGTTATAAAGGTCATTCCGAATATGCCTCACCATGCCATAAACATTCACCTGATAACGCAAAGTGCATTTCCAATGTCTTTGTTAAGAGCTTAGAATGGCTATGCTACAAAGAAAAAAAAAATCCTTCTCTAAGGCTTTCTTCTCTTAGCGAAAAGATTTTTTTTTCCTTTCACTACTAAAAAATAACTTAGATAAAAACTAGAAAACAGTCAAGTGATGTTAGCAATATGGGAACAGCATTCATCTCAGAAGGAAAAAGAATTCGAAGAGTTTTTATTCAAGAAAATGGAAAAGTTATGTTTTGTTTTCAAATTCGTTTTTGTTTTTCGAATAGCTTTTAATTTTTTTTTTTTGCTTTAGATTTTTGTAGTTGGAATTTGTTTAAAAGTAACGTTAATCCTTTAAAATGTTTTATTCTGTAATGGTGTTTCTGTGTAACTCTTAGCAAAATCCTTATATACCGAAACCTTAATATTTATTTTTGATAAAGTTGTTAGTGCATGTCTTGTTTCATTATTGTAAACTGGATTTTATTAATAATTAAATTATTAAAATATAATTACTTATTAATAATTAATTTATTCAAAGTTTCTTAGAAATTTTTACTTTTACACTGATGTAATTTCAGTAAATCTAATAATAATTAAGAATAATCTTAAAAAATTCAAATTAAGATTAACTTGCTTCTTCGGATGCAGGATAGTTTTCACTTTGTTTATATTTTTGAATAAAGGCAACTATTTAATACGAATCACTCTTAATTAAAGCTTTTCTGTAAAATCAAGGGAATCAAATCACGAAATCTTAGAAATAAATTTTTCCTACTATGTTTACATTTTAATACTGGAAAAAATTTGGGGTGCTGAACGAAATGTAAAAGATATAATTAACGTGCATTGCATTAAGAGTAAAGAGTTAATACGTTATATTATGCCAAAATCAGCCCCTTGAGTCACCATAATAATGATTATACGTAATAGAACATTTATAACATATTGCAGTACACTGTATAAAGTTCCGGACTAAATTTCGGTGTTAAGTTTCGGCACTTTAGGAGCATCACCCATAAAATTCATTTTTACTGCAAAATATTGTTCCGTAATTTTTACAGTATTATTTACTTAATTAGTGTGATTTAATAAATTTACGGTAATTATTACTATAAAGACTACCGTGTATCAATTTTTTTGTTCCGTAACAGATCCGTTTCAGTAGATTCAGATATTTTGTTCCATAACAGATACATCTCGGTAATTTCAGGTTTTTTGTTCCGGTATATATGGATTTCACGGTAAAAAAGTACCCTGAGTGCTAGTATTTTTTATCGTAATTTTATCCGAAATTTTTTACAGTGTAGCAGAATTTTCTGAATCACTATTCTACTATTTTCAAATATTCAGATTTGTCTGCGTCTTCAATACACTCAGGCAGAGATTCTTATTGCAAAAATTAAGCTTACTCTGACATATCTGTAGCACAATTTTAACCTTATTAAGTTATACTCAAGTGTTGTTATGTTGTTTAAATTTAATTTAAATTTTATGTGCTAGCTTTTCTCAAAAGAAAAAATAACAGATGCTTATACAAAGCCATTTAATGAAATCAGAGAGGTTAAACTTGCAGACATTTATATTAAAATAAAATCTTTTCACTTTAAAAGAATTACAGAATTGTAATTTATGTCGTTCTATTTAAGGGTTCTTCAAATGAAATTTATTACCACACCGTAGATTCTTTGAAGGCGAATTAAACAATAAACAGAATATTGAACATTCTCTTTTTCGGTATCCTTAAGAAAGAAAAACTATTCCTTAATAAATATCTTTTTTATGTTCAATTTTTACTCGCTCGTGGTTTCTTCTGATAGCAATTTTTTCTCCATTTATTATTTTTTTTAAAAATCTGAAGTAAAAAATAATCTGCTGATGCTGTGAAACTAATTCAATTACTCACTTTTAACTTTCGCATACTATGCAAGATTACTTATCTTACGCACTTATTGTTATTACGAGAAAATGTTTAACGTAAACTGAAAGGATTTGAATCAAATTGTGTACATTCTTGTTTAAAAAATAAGATTGAAATATATTTTCTTCAAAAACAGAATATTTATTACAGCGTTTAAAACTGCTGCTATAAATAAGATAATGAATTCAACATGGATAAAATTATTATTTACAAAAAACATTTACTTCGTATTCAGTAAATAAATAATCCATCTAGCATCATACATAATCATCATTTTTTCAACCTTAAATAGTTTTTTGATCAAATTATTTAAGATTACTTTTTTTAATTTCTTGCATCGATAATTCTGCTTTTTTTTTTAAATATTTTTTTTTAATTTTTTTAATAACTATATTAAGTCGTTTAATACCCCTTAAACTGCTAGTTTCTGAAACACGTATTCATTGAATTAACTAGTGTTTTTCTATAGCGGAATGTATTTTTTTAAATTTTATTGTTACTTTAAATTTTCCTTTGATGTGTTGCAATATTTCATCTCACTAAGAAGAACATCTAAATTCACTAATTATGAGCATTCTATATTTTATTTTTGCACTAATATTTTTTAACGTAACTTACCTTTGATATCTTAAACAAAGTAAGAAATTTTAGAATAAGTATATACTTTTCCTGGGCACAGTATATAATACGAATTTTTAGGGGTGCTTATGCACATCATCAGGATTAAAATTACATAAGAACACAAGCCCGGAAATGTTATCCTATGCCACTGGGGTTTTCCCTAGTATGAAATGTTTCTTCGTGTGATTCTGAATAGGTCATAATGGGTAATCCCCCCTAACCACGTCCAACGACATTTCCATACATTGGTCCCTATGCAGTTTTAATCCTGATGATGTGTCCTAATCCTCCTAGAAGTTCGTCTCAGCATTTATACGATCTCCTATTATTTGTAATGTTTCAAATTTGTACATTTTTACAAAAATAGAATAAAAATGACATTTTAAAAAAATGTATAGCTCAAAGAGCAAAACTTATTTCAGATTTAAAATCCCTATACCCGAAATAGGCAATAACAAGTATTTATATAAATGCAGCGAAAATTTTCCGCTAGTATAAAGATCTTAAATAGGCAATAAAAGAAGAATTTATAAGTTCAAAATTGCATTTTACGTACCTTTACCAAATTTGCGCACGAGCAAATCATATTTTAATTATTTGAAAATTTCGTTTCATTTAATATCTCAAAATTCTCATTCTCTTGAGTTAATTGAGATCAAAGCATTAAAAAATACACACAAATTGTATTATATAAAAAATAATCCCGAGAAACTGAAGCGGTAAGATATTAACTATTTGATTAAAAACTTCATTCGCTTCAAAAATACACAAAGGGAAACAACATTCTACATGTTTCAAGTGCTCAAAAGTAGACGCCCGTTTTCAAGACTTGACAGGCATGAATAAGAAAGAATGGAAGTGATTTAAAATATGAAACATAAAGTTGCCAACGAAAAATGTAAAAGTAAAGGTGAGAAACAATAGTAGAGAAACCACAGTAGCCGAGAGAGAGAAAAAAGATGAAAAACAAAACAAGAAAAACCACAGCTGCTGAGAGGGGCAAAGCAGGGCAAAATGCATTTCCATGTGATATGGAGCAGTGGTGAAAAACTTCATCAACAAGGATTCAGCATTCATATGAATAAAAAAAGATTACCCTTGTCACATCAGCATCAAGATGTGCTCATGTGACAAGGGTGAATAAAATTTTGGCATCGTCGAAATTAAATTTATGTCCAAGATTCCACCAATTTGTAGCAACTGGTGATTTCTCTTACTGTTATTTCCAATCTGCATATTTTTGACGCAAATGAAGTTTTGAATCAAGTAACATATTGTGCCAATTTAAAAACTAAAAAAGAGCAGTTTATGACAAAGTTTTACGAATAAAACTATTTTTTAACAAAATATGCAGCAGTAAAATAACAAAAATGATATGTAAACGATATTTAGCTTACCTTTTTTGCAATCGGCAAAGAATTCTGGTATAAATGGGAATTTTTCGAAGAAGCTAGAAGCTTTCTGTCTCTATCATAATCACAGGAGCCAGTTGCCGCACCACTTACATTCATTAATTTTTTATCCATGATAAACAAATAATCCTGAGTGTTCTGAATAGTTAATGAAAGCAAATATTCTCGGATAGAACAGTAAGACGTTTTTCGGGAAAGATTGTTATGATTCAGTTTATTTTGCCACAGATCTCTAACTAGTGCCAAGAAATTAGGATTTCCAAAAAACTGAATGCAAATAACAACAAAATAACCTTCGCTAACTAAGTTTTTGATGTATCCAACTTGATCATGATTCAAACTATTATCTTCATGCGATTCTGTTCGTCCGATTACTTCAATCATTTCTACCAAAGTAAATTCATGAAATGAAATCGATTGTTTCTTATTTGAAAGAAAATAAATAAATAGATAGATTACCAACTTATTTTTTCTATCGTAACTAAAGTTTACTCGGATTTAAAAATAACATGACATCTATTAATTATCTTGCTAGGAAAAAAAAGTAACAAACAAAAGAATATATCATCAAAAATCTCTTTTGAAGCAATATTACTTGAGTAAAATTAAATTAGTTTATGAAAAAATTGAGGAATTCCATTATTTTATTTTGAAAATGTAATTGAAAAATTGATTTTTAATGCGCAAACGATTATTTTTATAAAACAATTTGTGCTTTATTTACTTGAATATTTTTGTTGCTTTTCGTGAGTGGAGTTAACATTACTTGAATAAAACGAATTAAATTTCTCAAAAGATTGGAATATTCCATTATTTCATTTAAAAAATGAAATTAAAAAAATAATTTTTAATGCGAAAACTATTATTTTTAGAAAACAATTTGTGCTTTTCCAAACGATTTTTTAAATCATTTGATATAGAAAATCGTCTGAATATACATTTTAAAAAAAAACGCTTCAATCAGCTCACAAACTTGAATTTATCTTCTGCAGTTGCCAATATTAGTTGATTTTATCAACTAAAACCTTTCTATCTTACAAGAATCCTAACCAAGATAAGTTTTCCTCAGAATCAGAAAAAAGCAACACACAAATAATCTCATAATGGACAAGACAAGAAACGGTAAGACGAAAAAGGTGCTTCTTAAGCAATGGATGCGGTGAGTGGAATTCTCTGGTTTTGTTCTCTTATCCAATTTTTATCAAGGACCATCAATCAAATATCCTTACGGTGGTCACATAGTATGTTTCCAGAATATTCCATCAATGAATGTAGGTAGAACAAGATTCTCAATGCATTATTGAGGAAGAGTTTTATTAAATAAACAGAAAAGAAATTTCTTAAGAAATTGTTCTCTTTGTAAAGAATTGTAAAACAATTTATCACGATACAATCGGTACATTGAATAAAGTTTGAAAAATCGTGTCGTGTGGAACACTAATAATGCTTCAGTTCCAATTTTAAATATATGTGAAAAAAGAATCACTTATCTATTCTACAACTTTCTAAATTGGTTCTTTGTTATTAGTTTTAAATATCCTAAAAATACGTGTTCTCAATATTTATTTTTAAAAACTAGAAACAAAATATCTTTTTTTTTAAAAGTTCTAAAATGTCTCTTCTATAGTAATCTTCTTAAGAAATATAGAATGAATTCCTAAGTTCTTAAGAAATCAAATGATGTCAAATTTTGGAAACTTCGACTATTTAAAATATAAAAAAGACTTGTATTTTCATATAAAGATTATGTTCATCTGATAAGGCAATTAAAGTTTATAAATATGTACACATATATCTCTCCAAATAATTTTTTAAAAATTTCTCGTTATTTTTCAACATCAAGTTTTAAATAATGTAACAGTTTATAAACGCCATAAAATTCTCTGATATTGCAACTCTAGAAAACTTGAATCAAATTAGGATAAATCCAATTATTTCTCAAATTTATATTTCAACGTCAACATTAATCCAGAAGCATATTTTTGTTTTCAATAAATCACACACAATCCACGCACATAAATGTTACACATTTTAAAAACACAGCACACTGTAATATTTTCAGGTATTCTCCATTAATGTCTTTATCAATGCTTCCGAATCAAAAAAAAATTTTTACTTTCTCACTTTATCAAAAGATTCAATCAGAATGATATAAATAAAAAGTAATAACTGGAAAAATACACTGGAAGAGGTATCCAACAGAGCCATCTCTCCATTTCCGTGCTGCTGCTTTAATAGAGGGCTGTCCACCTGGTCCAGTCGTTAGGTCCACTTAGCAATAGAAAGCGGTTTAGCTGGCGCCTGCCTGGGTTTTTACCGTGCACGTTATCTCCACCCTCAATGCATTTGCTTGCTTATTAAGCGTACTACGACCGTTAAGAGTTCGAGGGATATATCGATCTAACTTCTAACGTCAGTGATGTTGATTCAGAAAGGGCTGAAAACCTTTTTTTCATAGTTTATTTTCATTCCACGGTCTGCGTCACACGTGCAAAGACACAAATTGCCCACACTGTATATTCCGGATCTGCTTTAGAAAAGGTTCCAATGCAGATGCTTACCAGACAGAGGTTAAAAGTCACGAATAAGTAAATTCCACTTTTCGGCGATTGCTTGGTTTACTTAATTAAATTAATTGTCTAATATTTAAAAACAGAAATGTAAGGTCTAAGTAGTTTTTGATTGAACCAAAGTCTTATAGTCAGTACACTGTAAAAAGTTTCGAATTAAATCACAGTACAAAGTACCGAACCTTTGGGTGAATCATCCATAAAATCCTGTTTACCGTAAAATCCATTTTTACCGTAAAATATTAAACCATAATCTTTACATCAATATTTATTTAATTGGAGTGATTTTACGGTAATTATTATTTATTTATTTTTTTTTACAATGCTTGTAAAATTTTATCAAAATTTTGTATTTATTGATCATATGAAGATGCGTAATTATGTAGTTTTTATGATTAAAGCACAAGCTAAACAAAAGCTTTTTATCCATCATGTTCGT
Source organism: Parasteatoda tepidariorum (assembly GCF_982258835.1). Classification (NCBI taxonomy): domain Eukaryota; kingdom Metazoa; phylum Arthropoda; class Arachnida; order Araneae; family Theridiidae; genus Parasteatoda; species Parasteatoda tepidariorum. Next base: position 12,743,686 of record NC_141755.1, on the reverse strand, counting down.
ATTCAATCAGAAGTTCTTTTTTTAAAAAAAAGGAGAAAAAAAAGAAAAGGAATATTCTTGATTATTCTTGAGCTCAAAACGTGCTTCAGTGCACACTGAAAATATTCCGGATCAAATTACGGTATAAATTACCGGCAGTATGGGTACGTTCTCCGCTAAAATTTGATTTAATGTAATATCTAATTTTTCCGCAAAATATAAAACCGTAATTTTTACGGTAATATTTATTTAATTGAGTTATTTAGTGATTTTATGGTAATTATTAATTACCGTAAATAAGGAAAAATTGCGGTATATCAGATATTTTGTTCCGGTAAAAGGGAATTTTACGGCAATAAGTACCGGTACCGGGAGTGTCTGTACTTAATTTGATCCAGAATTTTTTACAGTGTAGTTGAGATATCCGACTTCAGGCATTCTTTAGAGCTCTACTTCTACTTATCCAAGAAAACATTAATATTATAAAGTCATTCATAATTTACTTCAAATTATATATTTCGAATTTTTATGTACGATTAAACTAAAAGGCACTTTATTTAAAATTACATTTTGCACTATAACAAAACAGTTGAATAAATGAGTTTCAAAAAATATATTTATACAAAACATTGAAACTGTTCGAAACCGTTAAAAGAAAATAACTACATATAACTTACACGCATCTTTACGCTTAAGCATGTTAAGAAAAAAAAATTTTTAATGAATATTCATGAATTTAGGAATCTGTTGCAAATGATGCATTAAATTCATTCTCATATTTTATTAACTTTAACTTAGCTAAATAAATTTCATTTTAGAGTTTACAAATTAAAAGACAATTTTTTTAACATCTCTTTTATTGGTCTTGACTTCTTAAAAACTACAATGGTTTTTTATGATTTTTTTTTTCAGAATCCTGTTAAGCATACGCTCAAAAACGTCCAAATGTGATTAGTTTTTTTATAAGTAACAATTTCAATATTTTTCATGATAGTCTTTTGAAAAATAATTTTGTTTAGATTATTATATATATTTTTATCTCTCTGTACTAAAAAAATCGTAACGGCCGTCGACACCACAGCTGTTTTAGGTGTTCTCCTTAACTTTACTTGTTTGCATTTTGTTTCACTTCGCAAAATCAATTATAATTAAAAACGTGAAATTAATAACGTGTATAGAAAAGTGTACAAGGATTAAGATGGAATAAAAAAAATTACCATTTGATAGGTAGTTCGAGTCTTATTACCTGTTAAACTAATGTTGAAAAAAATACCATACGGGCCCCTCTACAGGCCGCAGGCAGGTAACTACAGAGTGAAAATTTGGAATGCTGAAAGGAGCATATTGTTTATGAACTTAAGACGGATTTTTTTTTCTTCTAAATTTTGATATATTCAAACGTTATTGCAATTTTAAGTGCTTTTTGGGGAGTTTTCTCTAAATTATTTTTTTAACGTCATATTTTTCTTCGTTGCTGCTGAAAACCCATAAAACTTAGAACCTTAGAAATTAAAAATGTGTGTAAAAATGTAAACTGAGGATTTCGATGGAATAATAAATTACGATTTAACTAATAGTTTGAGAATTATAAATTGTTAAACTTGTTGTAAAAAACTATGTTAATAGATATAATATCCGCTGAAATATAACGACAGATTTCAAATATAACGTGCTGATAGGACCATTTTAAATTATAACTTAAACAAGAGTTGTTGCTTGCTTTGTTTTTTTCTTTTAGAAATTCCTATTTGTTTGAAAGTTATTGCAATTATAAAGTAGTTTTTTTTTCCATAAAGGATAATTATTTATCCATTGTTGAAGAAAAATTTAATTCTCATTTAAAATTTTCATCTTATAAACTGCTTGACTCGATGTCAAAAGTAACAAAAAATAGGATAAATGAAATGGAAGAGAAAAGTTAGATGCCGCCAGATCTAAGTTTTAACATTTATATCGAAATTTTCAAATATATAAAATCGGAAGAAGAGAGGGAAAAAACTGTTTTCAATGAGAACTGTTATATAATATAATTTTATCATTATGTGTATATTGTTAACAAAAAAAAAAAAAAAAAAAATTACTTATCATTTATTACAACTTTTTACGTCGCATATTCTGAATTCCCAAGTATAACTTTTTTTTTCAGGTACATTTAATTATTTTTTCAAATCTAGCTCTCCTTTCACTTCGTTACGATTAAAATATTTATAAAAATGTGTTTAAATGAAATTATGATAATTACGTATTTTCTAAACAAAATAATTTTTTTATCGATTTTTAAGAAAAAATCTTTCGAGAAGATTAATATGGCAAAACGGTTAATATCCATTAAAGCTTATTCTGAGAAAAATGAATTTTCGCATGGGCAAGAACTGATTTTCTTAAGCACAGCCTACTTTCACTGAGTAATAACTCTCGGTAAGAGCGGAGGTACCGATTTTCCATATTGCTGTTTTTGCCAAAAATTTAGTCATCCTAAAAATAATGCAGCAGAGGACAATCCAATCCTAATTTTTGTAAGAAAGGAATATAAACTGCTCTTTTCCCCTTCAATGATGAATGAGAAGCAATCACTGATGGTGAGCAAAGCGATCCTAGTTCATATACATAGAAGTCGCAGTTTTCCATTATAGTCTGTAAATTTTTATTAGCTGGAAAACCAAGTGATAGAATCCAGTTTTTCCACATTATTTTCCATATTTTATTTTATTTTCATCGGTAGAAAATTAATAAAAGTAGTAAAATATTCATCAATTAGAGTCATAATATTGTCATTTCCTAGTAAAATATTTCTTGTATTCCAGCTTTAAAGGTATTTACCAGTTATCCTTATTTTTCGTATTTGACTATTACGTTTTTGATTTTGATTGTTTTCTAAATTTAGAGTTAAACCTACTATGTTACTTAATGTTTCTATATTATGTTATGTTACTTTTTAATTATAATGTAATTTTATGATATTTCCTTATTACGCTACATTTAAGAAAAAAAACTTTTCTGATTCAGTGTCTAAACTTATACATCATTTTGCAATTATTATATTTTTGGTGTAAGTTACGTTAATATGGCATTATAAATTATCTTATAAAGAGGCTCGTTAAATGGTTTAGAACTTAATGATCAGCAGCTTCATGCACAATATGATGCGTGCACCAATTCTATTTAATATATCGGCCTGGTTGGTGAGCCAACCGAACTGATTAAATAACGATTATAAACTCATTAAATTAAGCTATTATATTGCATATTGGTTACTGTTATAAACTCATTAAATTAAGTTATTATATTGCATATTAGTTATTTTTATAAACTCACCAAATTTTTTATAATATTATAAATTTTATTTTAAAAGTTAAAATGATTACTAAGCAAAATTATTTATGTTCACTCATAGTTGTTAATAAAATCATAAAGGAAATATAATCATACGAGATCTTTCATATTTTTTAACAATTAAATTAGATTCAAAATAAACATTTAATTTAAGGAAATGAATATTGGATGTGGGAAGTGCGAGGGCAAGCGTAAGCAAACAGAATTCTTTATCGTACTCAGAATTTTTAAAAATAATTTCAACATTAGCAGAAAAAACTGCTTTACGTTAAGAAACAACATTATGTTGAAGCAATCATCGGGGTTGAGAGCAGCAGCGAATAGGGGGCTGAGCCCCTTAGTGTCTAAATAATTTTCCTGAGACTCAATTGTTTCCCTATTTTAGTCTACAAGACTGAGTTTCATCTAACTGGAGTCGGAGTCGGGCAAATCTTTTCGAATCCGACACCTTAGCTCTAGTTCGAACTAAAGGTAAGAGATGAATTATTTTTCAATTTGAAAGGAAATTCAAGCACGTCTCAATAATTAGTACACAATAATTTTTTAATTGCTTATTCTTAACTGATTTAGGTCTAATTTTTTTTTAATTTTCTTAGTTGCTTTAAGGTTAACTTAAATTAAAAATTAAAATTAGTTTAAATTCAATGATAAAAGCATGATAAAAGCATTATTTATATGGATATCTTACGTATTTAAAATGCCAATTCTTGAAATATGTCTGACTAATTCAGACCTCAAGCGGCTTACTCATGGCGTCTCCTTTACATACTATCTAAAAATTTGGATATTTCTTTATGTATCTAAATGTTTAAAAAAAATTGCATTAAAACATTTTTTGTCTCAATTATACTGTTTTATGTTTTATTTCTGTAAACGGATTTCTAAGTATCATACAGTACTGCGTTTATAAGTATACTGTGTTTTAAGTATACTGTGTTTTAATAAAGAATTAAATCATAATAAATACTATTTTTATAAGCTAATTTAATTTTGAAAGCTTTTAAAAAAGTTCCTACAGCCAAAACTTGTAAGCCTTTAATATTTTTAGTAAGTTTTTAAATACAATTGTTTATGCCACAATAAAAGTGTTTTAACATAAGATTCTCAAACCAAAACAGAAATGGACATGAATTTGTTTCTGTCATTTAGTTCAAGGATTTCTTATTTATTATTATACCCTGAACATAATTTAAAAATATGTAGACGAGACATCTTTAAAACGCCCCATGAGAATTTTCCAAATATTCCGGGAAAGAATGATTCACATTCACCAGGAAAAACCCTGAGGCTAAAGTTTTCAAATAGGAAAATAAATGCTCAAGTAAGTAAAATCGTACTTGAATTTTTTTTTCTTCCACCCCTTTTCAAAAATTAGATATTAGGGGAATGTCTCCAAATAAAAGATTTTATTTTTAACTTCAATATTCTGAAAAGTGCGAGAAGTATTATTAGGATTTTTGATAGCTTGAGATAGATTGCTTTAGATTGCTTGAATGTATAAAATATATTCAAGAAATCTAAAAGACTTATCACTGAAACTGTGACGTAAAAAACATTTTCTCCTTTATTTAAGCATATACCGATTACTATAAGTGAGAAAAATTATTATCTAAAGTATTAAAAGGAAAATATTGAAAAGTCAATTCAAGTAAAAGGAGAAATGCAAATAAAATTGTTTGATCAAGATAATTATTTGATTACTTCAAGGAAAAATGAAAATGCAGATAAAATTGTTCGATCTGGATAATCATTTAAACAATTCGACAAAAAGTAAAAATGCGAACTACTTTGGATTGGATAATCATTTTATCAATTTGAGAAGAAAAAAAATTAAATGGAAATAAAGTTCCTTGATCAAGATAATCGTTTAAGATATTCAAAAAAAAATAGAACTATGAATAAAGAAAAATTTAATGCTTTGCGCATAATTATAACTTTATAAATTAACTTTCAATAGTTCCCTATTGTTTTCTATTTGAGAGAAGCAGAATTAAAATATTACAATTAAATGCAATATATATAGAAATATGAATGACTGTCAGTCATTTATGGACTCCCAAACCATCCGATCGAGTGTGATGAAATTCGGTATGCAGATAGTTTGAAGTGCGGGGAAGGTCACTATCGACATTAAATCATTCTACTAGGATCCGTTTGAGGGAACGAGTGAAAAACAAAACGAAATTTTCTGATTGGTTAAGCGTTAGCCATACTTTTAAACTCTAAACGAGTCTATTTGTTCAAAAAATTTCAACGATAACGTCAATTATAATTGCTAGCTTATAGCTTTATTTGATCAAAAAATGAGTTTTTTACACGTACTGCAATATTTAGTTGTTATTTTTTTTGCTATGTCAGATAAATTCAGCGAACAACGTTAACATGGCAGCATGGGAGGACTACGTTACCAAATTGGTATTCCTAAAATTAACTGAAACCACATGTTTATTTTGCTTACAGTAATTCTTTCAAAGCATTTTTCTATAAAAATAAGTAATTCAGAATCAATGGTAATTGAAATGAAAAAAAAATAGTTATGTATTGAAGGGTAAAATTAAGGAAAAGGTGGTGGAGAAACGTAAAAACTTGTTGGAAAGTAAAAAAAACTCGGTAAATGTCATTGGCAAAATGGAAATGGCCATGCAGTACGGTAATTTTAACAATTTTTTTTCCTCCGTGTTTGTGGTTTGTGTTGATCCGTAAAATTTTCGCAAATGCAGGATTGGCTAATTTTTTCCACCTATAAATACATCCTTCTAAGAAAAATGAACTACAGCTTCAGAAAAAACAAATGGCAGCTTCCGTATTTTTACTTTTATCTAATAGTTTTCTTAACATTATCTTCCAATTTGAATTTGTAAGTTAGAATTTGAGCAAATTCAATTAAAAATAATGAATACTGAGATTTTCAAATGCAATGAGCGAGCGAAATTGTCTGAAAAGAATTGCTCAAATGACCCACGGATTTGGCGAGCGAGTGAAGCCAAATCCGTGACAAACAAATCAAGTTTTTACGTTTCTTCAAAAACGTTGCGCCTATAATTTTTTTAAGAAGAATATCAATATTTCTATTTTTTATATTTTCTTCATATTTCATTGCTGGATACTGAGTGCGTGTAAGTACGGTTAAAAACAAAAGAAAACCAAGAAAAAAACGGCTTATCTTCTTATTACCTTTCCGTATGTCACGTGGGGTTCCATTTTCCATTCTTTCAATCAAAACTGAAAAGATGGTAAAGGGGTTGAAAATGGAATGAGTAGAAAAGAAAATGAAGTCGACTTTTCTATGGGAATGAGTTTTAAATCGGATAATCGATGTGGAATAATAAGAACTAAACTTTCTCCCCTTCAAAACCCATCTTCAAAAAATCGTTGATATCTAAATTGTATTTTCCAGCCCCCTCTCATCTTTTTTTTTTCTAAAATATTTTTTTTCTTAAATCTTTGCATAAATTAAATGAGAGATTTATTTTTCTCTTTTAATCGCTACAAAAATCTTATGATTTTATGTGAAACGATTAACTAGTTTCGTTTCTTAATATTAAAAACTGAAGAAGCGTGTTATATTTTTAAACTAGTAACATTTACCCTAAAATTACCAGGCAAAATGCGAAATCGAAGAGCTGATGTGCTTCTTGGCTATAAAAAATCATGAAATGAAGGCATAAAGTCATCAAATTTCTTAGAGTGCTTTGGGTAAGAAAGATCTTTAACTTTTATTGAATTAAAATTTAGAAAAAACTCGAGTGTTTAAATAATGTATTCAAAAAATTCACGTAGGTTAGTTAAATAACACTTATTGTTTACTCTAGGATTTCATTTCCGAACGTGGCCATATCAAGACATGCTTTAGTGACTTATTTTGTAATTAAAAATGAAGTTTTAGAATAAAAAGTTAACATTAAAAATTGCATAAGGTGTGTAAATCAAAAGGTGAGGGGATTTAGATTGTTAAATATTTATTTGTTTCTTATTTATGTGCAACATTTGAGTATAACATATTTGCAAAATATGATTTTAAATTTAGAATTATCAATATTTAATAAATGTTTTAGTAACCTGAGTAAACTTTTTGAGAAGTTTACTCGGGAATAAATTATATTTTGAAAAGACTCACTCTGGTTTTCAATTTTGCCCTTTTCTAAAATTGTGCTGACATTACAAAAATGATCATTTTAGTATAATTTGTTATGATATTATGTTTCGTATCGTAATTTCAAAGCAGATTGACGTTAAATATTTATGAACATATTTAACAATAAAGGTCATATAAATTTATTTTAAGTTAAATATGCAATTTGAGTGCTCAACTCACTAGAAGGGCATGTAACTAATTCAGTATAATGAAATAAACGTTGACTTTTATGCAGTGTTTAAATGACAATTTTTGAGGATCAACAATTTAAAAAGTTTTTATATGCTTTTGTAAGGACATAAGAGAAAGTATTTCTTATGATATGATTAAGATTCTCATGTAATACTTAAATTTTTCTAACATAACTCACTGTTTAATGGCTCATGTTACCCACTTAAAAAGTATGAATTAAGAAATGATAATATATTTATATAAGTCTCCAACATTACCTAGCAAAAAAGGCTGAGTTTGTTTCTTATAATAATAATAATAGTAAAACAAATAAAGTTTTAATATTTTTTTATCGTATAAGATCAGCATTTATAATAGAGGAATAATAAATATAATAATTACAATATTTATAATATATCATAATATATCCCGATAAGAGTATTTATTTATATTTATTATATTACTTTATAATTTGATTCAAGAGAAATTTTTATTCTATTATTTTTTATTTGTTAACTATTTATCCTATCCTTTTTATTAAAAATTTAAAGGGTTAAAAAAATAATGGTACTTTCTCAACGTGTTACATACGCCAAGCGCGTCGCTACCTTATTTTAATTGTTTCTTAAAAGACCCCTACTTTCTTGGCCTATTTGACAAATTGCAATAATACCACAAACTTTTTTTATACATTCTAAGGAAAACCAAGCACACTTGAATTGGTAGTAATTTTATTCTAAGAGCCCTTTCATGCGATAATATTTATTTTCATATATTTATAGCAATAATTATGATAATATTTCATTTCCAAATTGTAAATTTGGTGATATCTTCTTTTCTGATTTATATTGAATTAGATTCAATTTATATAAATGTATGAAATTCAAACAATTGGATACTTGCAACTCGAGAAGAAGACAATCACTGTTACACAGACACCTGATCAAAGACCACTGCGCCAGCTGATCGCTTATAAGCAAATGGCGTGTTAAAGTAGAGTTCAGTTTCTCCACATAAGTTAGAACGTTAATTAACGTGAAGTTTAATTAAATACAATACCGGATCGTGCATTGAATTTGTTAAAATATAATTCTTTCACTTTCTGCATTTCTTTTTTTTTTATAATCCTACAATTTCGTCTACATCTCTTATTTAACTTATATTTATTATTTGTTTATGTATTTTATAGTAACCATGCTATATTTTTGTTTCGCGTAACTGGCAACTTCAATGCATAATTAGTTAGTTTATGCTCCACATGGATTCCTGCCTGTCTTTGTGTTAAATAAGAAATATATAATGAACGAATTGAAATCTTTGTGAAAGAATATAGAATGTGTCATTTAAAAGAATTGATATTTGACGGGCTTGGCTTACCTAAAATAGAATGGAAAGAACAGCTTCTAACGTAAACAAATGCCACATTTCAATAACCTATCAGGATCAAGATACCCACACTACATCACTTACAGGTACCCCATTCAAATAGTTTTTTTTTAATACTGTAAAATTAATTCCAAATTATGAGCAACTATTCAATGTAAAATATTAAAAACAGTAATTAATAAGAAATTTACGCAATTTCACCTTAAATCACGCTAATTTTTAAAATTCTACGCTGTTTTTAGAAAGTTTAAATATCGGATTTTTTTAAATATTTTTACTTCCACTAGCAGCTTTTCTAATTTAAAATAGCTTGCGTTTGTTCAAACTAAATATCTTACTTGTGAAAATCTAATTCATAAAATAATTTGCAAATTGAGTTTTGAAAAGATTAAATTATTATTTAAATTAGATTTTGAAAAACATTACAAAAAATTCCTGAAGAAAAATATGTTTTAAAATTTGTAAAGAATTAACCCATTTAAAACTAATTTTTGGAAACTTTTTTCTTGAATTAAAATATTTGTTTAGCAATCTTTAAATTGTTCATAAAAGAAGAAAAAAATTCTCTTTTTAAAGTAATCTTCAAGCCCGTTTTCTCATTAAATTTTCAGTAAACTTTTTCCACAACGAAAAAATTTCCACTCCTTGAAAAAAAAAACTTGTTGCTATAGTAACCAAGACACCCTCAGACGATCTCAAGAGCGCGTGTCTCAATATAAAGATTGATAGAATACTGTGACAAAAGCTTTTCTACGATTTAAAATGTTTTTCTTCCATTTATTTATTTTTTTTTTCTGTTTGTATACTTCTCTAGCAAAAAAAAATTTTTTTTAACTTTCTGGAGTAGATTTACTGTAGAAAATTGAAAAATAACGGGAAATGGGATTTAAAAGAAAGATTAAATCTTACGGTTATAAATCTTATCCGTGCAGATTAAGAAACACTTCTTTTTTTAAAATAAATTTAATATTTCTGCTTCAGTACTGCCCAATAATATCAGCACTTGCATTTGTTAACTATTTCTTCACAATGACTAAGTTAAATTTTTAAAAATATCTGAGTTTTTATTTTGTCAAATTTGCGAAGAAGGAGCTCGAGGGTAATGCATGGAAACAACATATTTTATCTTTTAAAGGGTATTATTACTAAATAAGCTGCCGCGTGTTTGCGGCTTGAAAAGAAATCTCAAGAATGCATGAAAAGATTAGTGTCTGAAATTATTTGCATGAATTACATTGGATAAAAATTTTATTGGATAATTGGGTTACGCTTTAAGAAGAAGATCACGGATACCCACACATGTAGACCTATGAAGTCAGCTCCAGCTGATCGCTTATAAGCAAAATGGCATGTTAATGTTGGGCTAAGTTTCTGCACATAAGTTAAAATGTTAATTACCGTTAGGTTAATTAAATACAGCACCGTATCACCGGGATAGCTTGGTTGGTAGGGCACTGGGCCCATGTCCGAGAGTTCGTGGGTTCGAACAATCCCACCAGCCGGTGATTCCCCGTGTAGTAAAGTGACTGATGCACGTCAAATCTGTGGAGTCGCAAAAGTCCTCCATAACAAATCAATACCTTTGGGGGTACTGGATTGGAGATCGATCGTTGTCTGATTCAGGTCAAAATTACGATCTGTGGATGTATGAATGGGTCCGCCTATAAACGGGTGCGACGTATTTTGTGGCAGAAGTAGAATCATTGGTCATAGATGGCGCCACTGGAAAACAAGAACAGTCGCACCCCCTCTGCCTAAACAGGTATACGTCAACAACAACAACAACCGTCGAATTTGTTGAAATATAATTCTTTCTCGTCTACGTCTTTTACTTAACTTAGATTTATTATTTATGTATTATATTATTGTAATTGTGATATATTTTTGATTTGTGTAACTGGCAACTTCGATGCATAATTAGTTAGTTTATGCTTCACATGGCTTCTTGCCTATCTTTGTGTTAAAAAATATATTGTGTAAGAATTGAAATCTTTGCGTAAGAATATAGAATGTGTCACTTAAGAGAATTGGCACTAGACGGACTTGGTTAACTCAAAATAGAATGGAAAGAAAAATTGCTAACGTAAACAAATGCCACGTTTTGACAACGAATCAGGATCGATATACCCGCACTACGTCCCATTACATGTAGGGGAGAGGGGGGCACATGTGAACAAATTTTTTTATTTCTTCACTTTTCGAAAAATATCATCAATTTTTCATAGTAAAAAAGTCCATATGTTTAAATAGTATTTTCTTTGTCTTGTGGAATTTTTTGAGATTTTTCAATAAAATATTTCTTTACTTTATAATATTTTAGAAAAATGACTTCAATTGTTCACATGTGCCCCTATTGGGGGCACATGTGAACAGGCCTGGGGCACATATGAACAAGATTAAAAACACAAAGCAATCATCATATTTCAAAGAAAAAAAATCTTTAATATAACACATATAGATACGCATTATACTGAGAGGGCTGTAGCTTACTATGTGAATTTAAATTGTACAACAGTACTGTCAATAAGAAAATAATTTTTCAGCTGTACAATAATTTATCCGTAATTGGGTTTTTCGCAACTTCATGTTCCACGGGTGTTGTAATGGGCCTTTTTCTTTCTTCTCTAATACTCTTTCATGCTTTTTTTTTTTCATTTTTTCTATCTTTTCATTTGTAGCTTTAACAACTCTATTTTCTCAGGTGTATCAGTTAATATGCGTGATGCGCGATCAACCATTTAATAAAAAAAAATTTTTAAAGGAAAAATTAATAAATTAATTATGGAAAATTAAATAATGATAATTTTAAATGCATACATATTTTTTAAACTTATAATATCATGAGGATAATAATCTTAATACTATGTAGGGGCACTTGTGAACTGTTCACATCTACCCCAGATGTTTTGTTCACAAGTGCCCCCATCATCCTTCTTAAACCTAACTTGAAAAATAAAGAACTTTTAATTGAGTAAAAAAAAAGAATAATTGTCATAAACTTACCTGAATGTTCATATAATGATCTGCAATAGTTAATTTTAGTTTATTAGTTGATTTATATTATGCTTTCACTTGGAGAAGCGAGCGATTATAATATATGCAACACCAGCTGATACAAAGAAATTGTCAGAATAGACCAACAAAATGTCTCATTGTTCTGAAAGTTTTTCAGAGAGGTAGGACTAGTACTGCCATCAATTGAAAATTTTTCGAGATTTTTTATTTCAAATCATGTTGGTAAAACATACCATGTTCACATGTGCCCCCTGTTCACATGTGCCCCCCTCTCCCCTATTACACCAGATAGGAAAAACACATGATTATTTATAATTAAAGAAGAACCAGGTATCTTTGGTTGTCATCAGCATCAAATTAATAAAGGTTATAACTAATTGCTAATAAATTATTTGCTTAACCTTATTTAACGGTATGCACACGTAATATTTGAGCCTCCGGGACTCAATGTTTAAGAGACCCTTCCTTACTCGACCAAATTCAACTGTCAAAGGGGTGGAAACGGGTAGGGGAAATTCTAAGTATGCTTTTAATCCTTTTCATTTGATTTTCTTAAATAAACTTATAGTGGAAATTTACCATATTTGGCTCTATCTTTCAATGCATGTAAAATATGAGGCAACCACCCAAACAGAATGACATATAAAACTTGCAGTATTTAAATATTCTTTATTAATTTTTTCTCGCAAAATTATGACAATACAATTCCGTAATCAACAGTTTTTGAAAGATATTTAAATAGTAAACAGTTGTTAGTTTTTTTTTTTTTTTTTTTTTTTTTTTTTTTTTTTTTTTTTATTTATGATGAGTATTTTTATTTTCATGCAATAAACGTTAAATGAGACGATAACAATGGCATGATTCGGATCATCCTCAGGGATGTTTCCCAGACCGTTGCCAATAGCCCCCATTGTGAGAGCAATAGGGGGGAAGGAGATAGAGCATTAGCCTTCCTATGAAGTGAACCGGGTTCGAATCCCAGCCATGTCTGGTCGATACGAATTCCGCACCTGCCTCACGTCGAACACGTAAAAATATTCTCAGTGGTAGATGGCTCATAGGCTGGAGTACCCATGCAGCCAAGCAAATCTAAGAAAGTTTTCGTGGTTATTCCTCCCATGTAAGGCGAATGCGGGTTACTTTCTTCAAAGAGTCATCCTCTTAATTTTCTTGTCTTCTGGATCAAGTTTAAAATTACAAGGCTACGGAGTCAAACATAACTCTAACGTAAACTCAAAATTGTGTCGACCGTTCAACAGCTGTTATAAAATAAAAAATCATTCACTAAAAAATGTTGTGAATATTCGTTTTTAAATGTTTCACTTACCAAAAACTGTGGTCAAGAAATTATTTTCTACTAACATAGTTTAGATTATCTCATTTCATTGAAAAATATTTATTTTATTTTTTATTAATTTTATTTATTATAAAACACTATTTGAGTTACAAATTAGTAATCTGCTGTAAGTATGAGTAAAGAAAAATTTAAAAAAAGCTGATACAGGGAGAAAATAAGCAACACCGTCTTCAATATTATTTTGTACACAAGTTACTATAAATGAAAAAAAAAAGTTTAGACATCAAATAAGAAGAATCTGGGCTGGGGAAAATGCCACAGACTACATTTCAAACAATTCAAGAACAAAAATAGCTGTTTGCATGCATCGTATTTTACAGTGTAAGAACTAATACAAAATGATGCTACATTTATAAACTATTTATAGAATTAAAATAAATATGACAAAAATACTTTTCTATATTATCTCATTTTTCATGCATTTTTTTCTCAAATCAAAAAACTTGTTTTAAAAAAACCTGCGGCGTCTCAAAATATAAAGAAGATAAGAGAGAAAATGATTCACTCAATTAAAATATTATGAAAGAGCAGTGAATACATCTGAATTTCTGTGGTGCTGCCATCTATCTATATTTTATGTAAGCAAATACTAGTTTACGTGAGGTTCAGGGGTTATAACTATGCACCCAGGTGTCTTCAAAAAGGTACACCAAGGAGTTCTACGGAAATTAAAATCAAAGCTTCTCTTCCTTTTTTTTTAAAAAAAATGAAAGAAAAAGAAAGGAAGAGAAATCAAATTTAATGTTAATTATGAATTAATTAAATAAAAATAAACAATCGTATAAGTTTAATAGGGAAGGCAAATACCTGATTGTTATGTAAGTTATCAAGCCTACATGATTATAAATGATTTCTATTATAATTTACACGCATTTATTTATTTATTTAATTTTGTAAACTCAAACTTTTATTACAGTTTATGCAACAGTGAATATTTTAAATAAAGATGGGTCGGTTGCGAACCCTCTGAACAATTGATCTAACAACAGCTTTTCAAACTGTACTGATCTTGCTCCCTAATAGGGAGTTCTGTTGGCAGTCGGTTAAGGCATTGAAAAGTCGTAAGTTTAATCCTGGCAGCCGATTAAACAATCTGCATGTATGCGTAGCAAGGAGCAAGTTAAATCCGTCGTGAATTGAAAGTTTTTTTATAGTTTGTGGTGTGATAGTTAGGAAAATGAGTATAAGCTCAGGCACTATCTACGTCGTCGAATTGGGAACAGAATTGTATGGCATTCCTAACATGGCTGTTAAAAGATACAAGCAATGGAAAACAGTTTTAGTAGGTGCTTTGCCATGATTGGATGATGTGTAACCCCTAATAGTAATGAGTGGTGAAATAAGCAATCTCCAAAAAAGTGAAATAAACTCGTTTTCTATTTTAATAAAAAAAGTGACAAGTCAGCTAACTAAATATCAATTTTCTTGTGCAATTTTATTTACTCAAAAAGTGAGAAAAGTTAAAAGTTATTAAAAAGTTAGAAAGCTACATACATTTCTTACGAACTAGTTTTTACACTAGTAAGGGTAGAAAGTAGATCAATAAGAAGGTCGTGAGTATCTCTAGCATAATTTCTTGAGGGGGGAGGGAGAGGTCAGAATAAATAGGCAATTAAAATTGCTCCCATGATTTCAAATTTTAGAAAAAAATCATTTCATTGCCAGTGGGATGATAATTATTTTGTTAAGGAAAAAAAACCTTAGCTTATTTTTAACTTAGCTAAATTTGAATCGGTGGTAATTTGTAATTTTTTTTTTTAATTTATCTGAATTTTGCAGGGAACTTTTATAAGGCTTAAAAAAAATCGGCCATCCCGAATTACCTTTGATCTAATGACTGACGACAACCTATCCTTAAAGATGCTAATTAATTAGAGCAGACGATACTTTAACCATGAAGAAATAGAATAGAAATAGTTCATACGTTCTTTCCTACCTGGATCTTATCTATTTACCAGACTTCGCTACTGCAAATCTTCTTCGCTTGTGTTTAAAAGAAAACGAATTCTAACAATATAACAAATTTAATGACAGGACGGACATTACACAAAACGATCTTCTTTAACGAAGCTATGGAAATCAAACTAAAACAAAATAAAAACATTAATATTCATTATATGTGTTCAGTCTGAGCGCCATCTGTTGGCCTTAAAAGTTAATCTGTTTCAAACCATACTTTTTGCTTTAAGAAAATCTAAATTGTATTTTAAAATTGCTATAAACATTGTTTTAAACATTGTTTAAAACAATGTTTAAAACAATGCAACTATAAACATTGTTTATGATTTTGCCGATAGTTCATGATTCCTTTCATTTTTGAAGGATTTCCCTGGGAACTCTTACAGTTTCTTTCTTTTTTTTTTTTTTTTTGAAAACTTTAAACATTATTAACTTGGAAAAGTTTAAATTTGCCCAATTTTTAATTTTTTTTTTCTTTTTTTTGAAAACTTCAAACATTATTAACTTGGAAAAGTTTAAATTTGCCCAATTTTTAAAATTTATAAGAAAATACAGATCATATTAAGAGCAAGTGTAACTAATTTACTTCAATTAAATAAAAATTAATTAAGAAACACATATGCGGGAAATCGTATACGCGAACTTCTCTCCCTACTATCGGATGCCTTTCACCTATCAATTTGCTAGTGAAAGTGTTTAGAACCTTCGAAAAGGATGCTTTTAACGTTGGGATTGAATTAAATTTCTGATTTTACAGATAATTTATGAGCATTTTTCCATTTATTTTAGGAATAGATTTAACAAACATAATTTTTCGCATACATATTTATTGTTTCCTATAAACGCACCATTAATTAGCTTCTTGCACAACGAATTTTAAAATGAAACGGAAAATTTTAGTGATCCAAATTATTGTGGACTCTTATGCAGACATCTATATAATTTTTGTATAATTTTTATTAAATTTTACTTTAGCTACTTTTAAATATTTTCAGAATATTTAATAAAAAAATGCTTCGCAGTTATTCCTGTTTTTACACTAAATTCGTGCTTTTCTGAGAATAAAATATAGGTGAGTTTTAAATTAGTACTAGTGGGCTGCGCCCCCTGCTCGCTAACTCTCGCCATCCCCCGAAAATTGCCACGCAATCTTATATGGTTTGCTTCGCAAACCAAGCTCGCTTCGCTCGCTACTAACTTAGGTGCTACATTGCAAATGCAGAAAATTCTAAGAATTCAAAACAATCATTCAAATCCATATAATAACTTTTTTTTTAAAGAAAAAATTGCATCTTTTTAGTAAATACTAAGTCATTAAAATAAATTTGAATTCAAATAAATGACATGTAATTCGTTAAACCTATTAGAAATGTGCTATAGTATAAAATCTTAAGATAAAATTTCTAAAACTGATATATCTTTAAGAAGGTTAAAATTTTGGCAATAATTAATCGTCAAATAAATTTTTAATATATAAATTCGTGAAAAAAAGCGCTTTTGACAAAATACTAAAATAGAGATCTATCCACAAAGACTACTCACTTCTGCCTAGCTTAATAGTATGAGATTGCCGCAGCTGAAAGTGTGATAGCTGACATTTGGTGAGAATGCTCTCTCTGGTTATTTCAGTTTCTGTTTTTAAAAGCGCTATATGTTGAGCCACCTCAGCTAGATTTGGCATGTGACATTTTTTGCGGCAATCATTGGTTGATTTTCTAGCGTTGCCATTCGGGGAGTTTTAATGAGGCTTGTTTTTGTCGCCGTGAAAGAGAAATATATATATAGATGATAAATAAGAATGATAAATAAATAAAATTAGTTTAATAACTATATCGCAAATAATGTGAATAAGAATTACTATAATTTTCATAAATATTTTTCCTCTGCAACACATTTTCTATTAGAAAAAAATTACAAAAAGTGTTTTGAAAAAATCATAAAACTGAAAAGTTTTCAAAACAGTCACGCCTAGGATTGTTTTAAAGTTGATCTCAACTTCTGATGCGAAATTAAGAAGGGTTATTTTCTTTTTTAACTTTTCTTTATTTTTTTCACGCATTTCTTTTTTTTCACACTTTATTTCGTACACAAATGTGGCTTTATATTCAAAACGCTACAGTCTGAGCACCCCTTATTTTAATTTAGGAATGAAGAAAATATCTTGAAATTTCTTTGGCAATACCAGTCCTGCTGAAGACCAAATTAAAATACAGACCGGAGAGGAATACAGAAAGAGGCTCCACCTTCGGTTTGAAAACGTATCTTAGTTTGAAATGATAACGACTACATCTAATGATTCTGCCATCTAGTGAGATGTATGAGACATAAAAAGAATTCTCATTTTTTTTCCTTTAGTGTCGTAAATTTGCTTTTCATGTGACTCACGCGCTATTAAAAAATTTTTAATTTTTAATGTATGAAAAACAAAGCAAAATATTAATCTTTTTTTTTTTTTTTTTTTTTTTTTTTTTTTCAAATTAGAAGTAGTAAAATAAATCCTTTATGATGAAGGGAAAAAAATTTACTCTCTGTTATTAAATCTTCAAACAGAAAAAAATTTGTACTTGAATAATTTGCTGTAACATTTGATATTACTATTTATATTACATTAATATTACTATTTATTACATAAATATTTATTATGAATAATAATTATTATAAATAAATAATTGTTATAAATAAATAATTAATTATTATTAACAATTGAAGCTTCATCTGACATTCAAATAGGCTATGATATTTTTTTTTAATCTAACCGCCTTCAGCAATTATACTTTTTTTTCTTTATTCCTCTCTTAACATGCGAATAAAAGCATATTAGCAGTATATATGCTGACCGAAATCTTCAATTAGAATCAATAATAAGTATACAAAATTACCGATTTTGTTACTGGCGCTGTCTTCTAGTAATGATTATTATAATAAACTAAGAGAAAGTATTGTATAAAAAAACTAGTTTTTATTGCAAATAGCATGTAAATTTTCCTAATTTTTTTCAAGAAGACTCTGTGTTTATAGATAGAAAAGAATTTTTTTCTTATTAAGTTATTTTTTCGCTAGTTTAAAATTGTACATTAATCCTCTGTGATGACAAATCAGAAGTTACTGTTAAAATTTAAAGAGAATAATTTGCTAATTTAAATCATTGTAAAAGTGTTACAAATTTCTCTTTTCCAAAGTATTATTCGTAAAGGGTGAGGTAAAAATTTTTTTTTCATTAGAATAAAATTTTCTTTTTATTTGAAATAATAGTAAATTCTAAAATTTTTCAGAGTTTACATATCAACTTTATGCTAAACAAATCAATACTAAACAAAGTAAAGATGTAAAAAAAAAAAAAAGATTTACTTCATATATATGTGTTTATGAGTAAAAATTATTTTTAGTTTAATATTAACGTAATTTGCTCCTAAAATTAAAATAATTTTAAAAATTAAGAACTTAATACAATTTGAATAATTCCATTTTTAACTTAAAAAAAAGAAATAGATATAGATAGTCAAAACTTCTAGTTTTTACATGTTTAGAAATTGATATTTTTCTTCAATTGCTTAGGACAGTTCTTTACCGAAATTAAAATATTTTAAATCAAGCATTTTTGTTAAGCTTTATTCATAATTTTTTTGTAAAAGAAATAAAATAAAAAAACTAGAATAAATTCTTTTTGTCATTTTATTAAATTAAAAATAAAACACTAGAGTTGTTTATGCGAAGATAAAATTCCTCGTAATCGTCATTAAATTATAAACGTTATCACTAAATTGAAATGTTGAATTTAAAAAATATATATAATTTTGTTACTAAAATTTAAATTAAAAGTATATATTAAAGCATAACTTGATAAATTTGAAATAAAAAAAATTATATAAATGCAAAATAAGTGTTTCATAGTTAATTTATAACTTTATAATGCTTTAAAAGATAAAATACAAAATCTATGTTCCCGTGTCATCTCTGGGCATCGAACAGACATACTGCTAGTAGAATATATCTTAGCATAATCAGCTCGAATATTATTTACTTTCTATTCAAATTAAGAAATTACGGAGTACGAGTCTTTGATTACCGTGTTAAGAATTGGAAAACTCCGCGAAAATTAGGACCAACAAACACTAGCGTTACCGTGTGATTAAACGACTAAAAAATCGATTAAGCAATAAGCAAAAGTCATTGGTCAATTTTTTCTTATTATCGATATACAGTGTCAAGGTGCATATCGATATGGAGAATCGTTGAAACTTGCTTCCCAGGGCACGTTCGAATATTCTCACCGGTGACACCGGTTATACTGAATGTTATGAATGAACCATTCCATCAGATGCTTTATTGCAAATGAGGCTTTAAATTTACAACGCTTCAGTTCGAATATCTCCTATTTTTATTGAGGAATTAAACAAATATCACAAAATTTCTTTGGCAACGGCAGTCCTGATGACCGATTTAAAAATCGCACTAAACGTAAACAAATTTGGCATCTGATTATACAACTTTTACTTTATTTAATTAATACTGCTGATTAATATTTTTCCGTAAGGTATTGTATCCGAAAGTTGCATCTTTCTTCTCTGATATTTTTTTCTACTTTCTCCGATTTGTTCTAAAATTTATATCTCAATTAGCATTTTTAGTTCTATATTAGGAAGTGTTAAATGTTTTCGATATATGTTTTTTTTTATCTTTATGTGTTAAAAAAATGAATCATAATTGTTGTAGTATATAGTGCTAGTATTGTTCATGATTTAGTATCTAAAAAATTGAACTTGCCCAGGTTTATCACAGTTTTTGACATCAAAAATCCAACTTTGGTTATTTATATTAAATTTCTGGCTATAATTTAATCACCCAAACGATGATAGCGTAAACTCTGTAGCCAAAATATATTTGTGGTTAAGGAAATAAGACAGCTTAAAAAAATTAAGTTAAAACTAGATTTGGGGGCATTTGCGCGCCAGCCAACTACAATCGCCAAGGTGCGAAATAGATTTGGAACTTGCAATTTAAAAAACAAAACAAAAAAACATGTACATGTTTGCCCGGGGGTGGCTACGAGTTATACCTTTCGAGTTGGTCCCTTTCTGTGATTTTTTTATTTAGTTTCTCCCTTGTCCACTGCCCAGAAGTTTCCAAAACTTGGCAACTATTCTGGCACAGATCAGGATACTCACCCTAGATTTTGATATTTGGTTTGTTGAACCACTAAATTAATGAGTTATTTGAACATTTGTATTGAATTAAAAAGTTAGCCGTTACATTATTTTTTAAGAAAAGAATAAAAGTATTTATATTCACTTTTTATAAAATGTTTTAAAAATTTAATTACTAATTTAATTATAATAGAAATAGAAATGATCAAAATATATCCAAGTACAAAATTAAAGAAAAATATATAATTCTTTTAATGGCATCTTAGTAAGTATAAAAAAAAATTTTTGAAAAAAAATATGTACTTACTGCAAAAGTATTTATAATGCTAAAGAAAGATGAGCAAACATATTTATTAATGAAAATATGGTGAAATTTTGAGTTGAACACTTTTTTTTCAATGCAAACAATAAATTTTCAATATTCTTCAAAAATTCCTATCTTTTTCCCCTGTAAATTAATGTGAATATGAAAGTTTCTCATTATTTCTAGGCCTTCTGCAAATATTTGCACTAGTTGTGATTACATTTCATCTGTATCATTTTTCACTTCCGTTTCTGCAATACTTTTTTCAACCGACACTACACCACAAGTTTTAACATTTTCATCAACTGATGCATAAACATCAAAATGGGATGCTTGTGGTGTTTACTCTGAAGTATCTCACTTTCTTTTTCATTATTAATATATATTATGTTTTTCTTCTCAAAACAAAATGACATAAAAGCTTTTTTTTTTCCTAATGCCAGATAAAATTTATGAACAGTACCCACAAAAGTATTTAAGTTTCGAGAATGATCTTAACAGGTTTTATTAACATAATACGAATAGCATTTGTGATGGAACCAGTTAAACAAGGCGATATATACAAGAAAACAAACTGTGCAGGAATTGTGGATTGAGGTTTAACTGTATTACAATTTTGACTGCCTGAACCTCTTTTACCTATAACTCACTCATCCTGATTAGATTTCAATTTAAATAAATAATCCCAAGAAACTAAAGCTGTAAGACCTAAAAAAAACTGAATCTTCTACCTGATTAAAAACTTCATTTGCTTCAATGATAGGCGCCAGTTTTTAAGACTTGCTAGACATGAATGTAGCCAAACAAAAATTATCTGAAATTAAAAAAAACATAAAGTTGCCAACGGAAAATGGAAAATTTTCATTGGCAACTTAAGCAATGCAATGAGAGATATGCCTTATCAGCTTCTTTTTTTTTATCTCATATTTATTGGTCATTAAGGTTTAATGCTTATCAAATATCTAAAAAAGAATTATACATGGTAATGTAACTTTGAATGTGATATTTTTTGGCAAAATTTGATTCATGTGCTTCAGATTAAACTAATTCTGGGTGCCTTTTGAGAAATCGTCGGTTAATTTTAGAACTTTTTTGGTAAATGTGAATATCTAAATTAACAGCTAAAAAGGAAATTGCCTTACAAAAATTTTTGTAGCATAGCATTTAATTTTCCAGGTGAAAAATATGAGTAACTTCAACATTTTTGTAACTTATGGAGATCACACAAAGCTGTTCTCCTGCTCATCTAGAAGAGAATTTGGATCAAAAGTGGCACGGTTTTTTGGCTTAGATCGCTCTGAGATGCAGCTGCTTGAAGTCAGTAGAGGTTCTCGAAATCCCATAACAATAAACGATTTAAAAGACAAAATGAAGTTGGAATTAAGAAAAAATGGTATTAAATCAACTTCTGAAACTAATGGAGAAAGGTAAGGAACAAACAGCACTTAACAAGTGCATGCAGTCAAACTCCCTTATAATGAGTCCTTATTTAACAAGAACCCGGATATAACTAAGAAATATACTAGGTTGGTAGAATGTTAATTCTATTGAAGCTAAGCTTTTTTTTAACGAGTAACCCCGATTTTAACGTGCAGTACTTTAGTATTTCATAAAATTTTTAACTTAAAGTCACCTTTCCAGCTTAGATAATATCTTCTACAAAATCTATATATTTTTATGTTTTTCAAGTTGAAGAATATGCTTTTTCATGCAATTATGTTTTTCGAGCAATGAGTTTTATTCAAAGAGCAATTGCACAACTAAGCGACAATAAAACAATTCAAAGCAAATAAACTCGTTTCTTTTGCACTGTTAAAGAATTTAAAGAAAAAAAAGTACAGTGTAAGTAGGACGTAGCAAATTAAGTATGTATGAACTTTTATGCTTTTTCATGAACTCGTTTTTTACGAGCTTTCTGTAATGAGCACATATAGCAGTCCCTACGTTCACGTTCGTTATGAGCTAGTTTGACTGTATTTATTTATTTTAAAATCTATTTATTTATTTTAAAATCTATTTATTTATTTTAAAATCTATTTATTTATTTTAAAATCTATTTAATTGTTAATTGACTTATATTAGCTGTCAAAATCTTTAATTTTCATTAAACTTTTATTTGCTTCCTCAGACTAAATTTCTTAATTATTACCCTTGGTAAATCCTTTTATGGTAGTAATGAGATTGTAGTAAATGAATGTGTAGCTGAGTATTCTTTTGGCCTTCCAAATGTTTTGCATCGTTTTGAGGAAATAGAATTGAGTTCCTTTTTTTTTATCTACAGTTAAATTAAGCTTTTTTTTATGATTTTTCATATATTGAGTATTAAAAACATATAAAAGTACTGATGTTTCCTGAAACATGGTAAACCAAACAGTTTTTTTTTTCTTCCACTAATTATTGCTCTACAATTTGACTTGGATAACCATAAAGGAAATTATCAGTGCTCTGTTTGACCAGCGATTGAAAGGTATGCTGTTTTTATCTTGGGTTTTTTGTTTTTATCACAAAATATACTATTTCATCATAATTTAATTCTTTTTTTTTTTCAAAAGAGATTTTATCGTGAAAATTTAGTTAAACTTGTTATCTGTAAAAATGAGTACAGAACCAGTTCTTTTTTTTCCCCCTCTGGTTTTCTTGGTTTGAACCTTTTTTTTGGAGGGGAGGGGTTAAAACAATATGTTGAATAATGTTTAAAAGCCCTTAATTAAAATGAACTACACCATTACAAAATATCTCATAGTATTTAACTATATTCCATTTACGTATTTAATTAATGTTTTCAATAATCAATTCCTTAATCAATAATGTCTTTTCAATAATCTCTTTTGTTCCTTAACTATGCTAAGATAATAATAGAAAAAAAATCTAATTACTTTAAGTACGTTTTTATATTACTTTACAACTCCACTTAACATGCAAATTTTATTATTTAAGCACTTAACATTGAAATTTTATTTTAATAATATATGCTTAAGAGTGATTTCTCCACTTGCTTATCTATAATATAAAAATGTTGTACTTCGACAAAAGTCCAAGCAAGTAATAAAGCTCTACTGCGACATAAATAAACGATTACTGCTTTCGTATTATTTATTTAATTTCACTATTGAGCGGTATACAATTTATAATAGTAGAAATCAAATTTTATGAAATGCGCATTTCTTATTTTATATAAATTGAATGAACACTAATTTTATTATGTTTAAGGGAATATATTGTTATACATTTTATATTACAATGAAACCTGTCGGGAGCGACCACTCTCCTTTCCACCGTAAAATTGTCGTTCTTAGAGGATCGTTCTTCAAAATCGTTATCGAAGGTACATGATTTTTTGCAAACAATTTTAATTTTAGTCAGTGTTATTTTCTTGGTGTGGAAAGACGGATAGATGAATTAAATTTAGCATCAGTAAAAATTATCCCAACTGATATAATTACGTGTAAAAACAAATTTACCAATTATGAACAATAAAGCAATTTTAAATAAATAAATATGTTCTTTGTTTAAATTTGCATTTAATTTTATATCCGAAAAATTAGTTAGCTTTAAAAGATGGGAAGAGGTATTGTTTGTTTGAGATGCTTGTTTTTTCTAAACTAACTTTTTTTTCTATTTTGTTTTTCTAATATGTTTTTTCTAATAAGGGTCAAATAAAGTAAATCATTGATAGCATCGTCATTAATGCATTCTGACTGCAACATGAGGTTGTATCATCAAAAAGAGCTTCACAGAAATATTTTGAATGCATTTTTATCTACCTATTTGTTTTAATATTTTTCCTGTTTCCTTATTTGACTTTTTCCGCATGTAGGGCAGATGTTTGGCCAGTCGATGGGAGAGGTTTTAATGGTCTCTTCTTATAGTTTTCTTCAACACAGATTGTATGAGAAAAAATTATGTGCCTCCCAAAAACCGTCGTAAATAGATTTCCTGGAGGTTTCACTGTATTAATAATTAAAAATACTTGAAAATAATGGAATGAAAAAGTACAAACGAGACATGGGTTGCATAAAAAATAGTAATAGTTTTAGAACTAAAGGTTTCATAATAAAATAAATAAAATATAACTACTTTTGTTCATTTATTTTAACATAATGGAACTGTAATTATAATTATATCGGATTTTGTAGTTGTCCTGAAATTTCTAATTTTCCTAATAAAAAAATATTTCGTCCTTATTTTTTTAGCTTTTTGTCCTAATGTTGATTTTTGTGTGGTTTCACGACATCTCATTTTCTACAAATACTAATGCAATACTTAAAATAATTGATTTGAGCTGAGTGGTGAGAGATTTGGATTTTTGATCAAATATCTCTTTGTTTTAATTAATAGTTCACTTAGAAAGTTACTTTGAAAACAAACGCTAAGATGTATATTCACTGTGTTTTCGTTTTGAAATTATGGAACTCCCACTTGAAAATATGCAATTAAAGAAGTCGTAAACTTTATTGCGAATTTTAAATAAATATTGGTAGGAAGGAATCTTAACTTATTAATACTGATAATTTGTCTAATTCAATGATTTAACAGTATCATTGAAATTTCCTAAATATCGATCTTAAACTATTATAAGTTGCTTAGTACTCCATTAATAGAATTCTACTGGAAAAATTGTTACAATTTTTTTTAATTCAGAATAAATCTCAAAGGAATTAACAATCATATATTTTATCCTTTTTTTTTATTTCACAATAAAATTTGCTTTTATTGTACTAAAGTAGGGCAAATTATACTTATTTTGGTTTGTTATTTGTCCTTTTTGAGTGTTATCTGATACATGTATACTGTACCAAAGGAAATAAACGATGATAATATTATAAATGAATTCTAAATATTTTTCAGAATTATTCTTTTAGTACAAAAGTATTTTGAAAATGCTACAAAAATGAATAAAACCATGATTCAATACAAATTCGTTTACAATGATTGTAGAAAATCTTCTAAACATAAAATGAAAAGTAAAGTATAAAAAAGCTTAGATAAGCACTTCATTTCCATTTATGCTTTTGACTGTAACAAGCACAATGTGTCTTAAAGAAGATTAAAAAAAAGTTTCTCCTACTTCTTATTTTAACTTGTTCAATATTTACTTCATTTAACTAATTTTAAAAATAATCTGGAAAAAAAATGGATTTGGTGATGCTATTTATTTTAAGCATTTTTAAAACTATTTTATCGCATCAATTTTTTTTTTTATAAATATCTTTACAGGAAAGCTGTATTTAAACATTTGAAAATTATATGTGTATGCTTATTTAAGGAATGTAGATTTCCATTAGTAGTTAAACTTAAAAGTTGAAAATTTTTATAAGAAAGCTTCATATTTTTTTCATTTGGCTCTATTTAAACTAAAACTATTTATATAAAACTTTTAAAAAGATCACTTTATAAAAAAAATAGGCTTGATTTTTTTTTAATAAAAAAAACTGTTATGTTTAAACAAGCCAACTGTGTAGGGCAGTAACATATTTTATTAATTCTCTTTAAACACTTATTATATTTTCTTAATTTCTATCTATTTTGAAAATATCTTAATATAATTTTTAAAAAAATATTAACATTGAATCTTCAAATTTAAAAATAATTAAAATGAAAAGCCTAATAGTTGCCACGTTTATTTCAAAAAGCAGAAAACTTCTAAATTTTTTGTTTATTTTTTAGCAGGGTTCGTTGATTTAAATCAGCTTGATTTAAATCACGATTTAAATCATGATTTAAATCAAATGATTTTTTTAAAAAAATCATTGATTTAAATCAACTAATTTTTTTTATTTATATATATTGATTTTAAAAGTTAAAAAACAGTGTTTTAAATTTTTGATACTTTTATTATTTTCTTTTCTTAGTATTAAAATTTAATTTAAATAAATTGCTGCATTAATTAATTTTAGTTAACGAAATTACTTTCTTTCTTGGTGTGTATTAAATTCCAACACAATTGAAATTACATTTTTAAAAATCTTTTGATTCTTGAGATTGAAAGTACAGATTAAAGTAAACATTTAATGCTGTCTTAATATAGACTTGCATAGCTGTAGAAAGTAATTAATAAACATGAATTTTTTTCAAAAATAATCCAAATAATGTTAATAAAATTCTGCCTTTTGAATGAAAAAGTGTGAATTAAAATCTACATCATATTTTATTGGTGGAAAATGTATATTTCTGAAGCTTGAGGTTATATTAAAAAGAAATTACCCTAATATGCCAAAAACAGAAAAAGAAAAAAAAAAAAGGGGGGGCTGATGAATTCAGATGTTTTTTTCCTAGTATAGTGTCATTCTTCCCTTTCAAACTCTTTCAAAGTCTATTTGATGCAGTAGGGTTATTAACTGGTATTTTTTTCTCATAATATGTTTACAGTATCTTTGACATTATCTGATTTTCTATAAAGAAATTTTGTGAAAAAAAATTCCAATGAGTACATAGATTTTCTAATTTTTTTTTTAAGCTTAACTTATCTATTTTGATATAGAATTAAAAATGAATATTTTAATGTAAAAATATATAGATTAAATATTTATTTATTTTTTGATAAATGACTACATTTATGAACACAATCTTCATTTATTTTGCCATTTTAAAAATCAAGAGAAAAAAAAAAAGAAATCTCAATTTTAAATTAAAGTTATGGTTTGCTAACTGAAACTTTGTTTTGTACAGGGGTCTGTCCAAGCCAAATTTACTACCGTTTAATGGTACCTTTACGAATTCAACTTTAGGAAAAATGATAGAATAATCACACAAAATACTTTTTCTTAAAATGTTATTTTTTTGTCTTGTAAGAAACGATAAATCCATATTTTTACTATATTTGTGTTGATTGTATAATATAATATAATTTTTAATTTTCACAAAATAGGTACCTCTCAGAAAAACCCAGACAGACCCCTGAAGTATTCTTTAAATTCTCTATTTCATCTAGTCTTTAAATTTTAATCATGCATTTGTTTCAAAATGGTTGCTATGCATTCAAAGCCATGTATTATAATGAAAAATTATTTTAGTTAGAGCTTCTAAAATATTGTTACAATATAGTTTTAATATTAAGTTAATTTGATTAAACATTTATAATTTTTTTAATCATAAATTAAAGTTCTTACAGTGAATTTAAATAAAAATCAAAAAAATCTGATTTAAATCAAAAAAATCTGATTCTTTTGATTTTTTTTAAAAAAATCAAAAAAAAATCACGAACCCTGTTTTTTAGTTGTCCTGAAATTTCTAATTTTCCTAATTAAAAAATATTTTGTCCTTATTTTTTTAGATTTTAGTCCTAATGTTTCTGATTTTTGTGTGCTTTCACAGCATCTCATTTTCTACAAATACTAATGCAATACAGTAGACGCCGCTTAATGTTATCAAACGTTTAATGTTATCAAAATCGCTTAGTCCCGTCCGCTTATATCAAAATACATTGAAAAATCATCGTTTATTGTAATCAAATGTTCGTTTATTGTTATCAGTTTATAGGTAAATTTATTTTCCTGAAATCAATAAAGACAAGAAAGGAAAACTTTTTTTTGTGTTTTGTGAAGTGTTTCCTGAAACTTACCAAAAGTCCAAACAGGGCTCATATATTATCTTTTAAACACGTGTTATTATGAGGGGGGGGTATTTTGCCATTTTCGATCAAGCATTGTAAATTTCCGTAGCACTGTGCGATTTGAAATTCCCGGAAATCCTAAATAAGGAGAAAAGAAGACCTGCCAGTAACGAGTCAATGTTTGTCACGAGCCCCTTTTTAGAAGAACTAAACAATGTGACAGATGATATGTCCCAGCCACTATGGGAGCCAGTCACTATTGGTCAAACAATAAAATTGGGGGGGGGGTAGTGGAACTGCCTCATCTAAGTGCTTAAAAGACGCATTTAGAAGAAGATCAGCATAAATTTTCACTTTACCATAGTTCCTACAGTTTGTAACCTGATTTGTTTTTTATAATGGAAAGGAAACGGAGAGATCTTACTGTGAAAGAAAAGGTTGACATTTTAAATCGCTACGATAAATTGCCGAAAATGAGCCAAAGGAATGCTGCTGTTCAATTGAAAGTTTCGCAGCCGCTTTTGTGCAAAATTTTAAAAAATCGTGAAGATATCGAAAAAAAGTGCACTTTAAACAAAAATCTGAATTGTAAAAGAAATCGAGATGGAAAAGACAAAGAGGTTGAATCTGCATTAAAACTTTGGTTCACAAACGTTCGTGAGAGGGACGCTCGTGTTAATGGTCCAATTTTGCGCCAAAAAGCTGAAGATTTGGCTGCAAAATTGGGTAAAGGAAACTTCGTAGCCACAGAAGGATGGTTCCACCGCTGGAAAAAGAGGCAGAACATACTCTTCCGAAGGACACATGGTGAGCAAAAAGATGCCGATAATGTAGCCGCAGACCAGTGGATTAAAGAAGAATGGCCTAAACTTATTGCCACATATTCACTTGAGGATGTATATAACGCTAATGAAACTGGCCTATATTTTCGTGCGCTGCCTGAACACACCTACATGTTTCAGAAGGAAAATACGCAAGGGTGTAAAACCTCCAAGGAACGCGTAACTGTGCTCTGTTGCGCTAGTATGGCCGACGCTAAAGAAAAACTTTTAGTGATTGGAAAAAGTAAGAAGCCCCGCTGTTTTAAAGGTGTGAAAAATCTGCCCGTCGATTATTTTGCCAACAAAACGACATGGATGACTACCACCATCTTTAACGAATGGCTGTTGAAATGGGACAAGCGTCTAAAACGGAACATACTCCTGCTCATAGACAACTGCACTGCGCATGATGTAACTGTTTCATTAAAAAAGATAAATATCGTGTTCCTACCACCAAACACCACTTCTTTAATTCAACCGTGTGACCAGGGAATTATCCGCACCTTGAAGGCATATTACAGAAAGGAAATGCGTTCAAGGATCTTAGAAAATATGGAAGACCAAGACGCTGAAGATCTTAATGCGAACGCTCTAGCCAAAAAAAAAAAAACAAATGTTTTGGATGCCATACATTTGTTAACAATGTCATGGAATAATGTCTCGGAAAAAACAATTCGAAATTGTTTTAGTCATGGAGGATTTTGTCAACCAGAGGACAACAATGCTGCTGTAATGAAAGAAATGGAAGACGTTTTCAATCCCCCGCCCGATATGAATGCTGAGGATTTTGAAGCATGGATGGAGATCGACGAGAAGGTTGAGACTTCTACTTCGTTAACTGATGAGGACATTTGCGAAGCCGTATGTGTCAAAGATCCAGCTTCGTCACAAGATTCTGATGCCGATGATGAACCCGAAAGTGCTATCGAGGACAAAATTCCGACGCCTGCTCAGATGAGGGAGGCACTTCGAGTCTTACGGCTAGGTGTGCAAAACAAAGCCGACGCGGAACACTTTCATAAGCATTATGAGCGATTCGTAAATGACTTGCTTCGAAAGAATGCTAAACAATCGACAATTGATAATTTCTTTTTCAGTTAATAATTAACCTTTTGTATTTTGTGTCGTTTTCTGCAGTTCATCATTAAATATGTAACTATACTAACTAATTCTTTTTCTTTAGTGAAAATTAATTTCTATTAAATACTTTAGAGTTTCACAGCAACAACTCCGAATGTAAAATAATTTTTATTTTAATACGTATGTAAAAAAATCATTTTTATACCTTAAATTTTTTTTGTTTATTGTAATCAATCGGTTATTGTTATCAAATCATGTTCGTCCCGATGTGATCACATTAAGCGGCATCCACTGTATTTAAAATAATTGGTTTGAGTTATTGTGAGACTTGGATTTTTGATCAAATATCTCTTTGTTTTAATTAATAGTTCACTTAGAAAGTTACTTTGAAAACAAACGCTAAGATGTATATTCACTGTGTTTTCGTTTTGAAATTATGGAACTCCCACTTGAAAATATGCAATTAAAGAAGTCGTAAACTTTATTGCGAATTTTAAATAAATATTGGTAGGAAGGAATTTTAACTTATTAGTACTGATAATTTGTCTAATTCAATGATTTAATAGTATCATTGAAATTTCCTAAATATCGATCTTAAACTATTATAAGTTGCTTAGTACTCCATTAATAGAATTCTACTGGAAAAATTGTTAAAAAAATTTTTTTTATTCGGAATAAATCTCAAGGGAATTAATAATCGTATATTTTATCCTTTTTTTTTATTATTTCGCAATAAAATTTGCTTTTATTGTACTAAAGTAGAGCAAATTATACTTTTTTTGGTTTGTTTTTTTGTCCTTTTTTAGTGTTATCTGATACATGTATACTGTACCAAAGGAAATAAACGATGATAATATTATAAATGAATTCTAAATATTTTTCAGAATTATTCTTTTAATACAAAAGTATTTTGAAAATGCTACAAAAATGAATAAAACCATGATTCAACACAAATTTGCTTTTATTGTACTAAAGTAGAGCAAATTATACTTTTTTTAGTTTGTTTTTTTGTCCTTTTTTAGTGTTATCTGATACATGTATACTGTACCAAAGGAAATAAACGATGATAATATTATAAATGAATTCTAAATATTTTTCAGAATTATTCTGTTAATACAAAAGTATTTTGAAAATGCTACAAAAATGAATAAAACCATGATTCAATACAAATTTGTTTACAATGATTGTAGAAAATTTTCTAAATATAAAATGAAAAGTAAAGTATAAAAAAGCTTAGATAAGCACTTCATTTCCATTTATGCTTTTGACTGTAACAAGCGCATTGTGTCTTAAGGAAGATTAAAAAAAAGTTTCTCCTTCTTATTTTAACTTGTTCAATATTTACTTCATTTAACTAATTTTAAAAATAATCTGGAAAAAAAAATTGATTTGGTGATGCTATTTATTTTAAGCATTTTTAAAACTATTTTATTGCATCAATTTTTTTTTTTATAAATATCTTTGCAGGAAAGCTGTATTTAAACATTTGAAAATTATATGTGTATGCTTATTTAAAGAATGTAGATTTCCATTAGTAGTTAAACTTAAAAGTTGAAAATTTTTATAAGAAAGCTTAATATTTTTTCCATTTGGCTCTATTTAACCTAAAACTATTCATATAAAACTTTTAAAAAGATCACTTTATAAAAAAAATTGGCTTGATTTTTTTTAATTAAAAAAAACTATTAGGTTTAAACAAGCCAACTGTGTAGGGCAGTGATATATTTTTGTAGTTCTCTTTAAACACTTATTATATTTTCTTAATTTCTATCTCAGTTGAAAATATCTTAATATAATTTTTAAAAAAATATTAACATTGAGTGTAACTTTTTTCAATATAGCGAGACATATTTTGATCATAATCTACTGATTTGCTATTTACTTAATTATAAACCACAAATTTACACATGACCTTGATGCACACTATGAAATAAAGCTGTTGCAAGCTATAGCCATTTGAAAATCTTAATGTATATGGTTGCTGTTGAAAAATAATAAATAATCTAAACAAAATATTCTTGTAAAAATATTACTTGTCAGCTATTCTGATTATTTTGTTCAGTTTTGAGTAGTTTCATTAGTTTTATAATGGAAATAGGACTAATCTTGCCTGTGATTTTGCGAATAATTTTGACTGTCATGTAAATTTTATTGTCTTTTTAAAGGCCAGAAAGAACAAGATTTGAGTCAGTCAATATCCCTGATGTAGCTGAACAGTTAACAGATCAAGATCCAGTCAAAGTCCCTGATATAGTAGAATTAAAACGAAAGCTAACAGAAAATAGGGTGTTGTCTGGTCCAGAAAGGAAATTTCTGCTTCATGTGGTTGATGAATTTTCAGACAGGTAAGAAGGTTGCTGACTTACAATTAAAACACATTAAGTCAAGATGTTTTTTGGTTTTTCTGATCTAAAATGTTATAAAACCTTCATTATCAAGTCATTTATTCAAATTTAATTGAATGCAAATTTGTTTTTGTATTTCATAAAATTAAAAAATATTTTCTTTTTTTTTACTTCTTACAGATATCTCAAAATAAAATTGCTCAATTGTGTATTTTATTTGTAAGCCAAAAATATGCAACAATTTAGAAAGTCAATTTTATTTCCACATGGTTATGGACTCTTTTTAATATATATTTTTTTCAATTGTTACTAAGATTGTCAAATTGGTTCTTACATTAATCTAAAGCTGTGAAAAATTTTTTTAAATATTTCCATGAATTAAATATATGACACTGAGTACATCACGCAATATATTAGCGACATTACATAAACAACAATATATTAGCACTGAGTACACACAACATTATATTAGTATATTTTATACACTGCATATATATATGTAATACAAAAATTGTAAATACTTTTGCATTAATAACAACATTAAAACTCTTTCGCTTTCATTAAATGTCTTTGGTAAAGAATAGGTGTTGAAATTCTATTTTGGGACTTCAAGGCTGAAAACATACCATTGAATCATAATTAGATTTACATTTCAAAGGAGAAGTTATTTTTAGAATCTTGTCCCTCTTTCACTTCCATATTTGGAAGCAATAAATGATTTTCTATAATGCGTAGAGTTACAATGGTATGTAGGACTGGAACCTAATTACATCATTCTCTGTTAGTATTAAATTCGAGACCGAAGGTTTTCGCATGTCTCTTGCTGAATAATGTGTTCCAATAAACAACTGCTGGAACCATCCGGAGTTTTTTCCACACAACCTCCCTTGTGGAGTGGGGATGTGAACTGTTATAACCACCAGCCTAACTTTAAACAAACCTTTTTAGAACTTTTTATGGCTTTTACCTGCATTATTAAAGATGAATACAACAATGATAACAGGGATGTAGCCCTGTTATTATATATATATATATATATATATATATATATATATATATATATATATATATATATATATATATATATATATATATATATATATATATATATATATATATATATATGATTATTTACTAAATAATCTTAGTATAAAAACAAGTTTGACAACTATACTCTTGCAACAAAATCTTACAATAATAATCTTGGAAGAAAAGAAAAAAATAGATTTTTTTCAGCCCTGTTCTGCAGGGATTCTGATATTCTTTTGTGTTTTATTATTGACTTTTATTATTTATTAAAGACTATAGACTTTCTTATTGTGGTGCAGCATTTTTTTCAAGTACATATTGTAATTCATAATGCTGAATGCATTTAGTAATAAATATAGATGGCATGATTTTTTAACGCTCCTCTCTTGTACTTTGTTCCCATTTTGCAATTTTAGTATTTATTTCTTTAAAGATAACTATTTAATTTTTTTCATCAATTTTTATATTTCTCCACCCTTTATCATTTTTTTATCAGTGTTGATTGTGATGTATAAATATATGTATACATTTTTGGCACAGCATTTTTGTATGTGTGTGTGCAGAAAACAAGGTTATGTAAAAAATTTAAATTTTCTTCTTTCAAGTATCTGAAATTTTCACACATTCAAAATTAGATAATTTCCTGCACATCCCAGATAGTAGAGCCTGTACTGTAAGTAAGTTTAAATGAAACTAAATGCTTACTACATTTTCGATAAAACCAAAGCTACAAAGCTATTAACCAGGTGAAGTAAAAAGAATGCTACTAAACAAACTATTTCTTATTGTACAAAATATCAGAAAATATTCAGACTTCCATCATTATCTTCATAAATATTGATCAAATTCTTATGACTTATATAAAAGCTTTGTGATCTATTAAATGCTAAGAATTCTTAAACTATTTAAATATATTAAAATCACCGAGATTAATGTTAAAAAAACACAAATTAAAATTTCAGCATAGCTTCGACAAGTCGTAAGCGAAAAAGAGGGCCCGAAGAAGCTGTAGAAAAGGTAAACAAAAAACTCCAAGCTACACCTCAGATAACTTCTACATACACCCAAACAGGTATTTCTTTTGCTTGTTATAAACTTATTTATATTTAATTTATAGTTTAAAATATATCATTTCTATTTAAGGCATACACATTTTTTATGTATATTGTGCAGAGAATAATATTTAATAGTACTAAGGTTTTATCTGGGTTATTTTTAAAAAAAAATTATGGAAATAATCAAGATATAAATTTTTCTTAGATTGTAAAAATTGTTTTTTTTTTTTTTTTTTTTTTTTTTTTTTTTTTTTTTTTTAAATATAATGGATTTTTTTTACTTTTACTAATGAAAGCTCTGGTTCAATATGTTTATATGTTTTACTTAATATTATTTGACATGAAAATAATTCATCATTTAGCACGATTATTTAACTTTTTTTTTCAAGAATGTTTTAGTATTAGTTTTTTTTCTATCTTTGTCTTTCGACAGTCTCTATTTTTAGATATTTACATATCATTAAATTATTTGCCTCTCGTGGCAGTCAAAATAGTTTTAAAATCCATTTAAAACATAATCAGTTGCTTAAACATAAAAATCTGCTTTATATATTTCGGAAAAATCTATGTTTTCTCTTAGGTTGCTAGCAAACCACGCAGATTTGAATGTGTAGTTTTTATATCATTATTTTTCTGTTATTTACTGCAAAAATAAATATGTATTAGGATGTAACTAAAGTTTTCTGCCAAAAAAAGTTCTTATTAAAATTAGAAAAAACATGAGAGCAGTACCTTTAGTGCAAGTTGTAATCCGCTCCCAAGTTTATAATTTTCTGCCAACATTTTGGTAGTTTTCCCAGGCTTTAAGCCCATGAACTTGGTGGCTGCAAATCAAAGAATAGATCAACCTCATTTTTCAAATCCTGTTTTGAGTCGAAGATAGCAGAAGCAAGATACTGTGAAAAAAAGTAGAAGTACAAAGGAGCGCTGATGCTGGCATCTTGTTGTACCTTACTGTCAATGACTTTACCTTTTCACAAATGCTATTAGTGAGTAATATCTTAGCAATACCACTATATACAAAGATCTTTGATTTTATCGTTGGTCAAATTGTGCTTTACGACTTTGCCACTGTGCTAACCAAGCAAAGACCAACCATTTTCCAGCTTGTGTTGAAGTTAATCCAGTTTTCGTCACTAGTTGCATCTGATCCAGAATGTTGTCGTTGTGTTGATATTCCAGCAGATTAATGCAGTCTGAACCCAACTGTTCTTATTTGCTTGTGTCAGCTCATGTCTCGCACAATGAGTGAACTTGTGTGTCGAGTTTGGGTGATGTGGAGCGCAATTAATGGATACAGCACTAACATCTTACTCCTTAGCTTACTCTCGAGTTGTTAAATGTGGATTTTCTTCCCCAAGTTCTCGCAGGAGGGTCTCAACAACATCATTAGTCCAACCAGAGTGTTCTACTTCTTGAATGCCATATTCCTCGTTTTTGACCTTTTGGTACTAACTTTCGGTTTCAGTTTTGAACTTCAAGCTGCGCACATGATTTGGTGACATTCTGTAGCTCCCTTTTTGCAACAGAATTAGAAGTAAATGATGGTTCTAATCTGGTAATGTGAGGATTTATGTCATCTTTTATTTAATTAATGATAGTTTTTTATAAATTTCACAACATAGTATTCGACAGCAAGTCTCTTTCTTTCTAATGCTAAAAATCGCCTGACAAAATCTGAGCAAACAATTCCCGTTGGTGTGTTTGCAGTGGCCGGAAACTTAAGTTACAACCTGATATATTTTGTAGCAATATTAAATTTGGATATTTTACCTCTAGAAAGGGCATTTTTTATTAGTTTATTTGCTGTTTTTTTAAGGGTATATTTTTAAAAATAATATTACTTAGACCAGCAGTTTCTAAATGGTGTTCCGCAGATCCCTGGAGTTTCGTGGAAGGACCACAGGGGTTCCTAGAGCTAGGAATTTTTTTGAACTATTTATGATTTTCAAAACCTGTATTTAAATTTATATCTAATTAATAATCTATTATTTATTTAATATTTCCTTTATTTTTATATTTTCCATTATTTACGATATTATTTAATCGAAATGCTAGCAAAGAAATAAATATCAGAACAATGTTCTTCTAATAACAATATAGTGAATGAATTATGGAAAGGATATGCATTTAGGAAAAATTCTGTTAGTGTTTTGCATTGAATATAAATAACCACATTCAACAATGAAGAAGTATATATATATTTTTTATAAACATTCTCAGCAGTTATTTCCTTCCTTTTTCCATTTTTATTATAATTCAAGCCTTATTTCAGTTTATACATGCATTAAAATAAAATTAAGAGCTGTGTATTTAATCAATGGGTTCTTCCCAACTTCGTCTGTTTGGTCACGTGGTGTTGTAATGCCCGACCGACTACGTCCATTGCTTACATTGCAGATGCATAATTTAAACTGAATTTTACTTTATTGTTCCTTTAAAAAAAATTTCTTTTTGCATAAACTTTTCACTTTATTTTGTAAATAGATATTCTCAAAGCAATTTTTTTCCCATTTCATAATAGCTAAGCTTTTATTTCTTACTATTCTATAACCGTCTTGTATCTTTCACGTTTGTGCTTACTTTTATCCTTTCTTAAAAACACTTTATCTATTATTGTTGCTATGTTTTAATGTAAATCTTGTAAGTAATTAATCTTCTGTATAAATTTAGTTTAACGAAGCTTTTTCTGCATGTTTTACTTTTCTGTTTTCTTATCCTTAATTGTCGGGATTTGCTAGCAACTATAACACGTTTTTCTTTACCAATAACTAGAGGTAGGCAAATTTTTAATTATATTGTTTAATATTAATGATTATATATAGTGATATTGTGCTGTATCAATGATTATAAGAATAGATGCATCGTATAAAATTTTAAGTCTGTTAAACTTGTCTGTAATGCTTGTTGAAAACAACAGTAAACTAACCTTAGTTTTGAATGTTTTCTTAATTCCAAATGCTTAAATTGAATTTTTTAATGCATATTATCCCCCACAAAATCAACAAATTCTATGTTACTCACAAAATATTCTAAAAACATCTTAAAACCTTTAGTATTTTCATTCATAAACATAGTATCACTGTTGCAATTCTGTCTACTTTCGTTTATTTTAGCTCTATAATTCAAAATCGTCAATGAATTAAAATTTGTAACATATTACGGTGTTTCACTAAGTTTATACATAGTGTTATTTGTACAATTAAAGAAATTAAAAATAGAGAGAACAGAAGATTATGTTTATCACACTGTAGAAACACGTATAGGTATTGGAATGTTTATTCCTACACCCCGGGAGTGTGACGTCACGTGGGAAGAGCCCATTTGAAGACAAATATCGATGAAACGATATGATGAAAAAAATGTCATTCATTCACTAAATATTTTCAAAATAACATAAAAAAATTTAGATCAGTTCTATATGCATTCTAAAATTTTAAAAGCTCTACTGCTTCTTGATCTTAATATTTTTTTTATTTTTAGATCAGGGGATATTCAATAACCCACCTGAACCATCAACTAGTAAAGACTTGATTACCGAAAGTAAGCGTTTAGCACGTTCAGAAAAAAAAGATGCCGTAAAAGTTCGTTCATTGATGGATAAAACATTTGAGGAAAGGAGGCATTTCATTCTACTTAAAAATCCTATTCTACACCTGGTCAAAGAAAAATATCCCTTATTGTTTTCAACAGACGAGGTAAAGTTTGATATTTTTTCCCACATTAATTTTATGCTGAAATGCTTTGTTTTTTTTATGAAAATTTTCTACTTAATTTTTTTTTTTCATTTTTGTGAACAGTGTTCCTCTGAGATTCTAGTTGTGAAAAATATTATTAAATTATTAAGTTAATTTAAACTTAGCCTTGACTTTTTCAACTATTGACCAAATTTTATAATTTTACATGCAAGCCACCTCTTTTGTATTCAATATTTTGCCCTTTCATCTTTTAAATACTGAAAGAAAAAGGAAAATTTTTAAATAATCATATTAGTATTTTTTAATTAATTCTGAAATACTAATAATACAGAATACAAATTCTAAATTTTCTTTTGCCCCTCATGATATAACATAAGTTAGTAATTTGAGTTGTGTGCATTTTGTGAACATGTTTTCCTTTTCTCTAAAATCTAATTTAGTAGAGCTGTAATCTAGTAAACGTCACTGGCATTCTCTTTTAAGTGCAAATTTAAAAAATAAAATCGTTTTTTAAAATGCATCAGGTTAAACCTACAATGAATTTTTTTTTTTTTTAACGTGTCTCTTCCAAATGTACTAATTGAAATTTTGCCCCTTGAACCTGCTGTCTAAATTTCAGGACACTAGCTCAAGCATTTCCGGGGCT
Organism: Parasteatoda tepidariorum; assembly: GCF_982258835.1. Classification (NCBI taxonomy): domain Eukaryota; kingdom Metazoa; phylum Arthropoda; class Arachnida; order Araneae; family Theridiidae; genus Parasteatoda; species Parasteatoda tepidariorum. The sequence goes on along the minus strand of NC_141755.1, from coordinate 12,704,677 downwards.
TATAAGAGAGACACTCAGATTGAAATACAAACTCTTTATATTATTATTGATGAAATGGGTTGAAAATATATTAAGATATATTTTTGTTGCAAAATACAGTAGATTGTGTATAAAGCTCAATCGTTGAACATTTTAACTCAGATTAAAATTTAATACTTATCCTGCTCATTTCCATTCTTTTTGTTTTTATACACAATGTATTAATAAAAAAATGAATGAATTTAATAAAAAATTAAATTATAGAAATATTTATAAATCTTCATCTTAATTTTAGGTTATCAATGAACTCAATCGTATCTTTTACGATAAGAAAGCTGAAGAATTTTTGTCTAACATTAAAAAGTACAGCACAACGATAATAAATCTTGTCGAGGAAAATCATCCTTTAGCAAAAACTATTAAGGAGGCAAATGATAAAGCAAGTACAGTTAGTCAAAAGAGTTGTAAGTATTTCCCATTTTATTTTGACAACACAGAAGCATGATTTAAATCACTCGATGAAAGTGAATCACTCAAGCAGCAACCAGTTGTTATCCATGGGGTAGAGATTAATGCTCCCCAATTATAATTTAATTCATTTTTTAATCTTTATGTGTTTAAAAGATCTCCTCATAAATGTGATTCTTTCTTTTGTTAATTGGCAGCGACCCGCTAATATGATTCTTTTAGTTTGGCGATTTTTGTCATTTTGAATATTCAAGACTGCACGGAATCTGCCAAATTTATCCTATAAATTCAAAATCTAATTTTTTTCTTCCAAATTAGTAATATTTCGTAAATTTTTGAGGCGATGAATGTATTTCTCGTCTGTTGGTAGCAGATGTAGTGGAAGCGGATTGTTTTTCCACTTCGCCACTTTAACTTCGATAAGAGCATTAAGAATCACCCCTATCCCTCTCTCTTCCTACTACACTGTAAAAGTTCACCCTCTTGACTGCAGGTGTGACATAAATAATATAACTGGACTGGGTTCCTATAAAGTACCCAAATTTCACTATTTTTAAGAAAAATGATAATTCTTTAAAAAATTATATTGTTCTTTTTCCATAAAAAAAACACAAATTCCTTAATACCCTCGATGGGTAAAAACATAAGGCAACTTATAAAAAACAGGATTTGTGTTTTATGAATCACAATGTTGGTAGTTTCCACGCAATATAAGAAATCAAATCCCGATTCATATTTCCTCAGTTTGAAAATTACTCATCATTTCAATCATCATCAATTCAACTGATTTCAAAATCAATCTTCATGATTCATATTTATGCGGTTTAAAAATCACACATTAAAATTTTTATTTACGCTATTTAAAAATCTAAATTCCAAATTTGTATTGACATTTTCTTAAAATTCAATTTAATGATTCAGCTTCACACGATTTTAATGCCAAACATTAATTATCATATTTAGGAGATTTAAAAAATAATATTCATATTTGATAGATGAGTATGACCCTTCTTTCCCTGACAGCAATCAATAAATAAATAGGCTGATTCATGCAGCGACTGAACTCAGAAAACTGAATTAAATTACAAATGATTAGATGAAAAAGTTAACATAGTTAGAACTACACATAACCGAGTCCTGATCTTCCAGAAGAATCTTATACGATAGTAGTTTTTCAATCAAAGGGAGTGAGCATTCAGTTTAAGTCATGGCGTTTTAAACCTCAAAATTCAGCATCATTGATTAGTTGCTAGCTACTGAGCATTTTGCATCATATATTTTAAAAGTAGGTGAAGAGTTGAGTAGTAACTGGCTTCTCCGGCGAGGAAAACATTGTCTCACTGGTGTGGTTTGTGACCACTCATGATGAGCCCTGGCATCAAACTTTTAGATTGTCATTTTATGGCTTAACTAGAGGTAAACAACAAGCATAGATTCCTCTGATTTGACACGATTATCAATCATATTTCCAACAGTATTCACATAACTTAACAACTAAATATGATGGTTCAAATTCATGTTATTTAAAATTCACACATCAATTCATATTCACCCAATTTTAAAATCATTCATTGCAATTCGTAGTTACGCAATTTAATTTGTAGAGTGTGCAAAACTAATTCTTTCCACAGAAGGCAAAGGTAGAATAAGTTTTGCATTCTGCTTATAATTCATAGCATTCTTGTTACATTTAAACTCTATGTTTTCCAAAAATATATAAAAAGTAATAATTTTCAAATCTTTTATAACTTTCCAATAAATATTTTTATTTTTTTACAATTTTTTTAATTTTCAAGAATTGTCCAAATCTGTGGGAGCAAAGTAAATATATATTGCTGATACTTTATAATTGTGTACACCATAGTTTATTTTTTTTATCTCACTATGCGTTGTATGGTTATAGGATGTAACATATAACCTAATAAATGGGTATAAATAAATTTAAAGAAAATTTTCAGCCACTTTTGTATTTGACCAATTATATGTGTTAAATAAATATCAGTCTACATCAGTAGTTCCTAACTGCTTGTTGCCCACCTCCCCCCTCTAAATGTTGACTGACATTTAACACCCCCTTTTTTTTATTGAATAAAAAACCTTACATTGTTGCTATTGTATGCTAAGTTATACCTGATTTTAATCTAAAGTAAATGTAAATAATGAAGCATTTTTATCCAGTCTCTTCAGAAAGTTCAAAAAAAAATATTGTATTTCTTTCCCTTTTTTATAAGAAAAAAAGATGCAATGTTAGGAAGCGAAATAATTGAAACAGGAGTAAATTTTTTAAATTTATTTTTTAATGTAATCTAGAAAAATTGAAAACATCAACAACTAAAAAGTGAGAAAAAAAAACTTAAAATTTGAAATCTCAATTGTTTATTTTTACCTATGCAGTGACTGACTTGTGCTTGGTGGATTTCATTCAAAACAAGAATATCAGGCTTTTTGTTAGTCAGATTTGAACATGGGTCTCCTTTGAAGCAAATGTACATTCAACTTCTTTGTTTTGTGAGAAGCTGGATGACCGAACTAAATCTTCTTCTACTAAATATGTTGATGGAACCCAGATGAGGAGCCATTCCTTGGCTTTTTTTCATTATCATTAATTACAAATATTTTTCTTTTGAATACTCATTGCCCATCTGAGTATTCTCACTTCTCTGAGGAGCATTATCGCACCCTGGTTGGGAAACACCGATCTACATGCTTCAATCACATCTAGAAATAGGCTCTTTAATTTAACCCTTCTTTAGTTGATTCAGCTCTTGCTGCAACTTACTTGAGCCAAACGCCCCTTTTCTAATCTTTACCGAGAATTTGTTACTTAATTGTTTTTTTTTCTCACCCATATGTTTGTTGTTTGTTGCCTTAATTCAAATAAACCAGTCCATGGTAGTTTAAACCAGTAACCCATTTCACCTCTAGGTCAAACTTTTAATTTCATATCTTGGCTGTGTTACAGAACAGCATGTAGAGTACAGTGAGTCAAATAAAGAAAAATTATCTCTAAATGACTTTTGTTCTGATAATCCGATTTTTATGTATTCATTACCATTTTTAGTAGTTGTAAAAATTAGATTAAGTTATAGAATCTGATAGAAAAACTATTTTCTCTGAATAGACATACCCTTTATTTATTTTATTTTTTTATATCACAGATTTGGATTTTTAACTCTGCAAAATATGGAATGCAGAAACTATCTGTGAAAAAAGTAATCTCAATAGGTTCATTCAGACAATGGGCCAAATGCTTGGGATTCCTTAAAGTTAATTTACTTTGTTTGCATTTTTGTCATATCTCTAAAATCAATTAACCCATTTTAGGTCATGCATAAAAATGTATTATTTTCATTGAAATATGCTTAAATTTTCATGAAAACTTAAAAAAGGTTTTGTGCATGAAAAATAATACTTTATTTAAGAAATAAAATGGTGCATATGTGCACTATTGACATAATAAATGAACAATTTATTTAGTTAATCTCTCCTTTTTTTTGTGACATTCATTTTATTTTATTTACAGAACTTAAACTATAATCCCTCATAAAAAATATAAAGAAATTTTTTAAAAAAAAACGCATGATTAATCTAAGTAAAATAAGTATAGTTTTTTTTTTTTTTTTTTTTTTTTTTTTGAAAAAGTTGAATTTGTCAATAACTGTTTCAAATTAAAAAACTAGCATTGTTTAAAAAAATTTCAAACAAAAGTATTTACTCTAATTGAATTACTAATATTTTATTGATATCTTCAGAACTCTTAAAATAGTAGAAAAGTAAAATTAATGAAAAATAAGCATCATAGTGTTAAAAAATATGTTTATTGAAAAGTATGTTTACGCACATTTGGCTGAAAACGGGTAAAGCATTACAAAATTTCTTTTATGCAAAGATAGTTTCTTTTAAAATGTAATTTTTAATAATTATTTATTATTTTATTTAAAAATACTTGAGAAATTTTGGATTGTGAGACAACATTTTAAACTAAATAATTTTTACTGACAATATACAAAATTTTAACAAATTGGTCAATAATTTTCAAAAAAGGAAATTTTTTTCAATTCTTATGGTTTAAAAACTTAGTCTGGTTTTATCAGAATATGTTAATCTAATTGAGTATTTCATACTTTTCAAAAAAATGGTAGACTAAATTAATGTTTTACACATGTTGTTGCCCATTTTTTACACAATTGATATTATATAAATATTCTGAAATGTCATGAGGAAAAAAACAAGTATTTATGATGGTACTTTCTGATTGCAGATGCACGACAAGTAGGATCTTTACTTGCAATTTCTAATGTTGTGAGAGAGCGACGAACTTTTCTGCATACTGAGGACGAAGTAAAATATTTCATTGACTTATAATTTATTTTATTTTATTGCTATTGTTTATTTATTTATTTTTTTCGGCAAAGAACTTGTATTCATAAATTTGAACTATTTCTCAAAAATTAGGAATTAAGCTTTTATGTTTTAACAATTGTTTTTTTTGTTGACAAAAGTGGTATTAATACCCATGCAAAAGCTTTGCTAGCAATACTTAGATGAGAAAGTTAAAAATTACTCTTTTTTTTTCTAATTTCAACAATTTCAAAATTTTTTACTTCACAAATCTGAGAAACATCTTTTTAAAACAATATGCATAGTGTGCAAATATTTTTTCATATTTATCAAGAAATTTTTGCCAATAAGTTTTTAATTTACGAATAAATCCAATATTTTTACAATTACCGTTAATATTTTTAATAAAGTTTTGAAAATCTTCTAATTGCTATAGTTAGTATGAATTTTCTGTAGATACAGATGGTACTAATCATAATGTTCATAATCTTTTAAAGTATCTAAAAGTTTCAACATAAATAAGAATTTCCATAAAATGCTGCGTATTGATTCAAAACATTTTTTTTTCCTTACTTTCCATAAAAGTGTTTTTCTGAATATGAATACATAGGCCAAGCTTTAAATGTAGATAAGGTGCATCATTAGGATTGAGAATTGCAAAACATTTAATATGTATATTACTGATTGTAACTAACGATAAGTGTCAAAATTGCTTTGATATCACAAAAATGCACGTTTCAACTATATTTAAGGACTTGGTGATATATTTGGTTGCCAAATCATTAAATTACATTGAAACAGGTTTTTTTTGTTCTTTTTATTTTAAATACAGTTTTTGAGATTAATCATTAGCAAATATAAAATCAAAATGAATAAAAATACCAGTTCTAATGCAGACAAATATCCATTTTATTTTATATTCAGCAATAAAGAACCCATTCATAGGTATGCAACTATCAATGTTCATCTCTGTAATCTTGTAATTTTGAACTAAATTCAGAATAACAGAATACCTGGATTAAGCATTGAGACGAAATAGCCTTTGCCGAAGACATTATACTGGAACTAACCCACATTTGTGTTACTTGGAGAGGAAAATCATGAAAACCTCCCATGGTTGGATTTCCAATCGTGGGTCGCTTAGAAATTCTCAGCTCTCATGATGTCCCTACCTGCCCTTAAATTTAGACTCATGAATTCAGGGACACCCTGTGTTTATTATGTACACCCTGTCTATTCAAGGACACCCTGTGTACACACGCATAATAATGTATATATATTTTTTTTACATTTCGATTATGTTTCCTAATTTTATGCTTACATATTTGTATTTTACAGCCTTGTGAAAAAAATAACTACCCTCGCATTGAAGCTCCCTGTGAAGTGTCTGAAATATTTGAAGACGTAATTACTTACAGAATCATTGTTGAAGGACTCATACTTTGTGAGGCTTCTAACTTTCCTGAGGCAATTCTCTGTTTACTCTCTTCCTATTTTATCTTTAACATTTCATACCCCCAACAATCATTTAACACATTTGTGCTCATGGAAAAAATATTTTTGGATGCAAATGATACTGACGTGAACGATGTTGATGAAGATACAAATCAATTCATCAGGTATATTAAACTGAAAACAAATCAAAAGAGTTAGGTGTTTTTTGTGAGGATGTTGAATCACTTTTTTTATTCGTCTCTTCCATTATGTCATTGTTATGTCATTATCTCAGGCACCATAAACATATCTTATTTTTAATCAGATTATTTGAATAGTTTTACATTGTCCAAATATTTAATTGAGTGTTGTATTGTGTTTCCCCTCTTAAATTTTTAAAATTAAACTTTTGATTGTAATACAAATATAAAAGAGAAACTGTTTTTTTTTTTTTTTTTTTTTTTTTTTTTTTTTTTTTTTATTTAGCTGATTCTTTTCTATTGTACCAAAAACAAATCACTATAGTTATTTATGGGGAAAATGTATAACTTTTTTATTTGGATACTACCAAATAAAAAAGTGATACATTCAAGTAGTATTATTTGTAAAGTATCCTTCATACAAAAATGGATTTTCTATATTATCTCATACACCATAAACATTACTTATTTTTAATGAGATTATTTGAATAATTCTTAAAGTAGAATTTTCTTCTAACTCCAATTAATTCCTTCTTTGAGAAAGTTAACTGCATATTGATAATTGTAACCTTCATTTATTGTTTAAAAAAATGAAACTTGCTCATTATCAAGTGTATTATTTTCAATTTTATTATGGAAAATATCTGTTTTGATTGAAGGATATTTCTACAGACTACCGCTTCATAAAATCCATAGTTGAGGCTGAATATTTGATAACATATTTTAGTACAGCTGTCTTATTCCCTAATTTTTGCTCTGTTGTCTTGCTTGATTTTTGTTAACTTGCTTCTCATTTTCCATAATCAGCTATTTCTATGCATTTATTGAGTGAATGGAAATTTCAATTTGAAATCAGTCTGTTGTGTTTTTTCATTCATTTTTTCATTCAGAAATATTTTTCCTAAGTACAAAACTATGTAATTAATGTAATAAATATTTGTGCGTGTGAGATGCATTATGAACTGTAAGCTATGTTTGCACAAACTTTTTCTGATAGCAGACCACAGAAACTATAAAAAAAGTGCAATGTTGATTGCCAACATGAGTAACGTATAACTGTACTTGTAAAATAGCCATAAATAAAACTTGTAAAAAGAAATTGTTTTCATAAAAGTTCAAAGTTGCATTGAGTGAATAAATAAATAAAAACCCAGGATGACAAGTTAAAAAAAAAATTAATTAAAACAAATTAATTTTCTTTTTTCCAAGGTGGAAAAAAAATTGCTTATTTTTTTCTTTTCAGTCATGTGATTCTTTCTCTAATTCATGAAATTATTCATATCTCGAGACAGTTGATTTGTGGACTTCTGTAAATCAATAATTCTTATTCTGACTATGTCGGCATTCCGATGATCTAAAATTTAAGTTTTGTTACTCAGACAGAATCTCGTTAGCGAGACATCTATTCCTCTTTTCATTCTCCTGAGATCTTATTCACAAGCTATGACTTTTTTTTACGCAAATTTGTTATAGGAAAACGCAATTGCTGAGCAAACTACTGAGGCAAACTCAAAAGTATAAAATTGATTATCTAAGAAGTAATTGTGAATATCCAAATATCTTTCACTAGAAAAAAAGGGTGTTTTTTCTCTTTTTTTTTCTAAACTTTTATTTTAGTAAGTAGCAATTTTATTGAAAATTCCGTCTCTCAACTACATAATTATTTAATAAATTTGTGTCAAGGAAATTGTGAACCTCTATTTTCTGTAATCACCCAATATGATGGTAAATCCGTGTTCGATTTTTTTTTCCTTGTGCGGTTAATGCAATTAATTTTCTCACATTTTGTTAAAAAATTCTAATATTGTTACGGCATACAAAATTTAAATCTCGCAGTTGAGTAATCACTTTTTGATGTGTACAATTCGTGTCGAGACGCTAAGTGCTAAGTTTCCATCGTTATTGCTACAAATTTTCTCAATATATTTTTAAAACTCCTCAATTTTTTATGCATTATTATTGCACTCAAAATTTCATTTGTGTATTTATTAGTCACTTTTTCGTCAACATTTTATTAGTTATTGCTCATATCCACATGGTTATTCCGATATTTTCATACTAAAATATAAAGAAACTGGAAATTGTAATTGCAAAATTCAATGAATGCTTTTTTTCGCAGTTATCATTCTTGTTATAATCCTGATATTATGATAGGTGAAATTCAATTCACTATTTGATTTGGTAATTATATTGTTCAGTCAATTTTTTGGTAATTAACCCCTGGTTTTTTAAATACTCTGTATTTCTAATATGATATTATTTATTGCATCACAGGAATCTTGAAAGGTACGGTTAATTAACATCTTTCTTCTTTTATCATTTATTGATGTGAATTTCAGGACCTTTAATTTTCTTTTTAAATGCCATGACTACTCCCAAACCTCGAAATTTGTAAAATATGTTATTTTTTTCAATATATTTTTTTAATTCTTTGCTGTGTTGATGAGGAAAAAAAATTTATTCGATAAAAAATTAATTATTTTTTAAATTTTATAAATGTTACTTTTGTGCATAAAAATTACATCTCTCTTTTTTTTATCTTTCGTACAAAAAGAAAAAAAATACACATTTTAAAAAAAGAATTCAGATAATTTCTCCCAACAATCACATGACAGATTTTTAAGTAGCTTATATATTTTTAACATCTAAACTTGTTCCGGGACTAAGGTACACACTTAAGGGGCCAGTTTCAGCCTGTGAACCATAGATTGTGCAACCGTCTTATAAACAATAATCCTTTTGATAGCATAAAGGCATATTTGTACTTTACTGAACTTATTTCATGTTCTGTTCATAATTTTTTCATAATGTTATGTTTATCATGTTCATAATGTTTATTCATAGTTTTTTCTTGTTAAAGACTATTATAATTATGTATTTTAAGCTAATACAATTTTGTTAAATTGTAATTGTTGCTTATTTGCTCAAATAAAACTTATATTAAGTTGTAGTTTTTAAATTGTGTGCATCACAACACATTAATAATTATATAAGTTTCAAATATTTTCTCTTTGACAAAATTGAAATGTTTTTTAGTTTTGAATTTCATATGTTGCAACCAATGTGGAATTTCATCCTTGTATAAATTTCTATACAAGAATAAAATATCCATTTTTTCTTCCAATTTTGGAATTATATTTGTTATTAATTCTGTCATAGTTGTTTTATACTGTGCAATTTTTATCTCTTATTATTGTTCCAATATTATATAAGTATTGTATTTTTATCATTCTAAAAAATTGCATGTGTTGTGTTAATGAGTAAGTCTCATTTTACTTTTTGTTTACATTTGTATCATCTTATTTGTATGTACAGTACAGTAAAAAATAAACAGCTACCAAAATAAAATTTGATCTAATGATCGGATCCTCATGTTCTAGGACTCAATCTTAATGGTTTGAAGGGGTGACTTCAAATATGTTAATCGATTAATGCAGACGATATTTTAAGTTATGAAATACAATACAAGAACGTGCTCTCACTGAACAAGCATCCCCTTCTTTGACGGTCTCTGATTTCAGAGGCCCAAAACATCGAGGGTATCTGCAATCTGGAAAATATGGTCCCAATAGTTTTGTCAGGAAAACGGACCAAACTTTGGACCCTTGAATGTTAATTTTACTTTTTGCTTATTTTGAAATATCTCCTGAAAATTTGAAACGAATTGAAATATTTTTACACACAATAATAAGATTCGTTTAGCCAAAGAGAATTCCAAATCAGTGTTCCCACCGTCCCTAAAAGTCCTTAAAAACTGCTTAATTTTTATTTTGGAAAATTTTATTTTGGCCCTTAAAAGTACTTAATTTTGGTACAAGGTTTTTAAAAGTGCTTAATTTTTCAGCATCACTGTAATTGACAGGAACAATTTTTCGGTCTTACAAAAATATTTAAAACAAAAAGTTGTTCTTTTATCACCGAGAATTTAACCAGCATCGAGAGTAGAGCATTTTAGAGAGGCTAGAAGGAATGTGTGTGAGGGAGTTACAGGCAAGAAAACATATCCTTTCATTAATATATTATTCCTTTTGACTAGAATGATACTCTATGAGGAGAGTGAAGCATTCCAAAATAAAATAATAGTGTGTGGACAAGGGGGATACTGCACATGGAATCATGCCTTTTTTTTGTGGGGGAGGGCAGTTAGTTCTAAGTAGAAGACCCACATCAACCTTTAAAATCAACAGAATTCAAGAAATTCGGTTTTGCTGGTAGCGCAGGTGCTTATAAGAACAACATAGAGCCCTAAGATAAGAAGTATCAGAAACAATGTTTAAACTGGAATCCAAAACAAAAACTAAGCAGATAGTTACATAAAAATGTAAATCTAATCAATTAAAAGATCCCAAACTTCTTGCTATTAATGTCTATTAGAATTAAATTTAGATTTTTTTAATCATTTTGCTCATTTAACATTGCAACTTAATATACTGTTTTTTAAATTCTTGCAATTTTGGGTTCCTTTAAAATTAGACCATGTTTCTTGTTAGATTGTTTAGTAATATGTAAAGTTAACTCTTAATTTCAAAATAACAGTCTGGGCTGGAATAAATTTTATGTAAAGCTCATAATGAAAGTAAATATAAAGCATTTGCTGTTTAGTAATAATTTTAAAATGTTTAAGTTACATACTGTTTTCAAAATGTTTTTCCTAACTTTTCATTATTGTTTTTACTAACATTACCTGATAAGGTGATATTTCCGGATTACTTTATAATAAAAGAATACAACTTTCAGTTTTAAACTGTTAATTTAGGGTATAAATAAAATATCAAATCCTAATAGTCGAGAATAATATTAAGAATGATAGAGGATGATAAAGAAATATTACAAATAAATATCTGTAAATGATGAAAAAATAAATAATTTATCAGTATTTGTTAATTAGAAACCTTAGCAATTTTCTGGCCATAAGAATGTGTTGATAACTTTGAAGAATCGTTTCGACCCTTTTATTTATATATTCCACCGAAAACTAATATAAAAAGCATATTGGTTTAAAAATTATAAATCTTTTCAAGCATAATTGTGCTTTTATTCTATAAAAATTTTTATAAAATATTGATTACAATGAATATAAAAGCCTAATGGAAAAATAGTGGAAGGTGCTTAGATATTGGTGAGGCCTGTATTTATTTGAAATGGGACTTAATTATACATGACATAGTTAAGAAAACTACTTTCATTCGTAACTCTAATTGAACTTTTTAGTATTAAATCTTTTCATATATACCCATGTAACATTCTATTAATAGAAAAGAAAGAATTTTTTTGGCATAACTGAATATTAAGCAAAATTGCTCACAACTGAAATTGTGACACAGTAAAATATAAAAACTTGTAATAATTTTTTTCAGTGTTTTTTTCCAAATTTCTTTATTTCTTTTTTTTTTTTTTTTTCATATACGAAAAAAAAAAATTTGAATCTTAATTTCTGCACTTTAATTTTACAATTTAATTTGAATGAAATCATTAGAAATGGAATGCGGATTAGTTTTTTCATACAAATCGTTAACTCTTAGCAATCTGAAAATATTTTTACGTATGCAAAAGTTACCTGTTCCTACTTTGACGAACACTGTTAATTAATACAATTATATCGGTACTTGCATTATAATGAAATTGTTTTTTTATTGAATGTAAAAATAATTTTTTATAACTTTTTAAATATCTTTTTTAAGAAAGGTAAATAATTGACATTGTCACTGATTGCATATGTATATTCGATGATAAACAATCATATTATTTTTAAGGTCCTTAATTTTCAAAAAAGTCCTTCATATTTTCAAAAAAAAAAATCCTTGATTTTTGCTTTGTTAAAAGAGTGTGAACCCTGCATGCAGAAAATAAAATTTAGTGAGTATTTACTATTTTTTAATTTATTAACAGTCGAAGAAAATTTCAATTGTAAGGTACACAATTTTTTACATCATGTTAAAGAATGCAATTTCAAATGGCAAAATGAAATTGAAATCTGTCAAATAGTTCCTGAGAAATGGAATTTTAAAAAGTAAGAAGATTAAGAAAAGAATTTTTCCAAAATTCGATTTCTTAGAAATATGCGACTGATTTCTTCCAAATTTTGTCATTTAAAATTGCATTCTTTAAAATGATGTAAAAAACTGTGTACCTTACAATTCAATAGTTTTTCAACTATTAAATAAATTATAACAGGGCTGATTGTGCTCCGGATTTCCGGAATTTTTGCTAACAGTGATCCGGAAATTGAAGGTCCAGACGTTTCAAAAATTCATTGATCACAGAAGTTTCGGGAAATCAAATTTTCAAAGGGGGAACTTAAAAACACAGTTTATTTTATTTGTTTGTAAGGGAGAGCCAGAGAGATACTTTATAAACTTATATTCATGATTAATATTAATTTTTTATCAGTAAATAGTTGTTATAATCATAAACTCAAGAAAGAAAGACATATTTGTAAATTTTAATTACTTCTCCAGGTCATCATAGGTATGTATAAATGGTATAGGTATGTGTAAAAGTTTAAATATATATTTTAAGTAAACTGAGAAAAAAAAACTTGTTTAAATGTTTTTCTAATTTTTCAATTTAAACTTCTTTTTTTTTTTTTTTTTAAACTCAAAAAATTTTCCGGAATTTTGACTTGGGTTCACAATCACCCCTGTTATAATAAATATATACTTAAAGTTATATTTTGATTTCTGAATTTTATAGTTACGCGGAGAAAGTTTTCAATTCGCTCAATAGTTCTTGCGATATAGTGAAATAAACAAAAAAGTAAAATTAACATTCAAGGGTCCTAACTTTCCGCTTTCCTAACCAAACTACTGAGACCACATTTCCGAAATTGCAGCTACTCCCTATGTTTTGCGGGTCCCAATGCGTCGAAAAAAAGGTATGTTTATTCAGCTAAAGTACATTTTTGTATCTTGAATTTATAACTTAAAATATCGTCTGCACTTAATACTCAAAAAATTTTCTGAGAATTATAAACTATTTTTATAAATAACACACAATATTTTATTTATTATTTTTTCATATAAAAAATTTTATAAAAAAATATATAAAAAAAAATTAAGAATTTTTAAATTCTTTTGTTTATTACGTCTTAGCCTTATTATTTTCCCAGAAACAACGCAGAACTATTAACAAAATAAACCGCATGGTTTCAGATAACTTTAGAAAGGCTAATTTGATAACATAGCACTGATGCCGTTGACGTCATTTACTGAACTTGTAAAAAAATTAACTCTAAAGAAAGTTCGATAGAGTATTAAACAGATTCATTTACAATTTTAATTATAATAATTGTTAATATTAAATTGATGCAAAAAAATCATTTTTCAAACATTTCTCCCAGACTACTTTTTTATAAATGTGATGCGTTTTTTAGAAACTTCGGCAAATCTGTCAATGATTTTTTCAACATCCAAATCATTTTCTCGGTGAATGTTTAATAATGCGAGTCCATTTAATCGTTCTTGATTTTGAGTTGCTCTAAGACAAGCTTTGAGACGTCGAAGAGTTGAAAAGAAACGTTCTGCTGTTGCTGCACTAACTGGCAGAGTTATTAAATTAATTAATCGTTTTAATCTTTTGGATTATGATTCTTGAAACAGTGAAGAGCATGATTAGATGAGAAAAAAAAAATCGATTTTTCCGACCAGGTGTATATGCCCCCATAAATATTTTTTGTAAATATTTTATTTCTTTTGTAAGCTATTAAAATAATTATTATTTTTATTTTATTTTTTCAATTTGGGGGGGGGGGCATGACACCCCCGCTGGATCCGCCACTGAAGATTTGTACCCATCGAATGATAAAAACTAGTCATATTAGAACCAGGGTTGGCAGGTTTTTGACATGTGACAGTTTAAACCGTCACGTCAAAAACCTCACTGTCAAAAATGTCAAAAACCTATATTCATATGTGAAATTTAATTAATACATAAAATTTATATATTTTTTATAAAGGATAGTGTTTCTAAATATGTTATAGAAAAAATAAATTTAAAATTTAAAAAAACACTTATATTTTGAATAGTTACCAAAATCTTGTACTTTTGAAAGCTCACATCTTTTGTAATATTATGTATTCATTTTCATGTGTTATTGAAAATCTGCAGTGATATTATTAAGAAATTTATTTATAACCAAATTTAGTGTATAGTATAGATTATACTAAAAATTAGACATTTTTAAAGATAAACATTAGTAGTTTTGTACATTAGACATCTTTTAAAGAAAAATCTTTTTAATATTCTTTTAAATCTTCTTAATAATCTTTTTAACATAAGACAATACAAATTTAAGTGCTTTCTGTTAAATACACAGAGTAGTTAGTGTCGATTTACAGTATATTCAGCCTATTCATTTACTACTATGCTGAAAATTTAGTTTATCCAAATACTTGTGAATTTCATTTTGCTGAATACTATATAGTTTTGTTGAATATCTAAATATTCAGCTGTTGAATAATTGCTTCTTGCTTTAAAGATATGCATTATTTGTATTCTTAATACAAGTGGGGGAAAAAATTAAGAGGTAAAAATTGTTTTAAAATGATAAGTGTAATAATTATAAATAAATGTAATAAACAATAGGAATTATATTTATCATTATTCCCAAATATAACTACTTTTAAATTGAAATTAACATACTGGATAATAAAGATATTCGGTATAACATTAAAAAAAAATCTATACACTTGTATCAAGTTTGTATTTATACAACATAACTTGTAAGTTCCTTATAAATATTAGTTATATGTTCCTTATATGTCAAAAATGCATAGTAATAAACTTTTAATTTTCTTAAGTATCAAAAAAAAAAAAAATTTTTTTTTTAAATATAAATATTTAAACAATTTTTGTGCAAAATTTTTCTGCACATGCATTTGAATATAAATTTCTGAGATTTTAAATCTGTTATTTTACCTTAATTTTAATTAAAAAATATTTTAAAACCTGCTGATTACCTATAGTATAATTAAATTTCAATCTAATGCATGGCAACTGTTGGTAGTTTTGAAGTTTATATATTTTCTTGGCAAACTTCAGTTTTTGACATTTTTGACGGTTTAAACCAGTATTATACCCTTGTCATGTCAAAAACCCAACCCTGATTAGAACCCTTTTTTACTGTACTGTTATGTAAAAAGTAGTTGCCAGGAATTACTACAAACCTTTTTTTTAACCTTTTGCACTACACTACAAACTACGAAAAAAAGTGACTACCGTAGTTTCACTACTTTTAGTGCACTACTTCCGACCATTGAAAATGGATTTCTGTTTTTGAAATGCTTGAAACTTGTCGACTGAAATTTCCTTTTTATGTAGTTTTGAAGAGAATGAAGTTTTTAATCGGGTAATATCATACCGTTTCAGTTTCTTGGGATAACTTTTTCAAATAAAATGAAGAATGTCTTTTTTTATAACTCCAGAACCATTTTGCGCTTTTCATCCTGAAATTTGGATAATTGCTGAGAGGAGCATATTTAGACCCCGATCCTAAAATTCGTTCGAAATTTTCAAGTTCGCTTCAGTCGTTTGAGAAATTGAATTTTCTCGTTGGTTAAGTGTTACCCTATAGACTATTCTATTTTTTTTTTAAAAAAATCATTTAATATTAAGAATTATATAACATTATAGCCATCTGAAGGGCAACAAATAATAATAACTAAGCTTTATTAATTGTATCAGTATATAACTTTCGGATTTGTGCGTGATTTCGTTCTGTACTAATTTATTTTTTTCCACCCCGTACGAAAACCGGGTATTCAGCTGGTATGATGTAAAATGTTTATTTATGTGCTTAAATATACTGAAAAATGTAATTTTATAAACACTAATTTTCTCCAATCTGCACCAAAAAGCAAATTTATTGTTCAAAACACATTTTTTTTTCTTCAAAATTATTATGCTGCTGTTCCATACCTGAGTATGGTTGGTCTTACTAATTTAGTCTTCAAATAGTTTTGAAAATCTCGGCAGTATAAGTTCGATAGTTCTTGAGAGAAAAAAAAAACCTTTAAAAATTGCTATGTTTTGAAATTTTTATTTCTCAAAAACTGCTAGAAAAATTCCTCGTTTAAAATCATATAATTTAAAGTGATGCAGAAAAAAAAATTATTAAAGGAGAAAATTGTAATGTATGCGGTTATATGTAATAAAATGCGGAAAAAGGAAAATTAACATAAAAAGAAAACTTTCGACCATTTTCTTGACTAAATTAACGAGAAGTTAAGTCTGGAGATCATATAGTTTCCCCATTAATCCGTTTTTTGTTTCCATTTTTGCTTTGAGTTACGCGCAGCTTAGTCTCATCCGGCACATTCACTCTACACATTCAATCTAATCTCGTGTCTGACTTGATGCCGTCAAACTAACAGGTAATAGAGAGTGCATTAAAGTTCCGTTGTAATTTTGCGTCACCGTCTTGAGTTTTTGAATCAATTTTAAATTCAGGTTGGTAAGATTGGTGTAAATAGATTATTCCTGATGTTCTGCCCTGAGACGCATATTCAGAATCTAAACCAAAACTTTAATTAATTCAATCCAAAATTACTTATTCCGAAAAGAGAGAAATGAATAGGTGAAGGAATAAAAACAATAACAAGCTTCCTAATACAGGAAGGAATATTGAACACTTCCGGTGTATCCCTCCACCACTTATGCTACGTTTACGAAGCGATGTGGGAAGAGGCTTAATATTTTAGGAATTTTTATTACATTGACTTGTGTTTACGCGTAAAGAGTTTACTTTAATTTCAAAAATTCTAAAATATTATTAGCCATAAATGAATTTGACAAAATTATTATTACAACATAAATAATCCCCTATTTTTGTAAAATATCGCCATCTGTTAGTTTTTGGGTAGCATGCTGGTGGAGTTGTCCATATTCGTTTACCTCTGAACTTACCGAATACTAAAGTTAAAATAAAAGAACGTATTATATTGTAAACACTACAAGCAAACTAATATTGGCTGGCTTACAAACTTAGGTATAAAAATAAATCGGAAATAGTAACTTGGAAGTTTTACGACGAATATTAATCCCTAGTGCCACCTGTCCTTAAGTTTACTCGGTCAACCAGCCATAGTGAACCTCATTGGCTGAGGGGATATCGACAACGTGTTAATGTTAAGTAACATATTATGACAACGTGTTAATGTTAAGTTGTCCATCCCCTGAGACTAACCTCATTGAGACAGGGTTCATCTCACTGAGGTGATCCAAGTTCGAATCCCTGCTGTGGCTGGTTGATGCAAATTCTGCTCCCGTCTATCACCGACCACAGTGCTGACGTGGAATATCCTCAGTGGTCGATAGAGTCCCCTTGCCGTTGGGTTAATCGGGGGAGGCTTTAATGGTTTTCCTCTCCATTTAGCGCAAATGTGATTCAGTTCCTAATAAAGTCCTTTATAAAAGCTAGTTCGTCCCAAGGCTAGATCCGGGAGTTTCCTTGGGTTCAAAAATACAGGGCTACAGAGATAAACATTGATAGTTTTAAACTCAGAATAGGTTCGGCTATTCAACGCAGGCAATAAAATAAAATAAAACTATCCATAATATTCACAAAATTTAATAAAAATGTGGTTTGCCGGTAGGGGTAAAAAAAATTTGATAACTCTGTTAAGTTGATAAAAGTTTAAAATAAATTATTTTTGCTAAAATGTAATACCCTTCAGTTAGTTAACGAATCCAAGTCCGGATTCGTGACAACTTGGATGTAAAAAATAATAAATACTTTAAAGTACTGATTACACTCAAAACTGAAACATCTATTCAAAATGAATTGGTGACTAGCAGAGCTACAATGCTTGGAAAAATCCAACCTCTTGGCTTTCGGAACCAAATGTCAAGTTTTTATGTAACTGATCTGAAAATTGATTGGTTTATAGATGAAACGATACGAAACGTCCAATCTGTAGCCAATCAGAAACATAGTTTTATGTATCTACATATACCCGTCCTCTGGGGGAATCTAGAGATCCTTGAAGAATTAGATTTAGCCTCCTGTACCCCGTCTCGTAAGAAAAACTGTGCAAACCCCTGTGAACTGTCCCTTTCAAACTCAGGGGAATTCGTTCTTGTTTATTGGATTCCCTGGAGAAAGTTAATCTAAATCTGCAGCTGGTAAACGAATATGTCTCTGTGAAAAGGACGGAGATCAGTTCCTTTCACCCTGCTACTGTATTTAATGGACGTGCTAGTTTTTCTAATGCAGGTTATTGAATACTATGTAAAAAGTAAATTCAAATCTATCATGTAAATCAACCAGTTTTTTAAAGAGACAGAATAGTATAATGCATATGATAAATTATGTAATTGTTTTATCTTAGTTTAAAGTATTTAGTTATACCTATATTTGAATTTTGTTTAAATTGTTAACTGCTTTTCTACATATGAAAATGGCACAAAATGTTAACCTGTAGAATTTTTTTTTTTGCTCTAAATTACCAATGGGCCTCCCTGGCAGAGCGGTATCGCCCGCCAAACGCTGTGCAAAGGTAGCGGGTTCGAATCCCGCTGTCACGCTGGATGTATCTTCGTGTTGTCTTTCTCTGTATTGTGCTACCTGTCCTTCTAGTTGACAAAGGATTATAAGCCTAAATTGAGCACACAAGCCTGTAAATGTATGTAATTCCAATAAAGTCAATTGCCAATATTTGAAACAATGCTCTAACACCGCATTGTTTGGTTTCTTAACAATTTGCAAAAATTAAGAATTGTTCAGTCATTTTTATCTGGACAAATTTCGTAAAATTAGAGTTTTTTTTTTTTTAAAGTTTAGTAATTTTTTAGATATTTATAATAATTTTTAGTTTAAAAAGTCCAGCTTATGCATTTTAGCAAGTCAACATGTCTAGTTATAACAAAGTTAAAGAATTAATCCAAGTTTGAAACATTCAAGCTAATCAAACCGGCCTTTTGTGGTATATTTGAGTAAATGTGATGCAAAATAAAAATTATGGTAAACTTTGACTCTTTTTACTTTATTTTTCAATATCTCACGGAAGAAGACCAAGCTTAATAAAATAAAGGCTCAAAGGGAAGATATTTTTTTTTATTTCTCGTACAACCACAAAGGATACATGGTTATTTATAAAAACGGAAGAAAAAACAAAGAGTTTCTCGTCAGGATGATCTAAACTCGACAGGGTATAAAAGAGGGAGATTTTTAAAACGAGACTAATCACTGTAAAAGTAGAATTAAAATTCTTAAAGGAAAAAAAAGAAGCCTAATTTTTTAAGAAAATTTTAAGTCGAGCAATAGCGATTAACGCTTTTTACTTTCTTCCGACTAGTAAACTGGTTTTGAAAATTTTATGTCTAGCTTTATTATAATTAAATCTGTTAACGATATTTCAGATCATACTAACTTGTCACCATTTCTCTCACTTATGAATTTATTAAAGTCTCTTAGGTGTGCTTATATGAGCTCCCTTTTAAAAAGAATTCGAAAAAGGCATATGAAGGATCATCCCTTTCCTTTTTAGAATAGAAAGATCTAGCCCCAGGAACCACCTCTGATTACAACGTAGGTTTTTATAAATTTCAACAAATTTTTATATCCCACCAATCTCAAAGACATTTTTCGCTATAAATTAAAAGTATTATAACTAATGTACGTTTTGAAAAATTAAGGACAATTCTAAGAATATAAACTTTCGACTGCTATAAAACGTTCCTGGATATCTTCCACCTCCCCCAACTTTTATTCTGGATAGATTTTTTGAGGGTGAAAAAAAGCTTCGGTTGATATCCACTAAGGTGCAATCGTTTGATTTCCCAACAGCTGAGCTTTAGTGTTAGAAGCAGCTGTACCCTTCCATGGTCTATTACACACGATAAAGTCTGCAAAAGAAAGATTTTCACGAAAAAGACTTGACTCGCAATTAAAACCAGGGGTAAAAATTAAAAAAATTCACTCACTCTTCCACTGGATCAATCACTGAAAGACGCAACTACGTTTTCACTAATCCGTTTATATGTATCTATTAGACTTCTTTTTAAAAGAAATGTTAATGAAATGAATTTAAATGTGAAATTTTAACACAAAGAATTTGAAATGTTCACAATAGAAAACTAGTCAAATTTTCCTCTCGTGACGTAAAGTTGACTGTTAATTCAGCTTAACCCACTGACGGTTCTGTACGTAAAAATTATTTTAACCTGCTGTTTTCTCGGCATAGCAAAATCGGTTTTTCTGCATAGCAAAACCTGGTTCATAAACATGCAAAGAGATTTTCCTTCATCTTACTTATGGGGCAAACATAAACATCAAACCGAAACAGTTAAGAGAATATAAATGAATATGATGACTTTTTTCAGACAATAACACTCATCAAAACACACAAATAATAATAATAAAAAAAGACAAGTCAGCATACCATTCCTTTATATCGGTTATTGGTCCGGGGGAACCAGTAATAACTATTTTATAGTGGTCCGAGTCAAATTTGATTCATCTCAACCAACGAACCACCGTTAATTTCGAGCCCTGATTGAGGTTCAATTGAAGTTCAATTACATAGCACTAGAGGTGCACAATGGGCTATTGGTGACAGTCTGGGAAACATCCCTGAGGATGATCCGAAGACATGCCATCACAATTTTGATCCTCTGCAGAGGGGATGGCACCCCGCTTCGGTAGCCCGAGTACCTGCACGCGAAGTCGAGCACTTTACGGTAGAACAGTTTAACGAGGACCTATACCGCACACCCTCGGTCCCTTTGCAGACTGATCCAAGTGGTTACCCACCCGCACACTGACCGCAGCCAGTGATGCTTGACTTCGGTGATCTGCTGGGAACCGTGTCTTAACGATCAGTCCACTGCCGGACGAACCTTGAAGCTCGTATTATAAGGATAAAAGCATCCAAAAACTAACTTATGAACACGATGAATGTCTCTCTCTGTATTAACCTTCACCAGTGCAATTATTATTATCTCTCACAGAAATTTGGAAGTTGCAGCATCTTTTATATGAACCATGATTTTCACCCGATTATTTTCCATACGATTTCACCCCGAATCACTCGTTTTTAACAAAAGAAAATGTAACGGAATGTGATTTAAAATAATGTATATTTCGTTTATGAGTATGGAAATTTTGTGTGTGATATAGATAAATGCATCTATACGTTTTGTCACACATAGTTTATAACACCATTTGCTGGTCTTGTTTGGATGTAACAGTGTTTAGGTCTGTCGCGTCTTAGCAGATTCAGGCTTTTGAGCTTCGAAAATTTGCTTTCAATAAGCAGGCTTTTTACTATTCTATATTATGTTATTCTCAACCTGGTTTTGGTTTTGATACTAAATGCAGATAGTGTCATCGTATTGGCATATACGAAACTTCAAAACGTTAAAAATAATGCAAGAGTTATAAATAATTAATTATAAATTTAGTGAGAATTATAATTTAGATAAAAGTTAATCACTTCAAAATATTTAAATTATCACAAAAAAAAAATTCTACATATTCTAAAAAAAATTTTCAATTACTGTATATATCGGTGAGTCAATTTTTCAAACCCCCCTACTTTTACGAAAATCAAGGGGTTGACTTATTCACTCGTAATAAAGTCAGATCGTTGATCGTGAAATTTCGATTTCTTTTAAATAACTAGATGTGAATAACTCTGTATCAATTTACTCATTTCAAAAAGCTATTTTTAATACACATTATTTTTGTATTTTCTTTCATCATGTTTTCTTTACATACGCAAACCTGCCAACTTTTTACGCTTTTTGAAAACATTTCTTCTAGTTGTAGCTAAGTTTATACTTTAATATATTATTCTTTCTTTTATAAATTTGATTTAAAGTTATTTTTCACACCACTACTTGTAAATGATTCGAAAGCTTAAATTAAATGCCACTTTGTACCAACCCTGTTGTTGGCAAAATTACCAAAACTTCTGTGAGCTTAAGCTCTACCACTCAATAAAATATTTAGCAAAATGCGTTGTAATAGTTGGCAACCTTGCATATGGATTTTTTTAAATTTTTTTTTTATTTTTAGTAACAATCTTAAATTACATTCAGAAAAAATATTTAGAATGAGAAAGAGATAACTTATTCAATAGTATTTTGAAATATAAAACATAATGAAAACTTTTCAAACATACCATAAAGCTACAAATTTAAAGATTCCAGAACATTATCTGTCTTGGATTCAATAACGTTATGCTTTTTTATTTGAGTACGTAGATTATACAGAGAGAACGATGTGAATTTTTTTTCAACTTGAAAATTTTTTTGTAGAGTTAATAATTTTTTATGTCATTTTAATTTCAAAAATTTTCATATTTGTTTTTTTTGCGGTCAACCTTTATACCCAATATACCAGAAATTTACTATCTCGTAATCAAAAATACCGGGTTAATATATACAACGGAGCAACTTATTCACCAGGATATGTGGTATCCAGCATCGCCAAACATTCTATTCTTAATATTTTGCGCAAACTTAGGCAATAAATTATCGTTCGATTATGTTAACCAGTTTCACTTAACTGATAATAAACTTAGTCTGAAAGATTTATACTTACTACAATGAAAAAGAAGACAGCCCTTAATAGATTACATGAAATTCTTAAGCTTCTTAGATTTAGCAGCGCCTTCACAAGCTCTTGTGTTTATGAAACTTTTTTCTTCGTAGTTATCCAGAATTCTAAGATTTTATTGAAATATTTGTTTCGTAAAATCCATAAATGTTTTTCAACTACATCGTCGTGTGACATCTATGCCGTTACGCAAGCAATTTCAAATTGATGTTAAAATGATCAGTAAAAAAAAAAAAGAAGAAGAGGAAGAAGAATCATAAGTGAAGAAAAATGAGGTGTATTTTCTTAACACGGTATAGAAATTGTTTCTTAAAAGAACTTTTTAAAAGGAATCATATTCTTGCCCCCTCTCAATAAAGCCATATTACGCTTGACCGATTCACTGAAATGGATTCGATTTCTATTGATATTATTGATCAGAAAATTCTGTTTCCTATTCCCATCTGTTTCCTAAGTCTTTTTCAATTCCCTGCCCTTTGAAAGCTATTTTGTTCTTATTTAGTGAACTTACTTTTATTTCTTTGTTCAGGATAGTTTAAAGGGAAAAAAAATGCGATTGTTTGCTAGTGATCATATATTTTTCTAATGCTTAATTAACACCGCATTGTCTGTATTAAGGCTACTAACCAGGAAATAGTGTTTATTTGGAACATCTATTAATTTAGAAAGATAAAACTTCCTTTGGGAAGAATTGAAAAAGTAAGCGGAATTCGTGCTATTGTATGTCTCAAAAGGGTGATTTATAATTTCAAAAATCAATTAAGAGACAAACAAAAGGGTATAGAAATGCTCGGTTCTCTATGTTCTGTTAAATGAAGAAGTTCTTATTTTCACCAGATTTCAGAGCTATTAATTACGTTCAGCAACAAATGGCACTTTCAACTGAAATAGTAAACTAAACTCAGTGACGCGACAGCCCAAAGAGGGCCAAAGCCTACTGTGCCCCATCTCTTTTTTTTTTTACCCTGGGCTCTGGGGAGCAGGAGCAGATGTTCCGGTTGGGTAGTTAGTCGAACTCGAAACCCCCAATGTTTAGTCCCCAAGCATGCTTGGTACTCATTTTATCGACTCACTGAAGGAATGAAGGCTAAATCAACCTTGCCCCAGCCCGGGGAGCGAACCCAGGGCCTGTCGCCCGAGAGTGCGAAGCGCTACCACTCAGTCACTGGGCGTTAACTGAAATAAAACTATAAAATAATGTTTGTAAGATAACCGCTATTTGCTTCAACAACGTGGACAAAAGTTACACGTCCATGCAAATGTTTCATTCGGAGTGATATGCAGCTGAAAACATTAGTCTATAGTTTTTCTCATCAGCTCCATTTCTTGTTGAAATTTTTAACAAATCTTGAAGCTTTTGAAAATAAATCAACTATTTTCCTTAACAGAAGGCAGAAAACTGCACGTTTCTTTTTCCTTCCATTTTCTTTTAATTATCGATCCTTTTTGGGACACCCGATAAATTGAAAAGCGAATTTGAGAAATTATTACCTTTAGTAAGCATAATAGAAAATAGTCATAATGCAGTTTACAAAATAATATTTAAAAAGAAACTTTATAAAAGCGGAAAATTTTATGAACAATTAGGCTGATGTATAACTACATCCTATCATAATACATTCTTACACATAAAATTAATGCTTTCAAAAGTCATTCAATGACTTTTTCCATTAACCACTTTTATCCCATTATTTTGAATCCATCCCTTGTTAACCAGCATTTGGTGCATTACAGCCGCATCCAGCCATTGTGTGACCAACTCTAAACCAACCAATTAAACCTTTTCAAATGAAATCGCTAAAAGCCTTCTCTGGTTTCACTACTATTCGCACGATTCGATTACCATACATCAAAAATATTTTAAATTTTGCACAATTTAAAAAATAATATTTTTAAAAAAAGCTTCAAATTTTTATCATATTTGCATAAAAAATATAAGTTAAAATTGATAATGATAAAACTATTATGACACATAGTATCGTTTGTTCATCAAAACAGTATTTTGTTCCTTTTTAAATAGTTATTTTTTAGTGAATAAAAAGTAAACACTCGTTTTGAGGTATTAAGATCAACTAACTTTTTATGAAAACTTCACAATAATGTTTCATTAAGTTTCCTCAATTTCACTAATTTTTAATTAACTAGTTTTTTTACAGAAAGTTCATATTTTTAATTTGTCTGTTCAATGTTGGTCCTTGAAGCGCATTTATATTTCGAAAATTTTCTTCTGATTCCGATTCTATTTTTATAAAATTAACAACACTTTTTTTTTTTTTTTTGAGCGTTCATGCTTTAAAACATAGGTTCCCAAAGTGGTCCAGGTGCACCCCCTGGGGTCCGTAGGAGACCACACGGGGGTCCACGCAGACGTGAAAAGAAAACAGGGGTTCACAAGTTGCAAATGGGGGTCCACGAAAAATTTTCTGGTTTTCATAATAAAGAACAAAACTTTTGGCTTGGATTTACCTTAAAAACTTTGCAAAAATTTTGAAGTCGGACACTAAAGGCGAATCGATAGTCCTGAGTGATTTTTTTTTACAGAAAAATCTATTCCATTTACAAATATAATTTCGGTGGCAGACGATGGAGTTCCTGCCATGTTCGGGTGATATCGTGGGTTTATAAGCTATCTTAAAAGAATAATACCAGGACTAATTGCAATTCACTGTGTCATCCACCGACAACACCTTGTAGCGAAAAATTTGAGTGATAGATTGCCCCAATCGCCTCAATTCATGATTAACGCAGTTAATAAAAAAAGAAGCAATGTTTTGAATACCCGTTTATTTGCACTATTGTGCGATGAAAGTGATGAAGATTTCCAACGACTACTCTTGCATACTGAAGTACGCTGGTTGTCGAAAGGTGCATGCTTATCGAGATTTTATTCACTTTTCGAATCAGTGATAGAGTGTCTGGAAACTAAAACACCAGATTTAAAAGAAAATCTGATCAAATATAAAGCGGATATTGCGTACTTAACAGATTTATTCAGAAAATTCAATGACGTTAACTTGCAGTTACAAGTGGACATCCTTAATTTAATAAAAAACAAAGGGGGTAATTTTGGCTTTTCTTGGTAAATTGAAATTAGCACCAACGAGGAACTAACTGAAGGTGGAATTTAAAAAAGGCTATCAAACATTTTGGCTGCAGGCAGAAATCCCCGAAAAATATCCTGAGCTATGGGAAATTGCGAGAAAATTTTTGATAGCGTTTCCCTCGTCATATCTTGTCGAAAGAAGTTTCAGTGCCGTTACCAACCTGCTGTTAACAAAAAAAATAGCAGATTGAACATCACAGAATGGGGAGATTTGAGATTACTTCTTACAAAACTGAAGCCAAATATTGATAATTTGCTGTCAATTCATCAAGTGCATCAGTCTCATTAAAAGTATGACTATTTTTTATTGTTGATTTACATTTCTGAGTTCATTGTTGATTTTTTGTAATAATAAATGTTTATAATTTTGTATAACCACAAGTATTATTTTAATAAATAGGACACAAGAAAATGTGCTACTTTTTCTCCCTTCTTAGCACCCCCAATTTAGGGCGATATTTCTTAGGAGTTTTGGGAATACAGTAGAAATGTAGCAGCAGGGGGTCTACCGAAAATAGTAAAACTTTGAAAGTGGTCCACGAGAAAAAAAAGTTTGGGAACCTCTGCTTTAAAAGATATTACGTTGATTAATTTTCTAAAATTCAAAAATTTGAAAGAATTATAAGGATTTATACTGATTTGTCTGCACTGATTATTCTCGAACACTAATTCTATTACCAATACTAATTATTTTACAGATAAACTCAATAGAATTTAATACTAACTAGGAGGCTTCGCCCCCTGCTCGCTTGCGCTCGCCAACCCCCGGAAGTGCTTTCGCAGCTCATTTCGGATTGCTTCGCAATCCAATGCTCCCTTTGCTCGCTCATTGGATACGTTCTTAACGTCTAGCTTTTGAATACTTTTTTGAATACTGAAGTTCCGAAAATTTTTCACTGTAGAAAATTCTAAACCTGTACATTTCAACATAAATTTAGAATTGCAAACAGTTCACATATTTTGCTTAATCACACTATTCTAAATTTCAGTTGTTGAGAAAAGTAACTGTTGTAAGTTTTGTTTTAAAGTCTTTCCCACCAGAGGGCTAAAGCCATGTGTTGTAAAACAATATGAAATAGTAGTCTGCCACTGAACGCCGGATGTAAAGCATTGGCTTCGATGAAGATAATTTTGTATTTTTAATTCTGTGAAGGGCGCCACCCTAATAATATGGAATTTGTAAAATAAATGTATATATTTTTGATTGTTGATGAAGTCCATCATTTTGCGTTTTCATCAGTGTTCAGAAGTAGAACAACTATAAGTTTTTTATTTTATCACAAAAATATGAAATGTGTAAAAAACAAAGAAAAGAGTAAGAAAATGAGTATAGTCATAGAAAAAGTTAAAATTATAATATAGTATTTGTCAGTTAAAATAAAACTTTTTGTTTAAGTCATTGTTAACAATTCAAATTTCTCCGAGGCAATTCTAAATCTTAATTTTCTAAATGTCAGTATTCAGACACACAACAGAAGTTTAATAAGGAAGTTAAACGACTGTTTCCATTATTAAATTCAGTGTCAACAATTCAAATTTTTCTTAGGCAACTCTTAACCTCTAAATACTATTTTTTTTCTGTTCACATTTCTAAATGTCAGTATTCAACCACAAAACAACTTAAAGTCCTCAAATTTAGCATGAAATTGTAAAATGTAATGAAAGAGGGTCATAGCAATTATGTAAGTAGAAGTAAAGTTAGTACTGTAAAATTAAAACAATATTTTTAATCACTGAGCCAAGTTCTTCAAGAAGCAGTTGCAGAAGTAGCTGGATAGAAGTTTTTTTATTTAAAACTTTTATAGAATTTCTTTAAAAACACAATTGTTAATCTGGGCACTTGGCGATACAACACTTATAGAATTGAAGGATTTGTTACGTCAAGCGCTCAGGTATCATAATTTTGATCTAGTTGCGCTTCTATGTCGTTTTGATTTATGTTACTAAGTTAAGTTTCAAAAAATTCTATGGCTGGCAACAGCATTTATATTTTTTTAAGTTGTTTATTTTTATTTCTTTTAGAATTCGCTCTTTTTTTAGCGAAATGTTTTTTAACCTAACAGAATTCTTTGCCGATTGTTCTCTGTAAATGTGAAGAAAATAAAGTAAATATTTAAGTGTTGTGAAAGGAATCCTATTTAGTTGTACAAAGTACTTCCTTAAAAATGAAAACTGTTGCCACCAGCGGAAAAGAAATACAGCCAAAATTTGGGAGCCACGTAAGAGAATTATATATATTAGATTTTTTTGAGTTTACCTGTAAAATTTATTTTCTAGCTTTGCCCTATCTATATATTTGAAAGTAACCTCCTAATTTCGGTTTTACTTCAATGATATGATGGGTAATAAAATTCTCACCAGTGCATTTTTTTTAAACACCATTTGTATATTTTCTTTATCTTTATTTATTTATTTATTTGCTTTAAAAGTTTAATTTTTATATAGGGTGCTTCACCCCTCACTGAGAAAAAAGTATGGTCAAAACTACTAGAATATGGTAAAATTTACAGCGTTTCTGGCTCTTTGGGAACACAAAAAAGCTTTGTAATTTGAAGTGTTTTGGTAATCATTTTGGTAAAATTAACAATAATGGATTTATATTATATGTTAAGTAAACGAGGCAAAATTTAGTAATTTTATCATGATACCTTAGAACATAGCTTAAAAACCATTTATTCTTTTAAGTTTACTTCTCTGTTACGAGTGTGTGGTAATAAGAACTCTAATTTAGAAAACCGTAAGATCTGGTAAACCGTTAGTATATGAACTGAAAAATTGCCAAAGTTTAAACACCATATACTTTTGGTTTTTATTGATAGAATTGGTATTTTGTTACCAGAAATGTCATTACCGTAGGGTAGTTTTAGCAGAACTTTTTTCTATGAGTACCAATTTTTAAAAAAATCAGCAAATGACAAGAACAACATTGGCAGAAATTTTTAGAAACATAATACACAATATTTTTAAGTGATTCTCTTCTTTACTGTAACAAAACCTCAACGTTTCAGGAATTTTTAAGCAATTTACAGCAACTTTTTGGCGTTAATTCGTTTCAATCCATTTCTTAGAAAATAATTCATTTTTTAAATACTAGAAATGATTGAAGACTTTAGCACCAGGCATTTTTGTACAGTTATCTATCTTATTTCTGTTCGTTTGAATTTTTTTTTATTTTCTTAACATTATGCATTTTTAAAAATTCGTGAAATCATAAATCATATTTAATAATCAGTTTTCTCTTTGAGAAAAAAAATCATGACTTTGAACATGTCACATTTCTAACGAAATCTAACAAATCAATCTTTTTAACGGATTTCTCACTTTAAAGTTGCCCTCAGCCTTAAATATTGAAGAGCCTTGCAACTTCAGAGAAAAGGAGACAGTAATGAAGCGTAATAATTCCCACTCATCAAATTAATCCGGTTTATAAACTTAGTCAGCCACCCATGCATTTTCTAATGGGGTCGAATCCGCCCCTTATAATCTAACTCTCGTTGAAGAAAAGTGCTTATAGACAATGCCTCATCTGGTATGGTAGGTTTATCCCCACATTTCTTCAAGTGCAAAAGGCTGAAAGAATTTTAAGAGGGGTCTTTCTCCCACAAATTCGATCGATTTCTTGTGGGGAGTGGGGTGTTAAGAGCATACAAGGGGTTCCGAAACGTTTCGAACATATTGATGAGACAACGAATGAAGACGACTGTATTAAAAATGAATATTAAATGCATTTTTGATCAATATGTTTTTGGGGTGATGAAGATGAAACAGGGTGGTTTCCCAGCAAAAAACGAAAGGATGGTGTGTGATTTAGAACATCTGTTACAAAGTTTACTTTGATCTCATTCTTTCAGAATTATTGTAGAAACTCTTTAAGAACTTGTTAGAACAAACTAAAGGAGGCAATTATTTTCGCAGCGTATGCTTTTAACGAGAGATTTATTCATTAAAAAGGGAAACATCTTTTTTGTTTTAAATTTTTTTTTGAGTAAAATCTTAATTTGAACCTATAGCAAAAAATAGATGAAGATTTTGAAAGGGAACAGCATGCCCTCGAATTTGCATTTAAGGTCCTGAAATGATGAAAGTATGATAAGATTTTTTCTAAAAAGAAATCCCATTAAGCCTTATTTCATTCTTAATAATGTTATCTGAGGTGTTTTTGAATACTACCTGATTCAAATCATGACATTTTAAATGATGTAAGAACAATGAAACTTCACGAGAATGAGCAGATAGACTGATCAATAGTATAAGATAGGCTCTAAAGAACACCAAATGATTTTTTTTACAACTTAAAAATCCAAAAGGCAGTTTTGCTACAATTTTATATTTTCATTTGCAGTATAGTTCGTTAAATTTATTCATAACGATTAACTTGACCGATATGAATTCTTTTCATTTTAAGCTTATCTAAATCCAGTTTTTGAAATTAATAAAATATTTGAAATTATAAGTATTTGAAATTATAAATATTTGAAATTATAAATATTTGAAATTATAAATATTTGAAATTATAAATATTTCATAAGATATCTTTTCATTTTTTTTAAGAATTATTCAAATGAGGATAGATAAATTTTTAAAAAAAATAATATATGGGTTTGGCAGTATTCAAATGTTTATGTGTGTTACATTACATAATCACATTTTCTTTCTTTTTCCCTTTTTTTTTAGTTCGTGCATATTTTTATATTTTAAATTTAAAATCTTCTCCGAATCGGTGAGCTCCTTAATATATTTAAGATTAAGTTTGAATGTTGGGTTATTAAAAATAATTTAGGCGAAATGAACAACAGAGAGAAGTGAACAGAGTCCTCTATAAGTATTTAAAATTGTAATTAAGTTTATAAGAATGTTTTAAACGTCATTTGCGATTTTTACGTAAAATTCACCTTTTTGGGAATTGTAATATTTTCACTTTTGTTACAATCAGGAATAATTTTTACTGAGTTATGTTCAATTAGTTATAGCAATTGCAGAAATGTAGCTTGTTTTGGTACCATACATACTTTTCAATTTGCATGTACATATTTATAGTAATTTAATTAAAATAAAATTTTGAATTAGTGTTAACATTTAATTAATAATCAATTAATTCATATTAAATTCTAAATAAGGAAAGAGGGTAAGAAAAAAATACATAAAGAGCCTCAAGAAAATTTGCTATTTCACATACACTTGGTTAAGTGGCCTCTTGAATGTCCACTTTTTAATGGCGATTAGCAAAATATCATTTTCTTGGATTCTCTTAAAATATTTTATTATATTTGCAATTTTTGAAACTAGAAACTTATCAAAACTGTAGTGGATCAGGGGTTAGATTGCTCACCTTAAAATGAGGTGAGCTGGGTTCGATTCCCGGCGATGACTGGTCGATTCAAATTCCGCACCCGACTTGCACCGACCACAGCGCAGACGTAAAATATTCTCAGTAACGGATATTTTACGTTGTAAATGGATTATGGGTTAGAGTCCCTTTGCCATCATGCCAACCATGGGTGTTTTTTATGGTTTTCCTCTCCATGTAACGCAAATGGGGGTCAGTTTCATCGAAAAGTCCTCCACGAAAGCAAATTTCTCCTTATACTTGACCCAGGAGTTCCCTTGTTTATTGGATTAGGTTCAAATTTGTAAAGCTACGGAGTTAAACATTGGTAGACGTAAATCCAAAATTGGGTCGACGGTTCACCTACTGTTATAAAATAAATTAAAAAAACTTGATAATGCATGTAAAATCATTACTTGAAATGATTGAAAACACTGCTTGCTTAGCAACTTATCAATTTTAAATGTCGAAATTTGGTTTTCAATTATTTTCGTATTCGAAATTATTATGCTAGCAAATTTATTTAAATTTTTAATCATCTGTTTTTGATTAAGAAACAGTAACGTTGAAAAAATAAATTTTAAAGGTTAATTTGCTGAGAGTGTTTTGCACATCCAAATTTCAATATTCTGTTTACCTAAAGATAAAGGAATGAACTTAGTAATTAATATTTTCGAATAAGTTTTCACTTGACTTTGTTTCTTGAAATACATTCCTGGAAAAAGCTTTTTCAATTAAACTAATTCTTTCAAAGTCTTATCAAGGAATAACAGCGAATATTAATGATAATTAACAGAGAATCGGTAACGATAACACTGAGAAGCAATTTTTTTTCTGATGCATGATATTTTCAACTTCTTATAGATACTTTCATATCGCTGATTTCAAATGTGTGATGGGTATTGTCTCTCTAAGCTATAGTTCTTTTTTAATAACATTTTCAGTCTATTTTTTGTCGAAATTAATAAGTTCTAAAATGTTATATATCGCATTGGGTCGCATAAATGTTGTGACAAACGTCTAGGGAAGTTAAGGCACTACATTAGGATTAAAACTGCATATGTAGTCATACGCCTCTAGAGGCTCCTTACCTATTTTGAGCTATTTCTTCATGCACTTTTGAACAACTCATAATATGGAGGAACACCTAACCACGTACGATTACGTTTCCGGGCATAGATTCTTATGCAATTTTAATCTTGATGATGTGCCCTAACTCGCTTAGAAGTTTGTCGCAGCATTAGCGCCACTCCCTGTAAATATTTAACATTTTAAAGCTGCAGAATTTAACAAAAATAAACTAAAAATAGAATTTCTTTTTTAAAAAATTTTAGATTTGAAATCTCCACACCCGAGTTAGGCATGGTCTAGTATTTGTAAAAATGCAAAAATAGAGACGACAAATAAACAAACGGTTTATGATATGGTTCAATTTTCATCCCCCAACCAATACGCTGCAAAAATAAATAAATATCCCGTTATTAAATATACATCACAGTAATCAGGTATTTCACAGGACACGTTTACACCGTAATAAATTTCTACACAGTTCATACCTAATATATATCGCCATTGACAGCTACAACTTCATACTTTCTTCTAAGACAAATAGAGTGGAAGATCTCCTTCCTCCTTAAGTCATTTTCCACCCCCATGGATGCAGCTGAGATCCCGGAAAGAAGAAGGAGAAGATTGGGAGTGGGTTTAAGATTCTTCTTCTTCACCCCCAACAATCCCCCCTCATCGATCTGATCAAAAGGAATATGAGAGTTAAGAAGGATATAAGAAAGAGGAGTGTCCCCCCCCCCTTTTTTTTGTCTTAAGCAGTTGTAGTAGTTTCGTTGAGAAGTTGCTTTGTGTCAGTACGTGATGAATTTTTCCCACGCGTGGACTAAAAAGCAAAAATCACTTCTTTGGGATTTAATATACGTTTGAAAGGGAATTTCTTTACGATTGTTTTTCTGTAGTTTTAAAACAAATGCCATTTACTTGTCACAGAAAAGAAATACAGCACTCATACGTTCACTAAAGAAAAAAAATATTCTGGAAGTTTACGGGGAAAATATATCTAACAATCAAGGTAACCAATACTTTTTACTATATCTACCGTAGAAAGAAACAGAAGATTGGACATAAAATGAGTGATCAAATGTGCTCTCAGATCGGAATTCGAACCTGTGACGTCAGTTTCAGAAGCAGGCACTCTATCCTCTAGAACAGTGGTTCCAAAATGGTGTATCTCGGAACCCTTGAGTAAAAGAGGTTCCGCGATACACCTCTGATTAGATTTAGATCCAACCTATAGTTCATAATTTAATTAATCTTACGGTCGGTTTTATGAAATTGTTTCAAGTAAAATGCCTATGAAATATAAATGTTATCTTTCAAAAGAAAATATAGAAATTCTTTCTACAATATCTTCAACAACAATTTTACTTCATTTTCTATAAAAATAAATTATACCAATGCAATTCTGGTTCCGCAACGACTTTGAATGAATTCAACTATGGTTTAACAGATAACTTTTACACTAAGGAAAACAATTTTCTTTCAATTACAATTTTACGAGTTAAATCCGGGTAAACTTTCTAGTTACTATAAAAAAAAAAGCGCATAAAGCTTACACCGAACAGATTTTAACAATGCTACAAGAAATTAGCTTTTGCGAATCATTGCTTAGGAGAAGCTAATAGATTCGCTATGCACTGATAAAATTTTTTTTTGAATGTTTTGAATACCGTTCAAATTCGCTAAAATGCAGATTGGTTAAAACGAACTAAATGGTAAAAAAATTACGCTAATTATCCTTTAGTTTTGTGATTACAATATATATATGTATATATATATATAGATGTATGCATTAAAAAGTAAAGATACAGATTAGAAAAAGATATCTGGGACACAAAATGAAAATTACAAATAGAAAGCTTACAAATATGTTTCAACTAACAGAATTACTTTGTAAATGTAATATAAAATTAGTTTCCCTGCACAATTCCTATTTCTCATCCACTAAAGCATAAAAAACAATTTATAAAGCGTTCCTTTCAAAAACGCAATCGAAATGGCATTAATTTTTTTTCTATTCTATCTTGTCGATGTCAAACGTTCCATCCGTCCCATAATTTGATTGTCCAACCCCCTGCCCTATTCTTCCGTCTTTTACGCGATGCCCCCTTTTACCATAGCATTCGAAAAGAGGGTATGATCATGAATCACATGGCACTTTCCAAGAATTTAAGGAAAAAAAAGGAACGTTACAGAAGGAAACACACGCTTTTAGATGATTTCCTATATCAAAAGAGCTTTAAGGGCTTTATAAACTTATTTTTACTTTCGGGCACTTTTTTTTTCTTCTTACTCTTTTGCTTTTAAAATTTTCCCGGGTATATGATGATTATGAATTTGTCATTTCTAGTTCCTATATTTCGCAAAATCCCTTTATAAATTTATTTTTCGAGAATACGACCACTATAAAGCCATTAAATAGACAAATAATAACTTTTTTTCCTTAAAATATGTGAGTTGAAAATTGGAAATAGTGCGTTGTTTGACAAAAGTGGCATTTTGGAGTTACAAATAATGCGAAACAATACATGAAAAAACATAAACAAAAAATAGTTCGTAGCAGTACCCATTTTCTTAAATCCTTTGATGCAAAATTTTTATTAAACATATTTTTCATACTGTTTTGTATTAATTTAGGTCGAAATAAGTGGAAAATATCATATTTAGTATTTTAATAATTTAGGGTAATGAAATACATGGTGTCTTTTTTTGCATTAAAAATAAAATCTTTCAAACACAGCTTACTTTCAGACAATAATTTATCAAATTTGCACTTAATCGCTGTTAATTAGATCTAAGTTATTATCATTGAAATTTCTTTATTTTACAAATCAATTATTGATAAATTGTTTGAATATGAATGAAAAAAAATTTAAAACTACTTTCTTGGACTTCCAAACAATAATTTTTCAAATTTGTACCTATTTGCTGTTAATTAGAACTAAGTTATTCATCATTGACATTTCTTTATTTTACAGATCAATTATTGATAAATTGTTTGAATATGAATAAAAAAAAATTCAAACTATTTTTTTAGGACTTCCAAACAATAATTTTTTAAATTTGCACATACTTGCAGTTATTTAAATCTATGCAAGGAGGAAAAAATTCTGTCAAAATCACCATGCTTATACGGTAAAGGCATTTCTGGTGAAAAAAACCCCACAATTCTAAGAATTAAACCAAAATATACGTTATTTAAACTATTCACATGGTAATTTTAACGTTCGCTGTTGTTACTGTTTACCGAAAATTCTGCTTTTCAAAATTATAATTCTTATTACAATACATTTAGTAACAAATACAAATCTCAAAAGTAAGTGTAACCAAATAAATAGTTTTTATGCCATACTCTAAAGTATCACGCCAAAATTACCAAAATGACTTTCAGAACAATCAATTATTTTAGCATTTATTCGTATTATTTTATCATTATTCATTTATTTATAAATTTCCTTAATTCACAAAATCAGTTCATGATATATGTTTAAAAGAAATTTTTTTTCAAACTACTTTTTTGGATTTTATATTTCAGTACAAATATAATTACGATAATCCAACTTATTTTTTTAATACCTCTAAGACTGTTTTCCATAATTAAAAAATACCAAAATATATTTTTGCTTGTAATTAGAGAGTCAGGTAAAAAGATATATAAAAGGAAGAGTGGTGTCCCATCTGCGTCAAAGGGTTAAGAAGATAGAAAATTAATCGATCCTAATCATATCTTCCGTTCTGAGTACTAAAAAGTGTGTAGCTAATAATGAAATGCGAAGAAAAGCAAACTTTTCCTGCTTTGTTCTTCATATAGCACATATCTAAGCGTTTAATCAAATTATGATACAATTAAGCTAAAGGCAAATTTAATTTGCTCAATAACAAACAATGGCTTTCAAAACGTTATCCTAAAATATTCATTTACGATGATTTTACCTTAACAATGCACAGTGGGTCAGCATCCAAGGTTTCGTGGCCAGAATTAGTATTTCGATAAAATTTGTTTCAAAACTTGCGGGTTTTTATTTAGGGGTTTTTATATGCAGGTAAATTGAATTCATAGTTGAAATACTCTAAAAAATACCCAAAAAAACAAAATGACGGCTGAAATATGGCTACCAAAATTTAAAAAGAATAATATAGTACGTTTAAATAATTAAGTATAGCAATGAAAATGTAATAATTTTCGGAATTTTATATTAAAAATGAAAAGCAAATTATATTTCCGAAGTAATATTACAAAATAACGCGAATTAATTACAAAATAACACGAAAACATGAAGAAAAAAAAACATAATTTTTGTTTTTCGGTATATTTAGTCCACCATTGCAATACGGGCAAAATGGGGCAGGTTTTTTCGAAAGAAGAAACATCAAAGAAGACAACAAAAAAAGTTTAGCTAATTACCTCGCGGAACTTTTTGGAACTAAGTTTCGAAAGTCATTCAAACATTGCAAAATGTCAAATGATAAGATATAAACTATAAGTTTGTCAAGAGCATTAACTAATCCAACAAATTGAAAAATTGTACTATAACTTCAGACTAATTACTCTGATAAAAATGTAACAGTAAGGTGAAATTTCCGTATATATTTCTGAAGTAAAAATTTAAAAGTTACATTTAAAAAAAAAATTTTTAAACGTATTTTTCATTACACTGTACTCTCGTCAGTCCAAAAAGTAAATTATAACGTTTGGAATGATTATGAATATTTAATTTGGGCTATATTAAAACTGCCTACACATATTTTAGTTGAAAATTTAATTTTTGACTTTTGGCCAAAGATCATGGTCTTCTGGAACACAGTGCAGCGGTGAAATAAAATAACTAGTGTCTGTAGTATTTGACTGTAAGTGAATAGTGAATAGTTACATTAAAGTGTCAGTTTAGGTAATTTTCGATAGGGTGACAAAAAAGGCAAAAATAACTTCTAAAAAGAAGAAATACCTTTTCCAGATAATAATAAAAAATAGTAAATTTATTATACACGGAGAAAAAATTTTGGTAAAATTACCGTTACTGAATGGTAATGACATATCTGATAGAAAAAAAAAACATAATCCTGGTATTAAAAACCAAAATATACCGTATTTTATTCATTTGGGGATTTTTCCATTTATATAGTAGCGGTTTACCAGAAATTTTGGTTTTCAAAATTATAGCCGTTATTACCACTCCTTTTGCATAAAATACAAAACTGAAAAGCAAATTGAACTGAATAAATGATATGAAGCCATTCTCTAAGGTATCATGATTTTACCGAAATTTACCAAATTTTGTCACATATTACAAAATCACATTTCATGGTTAATTTTACCAAAATCATTTCCAAAGCACGTCGGTAAAAATAAGCAAGCTTTTTCTTATTCACATTGAGCCGGAAATACGGTAAATTTTATCATATTCTGGTTGTTTTGAAAATACTTCTTTCTCAATGTAGTTCGCATGAGCCAGAATTCCAATGTTTAATAATAAGAATTTACGTACCAAATATAAAACATGTTCGTAACTATAACAAACACTATGCATTTTTAGAAGCCTTGTAGAAAAAGTCGAAAACTGCTTTATTGCTCGATGAAACCTATATCGCCTTTTATTTCCTCTCAGTTTCATTGAGAAATCTAGTTGTTTTTAACGTTTTTTTCTCATTCTCTTCGTAAGAGATCGACAAGCTTAGAAAGCATTTTTATCTTTCTTGCTTAAATATTAATTTCATCCATGATGGAAAATTTTCTCCAAGTGGTTAAGGTACTTAGCTGTCGTTGTGATTAACTGGGGTTCTTTCCCTGTCGGCAGCTGGAAGTCTACCCACATTCAGATCGATGTGATCAGCTTTTCTAAGATGCTAAGGCGGCCGGAGCGCAATCTTTACCACTTTACAACGATCATGCCGTTAGTCGCGTAATTATGGAGACTTAACGTAATTATGGCACTTGTCGAACACGCAGTTATACCAGCATAAAAAAAAGACATTTTGTAATAATTATTAAAAATTAAAATTTTAGTTTAAAAAATTTCTTCAAAATCAATCAAATGTATTCAAACAAATATAAAGTATTATTCTGAATCTATCAATCAGGTTTTTCAATATTTAGACATTCCAGAAAAACAGCCGCAATAAAACACTTCTTAAAACAGCTTAAAAATCAAATTAATTTTAATAATGATGCATTTGAGAGTTATACATATTCGACTCATTAACATTGTAATAGCTGTTTTTAACGTTTCGCCAAAGAAATCTTAATAAATCAATATAATAATAGTGCATATTTTTAACTGACAAAACAGCAACGGGATGTGGGGGGGAGGGGGAGAGATTAGAAGGGGACTTTTCCATCTACACAAAGCGGTATTTTCCAGAAGCGTGATTCTTAAGAATTAATTCGCCTTCCCCCCACTTGAAATTGAAATTATGATTTTCTGTTGGGTCCTCATCTTAAAGCTGGACTGCACTGAGGAAATATAGCTGAGTCCCACCGCATTTGCACAAGCTAAAAAGAACCAGTGGTTTTAGGTCGATTATAGAAATGCCTTTTAACTTTTCAGATTGTGATTCCTACTTAGGGGGAAAAAATATCGTTTTTATGTTGTTTTAAATTGAGTTTTAATGTAACCTAACCACAAGAAAAAAAAATTCAAAAATTTAATTAATCAAAAAATTAAGAAGTATTAGTTTTTAAAAATGTAAGAAATTGACTTGAAAAGCAATTTTAAAGTTGATCGATGATTTTAATCACACGTTGATTGCGATGAAACTTGATACCTCAATTTTGATTTTTTTTTATTCCTGATTAAAATAATAGCATTAAAAAAAGTCTACATCATAATACATAATAATAAAGAACCTACATCATAATACCGAAAATACATTATTGAACCGCGAAGTCATAATCAAAAACAAGATCATAACGTATATAAAATATATATATATATTTCTCAATCAGACATAATTTATAGCATCGCGTGTTCTGCTTGCGTTTGATTTTATTCTAATTCATACATAGTTCACAACTGTATTATAAATTTATAAACATAATTTCATAGTGGTTTTAAAAAAATAAGTGCAACTTTTTACACCGCAAACTTCAAGTAGATTTAATTATATTTTAGCATTAAGAAAATAAATAAAATTAAATTTTTGTATTCAGCTATTTATATAAGTTTAACTACCTTCACTAAGACAGCTCATCTATTAATAATAAAAGAAAAGAGTTAAAGAGGTTCCGAGAGTTAGGATGTTTTTTTTAACCAGTAACCTTGATACAGTTAGATCTAATCAATAATCCATAATTTATTTCATGTTTCAGTTGCCCTTATGAACTTATTTAAAGTAAGATGCCGATAAAAAAAAGAAATGGATCATTTTTTTAATAAATATAATATTTCTAATAACAAAGTATTGAATAAATTATGAAAAGCATGCACTTATAAAAACTTTCATTATTATTTCTCATCGCGTTATTCATATAAAAATAAAATAATCAGATTTGTTAATCAAGAAATATGTTTTCCTAATAACGGTTTACAACGTTTATTACAGTTCTTTTTAATTTTGATTGAAAAAAAAACCGAATTCTGCTTATTTTGTTCATTTTCAGTTGCAAGCATATATTATACCAAAAGCAAATTTAGTATAACTATATAACTTTGAATTTTAAAGTCGGACATCAAAAAATAACTCATGTTTATTCCTCATTCAACATGTTTGTAATTGTCTTTGTTTACTTTATCTATATCGTTGAGAGTTGCGTGGAAGAAGTTAATTTAGGGTTCCATTGTCGAAAAAAATTTAAAACAGCAGCATTCCGCTTTTCAGCTATTTATGGAAGTTCGTAATATATCAAGCAAATAAATAGTAATAAACGAATGCTATGTTAAGCAAATAAATAATTTAAACGAATGCTTCGTAATCAGCTCTCAGTGAAACTAATAGCTTCTCATCTTATAACCCCATAACAGCAGCAGTTACAGTTTCGTGTAAGGTTTTCCAGCATTTTGAGACTTTTTGAAGTGGATCGTTTCTGCTTGATCTTTTGCAGCGCGAGGCAGTGTCTTGTGAACAGACTTATTAAGGCTTTCGGGAGATGCCCCTCGCATTTTCCGGCGGCACGCTTCAAAGGACAAACACTGTAGTTGCCCAACAAATTTGAGAAGCATTAGAAACAGTTGAAGGAATCATTTCTGCATATGTAACATCGCTCATTAGCAAAGCTTGACGCAGAGCCCTCCCGTTGAGAGTTGACAAAGCAAAGAATTTGAAAAATCGTTTCCACTTTTGGATAAATATTTAAAAAAGGACGGCATAATACAGAAATTTTTTTTCACTTCTTAATACTTTTACATTTATTTTCTTCCTTTGAGTTCGTAATTTTGTAAAAAATATTTTTCTGTAAAATTATTTTAAGTCTGCATATTATGCATGTTAAATTCTGTTTACATTACTTTTTTTTCATTTCTGAAGTAGAAAGCAGCAAATTAAGGTATTTTTAAAATTTTTATTAATTTTTTCTTATATCATTTTGTTTAACTGCAGTTGAATGGTTTAAACTTTTTAGAAACTTCATCGCATAGTGAAACACATATAATAGTTTTTTTCGCTTCATTTTTTTAATAAAAATATGAATATTTTATTTTGAATTTTGAATATTTCCATTTGTATAAAAATCATTATTTTTTGGCATAGTAAGAAAAAACTTTCAATTAAATAAGCAAAATAAATTCAATTAATGTTTGACATATAAACATAAAAAATGGATAAACTTTTTATGGTAAATTATATTCACAAAGGTATTTAGTACAAAGTTAAAAACTAATTTTTTTGCGTTTCTTCGGAATACCCAGTCCTTAAATTGTGGTTTGAAGCAAATTAATATGTATTATAATTCAGATTATTTAGTATATTAATAAGGAAATTAAAACAATAAATGCAGTAGCTAAGCTTCTGAAATGAAGTTTTGCTTTATTTATGAAATATACTAAAAGTAATTTACTCCTTGATAATATTTTTGTTTCATCTTTTTATCAAAACAAATAAATATAATTTACCATTTATCAAACATATATAATTTCTTTCTTAATGTTCGTGAAAGTTTAAAAATTATGAGAATAAGTACAATTTCATTCTGGGATATTGCGTTGAATGATAGATTCTGCCTTTTGAAAAAGCAATTAACAGATTTCATTTTTTAAAAGTAGTTTTTAATTAATAAACTCTAATGGATTTACAGTAATTTTCTTTAAAACTTAATTATTTTTTAAAGGGTGTATTTTGATTTTAAAAATGTAGAAATCATATGATCAAGAAGTTTATATTTTCTATTTATGAGAATTTACACACCATCAAAATATGACTTTTAGGAACTTGGGAAACAATAAGTAAAGTGAAAAATCAATCTTACGATAAACCTTAATCTTAAGTCCTAAATATTGATCAAAGTAATTCGAAAACAGCAATTGGTTAATTGAAGTATTTATGGGGATATTACATTTTAACTAATCGTTTTAGGAAAAGTTCGTGCAGCTTATAATGAGGATAAAAAATATTAAATGATGATTCAAACATATTTTTTAATGATTTGACACTTAAGGGAAGAAAGATTCTTAAAAGAATTCAAAAATATTTATTACAAAAATATTACAATATTTTATTTTTGAAAAGAAATAAAAATAAATTTTAAAAAATGAAGCTTTTTTAAATTATAAATAAATTAAATATTCAACAAGAATTATATTTTAGATTTATTTTACGGATCATAAGTACTTTGCGAAAATCTATACGTTTCATTATATAGTCGTGTACAGTAAAAGAACTTAATAAATTAATATGCTATTTTCGAGACTTATTTTACGGAATCTAAGCAATTCGTGAAAATCTATAAGTGCAATTAGTCGTGCACAAAAAAAAACATAAATAAATGAATATTTTTCAAGTATTATATTTTCGTGATTTATTTTATGAAATCATAAGCACTTCATAAAAATTTAAGAGTATAAGTAGTCATGCACAATAACAAAAATTAAATAATTTAATATTCTACAAGAACTATATTTTCGAGATTTATTTTGCGGATTAAGCACTTCATAAAAATCTAAGTGCAAGTAGTCTGCAATAAAAGATTTTTTGTTTTACAAGCGCAGCTTGAAAATCTATGGCAAGTAATGTGATAAAATTCTATACGATGCATAACTCTTACAATTTAAAAGTAAGAACCATTCATCAAGATTCTTACTGTTATTATATTGTGGTAACTAAGTTCCCAATTTTTTTTTATTTTAAATTTTAATATCCTTATGTCATTAAATTTTATGGCATAAGGTTTCAGAGCATTCTAAAGATGAACAACAATTCACAGGATGTTCAACAGGATGTTCAACAATTTTTTTTCCGTTTGAATTCATTTTTGTTAATTTTCAGATCATTCTGATCATAGCTGAAGGAATCGCTAGTGATTTAATATGTTAAATTTAAATATGGAAATTTTGTCCTCAAAGACGATTCATTCTGGCTGTCCGATTGAGTTCGATGAAAGGCGATTAAGCCAACTTTTACTCAAAAATTCTCACCAAACGACATGGGAACTAGCAGAGAAAATGTTATACTCTCACTCTTTAAACTTCTAAAAAAATTTCAACAAAACGAACGGTGGGAACTTAGTTGCGTACCCAATATATTTCTGATATTTATATAAATATCTATACACCCTTATTTCTGCATGAAGAATTTATTCTAATATACACAATATATTTTTTAATATTCAAGCCTTTATCACATTAATCGCTTTACTATTTTGAATTAAGTCTTAACTGTGTATCGTTCGATTTTTACTCATTCAACGAGCTTTAATTAGCGATCAAATAAGCTATTCCATTTAAGTAGGTAAATTTCCTTTTCTGTTTTCTCGTTTTAATCAGTATTTCCTTTTGAAAGAGTTTTCTGTGAATCAAATATAAAATCAGAAAAATGTAATCTTGCTATTATTGGCATTCTTTTTTTTTCGTTACTTTAATAATAACGGATTTTTGAAAACGGAAATAGTACTCGCGAGGGAAAAATAATTACCACAAATCACAAATATCAAACCATTCACTCAACTCAACCCTGGAGGTTTACCAATCCTATTTTGTAATTATGTTTTCGGCCACAACTTTCTACTACATTGCCGTGGCATCATCAAGGGAGCCATAAAAGTTGTTGCCACCAACCATGGAAGAAAAACACCAACTAAGAATCAAAAGATGGAAAGGGAAATACATTCACTCATTGTAAGAGAGTATTGGAACATTAAATATCCGTTAGTATCAAACGTGAGTATAAAGGAGAAAAAAAAGTATCCATGATTTTTATTAAAAATGGGACTTCATGGGTTATGGGGTGAATTCTGATTAGAATATATTTGTGGAGAATTTTTATGAGAGGATATGTTTTTATTCATGTCGAAGAAATAGCTTATGGGTTCGTATGTGTGAGACTTGAATATCATAGAAATACGGAGTAACTAAAAATTAAAAAAAATTCCTTATAAAACACGAAAACGGATTAGTTTTGTGTGGTATCAATATTTTAATATTTCGATATATCGATAGAAAATATTTATATTTCACGATGTATTAGCAATTTAACTTAAATAACTTTATTTTTCATTCCATTCTTCAATTAGTCCCACAGTGGACTATAATCGTAAGGACACGGTTCCCAATAGAACACCGAAATCAAGTATCACTGGCTGCGGTAAGCAAAATTCTGAAGACTCCTTTAATGTTACAATTAGTTTTTAATTCCTTAGGAATTGTGTATTAGAATTATGAATTTAAAAAATTTTTAAATATATATAAGCTCAAACTTACTAATATGTCGTAATTTATTTACATTTTAAGAAATTTAAAAGCATTCCGTATGTAAATAACATGTAAATTAAATTTAAAGTTATGACCAGTAAGATACTGTGTCTATTTAATACGCTCATATCGGTGATATACCATATCCACGAAGATCATCATCGCGATACTATCGTTGTTCGGATTTAAACTCTACATTTATCGATCATATTATATTTACAATAAATCGTGAAAATATATTTCAAAATATCGTTATTAATGCATGCAGGATCCAATAACTATTGAATGAGATTTTATCATTAAGTATTTTTTATTTGATTTATAACGAATAAAGTATTTTGTTTAGCACAAAGTGATTTGAATAGTTTGAATCCAAAATACAGATTAAGTTGAATCAAAACTAGATTCGAAAAAACAATCTTAGTTACCATGAATTAATTTCGAGTCACTCCTTCTAAATGAGGTGACCC
The DNA here is from genome assembly GCF_982258835.1 of Parasteatoda tepidariorum. Classification (NCBI taxonomy): domain Eukaryota; kingdom Metazoa; phylum Arthropoda; class Arachnida; order Araneae; family Theridiidae; genus Parasteatoda; species Parasteatoda tepidariorum. Next base: position 12,659,896 of record NC_141755.1, on the reverse strand, counting down.
AGGTTTAATTCCCAGTAATAGCTGATCGTTGACACATAGCACACATCGACGTTCGGACGTAAAATATCACAGTGGTATATGAGTCGATGGTTCGAATCCTCTAGCCATCGGACTAACCAAGAGAGTTTTTCGTTAATGAATTTTTCTCCATAAACAGGGGTTATAAATTAATAAAAAAAATCTGCACGAAGACAAGTTAGTCCAAATGCTTCATCCAAGAATTCCTGTGTCTTTTGGAATGGGCTCAAAATTACAACACGACGAATTTGAATAATAACAGCTACGAACCCCATATAGATCTACTACTATTCAAAGCAGATGATAAAATAAAAGTAATTAATTTGGGGTATCTAGGTGGTTAAAAACAATTACTGGAATTAAGTCAAAAAGAATAGGTGAATCCAAGTTTAAGAACTCAGTGTCAAATGCTCTTTCATTTCCCTAAATAACATAAAAAGATAATAGCGTGACCCAGTTTTCCATTGTTGTTGGTGCATTTTTATTGGCCGGAAAATCACAAGTTAGGATCCAGTTTTTCCACACTGATTTCCAAATTTTTTTGTTGTCATCAGCATGAAATTAATAAAATTCATGAAGGTATTGTTTTAATTACATTTTATAAATAGCTTATTATAACTATTTTTATTATAAATATTTTTGATAATATATTACATTTTTGATTAAAAAAAATTTTTAAAAATTTTTTTTTGTATCCTTAATTTAAAGATATTTACCAGTACTACTATTTGTTGCGCTTTCGTTTTTGATTGTTTTCTGAATTAAGACTTTAAAACTAAGATAATTTTTTTTCTATTATAACATAATTCTATGCTGCATTTTACGATAAAGTTACTTAAATCGGTATTTAATCTTATTAACCATTTTACAATTGTTATTTTTTGTACAAATTATATTAGTACACTATTATAAATCACAGTTAAAGAGATCCGTTACCTGATTCAAAACTTAAGGATCAGCTTCATGCACAACAGGATGCATACAAAAATTGTATTTCATATATCTGTTCATTTTTAGAGCAGAAGTATTAAATCTCGGCTGTGAACTCACCAAATTTGTTACAACAATAAGCTTTTAATTTTAAATGTTTTTTAAAAAATGGTTACTTAAAAACATTTCTTGTGTTCACTAACAGAACTTAATAGAATCATAAGGGAAATATTTGAATGTGGGAAGTGGGAGTATAAGTGTGAGCTAACAGAATTTTTTTTTTAAGGTATCCGACTACCTTCGGGACAAAATTTTTGAAAAATAAATATTTTTCACAACATTATTGCAATTTATATTGTATATTAATTTAAATAAGCATATTTAATAGAGAAAATTTTAATATACAGGAAATTTTTTGTTTTAAGAGTATTTTTTAATTAATTTTAATGAAAATAACTCATTAACGGAAAACACTCTACACAAAAAACTATTGTACATGCAGCTATCAAACTTTTTGAGCCGTTTCGTATAACCCTCTGAAGTGTTATGAACCTCAACTTAAATGATAGCATGAAATTAAAAAAATTTATGGAGTGTTAAGCATATTTTTCCATTTTTTTTTCACATTTTCTTCACATTATCTACTGCAAAATATCTCATAAAACAAAAAATAATACAGTTATCTGAATTCTGGAGGTCTGTTACATAACCACCAATATAAGAAACAATCTCTGAAAGTTTGAAGACAAATTTATTATAATTAGTTGAGTTATCTTGTTTTCCGTAGACAAAAAACAGCAAAATTGTCATTTTGAGAAAAACACAATTAAAGTTTATAATTACATTTTTTCTAAAAACTATGAATGTTTGTCAGTAGGAAGTTGTTATATTTTATAGGGGGCACATTCCTTCACACATTTTATTAGTTTTATTTAACGTAGCGATATTTTAACGTATTATTTAGCGATATTTTAAAGTATTTAGTGAATAACATCAAAAGTCTACTACTTATAAAGCATTTAACACAGGAACAATTTTTTATTTAACAAAAATCTTACTGTATTTTCACACTTTAATATATATGTCTAAATATAGTTTTTATTAATAATTAGAAGTAAAAAATATTTTTTATAATATTTATAATAGCTCAAATCTAGAATTTTCTTCTAAATGCAATTTGTTATCATAGCAAACCGGACAACATAATGAAGCTAATATCACCATTAGGATCTCAATATCAATTATTCGATTGCCACACAGATTGTTTTTATCCAAAGGCATCAGTTCTTTATTGACATCCATAGAAATCGATAATTTTGAAGAGCTTGAAGTAATAGATTCATCTGCTTTACACAATTTTGAATAAATGGTATAATCAACTTTACTCAAATCATCGCTTTTGGTGGCATGTTGATTACCGTAATATTTACGTTTCTTAGATCGAGAAGTACGTCCCTTACCCATTTCAATAAATTCATCAAAATAAATAACAAATTTTTTTGAAAGAAATCAATAAATTTCTTCAAAACAAATCAAAATCAAGATATAGAAAGTACGCTTCAAATGTAAGCAAACTATCAGAAAATATGCTAACTTTTCATGTTACCCACAAACAGTAACCACGAAACGTAAAATCTAATTAAAATATAATTCAGATTATTAGCCGTGAGTTTAAGAGCTTTTAAAAATTAAATATCTAAGAAAAATAAACACACAAATAGAAATGGAACCGAAACTATTACCTACTACCGGCTTCATTTTTGTAATTTCCGGTAAGTTGGACAGCTGTCATCTGTTACTAAAATAGCTATAACTAAAGTTCTGCTAGACGTGCATTCAAAAACAAAACAGTTTTTAAAACTAGAAAAATTGGGCATTATTATAAAGCAATAAAATAAAAAAAGGGATTTTTTGTGAAAATCCTATTTTTTAAGGTAGTCGGATACCTTAATACATATATTTTAAGTGAATAATTTCACCTTTCGTAGAACAAACTGTTTTATGCCAAGAAAGAGCAATTTTAATGAAGCAAAATCATTAGGTATGGTGAACCGGTAGCGAACAGGACACTTAGCCCCTTAGTTAAAAATTCAAATACATCCTCAAACCTTTCTACATTTCTGTCCAATTTGTATTCAAGAAGCTTTTCTGCTTACATTCTTTTGCAATTCAAAAAAAAAATCCCCACAAGTAGCTCCCGGTTCAACAATTCTACACCCCTGGATTCTTCCCAACAGCTAAGAACCTGAATACTGTATGAAAATTGAGTTTGTTTGAGAGTGGCATTCCAATATGCAATATCAGTCTTGGAAGAAAATCAATCCACAAATGAAATGAGTAAAAGTTTCTTCAAAACCATCTTTCTCTTACCTCTGCCTGTCAGTAGTACCAATCAAGATCTCTGGTTCCCGCCAATTTCAGGGAATGATACGAAAGGATAGAAAAAAAAAATCATTACTGAATTCTCTCCCACCCCCTCATAAAAAAGAGGGGTTTTGTCCCCTCTAAAGTATATATACTTCTTTCTCCCTTTCTTCAGGGAGAATCTTTCTTTGGTCTAGCTCTTAAGTAAATGGGAAGTCAATGCTGTGACATCAGTCGGTGAAAGCAATAGAGTCTGGTGGAATATGGTGACATACAGAAGTGACTTTTTGGCTGTTAATTTGGCATCAAGAGTGACGTTTGAAGTGTGCAGAGAATAGAAGTGTATCGGAAAAAGCGACCCATCAGAATGGAAGACGCAGAGTTGAAGAGTAAGAGTTGAGTGGCTTTTTGAATTGTTTTAGGCCATTGAGTTTTGTCACACTTTAAGACTAGAGTTTGTTAGGATTACAAGGAATATTTCGGTTATTGCTAATGAGTCATTCCTCATACAGTTTAGTCCAGTCAACGCGGAACTTTTAAGTATTTCTGTGTTATCTTAAAAGCAAAGTCATCAAAATGTTAATAATTAAGTTCACATTTTGACGTATTTGTTGCACGAAGTGATTCATTGTATTTCACTTAATATTTTATGTATATTTAATTAAGTGATTCTCTAATAGAATTTTTATTCTGAAATTATTGTAAAATAGCCGGTAGCAGTCTGTTCATCTCAATAACCATAAAGTTTAAGGTTAGGAACGTTTCTTTATCTTTACGGTTTTTAAACCGTTTACAGTCGCAGCTGTTTAACCCACTGGCGGTTAAGGAAATGGGCAAAATTGGGAGAATGTTTCTCCCCTACACACAGTTCCCCTATCCATTAACATGGGAAAACCGGTTTTGCTATGCAGAGAAGACTGCAGGTTTAAATGGAGCTCAATTTTTTTATAATAAATTACAACAAATAAAATAGAACACAATAATTAAAAATATCACGTAAAAACGGAAAATAAAATATAAAGAAAAAGCAGAATTAAGCATGAAATGAAATCAAAAAAGCAAGTAGCGAATTCAAATGAACTTACATGTACGGGAAATTTCTCTGAAATTACTTAAAATATTTTAGTAACCAGACTGCCAGATTGCAAAAAATGAAAACAAAAGCGCAAATTGAGATAAAAGCGTAACTAGAGGATTTTTGTATTAAAGTGCGTTCTTACTGCATTACTGAAGTGCGTTTGATTTGTTAGTTACCAACGATGGGCCCGAAATGGATGTGCGCAAGGTAATATTATACTGGATAATTTAAAGAAGTTGACAAGTGATAATTATAGAAAATAAATATTTATTTAAGAAAAAAATATATATAAAATAGAAAAGAGAAAGAAACATGAATTGTTTGTTTTGCACATAATTTTTGCCACGGATTTGACCGAAATGGAATTTTGTTTTACTTTACTTTTACTTACTTCAGTTTCTTGTATTTATTTATTATGATATATATATATATATATATATATATACATAAACTCAATTAAAAATCTTACATTATTAATCTCTTATGATTATAAATTCTTGCGCTTATTTATTGTTTTCAGCAAAAGCAGCAACAAATCTTGTAAGTAAGTTTCGTAGTTTCGCGAACATTGATTCACCTCTTTCATCTGACTTTAAAAACGATCGACTCAATCAACAATAAAGTAATCACATCTTGAAATTTTTACTTAGTGAAAAGAGGGTTCATCCCCTAAATTACTTTTGTACAAAAGTGTTAAGCGGCATATTCATGGCGCTTTCGCTTCAAAATTATAGAAACCCTACTTTAAAATTATTTTGCTTAAGAAATCTTGAACTCGATTACAAATTTTAATTAAATATTGTTATACTCGTTGTTTCTGGTTATTCTTTTTAATGCAACAGTACTATAAGAGTCTCCTTTATTTTGATCTCTAATTATTTTGAGTTATTCAGTGCTCCAATAACAATATTTTACTTAAAACTGTTAAAACCTTCTATTTTAAAGAAAAAGATTTTAAAGTTAATGGTATAGCTTAACAATTTTCTACGATGAAATTTACCTTTATTGTGCTGAAGTAAAACAAATTATACTTTTTTTTTTGGTTTGTAGACCTGCATGTTTACTGTTACAAATAATGTGCAGATTTCTTTTTTATTTTGGAAAATGTTGTCCTAATATTTTCTTTGACCCACTACGAGGCCTACAACTAAAAAGTTATATTAAACTTTAATTTCTTAATTATCTATAATAATATTTAATAATGTTTTATTACGCCTTTTTTATGTATAAACATTTGTACTAGATATAATTTACAATTAATTCTAAAGCGCATTTCTAAAATATATCTTTGCTAAAGCATGTGTAATGCTCTACAGCTCTGGTTAAATGGTTTTAGTGCCCGAATTTCAGCATTAAATAGTTGATTTTTTTTAAATCGAAAAGATAATGAGGGTTTATTTTTCTACTCTTATGTTGTGTATAGACGTAATATAACTTTTAAAACGCACATAAAAACTTTACAAATTTATCGTAAATGGGGATAGTTACAATTTTTCTAATCGAATATCCACTAAGAAAAAAAGTATGGTCAAAACTACCAGCATAGGGTAAAATTTACCGTGTTTCTGTATCTATGGGAACACCAAAAATCAGGGTAATTTTTATCGAATCAAATTAACATTAAATTATGGTTTGATTTCCATTTTGTTTGATAGTAACTGTTGCAAAATTTGGTAATTTTACCATGATACTTCAGAACATGACAAAAAACAATTTATGAGGCTAAATTTACTTTTCAGTTTTGTATTTTTATTATGTTAATAAGAACTATGATATTGAAACCATTAATTTTTGGTAAACCGTACTTTATCATACGAACAGAAAATTTACAATATGAATAGTTTAAATACCGTATATTTTTACTTTATTGCCACAATTATTATTTTTTATCCGAAATGTCATTGTCATACAATTATCGTAACTTCACAAGAATTTTTTTCCTCAGTGTTCTATTGCATTGATGTTGTTTAGATTTTATTTTAAAAAAATAATAGTATGACCCAGCATGAGTTTTAAAATAATTGTCTTGATCATATCTTTTGGCTACGCATCGGGGCCCAATGAATTTGTGACAAGAATTAATATATTTTTTGATATATTTCCTTGACTAAAATAAATCTCTGAACAGCAGTCTATTCAGGTCCGAGCATATTTTCATTTCAATTTCATATTTTTAAATATTTTAAAATAGATTCTTCTTAAAAAAGTATGTTATCTATTGAATAATTTAATTTGAATGATTTGAATAATTTAAGCTAAGCACATGCTTAAAAATGCTGGCACACATTGAACCCAGCATGAGCCAATGTGCTGCAAACATATTAAATTGTACACTTGAGACATATGACTGTACAAGTTTATTCTTTGTACAGTTTATTGTGTATAGAGAAATATTGTTCACACGGTATCTGAAAAAGGCTCCTTTTACTTCCTATTATGGTTGAAGAAAATTAGAATTACACTATGCAGTGTTGATATTGTAGTACAACCTTGTACAAACTTTTCTGAAAATGTATCCTATTAAACTATTTTTTAACATTTTTAGTTTAATTTTTAATATTTTTTACTTATTTATGTAGTACTACAGCCTGTTGTGAGCTTTGGACTACCGAACAATATCGTTCTAGGCTTTCCTATTTTTTGGCTTTCGACTTTCACCTTCAGGGTGGTTAAAGCTCTGGTGGTAATTGTCCAACCAACTATTATTTGGTCATCCTCTTGTTCTCACTTCCAAAGGTCACCAATTTAAAAGTTTTCTTGGATTTCTATTATTAGTTAATCTTCCAATATGTCTTGGCCATGTAAAACTTCTGGATTCAATAATGGAATTACGTTTTTTCGTCTGATTAAATAGTCAAGTTCACTTCCTCAGAAATTATTCGACTGATTTCGTCCAATTTTTTTATTTTGCCATTATAAACTTACAAATTATGTAAAAAATCGTATATCTTGCAATTTAAATTCTTTTTACTATTACAAAATTAAAAAAATAATTACTAAAAATTTTATTTTGCATCGAATTATCTTTGGATAAACGAATTTCCTAATTGCTTGCAAAAATCTCTCAATTTGCTTAACATGTTCTCAAATTATGGCGAAATACGCATACAATAAAATTAACATTAACGAATCCGCTCTCCTGACAAACTGTTAGAACCATATTCCCCACATTGAGACTATCCATTACATTTGGGGGGGGGGGGGGTCACAAATTTGAATCCACCGAAAAATGGTTTATTCAGAAAAAGTACGTTTTTGTTTCTTATTTCGTAACTTAAAATATCGTCTGCACTAATTCATTAGCGTATCACCCTTTCGAACCATTAAGATTGAGTCCTAGAACGTGAAGATCCGATCATTAGATCAAAAGTTATTCAAAGTGGCCCCCTTTTATTTTTCTACGCACTGTACAAGCTTATTCTTCTTCTTATTGGGTATCGAGAAGTATTGTTCATACGAAATTTAAAAAGGATTCATTTTAAATTAACATTATGGTTGAAGAAAATTATCATTATGTTATTTAGAGCTTTTATTAAACTTTTCCACAAATGCATCTTATAAATTTTTTATTAATTATTTTTTAATTTGAATAATTCTCAATAAATTTTAGAAATTTTACATTTCAGAAACCATTATGCATCACTTACAACAGTTATATGGAAAATTTTTAAATGCTATAAACTAAACTAACTTTTCAAAATTTTAAAATTATTACTGTATGCGCTTTGCCAAACAATTATCGACGAGTCGATCGTTTCTTCCCGAAATCTTGCCAATGAACTTAACATCATATTTTATAGCTGGCAAAGTTTCCCTGGATAATTACTTTCAGGGGATCTTTAAATAAAATTCATGTAATCAAATATTATATTAATTACCAAAAGCTTAATTTAATTATAATTCAATCGCAAAAAAATTCTTTTATTAAAATCACAATGCAATAAATGTCTATAGAAAGATTCTCTACTGTTTCGTAATTATTTAACACCAAAATAAAATCGTAGCAGACCACAAAGAATTAAATAAGAAATTTCCTTTGCAGCCTAAAAAAATCTTTTTAAAAAAAGCTAAGGAACAATCTTATGAATTCAAAAATATTCAAGCCTTCTTTTGTTAGCACTTGCGAGTTCATTTAATGCATGTTTAAGTGTTTTTCTGAGAAACTACTCAGGCATAAAAAAATTATATTCATGTTTTTAAATGCATTTTCTAAGTTTCTTTTCTTACATAAAATGAATAACCAAGCGTAAAAGGCTTAGTTTGGGAAAGCTAACAGACACGCGATAGAGTCATTTTCTTAAACCTTCTAAAATTAAACTTTTTTTAAATTTTTTATTCGCATTTAGAAAAGCACGCAAGATTTCTGTGCAAAAATATCTTATTTGAGTTCTATTGGTTTCAGAACTATGTTTATTTTGTGCTATTGTTTTTAACAAAACGCGCACAGTAAGCATTAAATTGTGTTTCAGCATTTTAAAGAAACATTATGCAAAGTTTTTTCCCCCAATAGTTTTTAGAATATTCGTGTACATATATTTATAAAGATGCAAACGTCAAGCTTAAAACTAATTATATAATTAAATAATTTTATACACCAGTTTTGTTTTAGTTAAACAAAAGAAAATTTGAACATACTTTTACATTGAGCCGTGATGTCTCAGGGAATAGAGCATTCGCCTTCCAATGAGGTAAACCGGGTTCGAATCCCAGCGATGGCTGGTCGATACGAGTTCCACATCTGGCTTGCACAGACCACAATGCTGACATAAAATATCCTCAGTGGTAGATGGATCATGGGTTAGAGTCACCTGGCCGTCAATGGGCTAAACCTGGGAGGTTTTCGTGATTTTCCTCTCCATGTAACTCAAATGCGGGTTAGTTCTATCAAAAACTCCTCCATGAAGGCAACTTTTTCAAACTACTTGACCCCCTTATTTTCTAGATCGGGTTCAAAATTACAAAGATACGAAGTTGAACATTAGTAGAGGTAAACCAAAACAATTGCGCCGGCTGCTCAACAACGGTTATAAAATATAAAAAAATAAAATACTATAACCTTATTATTAATTAGATTGAAACAAGGGGAACCAGGTGGTAGGTCAAGGGAGGTCACTGTGATCACCCAAAATTTTACACCATTCGGAAAATCTCTATATATTCGGCAAAAATTACATGATTCTCTTGTTTGTCGATTGCGTACACAGCAAATACAACTAGATATTTTTAGAGCTTATGTTTCAAAGAAAAAAAAATCTGAAAATCAAAATAAGTTGCACTTAGATCATGAATTGCCGTATTTCAAATTCAAACGTTCATTTTTAAAAAAAAAAAAAATTAGAACAGTAAGATAATGAGACATAAAATACATGATCTTGGGAAGTTGAAAATTTAAGTAGTTTAAAGCTATTTTTATGCAAACTATCATAATTCAGAAAATTTAGAATTTCTCTCTGTAAACTATGACCACCCTCCCCCCTCTCCTAAAAAATACAAACTCTTGGCTCTCCTGATTGAAACATTACATTTAAAAACAGATGTATTTTTTCTTAATTTTGTTAAAAAGCACTTGAAAACAAGCAAAAAAATTGTTCAAAATAATTTCATTGTTAAAATTTTGTATGAGGTTTTGTATAGCTAAAGAACATAGAGAAAGTAACTATTAAGTTGCATTTTCAAGCAGAAAAATTCGATTTCTTGGGACTAGATCTAATTTTAGTTTTAATTGTAAGGTTAAAAATAGGACATTATCCTGAATGACTTTTTATCACCGGATTTTCACGAATTAAGTGCTAAATTTAATGCTTCAATTTAGTGCTAACAATTAATTAAGTTATGAAATGTTTCTCTAAATAAACATACCTATTTTTCGACGGATTTATATTCTTGACTAACTGTCCTGACTCCGGTAACCGGTTGCAGTGCCTAAGAATTAAAAGAATTTGGCGGTATCTTGAAGATGTGCAAATCGAACACTTTTTGCACACGATTGTGAAACTGATTTATCCAAAGATTATCACATGCAAAAATAGCTTTTAATAATTATTTATTATTTTACAATAGTCAAAAAAATTTTGATTTGCAAAATAGGCAAAGTCTAATTTTTTGTATATTTTTATAGGGAAATTGAATTTTTTCATCTTTTAGTTCAAGTTTCTGCATATAATGATAGTTTAAAGTCTTACTGCTGCTTATTGTCTCTTCTTATGGTTGGTTCAAAAAAATAAATCATATGCCCGCAGATTGTTTATTTCTCACCATTCTTCCATAATAACCATACTTTCAACAAAAAAAGTTCATAAATGTGTAAATAATTAATACATTGGTATTAATTAACACTTCGAGATCATACGCAGAACTGGAAATCATACAGTGGTAGTTATTAAATAAGTTAAAACAATTACAATTTATTTTTATTATTATTTGCTGCTCTCCTTAATGACTTTACCTTTTTAGATTAAGGAACGTATTATTATAAAGGCATTTTTAAAAGTTCACGTCGTCAGCTTATATATATTCATTTTTATTAACCCCCCCCCCCCCCCTATTGGTCAATGATAACGTTTACACATAATAATTATGTAATTATTCTGATAAAAAGAGTAAGAATTTATATCGATATATATATATATATATATATATATATATATATATATATATATATATATATATATATATATATATATATATATATATATATATATATATATATATATATATATATATATATATATATATATATATAAAAATTCTTAATCTATGTAAATAGATAACTATTCAAAAACAAAGTCTCATAATTTAGGAAAGATGATATGAATGAAATATGCATGAGTATAAGCAATAATGTATGAATAAAAAGTATTTAATAATATATACATATTTTACCAGCATATAAAATGAAAATTTCGAGACAAACAAAACAGTCAATAGAATTTAGGAGTTAAATTAATTCTATTGTAAAAAGAGAAATTTCTTTAAATTATCTATTTTTTTCCGAAATTAGTTAAAAAGCATTAAGTAAATGGATAAATTGTAAACAAAGACGTTTCATAATCTAACAATTGAACACATGATACACGAACAATAATGTATGAATGAAAACATTGCCTTAACTATTGATTTAGCTAGTATGACGTCACGAAATTGTTAAGGTAGGAATGAAATCGCGCAGGTTACGTAGTCTTGCGTCTTATACATATTCAGATATGCTTAAAAATAAATAAGTTAGTCGCCTGAGTTCAGGAAAATAAGACGTTCTAAAACTCACCACAGGAAGAAAAAATTTAATTTATCGTTACTAAGTTTTAATATATTTTGTAACGAAATTAAGCATAAATTAAATCTAACCAGCGAATTAAACGGACGAGTGAATAAAATTAAGATTGGTAGCTTTTCACTTTTTGAAATTAAAGCTGGTTCTTTGAAATTGAAGTAAAATCAAAATTTATGTTCGAAATCCGATCAGAATTCGCGACAGAATATTAAAAGATGGCACAACCTTCCCATGGAAATAGTAAGGACTTTTAAACTGTTCAGAAACTATTCATCACTATAGAACCTTTACATATTCTATTATTGTTTATTGTCTTATCTTTCGAATATTTTAAATATGCTCTATAAGAACTTATGTGCATCAAGCATATTTATTATGATTTTTTATCCTTTCATATGCTCTTATCATATCTCTTTTCTTAGGGCAAATATTTAGATCTTTTACTTAAGAGGGAAATAATTACGCTTTCATGTAACAATGACTCAATTTGATTTATTTTCAATATTTATTTTTATGTAATATTTTTTTTTTAAAAAGGCGAAAGTTTAAGTAACATATTATTAGGCGTAAAATTTTAAACAAAATATATATAAATTTCTGACTACGGTAAGTGGTATGTACTTTCTATACATCGCACTAAAGCTGCACAATGTGCCATATCCGTAGACATGCCATCACGATTTTAAGAGGACACTTTTGCAATTTAGGCATGGATCTAAAGGGGAAGGAAATTTTCTTCAGATCCCGTACCCTTGGTACCGTTCAGCATGTTTTCAGCGGGTCTTGGCGGAGTCCAGGATGAAACCCCGACCCCTCCGGACCGGAGTTCAATTGTTTAACCACAGGGCTACCACGACTAAATTTTTCAACGCGAAATATGGGTAACTATTATAATTGCAAACGAATATAAAGGGCATAAACAAAGACAAGGAAGACATTCTGAAAGAATTGAGATTTTTTTTCTGATTCTCAAGGACTAATATGCAAAAAAAATTTACTCTATTTAAGTTTATTTTGTGAACAAATTAATAAAAAAAAAAGAAATATAAAACATGCTTTTTAAGTACTCACCTTAATCGGATCCTTTCCTTTCTTTTCAGGTGTTCTCTTTGGAATACGTGATTCACATTCTTTATTGTTCACATCATCAGTGGTATCCATTTTCTTATTTGTATCCCATTGCACAACTCAAACCCTCGTTTTGAACATTGTTTGCATGCAATAAACACCATCAATAATTGTTTTTGAGCAAAAGTATTTATATGCAGATATTTTTCATTACTAAGATCTTATATTTTGTATACTTTTCAATCATCTTCCTTCACGTTAAATTTATTTTATGACCACTGCGATTCATAGCATAAGAGAACTATAAACATACAGCCTTTTTCAAATGAATTAATATTAGTTCAATAGCTGGTGCATTCATAAATATTTAAGAATTTGTACTTTGTTTACTACTACGAAATGTGCAATTATTCATAATTTTGCACATAATATTTTGGAAATTAACTGGTTAATTAATATTTTAATATATCCAATATATCTAACTGAATTGAATTTTAATGCATTGTCGGTTTCTCGATGTCATGACATATGCATTAAAAAATAACGTGTCTATAATAAATTGTCAGTTTATATCAGCTGCATTCAGTTTGTTCTTCATATTTAAAATGCACTAATTTATAAAACAGATTTAAATATAAAAAAAATATGTTTAAGTTAAGGATGATACGTATGCATAGCAATATATTTTGTTATGATGATGCAAATAATGAGCTCTCAAATCTCCTGAGCATCACTATCACGTTCTAAGAGAAACCGCTATCTGAAGTTGAAGAGCAAGAGGATGACTGAATGAAGAAGATTCCATCCTCTCTCTCTCCTCAGAAAACACGTGCCCGCCAATGATGCGGCCTGGTCACGTGCCTGCGCGACATCCACGTGCGCCGGTTCGTTCATCATTGAACATGTTGTCTCTCTTTGTATCCAATTGGACATTTATGAATGGAATTTGTCCCATTCTTAACAAAAGAATAATAAACGAAGATTGTATAATTCTTATATATTATGCGTTGTGGTTTCCGGTGGGTTATGTTTTGAGCAGAAAAACATGATTAACCGAAAAAAATGATACATAGGACCTTTGAAAAGGAATTGTGCAGCTTTATATAACCCGTAATTTGATATAAAATGTATAAGAAGTAACAGAAAATAATTAAGTATATTTTTCTCCGCTGCTTGAACTGATTTTTTTAACAAACAAGCAAACTTAATTGAACAAAACAGAAAATGAATAAGTTCAGAAATAAACATAAACATATATTTATCACTATGAGGATATATCCTGTCCAGATACTTAAGAATGGAAATAAACAATAAATTTGTAAAAATAAACATTAAAAAAATAATTTTTTTTTGTAACCAAAAAAAAAATTTAAAAAAAACTTTTGAGTTGAGGTTTTTATTCAAAGTGCGTTTTTTAATTTACCAAATCAGTAACCTACGCAAGTACGTTGCTTATTTGGTAACTTAGAATATCGTCTCCACTAATAAATTAGCATATTTGAGGTCACGCCATTGAGCAATTTAGATTGACTTAAAGAACGTGAAGAATCATTTTTATGGTTCGTTTATTTTTTTTTCTTTTTGCCTGCTGTACATTTATGCCGAAACAATGTCGAACGATAAATGTTATGCATTTCAGCAATTGTATTATTTTTTTTAGTATTTTAAATAAAAAATGCAATTTTAGAAAATAATAGATTAAAAAGTAAGTCATGTGATCATTATCATAAGATAATATGATTACTACAGTGCGCAGTTATTTATGGAATATAATGATTAATAAATGCATTTTAATCTATTTATTATTAATGAGTTTTCAAAATAAACTATGCTCAATAGTACACGGAGAAGCAATTCTGGTAAAATTACCGTACTGTATGGTAAGGATATTTTAGGCTAAAGAAAAACAAATTCGGTTAATAAAACCAAAATATACGATATTTAAACCATTCATTTGGTAATTTTTCCGTTCATATGGTACTGGTTGAAATTCTGATTTTCAAAAATATAGTTCTTATTACCACACATTTACAAAAATATACAAAACTGAAAAGAAATTTTAACCGATTGAATGGGGTTTCTATACCACGCTCTAAGGTAAGTTGTTTGCAAAATTATTATAAAATTAAAAAGAATTTCAAAAATTTTCTTCGTTTACCAAATTTTACACGTAATTTTAAACCGTATTTTATTGTTAATTTTAGCGAAATTATTACCAACGTGCCTCGGTAAAATTAATTGCTCTTTTAGTGTTTCCCTCATAGAGCCAGAAACTCGATAATTTTAACCATATTTTGATAGTTTATACCATACTTTTTTTCCCAGAGTGTATTTATTTACTAAAATCACCTTTGTCGTTCACTGTTGGCACAAATGCTGTATATGTAGTTTGATTTTAATATTAAATGTAAAATAGCAGTAATGCTCTATAGTAAAATTATTTTCACTGAAATGAGCTTACTTTACATTAAGACACAAAAAAAATTCAGTGTATAAAAAACTATCTTTTATTTAAGAAATGAAATGGTGCGTATAGGCACCATTCTCCAAATCAATGAACAAACCATTTAGTTGAACGCATGTTTCTTTTATAAAATTTGTGTTATTTTTTTTATTTACTGACTTGCAACTTTAATCCATCATAAAAACATAATGATAAATCTCAAAAGGAATAATTATATACATTCAAAAAATGTCCTTTGTCACTAACCCTTTTATTAAAAAACTTTAATAGTTAAAAAATTTCTCAACAGAAAGAATTTAGTCCAATTGAATTACTATTACTTTTTGGGTGTCTTAGGAACCCTTGACAGTAGCAGAAATATAAAATTCGTTAAATAAAAGTAATAAAAAATACCAGGTTTAACAACAACAAAAAAATATCTTTCCTCGCTTAGTAAACTCTCAATGATTTGAATTTTTATAAAAAATAGCATTATGAAAAAGTTATTTGGATTAAAATTTAATCATTTGGAGGGATAATGCTGATCCCTTAATTATCTAAAAGACGTTTTATTTTTTAAAAAAAACTAAGTTCTTCAAAAATAACTATGTATGGACAATCAATCAATTTTTATTATCACAATAAAATATCAATTTCTATTTTATTATTTAGTTACAAAAGAGAACAATTGCAATAAATTTATTAAAATACCATAAATTCTCAGAGAAATAGATAAAAGCACGAATTAACAATGAATTATAGAACTTGTAACAAAAACTATAATCCTTACTCGTGTTTACTGTAAGAAACAGCATAAATATTTTTATAGGACTTTTGTTTTTCTTAAAAGAATATAAAGGCCAGAAAAATCTTGAAAGTAATAAAAAAAAGGTAACAAGATTTAAGAGCGTACTTTCTTTACTTTTTCTCCATCTAAGAAACGGTTCTGGTTCAAAAACTTTGAATCACATATATCAAGTTTCGAAAGTAGTTTCGATTCGCCGGCATAGCGAGCAATGTGACAAAAAGATAGGACCTATTTTTTTTCTTTTAAGGAAATTGAGAAGTGGTCAAGTATTTGAATTTACTCAACTGTTTCAATATAACTCCAGTAAGTTCAAATTTACTATAACAGCGCTTTAAACCCATATTTAAAAAAGTAAAATAGTAGAGGAAATTACGAGTAGAGGAAAGAAAATTGCTTCTTTCAATTTTTCTTATCGTAAAGAAAAATTAAGCTGGAGCAGATCCAGATTATAATGACAATCAGGTTTATTTTTAACACAATTTTTTGTTTTAGGTTTTTTTTCTGTTTTAGGTTGTTGTTTTATTGTTTGTTTTAGGTTTTTTTTTTGTATTAGGCCATTTACATTTTCATATGTTTTTTTTCTGTTATTAAAGGGCCCCGTTTTCCAGCAATTATGATTGCCTTTAACCTTGTTTTTCCCAAAGGATCGTTATTTTCCACAAAAACAGTGATCATATTGTTTTTAAAGTATGTTATTAATTTGATTATATTCTGTTAATGTGTTAACCATGATGAAATGAAAGTTAACCTGAACTAAATTGTACTTAAAAAATAATAAATAAAAAATTCAGTATATGAAACCGAATATGAAGAAACAAGTTTTTTTTAAATCGGTTTTTTATATTTTAAAAAAGTTAGATACAAACACTAAGATTTATCTACCGTAACAAGCTCTCTCTCTCTCTCTCTCTCTCTCTCTCTTTACTCTCTCTCACTCTCCTTTTGTTACTTTCAACGTGAACTTAAACACGAGCCAATCAAAAAGAAATCTCGAGAGATAAATAAATTTTTTTGTAACACTTGATAAACGGCTTTAACTCAAAGCAAAATAAAAAAAATAGAGAGAGAGAGAAAGATAAGCAAAAATTACTGAAAAGTAAAGCAATTTTCAAACAAAAAGGAATTATGGAAGAAAAATATATATATATAATTAAATTTACTTACAAAGATTGCTCCTTCAGCACGCATTTATATATTTTTCATATTGCTTTTAGATTTATATATTTTTTTGGAGTGCAGAACGGTCTATGTGGTATTTTTTACTACAATTTGCTCGGATTAATCTTCAAATGTTAAATCCTTTTATCCCCTGTATATTTCTCAGTATCATGTTCGTAATTTTAGTTTCTAAGTGTTACAATTTCAAAACAGCAAAACAAAATGCAACACAAAATTAAGGACCCAAAACAGCTATGCTTACTATATTTTAATATAGAGAGATGTTCCTTTTAATATTACAGCTCTCCATATCTTTTATTTATATATCTATATATAATTAGAAAGCACTCCTTTTTGAGGATATAATTGTGCGAGCTGATGAAGGGATTATATTTTTTTCACGGATTTTTATTAATTTCTTTTTTAATTTAATGTTATTTTATTTTCATAATTTTCTTACTCTCTTTTTATTATTTTGCAATTTTTTTCCAAGGCTTCTATACATTTTGAACTTAATTGAAAGCACGATACAGATTAAAATTTACGTATACATATTTTGAAAAAATAAATATTGTAGGCATCAGTAAATTTTTTCCTGCCTTTTTTTGTCCTTTTTATTTATTTAAAATATCTTCCAAACTTTAAATAAAATTACTGTTTTCTAAATATCAGTTTTATGCTTCCAACAATTCATAAATGAGTGCAATTTTTTGGGGAAATGCTCTTTAAAATTTCCTATCACTCTAGTTTCTACCACGAATCCGTTTTATTTTTGTCGCATGTTTGGTTCCCCTGAAAATTCAAAATGTTTACATTATCTTAAAGTTTAAGAGGTACAACAAAATGTTAGTGAACTGCATTTAGAAGATATTTTTAAGTAAAAACTCAAGCTATGAGATAAAACACTTTCAAAGGTACTTAAGAATTCTCTATTGTTTGCCGGTGATCCTGAATTCGCAACATTTTCTCCCTTAGATGTTACAAACTTAGTAAGAGATTTAAGACCCTGAACTTGATAGATTAGTCTATAATAAAAGCATTCACCTTTTTACATCATATTTAAAAAAAAAATTGGGGAAGGGAAGAAACAGGAATCCCCAAACAATATTTTATTTTACTATATTTCTCATTAATTCGCTGTTTGTTGAATCTTGAATTTATTTCAACGACTTTTCCGTTGGATAGAGGAAACGTCCAGAAAAACCGCATCAGTGATGATGCGATTTTTCTGGTCGTTTGAGAGACAAATCACAGATATCAAAGCAACGACACTATTTTTTTCCGTAAGAACATAAAGAATTCGAATGTTGATCGTTGAAATTAAACCTTGGGCTTTTTAAACAATCATGAACGGTCGAATTCGATGATTAAAATGTTTCAGGGATCTCACAAGTTGGTCATTCGCCGGTTTGCATCAATTAGTACCTTTCTAATGTCTTCACGAGCTTAAACTGGTGTGGTGCATCTTGTTGTTGTTGTCGTATACCATTAAGATAAATCGGGTGCTCTTCTTCTTGTTTTCCAGTGGCGCCATCTATGGCCGAGAGTTCGACTTCTACCACACGTTTACATTTGTAGTAGGAACCCATTATTACATCCATTCGTTCATCCACAGATCGTAATTTTGACCTGAAACAGAAAACGATCTATCTCCGTTTCAATACCCCCAAAGGTATTTATTTGTTCTGGGAACATGGAAGGCTTTTGTGACCGATTTAACGTGCACCAGTCACCATTTACTACACACGGGGTCTTTGGCTGGTGGGGATCGAACTCACTACCTGTTAGAGATTGTAATATGTTTTTATAGTTGGTGTCACGTGACTCTGACTGCTGCTACTGCTTTCATTTAATTTTTATTGTTTCACTTTGGTTTTTATGTTGGCAACCTACTTGAAATGTTTTGTGTTGATTATTTAGTGTTTGAATTAGTTAGGTTTTGTAAATATCACTAAATTTAGATTGCTTTAGAATTAATAAATGTCTGTTAAGTTTTAATTCGTATCTGTTTATTCATCTGTAGAACTTGTAGTTCATTTGAATAACACAAAAAGGCGTCCGCAATATTTATTTAAACTTATTTAGCGACATTTGTGGCGTCTGCGACAGGACACGTTGATACGCTACTTCTGATTGAAAAATGTTTTTAGCACCAAAAGGACTTAAAAAGGAAGATCTTATTATTGTTGCCCAAGAAATTGGCGAAGTATTACCTCAAAAAGCTACTGTATCGGATCTGAAAACAATCATTTTGAAAAGTAAAGAATATTTAGATGATCCAGATTTTGTAACAAGTGTACTATTCCCTATGGTAGAATCTTGTTTCCAAGAAGAGTTTCTGAAGGCATGGAACCGAAATTCTTCGCGCGTTGCTTCTGTTGACGCCAAAGAGCGATTAACAAACATCATGGCTTTTCTGAAGGCAGAAACGGAAGGTGAAGAAAGAATTAATTTGGCCATGTCAGGTTTTGGCTTGGGATCTGATGAAAAACGCCAGCCCTTTAAAAAGAAAGCAAGAGATTTGCCAACAAAAAGATTTCCAACAGCGGCAAATCTATTGACTACAGATGTAAAGGATTTGAAGAAAGGGTGTGTGATTTGTTCTGGGAAGCATAAAGGTTCAGATTGCTTTTCCGCTCGAAATATGACTTTAGCTGAAAGAGAGAACATAGTAAGAGAAAATCAATGTTGTTTTGCCTGTTTAATGCAAGGACATCCAGTTCGTAAGTGCAAAGCTTTTATAAAATGCGTCATATGCGGTAAAAGACATGTGGTACTAATTTGTGAATCTTTAGCTGCAAGAAATTGTGAGCCCGAAAAATCTGGGCAGAAAAGTGAAAGCTCTGAAATAAACATGTCCAACATTACGTACGGTCCGAAAGTATTCCTCCAAACTATGAAACTAAAACTGATATCTGAAAGAAAAGAGATTGTTGTGAGAGCAGTTTTAGATTCTGGATCACAAAGAACATATATTTTAAAAAATTTGACTGAAAAGATGGAATATGTTCCCTTGAGAAAAGAAACTCTCATACATTCTCTGTTTGGTGGTCAAAAATCAGATAAATTTGAACACACTTGTTATAGAATTAGATTAAGCAATCCAGAGAATAACTTGACTTGTAACATGGAAGCTTTAGATCAAGCATCTATTTGCGATACTATAACACCGGTTAGCTTTGGACCCTGGTTAAAGGAGCTTGAAGAAATTAATATAAAGTTATCAGACGTTGGAAATGAGTCACAACCAGTTCAAATTCTGCTCGGAGCTGACGTAATAGGAAAACTAAGGACAGGAAAACGAAGAGTTTTGGCAAGTGGATTAGTAGCAATAGAGACACTATTGGGATGGACTTTAACAGGGAAAGCACCTGAATATGATTTACCGTCCAGCAACGCAATGTTGGTTACTTCACTTTTAGTAAAAGAAATGGATATTTCTGAGCTGTGGAGATAAGATTCTTTAGGAATAAAAGATCCTTCAGAACAAAAATCTAGAGAGGAACTGCAAGAAGCCTCAATAGAACATTTCTTAAATACAGTGAAATTTGAAGGAGATGGCCGTTTTATAGTTAGTCTGCCATGGCTTGATGGGCATTTGCCTTTGCCAGATAATTATGATTTGGTGTTAAAGAGATTGCAAATGACGACACGCAAGTTGAAAACCGACAAATTGTATGATGCCTATGGAGAAGTGTTCAAGGACTGGGAGAAAGAGGAAATAATTTAAGAGGTTCCAAAAGAAGGCATGGGGATACCTTGTCACTACTTACCTCATCGACCTGTGATAAAGGAGAGCAGCACAACTAAAATCAGGCCCGTATTCAATGCTTCTTCTAGGAGAAAAGGAGTTCCTAGTTTAAATGATTGTGTAGAGAAAGGGTTAAATTTGATAGAAGTAATTCCCTCAATGATAAATAAATTTCGAAGAAATAAATTTGGTGTAGCAGCTGATATACGTAAGGTTTTTTTGCAAATAAGTCTTTATAAAAATGATAGAAATTTCTTACGATTCTTATGGTATGGAGAAGATGGACAGCTGAAACTATTTCGTCATCGAAGAGTTGTGTTTGGCGTTTCCTATAGTCCGTTTTTGCTTGGAGCCACTATTCAATACCATTTGAATAATAAACAAGAGGAAGCAATGGAAGGGAATGAAAAATACCCTAAAGAGATTATACAGGAACTAATATGCAGTTTTATGTAGATAATTGCCTCACAAGCGTGAAAGCCGAATCAGAGTTGAAACAATTTATAGAAGTTGCTACTAATATTATGGCTGAAAGACAATTTGATTTACGAGGGTGGGAGTCTACTAACCCATCAGAATCTAATTCTAGTGAGACCAACATTCTGGGAATGAAGTGGAATAGACAAAGTGATACTCTTTCCATAAATATTCCTGATGTTAATGAAACAAAGAATGAAGTGGTCACAAAGCGAAATATTTTATCAGCTTCATACAGAGTTTTTTATCCCATAGGGATTACCAGTCCAGTGATGATGCGTCCAAAACTCTTGCTACAAAATTTGTGGAAGTCTAAAATTGGTTGGGACGCTGAAGTTGATCTAAAAACGAGCGAAGAATTTCCAAAATTGTTAAATGAGCTTGAATATCTGAAGAAAGTAAAGGTGTCAAGATGGTTGCATTGCGAAAAAGGAGTGGGAAATATTTCCCTTTATTTTTTTTGTGATGCGAGCAAATATGCCTATTCGGCAGTAGTCTTTCTGCGAGTTTGTTATGGGACTAATGTTTATGTACAACTGGTACAAAGTAAAACAAGAATTGTCCCTTGTGGGAAGAAAGAGACAACAATTGCAAGATTGGAACTTCTTGGTGCCACCATATCTGCCCGTCTTTCCATTGAGGTCCGAAAGGAGTTTAAAACCGACGATGTATATTTTTGGACAGACTCCACCACAGTGTTAGCTCGGTTGAAAAGAAAAGAAACGTGGGGTGTATTCGTACAGAACCGTGTTCAAGAAATTAGGAAACTGACACCAGTTCAAGCATGGAGACATATACCTGGATCCTTGAATCCAGCGGATCGGCCAAGTAGAGGTTGTTCAGCTAAACAATTGTGCCAGTCAAAATGGTGGGATGGTCCCAGTTGGATGTATCTTCCATCCCGTGAATGGCCAACTAACGACTCAGAGGAAGATGTCAATGAAGAAGAAGTGAATAGAGAAAAAAGAAGAACGATCGTATCTTCAATTGTAAATATTGAAGTTACAGAAATATGGAGCGATTATTTTTCCTCTTACAGTAGAAACATCAAAGTGGTGTCATGGATTCTTCGTTTCATAAATAACACATCACATGAAAATAAATTAAAAGGTAACTTGAGCTATGAAGAATTCAAAGAAGCAGAAACTCACGTTCTCAAATCCATACAATTAAAAGCGTTTCAAGATGAGAAGTTTCTTAACAAAATGCAAGCATTTAGAGATGAAAAGGGATTACTGCGAATAAGAACCAAACTTGTAAATAGTGATGAAACAGAAGATTTTAGATTTCCCATTCTTTTACCTGGTAATAGTTTCGTCATGAAGTTAATACGAGAAGAGCATGAAAAGTCAATGCATGCTGGATCTTCTATCGTACTTGTCAGACTTAGGGAGACGTTTTGGATTCTTAAGGCTAAAATGTTAATAAAAGAAGTCATTTCTAAATGTGTGACATGCAAGCGTTTTAAATCTAAACCAGTTGAAGTTCCCTTCGCCCGCTGCCTAGAGAAAGAGTTACCTTGACAAAAGTCTTCGAGGTAAATGGTGTAGATTATGCTGGTCCTCTCTACTTGAAGTCAAAAGGAAAAGCTTGGATCGTTTTATTTACGTGAGCCGCTTACCGAGTGGTCCATTTTGAACTGGTACAATCACTCACCACAGATGCTTATATCCAAGCCCTCAGACGATTCATTGCCAGACGAGGCCGCGGATTTCAATCCTTTATTCCGACAACGACACAAACTTTGTGGGAGCCAACAGAGCATTGAAAGCATTAGATTGGGACAAGATAGCCACATACTCAACAGCTCAGAGAATCACTTGGAAATTTATTCCACCTACCGCAGCATGGTGGGGTGGGTGGTGGTAGCGAATGGTCAGAATGCTCAAAGAACTGCTACGTCGAGTTCTAGGGAAATCTACCATCGATTACGAAGAACTCTACACAATATTGTGTGACTGTCATATATGGCAATACTTTTACTTTCGTTACTTGTACCACAGGAACAAGTAAAAAGTACGTACTTTTACTTGTACTTCGTTACTTTTTAAATTTAGTACTTTTACTTGTACTTTCGTTACTTTTTTAGGGAAAAAGTACAAGTATATGTAACGGAAATGTCCAATGAAATCGTTACTTTTTTCTAAAACTCGGTAAGCTTTCTAAAAAAAAAAGATTAAATTAAAAATAAATGCTTATGTTTTTTTTAATTTATAAAAATAATGTGCAATATATATGTATTCACTGCTAACTTCGTGTTTAAATACCTTGACCTTTGAAAATTGTCACTCCTGAAAGGGAAAAGATGGCTCTTTTGAACTGCGAAAGGTTTCGCGATGCGAAATCGCAGTACGATTTATTGTTTGCTGCAGGTCTGGTACCTTGCATCAAATTTAATTTGTCGGAAGAATAAGCTAGGGAGGAGGCTACAAAGAAAATTGGAAAGAATTGTCCAAGCTGAACACCCTGCTATAACTAATAACGTAACAGAAAAAAAAACCAGGGAATTAAAATTTTCTAAAGCTGAAAACATCATGCCAATCACCAGCGACAGAAGAATTTATGGCATACATGAGCTCAAATGTCGAAACGGAAAGCATATCAATTTTGAATCGATATCCGATCGCAAAAAATTATATGTGAAATATAATACTACAGTACCTTCTAGTGCTCCCGTGGAGCGCTTATTCAGCATGGCTAAGCACGTTCTGAGAAATTCTCGCAGCAGACTCAGTGACACCACTTTCGAAATGCAATTATTTTGCAAAATGAATAAAAATATTAATTAGCAAGTCATTTTCATTCATTTTCGAGTTTTATGCATTTATTTAATACATTTTAAATAAAAAATGTTGGATTTTGTTGTTACGTTTTTCAATTTTCGTTTGAACTCACTAATAATACATTTTTGTCTTAATGCATTTTTTACTAAATACGTTTTTACCTAGTACATTTTTTACTAAAATTATGTTTATGCCCGACCTTGTGAAACAAAGCCCAGTCAAATCTCTAAGAACTTCAGAACTATCTGTGCTATTGAAAACTATTATAATTACTATTTTAACTCTTGAAAACTCGAAGGTATTAATTTAGCCGCTGATACTAAAATTCGTTTAAAAATTTTAATTATTCCGTTAGGCAGAAATATTTGGAAAATGATTTTCTCGCATGACTTCAGCATTAGCCATTGTTACAAATAAAATTGTAGACTGTTCTGTTTCAACTTATACTGCACATGCAATTATTTTTTACTAGCTCAAAGATCACAAAGCTATATGAAACCCCGTGTTTGCTTTGTTTATGTTTGTGCTTTTAAAACGCGTTTCTATAGAGTAAAACAATTTTAAATCAATGGTAATTTGAATAAATAAAAATAATAAACTAAAAATTAAAATCAATAGTTAAAATTTCTTTTTCGTGCAAATCCAAAAAAAATTTGATATTAAAATTATACTATACGATTATATTATAAAATCTATTATATATAATTCTCTTACGTGGCTCCCAAATTTTGGCTGTATTTCTTTTCCGCCGGTGGCAACGTTTGCTTTGTTTTGAAAACTCCAAAGCATTCTGCCTTTTAATGATGTGTTTCTGATCTAATATATATAATTCTCTTACGTGGCTCCCAAATTTCGGCGGAAGTACTTTGTACAACTAAATAAGATTCTTTTCACAACAGTTAAATATTTACTTTAGTTTCTTCATTCATAGAGAAAACAGTCGGCACAAAGAATTCTGTTAGGTTAAAAAACATTTCGCTTAAAAAATAACGAATTCTAAAAGAAATAAAAATAAACGACTTAAAAAATAAAAATGCTCTTGCCAGCTATAGAATTTTTTGAAAGTTAACTTAGCAACATAAATCAAAATGACATAGAAGCGCAACTAGATCAAAATTATGATACCTGAGTGCTTGTTGTAACAAATCCTTCAATTCTAAAAGTGTTGTATCGCCAAAAGCCCAAATTAACAATTGTGTTCTCAAAGAAATTCTATAAAAAGTTTTAAATAAACAACCTACTTCTACAACTGCTTCTTGAAGAACTAGGCTCATTGATTAAAAATATTGTTTTAATTTTACAGTACTAACTTTACTTCTACTTTCATTATTGCTATGACCCTCTTTCATTACATTTTACAACTTCATGCTAAATTTGAGGACTTTAAGTTGTTTTGTGGTTGAATACTGACAGAAATGTGTACATCAAAAATCATATTTAGAGGTTAAGAGTTGCCTCAGAAAAATTTGAATTGTTGACATTGAACTTAGCAATGGAAACAATCGTTTTTGTGAAAAATTGAATTGTATTGTTGACATCAAAATTAAAAATATTGTGTTTCAACTTAACAATACTACCTTAATTTATACTTTAGAATTGCCTCGGAGAAATTTGAATTGTTAGCAATGACTTAAACAAAAAGTTTTATTTTAACTGACAAATACTATATTATAATTTTAGCTTTTTCTATGACTATACTAATTTTCTTACTCTTTTCTTTGTTTTTTATACATTTTATATTTTTTGTGATGAAATAAAAAACTTATAGTTGTTCTTCTTCTGAACACTGATGAAAACACAAAATGATGGGCTTCGTCAACAATCAAAAATATATACATTTAATTTACAAATTCCATATTATTAAGGTGGCGCCCTTCAGAGAATTAAAAATACAAAATTATCTTCATCAAAGCCGATGTTTTACATCCGGCATTCAGTGGCAGACTACTATTTCATATTGTTTTACAACACATGGCCTTAGCCCTCTGGTGGGAAAGACTTTAAAACAAAACTTACAACAGTTACTTTTCTCAACAACTGAAATTTAAAATAGTGTGATTAAGAAAAATATGTGAACTGTTTGCAATTTCAAATTAATATTGAAATGTACAGGTTTAGAATTTTCTACAGTGAAAAGTTTTCGGAACTTCAGTATTCAAAAAAGTATACAAAAACTAGACGTTAAGAACGTATCCAATGAGCGAGCAAAGCGAGCATTGGATTGCGAAGCAATCCGAAATGAACCGCGAAAGCAGTTCCGGGGGTTGGTGAGCGCCAGCGAGCAGGGGGCGAAGCCTCCTAGTTATATTATAATATTCGTCCGAATTTCAAAATAAATTAATGTCCACAACTTTCAAAATTAAAAATAATTAAATAAATAACAACAATTTTGCAAAAACATTAAAGAGCATAAGAATAATATTCAATAAAATTACAGGTTACTTTGAATCTTCGATTTCCTAGAAATGCACTTTTAAATCGTTACTTTTTTTGTTTAGTACTTGTACTTTTGCTTGTACTCTTTACTCGTTACTTTTTAAAATAAGAACTTTTTACTCATTACTTTTTTTAAAAATACTTGTACTTTTACTCGTTACTTTTTAAAAGTAACGTTGCCATGTATGATCATAAACCAATAAAATTGGGTCTGCTGTTCAACGACGGTTATAAAATAAACCTTATGTTTCACACAGCTATCGCTATTGTATTTCTGCGATCTTGAAGGGGAAAAAAATCTCAGTAGATTTTAATTTGAAAGTTTTACAGCGGCCTAGGCCAATAGGCCCATACGCCAAATACAATGGAATACATTAAAAAAAGGTCAACATACCCCTATATATAAAATACAAAAAATATACCTAGAAGAATCCGGATGGCAACAGGCCATTTACATAAATTAACATAGTAATAAAATGTTTAAAAATATCAGGTCAACAGACCCTTATATGGCAGGTCAACAGACCCTTATAGCCTTAAAAAATTGTCCTATTTTACATAGCATTTTGCCTTTGGCAAGGATAGTGACAGTTAGAGGAAGGTATAAAATAATACATACCCTGAGCACCAGTATAGCTGGGGTAAAAAGAGACATTGCTCGACAGGGTTCTACAAATGCGACAACTATCAAGCAAAGGTGACACCAGAGTGATTAAACATTGAAAAAGTTGACGAGCTGGAGACAAAAGTACAACAAAAAAAACTTACAGTAGTACAATGTAAAAAAAACACCACCAATGTTTAAAATTTGGAATTAAAATCAATAAACTTATCATTAGCCAAAAGGGCAAGGGTAAAACCATTAGTCAGACCAGCTGACATAATATGTAAAACCAATTTTAAAAAATGGTAAAGCATTTAAAATCTGCAACAGGATAAAAGTAAACACGCTCCGAAGGCAAAAACGCCCAGGGGTGCCAAAGAACAGTACAAAATCTGAGGTACATGACTAAAAAGACATTACAATAAAACAGGAGTAAAAAAAAAGTAAAAATACAGTTTAAAACAAACAAAACCTATAAACATGACAAAGCAGATTAAAAACAAGACAGTTATAATAAGATGGTAAAGTAGTAAAATGGTAAAGTTGGTAAAAATGGGCAACTGGTCCAGATAAAAGGGAGTTTGGCAAGGCGACAATCAATAACAAGATTAAAGGACATTAAAAGTTGTTATTATTATTTTGGACCAACACCTCCTCGAGCGTAGTTTTAATAATTTGTTTAATGATATTACGGCAAATGATACTGGCAAAAATTTGATGCTCGTTCTTCTCGAGGAAGTGTTGTTGTCGGAGTGCTCGGAACCGAGAACAGTGATATAGAAGATGTTCTACTGTTTGGGGTTGATCGCAATTGTTACATTTATCATCCTTATTGAAAAACTTCCTTTGGTATGTCCCGAACACTCCGTGCCCCGTCAGGTATTGATTCAGTAGATTTTAATAAAAAACTCATCCTGGAGAATATGAAATGGATTGGCTCTGAATCCCCTTTTGTACGCGAAAAAGGAGGAAGTGTTAAGGCGAGCGGCATTCTGATTGTCCACAAAGTGTTATGACATTCTGTTTGGCCATGTCACAAGAAATGAAATCTTAAAGAATAACAAACAGTTGTGAAAAAAATATACCCCAGAGGGTTTTATTTACTTATATTATAATACAATACATTCAAATTTACAATACAATATAATACCATCAATACTATACAATATTTACATTACATATGCGTTTCCTTTGTTTGTCTGTTTGTTTTTTGCTGATAAATCCAATGGTGTTTCTGGATTAAATGGATACTGTCTCTTCCTACAGTGTTTCACAACTACTCGTAAATCCAATGCCTTCAAAGATTCCGAAAAATTGCTTAAAAAGTATCAGATGTATCCCATTCTTGATCCTCCTTTGGTGCAATGAGAGAAAAATCCACGTTAAAACACACGCCTTGGAGCTCTTGAGATTCAACCAACACTTGAGGCATATCAAAGACTATTGATTCAAACAACACTTGAGGCATATTCAACACTTCTGATTCAACCAACCCTTGAGGCATATCCAACACTTCTGTTTCATCACAAGGCGCTTGGACTTCATTCAACACTTGAAGTTCCTCATCCCCTTGAGGTTCGTCACATGAAGGTTCGTCATTCCCTTGAGTTATATCCAACACTTGGGTTTCATAATTCACTTGGATACTGGGCACTTGTAAAACTTTAAACTCTTCAGGAAACATTTGCTCAACAGACTTCGCTGTGGATACCAGCGTGATCGGCTTGTACGTTACAATTCTGTAACACCTGTGGTAGAGGTGGTGGATGCTCGACTCAAGCGTTACGTAGCCTCGCAAAGACTTCAACAGGCTGAGCAAACAGCAAGCAATCAATGCGAGGCTACGCAACGTTTGAGCTTAGCATTCACCCCCTCCCCCACAGACGCAACAGAGTTGCAACGTACAAGCCGAGCTTCTTCTCCGGGCGCTACAGTCACCGTAACTTACAGTTACAGACCAGGCTTCAACCGCAATCGAAGCGAGACTACGTAACGTTTAGCTTAGCATACACCCCACCCCCACGGATGCTACAGCATTGCAACGTAAAAGCCAAGCTTCAGCTATGGAAGCAACAGCCAGCATAGCCTCGTATCGACTACAGTTGAAGCTCGGCCTGTAACTGTAAGTGAAGGGGGCTGTGGAGCCCGGAGTTGATGATCGGCTTGTACGTTACAATTCTGTAACACCCGTGGTAGAGGTGGTGGATACTCGACTCAAGCATTACGTAGCCTCGCAAAGACTTCAACAGGCTGAGCAAACAGCAAGCAATCAATGCGAGGCTACGCAACGTTTGAGCTTAGCATTCACCCCCTCCCCCACAGACGCAACAGCGTTGCAACGTACAAGCCGAGCTTCATCTCCGGGCGCTACAGTCACCGTAACTTATAGTTACAGACCAGGCTTCAACCGCAATCGATGCGAGACTACGTAACGTTTAGCTTAGCATACACCCCACCCCCACGGATGCTACAGCATTGCAACGTAAAAGCCAAGCTTCAGCTATGGAAGCAACAGCCAGCATAGCCTCGTATCGACTACAGTTGAAGCTCGGCCTGTAACTGTAAGTGAAGGGGGCTGTGGAGCCCGGAGTTGATGATCGGCTTGTACGTTACAATTCTGTAACACCCGTGGTAGAGGTGGTGGATACTCGACTCAAGCATTACGTAGCCTCGCAAAGACTTCAACAGGCTGAGCAAACAGCAAGCAATCAATGCGAGGCTACGCAACGTTTGAGCTTAGCATTCACCCCCTCCCCCACAGACGCAACAGCGTTGCAACGTACAAGCCGAGCTTCATCTCCGGGCGCTACAGTCACCGTAACTTACAGTTACAGACCAGGCTTCAACCGCAATCGATGCGAGACTACGTAACGTTTAGCTTAGCATACACCCCACCCCCACGGATGCTACAGCATTGCAACGTAAAAGCCAAGCTTCAGCTATGGAAGCAACAGCCAGCATAGCCTCGTATCGACTACAGTTGAAGCTCGGCCTGTAACTGTAAGTGAAGGGGGCTGTGGAGCCCGGAGTTGATGATCGGCTTGTACGTTACAATTCTGTAACACCCGTGGTAGAGGTGGTGGATACTCGACTCAAGCATTACGTAGCCTCGCAAAGACTTCAACAGGCTGAGCAAACAGCAAGCAATCAATGCGAGGCTACGCAACGTTTGAGCTTAGCATTCACCCCCTCCCCCACAGACGCAACAGCGTTGCAACGTACAAGCCGAGCTTCATCTCCGGGCGCTACAGTCACCGTAACTTACAGTTACAGACCAGGCTTCAACCGCAATCGAAGCGAGACTACGTAACGTTTAGCTTAGCATACACCCCACCCCCACGGATGCTACAGCATTGCAACGTAAAAGCCAAGCTTCAGCTATGGAAGCAACAGCCAGCATAGCCTCGTATCGACTACAGTTGAAGCTCGGCCTGTAACTGTAAGTGAAGGGGGCTGTGGAGCCCGGAGTTGATGATCGGCTTGTACGTTACAATTCTGTAACACCCGTGGTAGAGGTGGTGGATACTCGACTCAAGCATTACGTAGCCTCGCAAAGACTTCAACAGGCTGAGCAAACAGCAAGCAATCAATGCGAGGCTACGCAACGTTTGAGCTTAGCATTCACCCCCTCCCCCACAGACGCAACAGCGTTGCAACGTACAAGCCGAGCTTCATCTCCGGGCGCTACAGTCACCGTAACTTATAGTTACAGACCAGGCTTCAACCGCAATCGATGCGAGACTACGTAACGTTTAGCTTAGCATACACCCCACCCCCACGGATGCTACAGCATTGCAACGTAAAAGCCAAGCTTCAGCTATGGAAGCAACAGCCAGCATAGCCTCGTATCGACTACAGTTGAAGCTCGGCCTGTAACTGTAAGTGAAGGGGGCTGTGGAGCCCGGAGTTGATGATCGGCTTGTACGTTACAATTCTGTAACACCCGTGGTAGAGGTGGTGGATACTCGACTCAAGCATTACGTAGCCTCGCAAAGACTTCAACAGGCTGAGCAAACAGCAAGCAATCAATGCGAGGCTACGCAACGTTTGAGCTTAGCATTCACCCCCTCCCCCACAGACGCAACAGCGTTGCAACGTACAAGCCGAGCTTCATCTCCGGGCGCTACAGTCACCGTAACTTATAGTTACAGACCAGGCTTCAACCGCAATCGATGCGAGACTACGTAACGTTTAGCTTAGCATACACCCCACCCCCACGGATGCTACAGCATTGCAACGTAAAAGCCAAGCTTCAGCTATGGAAGCAACAGCCAGCATAGCCTCGTATCGACTACAGTTGAAGCTCGGCCTGTAACTGTAAGTGAAGGGGGCTGTGGAGCCCGGAGTTGATGATCGGCTTGTACGTTACAATTCTGTAACACCCGTGGTAGAGGTGGTGGATGCTTGACTCAAGCATTACGTAGCCTCGCAAAGACTTCAACAGGCTGAGCAAACAGCAAGCAATCAATGCGAGGCTACGCAACGTTTGAGCTTAGCATTCACCCCCTCCCCCACAGACGCAACAGCGTTGCAACGTACAAGCCGAGCTTCATCTCCGGGCGCTACAGTCACCGTAACTTACAGTTACAGACCAGGCTTCAACCGCAATCGATGCGAGACTACGTAACGTTTAGCTTAGCATACACCCCACCCCCACGGATGCTACAGCATTGCAACGTAAAAGCCAAGCTTCAGCTATGGAAGCAACAGCCAGCGTAGCCTTGTATCGACTACAGTTGAAGCTCGGCCTGTAACTGTAAGTGAAGAGGTTTGTTGAGCCCGGAGTTGATGTTCGGCTTGTACGTTACAATTCTGTAACACCCGTGGTATAGGTGGTGGATGCTCGACTCAAGCATTACGTAGCCTCGCAAAGACTTCAACAGGCTGAGCAAACAGCAAGCAATCATTGCGAGGCTACGCAACTTTTGAGCTTAGCACTCACCCCCTCCCCCACAGACGCAACAGCGTTGCAACGTACAAGCCGACCTTCTTCTCCGGGCACTACAGTCACCGTAACTTACAGTTACAGACCAGGCATTAACCGCAATCAACGCGAGGCTACGTAAAGTTTGAGCTGAGCATCCACCACCTCTACCTCACCCCTCCACCTCATCCTCCCTTGACAGAAACTTTTCCTTCGATTTGAAAACGCCTACTTCGATGGATTCCCCATTGAACAGTTGACTTGCTACTTGTGACTGCGACATTATCCTCGTCCTGGCTCCTTTTCTTTAACCCGTTTTGTCATGGAAACGAAATTGGTTTCATCTATGCAGCTAAAATTCCAAAAATAAATTAAAGAATGTGTTTAGTTCATCGTTACATAAAGCTCGGCTGCTATTTTTTTTTCTTATTATTTTAAAAATCTAAAATGTTTCATTCGTGTGGTTTTTTCCTACCAGCTGCTGTCTGCAGCTTATTTTGAAAGGCGATATTTTCAAACAAATAATTTTGCTTCCAATATAATAAATAATATAATTTCTGAGTTCAAATCTTCTCCATTTCATAACATAATAGTAATATTGAGTTATTCTAATATGTTTGAAGCGTACAATTGTTTTAGATACTTATAGAGAGATTGTTTAAAAAGGCAATATGGTTGCTATATTTAGAAAAAAACTCAATCTTTTTTCAGTTCAAATTTGGCTCAATACTATGAGGGGCTCCTTCTCTGAAAGAGTGGAACCAATTGTTAATTAATCAAGTGGAGGATAATTTTAAAAGTCAAATTGTTAGATAGAATATTATTTAATATTCTGAATAACATTATTGAATTTGATATTATGTATTATTGAATATAATATTATGTATTATTGAATATAATATTATGTAGTATTGAATGCAATATTATGTATTATTGATTATAATAATATTTTATGTAATATTATGTATTATTGAATATAATATTTTATGTAATGTTATTGAATATTTCATTAGTTCTTGTATTAGCAGTAATTAAATTATTGCGCATCATGCTGGCTGTTCATACCAAAAAAATTTTAATAGCTTATTTATCAAGCATATAATAATTCGTTAATGTGTCTACTTCTCTATTTGGTTAAATCTTAAACAGAAAATAAGCATAAGATGCTCGTATATAGCTTATCATGCTTATGCTATATAGACTAGCATTTTAGCACTTCATGCAGGTTAGCATTGTGAAACATATAATCTTGCAGACATAAGATTGTAGTCATAACAATACATAGCAGAAACTAACTCATTCCTGTTGTTACTATTGCTATTTTTAGCACGACACTTTTGACTTGGGAATCCTTAAATTTTATTATTATTAATAATTACCCAATTTATGATCTGTTATGTTATCTGATTTTAAATTTTTATTCTATTATTTTAAACTCTGTTTACTATGCAATTTAAACTTCATTACCTGGTCACTTGATTACCCGATGACTGTACTTCGTGTAACTATTTGTGACATGTCATTTAAATCGACTATGATATTGATATGTGATCTTGATTCAATATAAAACGATGGAGTGTTTGGGAAATTTTAATCATGCCCACTATACAACAGAATTGTTGGGGAAATATGAAAATGATCCCATTATAAAACACTTTTTATGCTGGAACATTAATTTGTGACACCTATTTTTTTGCTAAAGAGTTTGTTGTAAGATAATTAATTAGATTTGAAATTTTGAGCCCATTCCATTTGTGAAAACCTTTTTGTTTTGCTTTTTTTTATTTTAATCAAGCGACTCAGGGGATAGAACACAGGTGATAGGATGGATCATTTAGCCTGGATACCGGACATAGATTCCCTCCGTCAAAAAATTTGGTGGGTTCATTTGACTACTTTTTAATCATTTTTAAGAGGTAGTTATTAAGTACTTATTTCCAATTCTGTTTTCATGGTACGAATAAAACTAGTCAATTTATATCAGTAACTGCAAATACTGTATTGTAAAAATTTGCATTTCTTATTTAATTTTATTTCTTTTTAAATCAATGTTGTTTGGTCAAAGCCATGCAAAAATGCAGGATACATTTAATGAAATACTGAGCGATAGAACTGCACGTTTTTCAGAAATGTTATGTATAATGATATCGACCCTACTAGCCCGTAACTAAGAATTGGGCATATAAAAATCAATGACTGGTTAGTTCAATTGCCTTATATATAAGTTTTTTTTTAATATGAAATATTATAACTTTCTGCCCGTGATCGAACTAGTTTATAAGTGAACTAATTATAGGACATACTGGCTATAATTAAGCAAAATGAGAACTTTTTTCAGCTAAAAGCGCGTAATTGATTATGAAGAGTCTTAATTTGCACTGCAAAATAAATTAAAGAAAAAATCTTTCAAGTAAGGAATATAGTGCAATTTAAAAATGTGTTCTAATACTGGGACACCAAGGCCGTAGAGGTTAAGTTTTCTTTATTCTATTAAATGACTTTTATTAATAAGCTGTGAAGAAAAGACGCTTAATTTACAAAAAAGGAAAACGAAAATAAATAAAAATATCATTAAAATAATACTACTTACTATTTTCATGCGAACTTCAATGTTGCCTTCAGACAAGAATTTTTTTGAAAAGAAATGACAAAGCATTTAATCAATCGAAGTAACAATTGCTTATGGCATATTGTTAAAATAAAAGTTTACATTGTTAAAGCATACGAAAAATGTTACAGCTTGTTTCGATATTTTATGTAAGAATAAATTTTGTCGTGTTAGCAACAATGTGTATAATTGTTTTTTTACATTGTTTATTTAATAGTTAATTTAACATAAAAATGGTTTGGGTTAGTCGATTAAAGACAAGATAAAAAAAAAAAGAAAGGATATGGAAATGGTCAAATACCGCGAGAATACATCGACACAAAAATCGAAAAATACACTCGTAATATCATATCAAATGAGGAATTCAATTACAGAGCTTATCCTTTAAATCTCCTCCCTCCCCGGGGGGGGGGGGGTTGAGTGGAGTCAATTTCAATATCTTAAAAATAAGCCCCTGTTTTTTTGTCTTTTTTTTTATCGTAGATTAAAATTTTCCGAAAAAGGACGAACCCCGATTTGACTTGCAAAATGTTCTTAGATATCATTATTGTTTTATTTTGCATTATGAGAGGTGTTAAAGACCCACCCATTTTTGTGTTTATTACTGTCAATGTTCAACTCTGCAGTCTTCTGATTTTGAATCCAGCCACGAAGACAAGTGAACTTCTAGATCAAGCATTGGGACTAACTTGCCTTTCTTATTGCCAATTTCCTCTGGTTTTTGACAACTTTTTTTTAAAAACTCGTCTTTGCATAGCATGCAGAGGAAAGCCACGAGAAAGTCCCACTGTTAGACCGATGGCAAAAGCATTCTAACCCCAAGTATCTGTACCACTTAGAATATTTAAAGTTCATTCAAACTGAATTAAAAAAAAACACAAAAGCAATAAATTCGGAGATGAGAACGAGACACTAACTGCCGAAATTTTTGCAAGTAAATACATTCCACCAATCAGGTTTACAATCGCATCTCTACTTTTGCTTAGGCGAATTTTCCGCATATTGTGTACACGATCTCTTTTGACAGCTTTGTGGTCGGTGCCAGCAGGGAGCGAAACCAGCTAAGGATACTTTTCTGCTCGGTTTTCGGTGCAAACCGGATGCATTATACAGAAGCATCACCAAAAGATCAAAATTTTCGACGAGTTCCGGGTACCCAAACTTATTTATATTTCATGTAGCTATAAATTACTAAACTTATTTAGTTTTATAAAAAAAAAAGCTATTAAATTATAAATACCTTTGAAACGACTAAGACGTTCATTCTAGTAGCTGTCGATTACATCAGAACCAATATAATATGACATCCTAACCAAACGTGAAGAACTTGAAGTTGCAATTCAATAGTTTAAAATTTTTTTAAAAGTCTATAGTTCGTGATTCGAATTAATTTTCAATAAACTATAGATTCCATATCCACATCACCTTACCTGCACGAGTTTCAGTTACTGCAGCTGATTGTGTGGATAGGATATTTCCAAACAGATAAATTTGCTTCCAATAAAAAAATATATTTAAAAAGAACTCGCTTTTTTGGAAATGCCGATTTGGCTTTGATTGACTTAATTATTAATATTTGTTTTTCTTGTGTTCTTACATACGTAAAAGTTAGTATTTAGTTAGAGTATAGCTAGAAAAAGTACATTTTTCAAATTTTTATTTAGATTTAAGTTTCGAAATTTGTATATTGTTGATAAGGTAATCAGTGTTTTTAAAGATTAGATTTTATTCTAATTTTTAAAGTTTTATTACTTCTCAAACACCTGTTGTTGCACCAAACAAGTTGAGCTAAATAGTCTCAAAATACAGCGGATAATAACTCTGAAATATAGGTGGTAAAGAGAAAATGCAGCGCTCTCTAGTAAAGAAAACACCAACTTTTCTGGTATAAAATTGCATTCACGAGAAAGGATATTTCATGAAGAACTTACTGTTTTCTTTCACAAATAAATCTTTATTTATTAATAATATAAGGTGTTCCTTCCCAAAAAAGTCGTCCCAGTCTTTAAGTAATGAAATGGGCAAAAAGTTTAGAAGTCGAAATGTTAGATTGAATATAATTTAATATTACATTAAATCTAATATTATTCGCATTCAAGTTATTTGTAGCACGTAAGGACCTCTTACTAGCACATTATGCCGTTCCTATTTAAAATGTCTTCATAGCCTATTAAATTAAGAAGTATTAACACGACGCAATTATTCATTAAAGTACCTATCCACTCATGTTTGGAAAATCGTGTCCAACAAATTAGCAATTAATACTGACGCATAGAGCGTTATGCTATATCCGCCTAAGCTGCTTACAAAACATATTACGTAGGCAAGCATTAAAAAGCATACAATAGCACGTTAATGTGTCTCCATGCCTTGGAAGAAGCGTTAACAGCAAATTAGCATAAGATACTTGTATGTACCCGGATGCTACTTGACGGGGGTTGGACGGAGTTAAGTTTTGATAAGATACTTGTATATAACTTATCGTGCTATTGCTATGGTAACTCGATATGCAGAATTTGATGCTAGCTAGCAATGTGCAGTATATGTGCAGTTTAGCTTGAATACCTTGCTGACATAGCAAGGTATAGCAAGAAACGAGCCTGTTATGGTTGCTGGTACTAGCATGAATTTTGACTTGGGAATCCTAAAATTTTATTATTAATTATCCAATTTATGATCGGTTTTCTTATCTGATATCAAATTTTTTCTATTATTTTAAACTCTGTTTACTATGTAATTAGTATTTCATTACCTCAGATCCGATGTCTGCCATATGACGAAGACAACTGTACTTAGTGGAACTATTTGCAATTGTTACTATGATATGTGATTTTAGCCCACTATAAGACAACGGAGTGTTTGGAAAATTTTAATGAAGCCCATTATAAAACAGTGTTGTTGAGGCAACATAAATGAGGTCGATGGTCGTATTATAAAACACTCGTTCTGTTGGAGCATTAATTTGTGATATCTACTATTTTGTTTTAGACTTCGTTGTAAAATAATTAATTGGATGTGCACTTTTGGGCCAGTTGTCATGGCAAAAAGTTATGCATTTTTTGGATTTTAGATTGACACCACGGTGGTGGCCTAGCTGGGTCGTTTGACTGGGGAGCCGGACTTGGGAGGTTCAGGAAATTCGGTGAGTTCACTAGATTACTTTTTAAGCATTTTTATGAGGAAATGATTAAATGCGAATGTCTTTACTTTTATACTTCCCGAGTAAGTATAAAAATTAAACTATATATGTAACTGCAAATGTTGTATTGCAAAAATTTAAATTTCTTAATTGTTTAGGAAATCCACATTGTTTGGATAAGGCCATGTATAAATTCAAGATACGTTTAATGCAAAACTGAGCGATACAATTGCAAGTTTTTCAGAAATGTAATATATACTGATATTGACATTTACGTTCCATAACTATGAATTGGACACGAAGGAAATCAATGACGGGTTAGATACACTGATCTATACAAGTTTCTTTAATATTAAATGTTATAACATTCGGCTAATGATCGATTGATCTAATTGTTGGACACACAAGCTATAATTAAACAAAATGACAGCTTTTTTTCTTTTCAGTTAAAAGTATTGAATTAGTCATTAAGAGACTTAATTTGTACTACATAACAATTTTTAGATGCAAGAAACTACATATAATAATATTTTGAAAATAACAAGTAGATAAAAGCCGTTTTACTTATTTTGTATGTTGCCATCAATTGAGCGGGTCTCTATTTTTGAACAACGTTATTAGTAGAACGCTAGATTTCGCAGTTTAAAAAAATATATATAAAATTAAGGAATATACTCGTAGAATAATATAAAAATGAACAAAGTCCTAATACCTTGACCTCAAGATCGAAAGAGTGAAGTTGTTTATATTACATTTAAATATTTTTAATAGTATGCTGTGAAGAAAAATCATGTAATTACAACAACAAAAAACTAACATAATTAAAACTATCAGTAAAAGGAAATCACTTACAATTTTCTTGCGAACTTCATTGTCGATTACTATCAAGAAATCCGATGACTAAACGAAAGAGCCGTTAAGATTTAAAAACAAATATTGTCTATATCATTATTAAAATACATGGTTACATTGTTAAAGCATGCGAATACTGATACAACTTATTTTGACATTTTAAACAAAAACGAATTCTGGTTGAAAAAAAGAAGCAACAATGCTTGTTCGTG
Organism: Parasteatoda tepidariorum; assembly: GCF_982258835.1. Taxonomy (NCBI): domain Eukaryota; kingdom Metazoa; phylum Arthropoda; class Arachnida; order Araneae; family Theridiidae; genus Parasteatoda; species Parasteatoda tepidariorum. Next base: position 12,620,973 of record NC_141755.1, on the reverse strand, counting down.
TTCTTTCACTGTTTAAATAATAGTTAATTTAGCAATAAAATGTGTTGAGGTAGTTGAGTAAAGACAAGGTACAAAAAGAATATGGAAACGATAAAATACCACAAGAAATACACATCGACTCAAAAATTTAAAAATACACTCGTTAAAATCATTTAAAATGAGGAATTCAAATGCAAAGAACGTCCTCCCAATCTCTATCCCGGAGGTAGTGTGGGGTCAACTTCAGAATCTTAAAATTATACCCCTGTTTTTTATTGCAGATTTGAATTTGCTAGAAAAAAACAGAGGTGACTTGCAAAATAAGTAAAAGAATACGAAATATTTAATTCTACGAGTATAATAACAGAACTTTCTTTGAAAGAAACGCGCAAGGCAGCAGAAATTTTCAAAAGAAAGAATAATTGAAGCAATAAAGAAAAAAGAAAAACAATGGAAATAAAAATATGGCCACCGAAGCCGACATCTTCAGGGGGTACCAGTTCCGGAAGCCATAGAACAAAACCTTTTCTATTTAATTTTTTTAACTCTAAACAATTGAGAAAAACAGGGCGAAATTAAAGTCTTAACTGAGCAGCCCCAGTTAAGCATTATATTAATCTGTTTCGCAATACTTAACCTTCCCTATCATTTTTTTCTTCTACTGCGCATTTTAATAGAGGGTGTTGTTTTCTTTTATTTCAAATGTGTCTTTTACATTGAGTGTGTTTCAGAAAATTGCTGTTTGACCAATTTAATGTGAGTTTTCGGTTTTTCATTTTTGTATTATATTTTCAAGATTATGTACGAAATTTCTCTTCTGATTAGATTTTATGTATTGCTTGTATTTTTCCAGGACTTTTGCAAAGCCTTCGGGGTGTTATTTCCATACATGGCAGTACTTTTACTTTCGTTACTTGTACCACCGGTACAACTAAAAAGTACGTACTTTTACTTGTACTTCGTTACTTTTCAAATTTAGTACCTTTTCTTGTACTTTCGGTACTCTTTTAGGGAAAAAGTGCAAGTATTTGTAACGGAAATGTCGAATGAAATCGTTACTTTTTTCCAAGACTCGGTAAGCTTTCTAAAAATAAGAAAAAAATAAAAAATAAATATTTTTTTAAAAAATGCTTATGTTTATTTAATTTTTAAAATTAATGCGCAATATATATGCATTCACAGCTAACTTCGTGCTCAAATACCTTGACCTTTTAAAATTGTCATTCCTGAAAGGGAAAAGACGGCTCTTTTGAACTGCGAAAGGTTTCGCGATGTGAAATCGCAGGACGATTTATTGTTTGCTGCAGGTCTGGTACTTTGCATCAAATTTAATTGGTTTGAAGAAAAAGCTAGGGAGGAGGCTACAAAAAAAATTGGAAAGAATTGTCCAAGCTGAACACCCTGCTATAACTAATAAAGTAACAGAAAAAAAACCCAGGGAATCTTAATTTTCTAAAGCTGAAAACATCATGCCAATCACCAACGACAGAAGAATTTATGGCATACATGAGCTCAAATGTCGAAACGGAAAGCATATCCATTTCGAATCGATATCCAATCGTAAAAGAATTATATGTTAAATATAATACTGCAGTACCTTCTAGTGCTCCCGTGGAGCGCTTATTCAGCGTGGCTAAGCACGTTCTAAGAAATTCTCGCTGCAGACTCAGTGACACCACTTTCGAAATGCAATTATTTTGTAAAATGAATAAAAATATCAATTAGCAAGTTATTTTCAGTCATTTTCGAGTTTTATGCATTTATTTAATACATTTTAAATAAAAAATGTTGGATTTTGTTATTACGTTTTTCAATTTTCTTTTTGAACTCACTAATAATACATTTTTGTCTTAATACATTTTTTACTAAATACATTTTTACCTAGTACATTTTTTACTAAAATTATGTTCATGCCCGACCTTGTCAAACAAAGCCCAGTCAAATCTCTAAGAACTTCAGAACTATTTGTGCTATTGAAAACTATTATAATTACTATTTTAACTCTTGAAAACTCGAAGGTATTAATTTAGCCGCTGATACTAAAATTCGTTTACAAATTTTAATTATTCCGTTAGGCAGAAATGTTCGGAAAATGATTTTCTCGCATGACTTCAGCATTAGCCATTGTTACAAATAAAATTGTAGACTGTTCTGTTTCAACTTATACTGCACATGCAATTATTTTTTACTAGCTCAAGATCACAAAGCTATATGAAACATCGTGTTTGCTTTGTTTATGTTTGTGCTTTTAAAAGTCGTTTCTATAGAGTAAAACAATTTCAAATCAATGGTAATTTAAATAAATAAAAATAATAAACTAAAAATTAAAATCAATAGACAGAATTTCTTTTTCGTGCAAATCCATAAAAAGTTTGATATTAAAATTATATTTGATTTTAAAATTATATTATACGATTATATTATAAAATTATATTATAATATTCTTCCGAATTTAAAAATAAATTAATGTCCATAGCTTTCAAAATTAAAAATAATTAAATAAATAACAACAATTTTGCAAAAACATTAAAGAACGTAAGAATATTATTCAGTAAAATTTTAGGTTGCTTTGAATTTTCGATTTCCTAGAAATGTACTTTTAAATCATTACTTTTTTTGCTTAGTACTTGTACTTTTACTTGTACTTTTTACTCGTTCCTTTTTAAAATAAGAACTTTTTACTTTTTACTCGTTACTTTTTTTAAAAATACTTGTACTTTTACTCGTTACTTTTTAAAAGTAACGTTGCCATGTATGGTGACTGTGAGTCAGTAATAAATTCCAGGCCACTCACTTACATACAAGATAATCCAAATGAATTAGTACCGTTGACACCCGAAATGTTTATTCACGGTGGCGGTAACTGCGAAACACCAGATCTAGATAATGTAGACCGATCTTGCCTCATAAAACGAATAAAGCATTTTCAGAAGCTACGTGAAAACATCAGACAAAGATTTCGAAATGAATACCTTGCTCTTTTAGTCCACAAAGGGGTAAGAAGAAATAACGTTTTAGACGTTGGTGATGTTGTGTTAATAGGACATGACAATGTCCGTCGTATCGATTGGCCACTTGGAGTTATTTTAGAAATTTTTCCTGGTAAAGATGGTATTCCTAGAGTTGCAAAACTGAAGACCAGTAAGGGTGAAAGGATCCGTCCATTTCAAAGGCTTCACCCATTAGAAGTGTCTACCAAAACTGATATTGAGGTCTTAAAAGCTGCTAGAAAGACTGACAATTTTGTAGAAAACAATGAAGCTTTAGAGGTGAATTATTTTCCTAAAACTAAGTCGGGAAGAAGCATCAAAATTTCTTTTCGGTTAGACTTATGAACATTCTTTTTATTTTAGCTCCAGTTAGTTTAAAGTTCCAACTTTCGTAAAATTTTGGTTGCAAAGTTCAATAAGCCTAACTTTGCAAGGTGGGAGTATGTTAGAGATTGTAACATGTTTTTATAGTTGGTGTCACGTGACTCTGACTGCTGCTACTGCTTTCATTTAATTTTTATTGTTTCACTTTGGTTTTTATCTTGGCAACCTACTTGAAATGTTTTGTGTTGATTATTTAGTGTTCGAATTAGTTAGGTTTTGTAAATATCATTACCTGAAATTTTAGGATATCTTACAAAAGGGAATTTGCATACCAGGTACCTCAAATTAAAATCATTTTTTTTCCTGCAAAGGCATGCAAAATATGAAAACAAGCAAAGTTTTGCTTACAAATGTTTTGTTTAAAATTCCATAGTTTCAAAACGTTGCCATTCGTAAAGGTTCAAAAATAAATTGGATCGCTGTTTTACTCAGATATACAAAGATGAAGTTGGTCTAACTTTTAAGACTATAACCTATATCTATGGGGCCTTAACCAAACGTATGGACATTAAACCATGAGACTCGCACAAGTATGAATATACAAAGCAAGAATTCAAAAATCGTCTAACTTAAAATCTAATTATTTAAACTTTTATTATAGTTAAAATTCAACATAAAATTGAATTATTTGTGCAGGACGTAAAGATGCCATGTCGAAAATAAAGCTTGAAAAATATTGCTTTGAACCGAACGGAAGTTAGAATTAGTTGAGGAAAGAAGGATTTATAATCACAAAAGGTTGTATGTTGACAAAAGGTTGTATTTCCAGCCATTGCATAAAATTTAAAGCTCCAAAAATTTAGATCAGACGTCATTTTGTCAAAGTGCTTTTAATTTTGTGATTGTCTCAACTTTTTTTTACTAATCTTACCATCTATATTTAGATTGAGAATAATCTCCTTCAAAAGTACTTAATTTCTCGCGTCCCGCAGTGTACTGATAGTTAAGACACGGTTCCCAGCAGATCACCGAAGTCAAGCATCACTGGCTACGGTCAGTGTGCGGGTGGGTGACAACTTGGATCAGTCTGCGTAGGGACCGAGGATGTGCGGTATTGGTCCTCGTTAAACTGTGCTACCGTAAAGTGCTCGACTTCGCGCGCAGGTCATCGGGCTACCGAAGCGGGGGTGCCATCCCCTCCGCAGAGGATCAAAATTGTGATGGCATGTCTTCGGATCATCCTCCGGGATGTTTCCCAGACCGTCGCCAATAGCCTATTGTGCAGCTCTAGTGCGACGTAAATTAACAACAACAACTTAATTTCTCACACGATAATCTAAAAATTGTCGCATAATTCTAATTTTAACAACTTGTTTTTTTAGCTAATTATTTAAAAATTAATAATAAAATAAAAATAAACCAAAGTTAAGCCAAAATTTCAATGAGATTAGTGCAACTACTGGTATAATATTACTGTCGTTACAACGAATATCATATTACTTCCTTTCGTTTCATAAGTCATCGTAAGTCATCTTATTTTAGTCAAATATATGACAGTAGTTTATTACTTGTGTGAAATTTCAAAGCAGTTTCAACGTAGCTATAACTGAAATCACCCGTATAAGACTTAATTTTGATTTAAACACACATTTTACATTTTCTCTTTATTTGTCATGAAGTTGAAACTATTACGGAAAATAATGACAGAAAGAGAATAAAATCACAGTTAAAAAGTAGGTTCTCTATTCCAAGAAAAAGGAATTTTTTAATGAGATTTGGTCCATTGTCATACTTACAACTAAAGGAAAAAATATTATGACAAAAAGAAAGGGGCTTCTTATGAATGTGCTGAAAAGTCTCAAGATCTTAAACTTATACAGAATATGTGTATAGCTGCAAGCAAAAATAGGAAGAAAAAAACGAATTGCAGTACAAAAATATATCATTTTTCATCAATTCGAGTAGAAACAGACGAATCGGACGAAATCGGAAAAAATTGTAAGAGCAATGCCAAAACGAGTGAAATGGTCGAGTCGAAGATCGAATCGAATGGTCGAAACGATGAAGTCGAAAGAAGGGCACATATATTATTAATTAAAAAAAAACATCCCTAATAAGCTTTCGTTTTTTGGAAACACGTATTTGATTAAATTTATACTCTTGCTACTGCAACTTCTATTCCTTACATACATTTAGCCACAACAGATTTAACATTCAGATTTAGCTAATGCTTCTAATGCAAGAACGACAACCTAGAAGATGACGAAGTTTGATAGCTTGGTTTAGGGAGCCAATTTAAGGCTGAAATCATCCTTTTAATTATACTTTTAACTTCATTTATTGCTATGAAAATGATGTCCAGGTGTACAGACAGACTAGAAAGAAGTGCGAAATGCGAAGAAAAAGTGAAAAACAAAGTTGTCGAAAATGAAGGACAACTCGATGAATGGCGAAGTCTTAAGAGTGAAACGTGAAAACATGTTGAAAAACAATAAACTTTGAAAACATTATTAGTGACTCCATAAAAGCTCTACACAGTGTCAACAATTGAAGACTATTGCGATGTCTTGGCGAATGGGGATTATTTTGGAACACTGCTATAATACTATTCTGTCAGCAGCGATATCGGGCGAACTTTGTAAAAAATATTAGGAAAACTTGTTGCAAATAAAATCTCTGGTTTACTAAGCAGAATACAAAAAAATCGCTTTTTTTCAAATGATTTTGTTTTCAATTTACCGGTCATTTTTTTTTGGGGGGGGGGAACACCTAGCGAATAGCAGGCTTTCAAATATTTAATATATTGAAAATATATAGAAAAAATCAAACCTGATCTTAATATATAGAAAAATATCAAACCTGATCTTAAAGTTCAAATTTTTTCTTTCAGCTTCAAATTGAGAAATCATGTTGTCACCGAGGAACCGAAGTAAGAGAAGCTTTATGCCAATTAAAGTGCCTACTATATCAGGAAGCCTAGCAGGTAGCATAGCAAGTACAAGCGCAGCTGTACCGATTACGGACATGAGTCAACTTGTCCGAACTTCCAGGCCTAGCACAATGAAGTCATCTACAGTTTTAACAGAAAATCTTTTGAGAGCTAATGAAGCGCAAATCACACCATTGCGCAATAGGTTTGCTTTTGGCAGAAGGGATAAGTTCTATTTTTTAACCATACCGGGCCTTCTACGACTTGTAGAATGTGTAAGCTTATAACTCAATTACTTGTGATTTTACAAAAATTTTCCAAAATTGGTTGTTGATTTGAAGAAAAAAAAGCATTTAAAGGAAAACGAAACGTTTTCTTATTTTTGCTAAAGAAACCAGCTAATTTATTCACATTAAATTATAAAATTAGTTTTGATAATCGTCAATAGATGACGCTACTGAAAGCTAGGCAACAATGTTTTTAAAGTTACCACACTTTGCAGTAACAGCATGGCCCAGTCTGAGAAAAACAAAACAAGCATTCATCTGTGCATACATTTTTCAGTTAGGACTGTCTGACATGCAACAGCAAATATTGTTTAAAACTTTTCTAAGTCAGCAGCACCATCTATTAAAAAACTCTTCAATTAATTTTAAAACTTGGTGAAATTAAAAGGTTTCTAAAGCAAAACGCAGCAAATCATGCATTTCTATCTTCTTCAGTTTTGCGTGGTGCTATCCGAGAACAAAATTAGCAATTAATTCTAATGGAAATGGTCAAGCAATCTGCTAAAAACAGTGTTTTTTTAACAAAGGAAAGAGTTACATTTTGTGCTACGCAGATTAAAATAAAAAAACAGCGTAAATAAGGCACAAATGAAAGTACAAAAAATTGACAGGCTAGTTTGTCAATTTATTGTACTTTCATTTGCCCTTTATTCTCTTTTTTTTTCATTTTTCTTTAATCAAAGTTTTTTTTCTGTTAGCAGTACCATCTGTTGTCGTAAATAATTTTGAAATTTCGGAATTTCTTTCAAAAGAAATTATTTTACAAGATCAATGAAACGTATGTCTCTATCTCCTTTCATTTTTATTTAATTGGGTTTCGGAATCGTCGGCCATTATTGGGACGCTTGTACAGTGCTGAAAAAAAGTACTAAATCGCTGCAGAAAGTGATAAAACGTAAAAAGAAAGTTCTGATGTGGTTTTATTTCATAATATAGCCATAGATTAAGACATAATAAAATCAAAATCAAAACAATAGCATTATTTTCATTTTGCTATATTAAACACATTACGCATTACTTTATGTGTCATAATAAGATTTCAGCACAAAGTAAGTTGAAGAAAAGTATAAAGTTGGTACATTATTTACATCAGTAATCGATGCGAAATCCCTTGTTTTCAGTCGCATTTATCAATCTCGTATTTATGGACCAAGATCGAGTTCGTAAAATGATATCAATATTGTTCAAAGACATCTTGATTGCATCAATTTAATCCGACTTGCACTTGAATTATCGACCAGATTTGCTAATGTCTCTTACTAATATACCCCAAAGGTTTGCTACCGAATTCACATCTGGGTTAGAAGATGGCCACTCAAGGGATTTAACCTCAATTGCTTTCGTCCAAAATTTATTTGAATATGAAATATGGACTGCCGCATTTACCTGTTGGAAGATTCAGTCTCCATATGTTATAAGAGAAGAAATAGGCAATTAATTCCAATAATAGCCAATGTATCTTGATACATAATTAAATTCATTTTAGTTTGTATAAATAAAATAGGAGTTATACAACTAGCTGCAAAAGTGACTCAAACCAAGACGGACCCACCACCAAATCGACGTTTGGAAAATAACTGTGGTGCAGATCGTAAGTCGTACCAAAAATATCGACAACCATCTGGTCCATGCAAATTAAACTTCCTTTCCTCCTAAAAAACCACATCACTCCAATTTGTTCCTTTCTTAAGATGTTTCTTTGCAAATGCTAAACGTGCATCTTTGTGTAATTTAGTAAGCAGAGGTTTAACTTTAATATTTTCAAATTGAGTGTTAGAATTATTACTTAAATAGTTTTTAAACGAGAGGAGATTTCTGCATGACAACTGTATTTCATTTTTAATTTGTGCAGATGACATCTTACCGTGACCAGTAAGATTCCAGATTCGTCTTTCTTGCCTTGATGACATTTTTTCCTTTCAATTCACAGCTTATGCCACAGCATTCAGGATTTCTGAGATAACTATTCACTGCAGCCTTATACCTTCCTATGCTTCTTGCAATTTGAGAACCATTCTAGACCATTTCCCTAAAAGCTAAAATTCTACATAGTTCGCCTTCCGTTAAATGAGTTGCCCTTATTGGCATTGAATTGCGCCTGTAAACTACCTAAATCTGCTTTTATACAACTCAAATTTTCTTTCTTGTTCTGGAACAAACGACTTTCTCGCATGTTTTATGCCTGACAATGGCGCAATTAGTATCGACTTTATGCTTTTTTTTTCAAGTTGCTTTTTAATGATTATATCAATTTTGCCATGATTTAAATTTTGTTGTTGTTGTTGACGTATGCCTGTTTAGGCAGAGAGAGTGTGGTTGTTCTTGTTTATCCAATGGCGCCATCTACGGCCAAAACTTCGACTTCTACCACACCGTACGTAACACCCGTTTATAGGGCGGACCCATTCATACATCCACAGATCATAATTTTGACCTGAATCAGAGAACGATCGATCTCCAATCCAGTACCCCCAGAGGTATTGATTTGTTTTGGGAACATGGAGGACTTTTGCAACTCGCCAGATTTAACGTGCATCAGTCACTTTACTACACAGGGAGTCTTCGGCCGGAGGTGTTCGAACCCACGAGCTCTCGGACATGGGACCAGTGCCCTACCGACCAGGCTATCCCGGCCCCATGATTTAAATAATATGCGGAATATAAAAAAAAGCAATTTGGCTTTACATTTGCAAGTTGCAAACGGAAAATAAATTTACATACTCAGTCATAACAGTGGTATTTCACATTTGACAACTTTTTCATCGGCTTCATATTTTTTTTCGAGCACTGCATTATCCTTGTTTTGTGATACTAGTATCATACTCGATAATATAATAACTTACATTTTTAGCAGTTCTTTGCACTCTTGCACGTGACAATGTTTGGGTTCTACGGCACATTTTACGAACGAGAAATTACGTTTGTTGTGACTCCTTTTTACATTTCCACGACGAGGGAGCAGCTTTACTTACTCGTAAACTATTTCTCCTTCATGGGAAGCATAGTGATGGTTATTTCTGGAATCTTTAGTTCAACCAGCAATACGGCTCTCTTATCCAGTCTTTATGTGAGTAATGTCTTTCGTTTAAATATACTACTGAATTTTACAAATGTTCATTTATTAATGTTATATTTTGTTTCTTTTTTTTAGCCATTTATATTTGATTTGGTGCAATTTATTATGATGGCTGCAGCATCCGTGAGCAACGTTGTGCAGTATAAAGATGTGGAAGTACAGAAGAAAATGGTTATTGGATTAAAAGCAAAAGAAGCAGCCTCGGTAATGAAGCATTATAATTATTTATTATGTTGAATGAAATGTTCTGGAATCGACCTATACGCAAGGTGCTTTATAAAGATCCCCCTTTACATATATTTTTAGAATCTATGTCAAAAATGAAGTAAAATTATATACACGGGCTAAAATTTCTACACTGTTAAAAATATCTCGGTAAAAATGGTGAAGTAGAAATTTATTTAATTGTTATTTTACCATATTCAACCAAAACAGTCAAATAACCATAAAAAAAGGTGATATTCAAAGTGTTAAGTGTGAGAAAAAACGTTTATTGATTGTTTTTTTTACCTAATACGGTTTAACAATCAGGATTCTATCCCCGCTAACAAGGCCTACCAGATGAAGACCTTTTGCTCTATGGAGCAAGGTACATATAGTATATATAGCTGGGAATGCTAATCGGTCAATCTCATGTCCGGCTAAACAGGGCATCTTAAATAGAAGTTCGAATCCATGAACTGATAACACACTATTTCTTCTTTCAATACATGAAGAGTTTGCAGTGTTTGAAATTCATGAAGAGTTTCTAGTTCACACTGCAATCGGTAACCCTAGGCTAATATAATTCATGTATAAATGGCGTAGCACCCTTAAAAATCTATTGCAAGCTTCATTTTTATGGCCCAGAGACTATGCTAGTTTTAAACGGTTTCAAAACCGTAAAGGTAAAGAGACGTTCCTAACCATAAACTTTACGGTTATTCGGATGACAGACTGTTGCCCGTTATTGCGTCGTTGCTTCAGAGGGAAAATTTTAACAGAGTATTATTAAATGCATCAAAAATTAAATTATTAATTTTCTGTACTTGGTGGCTTTTAAACAGCTTTAAACGGCGAATAATAAAGCATTCCCAGAACATTCCTTTGGGGACCAAGGGTGTCATGGAGGTTAAACCTCTATAATTTCGTAACCTGCAGCATGATTTTGGCAATATGGTCATTGCCCACAGATCGACTTTACTTTCCAGACAAGCTGGTACTCATCAATCTGTAACTGAATGGGCTTCAATCCGTCATTGGGGATCGAACTCCAGTTCTTTACAATGACATTTCAGTGCTTTAACTACTGAGTCATCGCTGCTATAAACGGTGAATACGTGCATGATTTTTACACATACTTTGGTGTACTGTGAGGTCACTGTGATCTCTCAAAAATTTTCCTTATTCGGCAAATTTTGTCGAATATTAGGCAATTTCAGACAATGTCTAACCTACCGAATGTGTTGCAACTTGAAGTAGAATGTGTTTTGCGATTAAATCGAAAATATCAGAAATCTACATAAAATTACTTGTAGTAAAAATACGCTCTTTATCAAAATCTGCTTCTTTCACTATTGTCGAAGATTAGCATCAATAGAAATTTTCAAATTGTAAAACAAATATTTTAAAAGAAAATGTCTAATAAGGGAACGTAAAAAACACCACTTTAACGATGATTTTATGTAAAACAAATATAGTACGATTTGGTAAGAATGAAATTTTGAACTATTTTTCCCCTCCTTTAAATGTAAGTTCGAATTTCCTCTGTCCATTTAATAAGATTTGAACATATATGGCAACGTTACTTTTAAAAAGTAACGAGTAAAAGTACAAGTATTTTTAAAAAAAGTAACGAGTAAAAAGTAAACAGTTCTTATTTTAAAAAGTAACGAGTAAAAACTACAAGTACTAAACAAAAAAAGTAACGATTTAAAAGTACATTTCTAGGAAAGCGAAATTTCAAAGTAACCTAAAATTTCATTGAATAATATTCTTATGTTCTTTAATGTTTTTGCAAAATTGTTGTTATTTATTTAATTATTTTTAATTTTGAAAGTTATGGACATTAATTTACTTTTAAATTCGGAAGAATATTATGATATAATTTTATAATATAATCGTATAATATAATTTTATAATATAATCGTATAATATAATTTTAAAATAAACATAATATTAATATCAAACTTTTTATGGATTTGCACGAAAAAGAAATTTTATCTATTGATTTTAATTTTTAGTTTATTATTTTTATTTATTTAAATTACCTTTGATTTAAAATTGTTTTACTCTACAGAAACGCGTTTTGAAAGCACAAACATAAACAAAGCAAACACGGGGTTTCAGATAGCTTTGTGATCTTTGAGCTAGTAAAAAATAATTGAATGTGCAGTATAAGTTGAAACAGAACAGTCTACATTTTTATTTTCAGCAATGGCTAATGCTGAAGTCATGCGAGAAAATCATTTTCCGAACATTTCTGCCTAACGGCATAATTAAAATTTCTAAACGAATTTTAGTATCAGCGGCTAAATTAATACCTTAGAGTTTTCAAGAGTTAAAATAGTAATTATAATAGTTTTCAATATAGTTCTGAAGTTCTTAGAGATTTGACTGGGCGTTCCTTGACAAGGTCAGGCATAAACATAATTTTAGTAAAAAAATGTACTAGGTAAAAATGTATTTTGTAAAAAATGTATTAAGACAAAAATGTATTATTAGTGAGTTCAAAAAGAAAATTGAAAAACGTAATAACAAAATCCAACATTTTTTATTTAAAATGTATTAGATATGCATAAAACTTGAAAATGAATGAAAATAACTTGCTAATTAATATTTTTATTCATTTTGCAAAATATTTGCATTTCGAAAGTGGTGTCACTGAGTCTGCTACGAGAATTTCTCAGAACGTGCTTAGCCACGCTGAATAAGCGCTCCACGGGAGCACTAGAAGGTACTGCAGTATTATATTTCATATATAATTTTTTTACGATTGGATATCGATTGGATTTTTTTTCGAACGCTTAACGAGTTTTAGAAAAAAGTAACGATTTCATTCAACATTTCCGTTACAAATACTTGTACTTTTTCCCTAAAAAAGTAACGAAAGTACAAGTAAAAGTACCAAATTTAAAAAGTAACGAAGTACAAGTAAAAGTACGTACTTTTTACTTGTACCGGCGGTACAAGTAACGAAAGTAAAAGTACTGCCATATATGGATTTGAACATGAAGTTCGTAATGCACTAGAAGTACGATGAGTTTTTGAATGAGGATTGCATTAAATTTACGCCCTTTACCTTGTTGTTGTAGTTCATTTGCGTCGCACTAGAGCTGCCCAATGGACTATTGACAACGATGGTTTTGGTGATTCAACATGCAGAGCTCGATAATTAAATTGATGAATGTAAATTACAATAAGGCAGCTATTTCTGGGCCAATTTGAATCCAATTTTCCATGAAATTTTTAAGAAAACAGAAATTATGATAATTTTGGTAAATAAAAATAGTAATTAAGTGGCCACGAGGAGCTGGTCAATAGTAGTGGAAACGCTCCCTGCGGCGTATGACGACTTTTCCGGTTATGGGTTGCTATGTAGTTTTAAATTCTTCTGATGTGCCCTACCTACCATACAACCAAGCTTATAACCGTTGTGCTGAGCAATACAATTTGTAAAAAAAAAGAATACAATTCTTGTACATAATTATGTCTGGATCTATGTAACGCATCAGAAATGTTTCTTCAAAGAATGAATAATCATAAAATTGCACCAAAAAAAAAAATCCAGAGTAACATTGAGTCGAGTATTTTAGGTAGCAAATTGAATTTCGTTTCCAGCACGAAATTAAGTGACCAGAGAATAAAAAGAAGGAAGAAAAAAATCGTGCGTTGGTGGAACAAAACCTAAATCGGCAGCAATGAGAGTAACACATGCATCATTTTTTTTTTCGGAGTTGCAGATGCATTGGATCGGACATTATGGCAACATATCGATTCACTGATAAAGTTTTTTTTAAAAATCGGTGTAGGAAAAAAAATTTTTTTTAGAGTAAATGTATTTTAGGTACCTTGGGAGGAATTTTTTTTTCTCCAATGCCCACCAGGAGAATGACCAAGGTCATACAGGCATCTGAAGGGCAGATTTGTTGACCACTCCTTCAGGGGCACCCTATTAGTTGGGCCAACGTTTCTCCCACAGTAAGGACAGATAGTACAGAGAATGAAAGAACATCCATACCTTGCCCGGGATTCAAACCCAGAACCTTGGTAAGAATATAAAAGGAGAATTTTTATACTTTAAATCATATTTACTAAATCATAATATAGCATCAGACTGAAATTAAATAAATAATCCCCAGAAACTGAAAATAGGCCCCCATTTTCACGACTTGCCAGACGTTATTGGAAATGACTGTCGACATGTTACAAGCGATCAAAAATTATTGCCCATTTTTGAGTGCTTAAAACATGTCGACCTCTCTTTCCAATTTGTCTATTTTTGAAACGAATGAAATTTTTAATATCCGCCTGAAATGTCCTTTTTTTCCGCATATCATAAAACAGAATTTAGTTCATTTTATCACTTGTATAGTTTATTATCATTTCTTATTTTATATATTTATTTTTGCAGTATACAGGTTTAGTTTTGGCCACAATGCATTTAGTCAGCTGTGTTTACGACATGGTAGTTTTCATCCGAAGATGGGAAGGAGCAAAAGCACCTGTTATTGACATAAATATTTAACTTTTTTTTATAACTATTTTCAAGCTGTTATTTCTGTTATTTCATTCTCTTGTTGTTATTATTGTTATTAAAATAGATCATTTAATTACATTTATAAAACACTCATCTGCATTTCTTGAATATAAATGAATTAACCTACCATTTTATTAAGCTTTTTTAAATCCTTGTCGAAACCAAAATAAAAATATCTACACATTTTGCATAATAATTTGGGGACGAAGAAACAAAAACAGTATAAAAATCTGACAAATCACTACCGAGGAAGGCGTCACCATAACATCAAAACAAAATTGATTGCCAGATGGAATAAGGACGTGTCTCTAAACATTGCCTTACAACTTCTGTTTTCACTGTCAACCGAAATAATTTTGATGCTTTTAGTCCAGTCTTCCTCAGTAGTGATTCGCTTCATTTCGATAACGCTTTCGTTTCTTATTCCTTAAAATAATAACTTGGGATCCCCTAATGTAGGTACTTATTTTCGTCTAATTGTTGAGAAGAATTCGAAAAATACATGCCAGGGATGATTATTATCGACACTTTCGTATTACGTCAAGTTTTAAGAAAGAATTCATTATCAAATTAATGGATGAATAGATGGTGATGAATATATATCTAACTAATAAGTGAAATGAATAATGAAAACGGCAATGTAATTTACGTTCATTCATTTCCCAGCTTCATAGAAATAGAAAGTAAGAAAATAGATGCAGAAAATAGATGCAGAAAATAAACAACAAAATAATAATTCATAATTATCAGACTTATAGTCTTGAATCCATAGTTTGAAGATATTTGGATCCAAGCGATTTAATTATTTTATGGTGTTTGGTAGTTTTAAGTAGCAAAATATTTGATACTCAATCGTAAAAAATATTATAATATTATGACAATGGATTTAACGTTATTTAAAAAAAAATTGTGGCGTAAAATAATTTAGAATTCGTGATTGTTTAGCTAAATGTGCACATTGCCGGTAATTCTTCATATTTCTGAGCGTCTAAATTTATATATTATAGCAAAACGTTATAATTACATTTCAAATTTCTGGGCTATAAAAATTATCGTAAAAATAAGTCTCAGTAGAAATTCGAAAGAAAAAAAAAGAATTATCTGAATAAATTATATGTAGAATAGCTCTTAGCAGAAATATTCTTGAACTTTGTAAAACTTTTATCTTCAGCTATAATAAATTATTTCGAGAAAAAATCCTGAATTATAAAAGCATATTGTAACCTAAAATTTTGAGCAAAAAAAGAGAAATTTCATCATTTAATTGTTTTGTTTTTTTTTTAAATATTTTTTTTTTATTTTTTGTTCGAAATCATTATTTATTTTTCACAAACTAGTCATTCTGAAGGGAGATTTTGAGTCAGTAAATATTAAAGATTTTTTGGAATGAAAGTTATCTTTAAAATTTGAAAAATCGAAAGGGGCTCATTTTATTATGAGAATCAAAGAAATGTGTAACATTTATTTATTTTATTCTAATTTTTTATTATTTGTTTGGAACATTCTGTTTAAAAATAATTGCAACAGATGGCAGCAGTATAAATGATTAATTACTTCTTAGGTTACCAACAACTATTTTCCCCCATAATTTCTATTTAATCTTTTATTTCTTCTAATAACACATTGATTTGCTCTTAATTTTTTACTAATAAATGTCTAGTATTTCTTCCTAAACTTGCAATGTGTTCAATTTTGAAAATATTAAGCATTCCTTAGTTAAATGTGTGAACAAAAACAGAGAGGCAATTCTTTTTAATTTTATATAAGCTACAAGATAGTTCTTCCGAATATGACATATTTTCTAATATCAGAACAGAATCAAATGCTTAACTGTTCCATGCGAGAACTGTTTCTTCAAACTTCGGGGAAAATTTTTTAAAAATGGACTACTTTTTTAATATTTTTTAAATTCAAAAGTGTCATCTCTTTATTAACTTTGCAATTTTCATAAATATGCCCTTATTAATAAATGATATTTTATGCACAAATATTAACCACTTTCATTAGGATAGCCAGTAAGTGTGCTTTATCGAACTAACCATTTGGGAGCCCACTTTCAATCTGCTGCCTTCGATAGCATAAATGCTACAATAAAATTCTTTTTTAAAAGCCAGGTTTTCCTATGCCGTCTTGCTCTTTTCCATTCGTGAATCGCATGCAGTGGAATAAAATCATGCGCATATAACGGGTTAGGAATAATTTTCAAGATTTTAGGAATTATTATTATTGTTGTTTAAAAATGATGAAACAAAAAGAATGTGTTGAATTGTGCTGAATGAATATGCAAGATATATTAATAAATATCATCTATAATAATAATATTATCTAAAATAATAATAATTATAATGTAATTAATAATATAAATGCAATAATTGATAATGATATAATATAATAATATAAACACAATAGTTAATAATAATAAAATGTAATAATATAAATGTAAGATATAAACTTATTTTCGGTTTTTTCTTCTTTTTATTGAATATTAAATAAGGCGGGATCATTAAATGCTTTAAAACTATATAGCCCAAAAAATGAAATTTATAATTCTTTAAAATTTGGAAAATCTATATAGATCTACATATGTTTCATATATTTTATTTAATTTTTTTTTTCAGAAAGAGATAAAATAGCAGCAAAAAAATATGCACATAAGAAGAGAGAAAATTTTTTGATTTTTTTTAATGTTAGCAAAAAATGTTTTGACAATTTTTATACAGTTAAAGCATAATATTTTGAGTTATATCGATCATTTTAAAAAAAAGTTTTTTCATAAAGCTTTTAAAATATAAATTTTATTAGATTTAAAAATATATTTATTTAATCTTTAAAAATTCTTAGGGGAAAACTTGCGAAGGAGTTTTAAATACTCATTAAAGAGAACAAAAGCACAAAAAAATTCTATACTTTTTTTTAAAAAGAAATTAAAAATATGCTCGGGATCCACTTTAAGAAATACACTGCAAATTAAAGTGTGTAAATGCGTGCAAAAATGCCTGAAAAGTGCAATATTTAATTACTTCCTAATTAAAGCAAATTGTTTTCTTCAATCACTATAAATAAAAATAGAGGCAACAGACAAAAAAAAATCCTGAGTAATTTTCTTTAGAAATAATGACACAGTTATTGGTGTTTTGCATGATTTATTACTTAGTCTACAATAACATTGTGAGTCTAAAGTTGCACATTTAAATACTGAATTAGTAATGAAAAGAAACAAATCCGATTTGACAGGTAGGGAGGGGATTGAGGTGAAGGTGAAATGCCTTTTTAAGAATATTAACGGATCATTGAACTTTCACTCCGTCAATTTATTTACATTTTAGAGCCTTGCTCTACAGGCAATTTACAAAAAGAATCATTCAATTCAAATGAAATACAATGATAAGTGGCCTATTAGAATAATTTATATCATGTTAATATATTAATATGTATATGGTAATTTATCAATCAGAACAATTAAAAGTTAATACAAATTTATTTTACTACGAATATAACAAATATATTTTATCTAAAATTTAGCAATGTCTGAATTAAGTAAATATAATAATTATCCGATTCAAAAAAATTTCCTCGTATTATAAGAAATGAATTGCAACTAAAATTTTAAAACATCTAGATGAAATTCATATTGTAATTTACCATTTGGAACAATTTTCTAGTTAATATGTATAAGTGCAATACCAGAGTCAAATAAACGGTAAATACATTAATCTTTAGCAGCACAGCTTTCCGCCAAATTTACTGCCGGCAAAAATTTTTAGGTCCGTGTTTTAATTGCATTCTACCGAACAAAACAGAAAAATAGTAAGTACTTCCTGTTAGGATTAAAACTTTTTATCACTATCTGTGCTTCTGTTTTGATTTTCATGTGGCATCATTCTATATTGCTCCTTTTCGTTTGTCATGCCACATAATTGTACGAGTTTTTGTCTGTGCTTTCTTAAATGCCTTTGTAGTAAAATTTTTAAAGCAAATTATACTCCATTTCACCTCAAGTAGATTGCAGTCGCTTTAAAGGAAATTGGATTTCTGTATTAAATTGGTTGGGAGCATGAGGTAGCAAAAAAGCAGAGAAAGTGTCCAGAAGTTAGCGTTAAAGAAAACAATGCTCTAAGTTATTTTATTCACCAAGAACATTACTGAAATTTTGAACAAAATATGGACAAGAACAAGATTTTTTAGAGCATTTAGAAATAAGTTGATTTCTTATTATGATTTTTAAAAAACAGATTTTCTTATTAATATTTTTTACCTAAGCGAAACTAGTTTTAAACGAAACAAAATATTGTATTTAAAAAGTTTATATTTTTTTCATTAAATCTAAATAAATAAAAAAATACTTAAATAATCTTAAATACTTTGCTTCCGATACTTATTTTTCTTTATCCTTTTTATTCATTTATTCCTTTTTTCTTTCTTTCTTTTTTTCTTTCTTTTTTGTAAATTTATGTATATTAAATTAGCTCACATTAGATGTTTTGTTGGGGAAGGAAGGAAAAGTCAAACTTAGGATAGATCGAACGTTTTCATTGATCATGAAAATGATCACGTGTATTCCTTATAATATTTACAGTTAGCCGGCCAGATGGACGAGTGGTTAACATGCCTGACTGCGAAGCCAATGGTCGCGGGTTTGAATCCCGCTTAGGATGTTTCTCTCAGTGTGTAGTGTGTTGTCATTATGTATGAAATATGAATGTGGACCACCCTATGAACGGGTATCTGTGGCAGTGTGGCGTGAGTGATGTGGAATCACCTCCATGCCTATGGTTCACAGGGGCCCACTGGGTGACGTTAAATGAGCAACACTTCTAGCATCTTCCGAGGTAAAGAATAAAAGTTCAGTACCTGCCAGTGAAAACAAAATAAATGTTTTCAGTTTTTTTTTCAAATCTGAAAAGTTTCTTTTTAATTATAAAAGTAATTTGTTATTCTGAAATCTATCTATTTCTATGAAACATAACAACTTTACTAAAAAAGACAATCCTCATAAACACATGAGGAGTTTTAATACCATACATTAATACTGCATGCATGTTAATCAGCTACCATACCTTCATAGACTCAACACGAACTCTTTCATCTATCCAAGTGGTGATCACGTTGTTCATTTTATATTTTAACAGTTTACAGTTCCTTCAGTAGGATCACCCTGCATAGAATTGAATTCCCAATTTCTCATGAGAAGAAATTCTACTTGGGTGGTTAGTCGCATTTTATAAAATAATAATAATAACAATAGTAACATTTTAAAATATCAGAACCATCCTTTCCTTTCCGGCATCTTTGTGGGTTAAAGGAGGCCTAAGAAAATGCCCCCCTAATAAATAGTTGGTCTGGAAATATTTTTTTCCGGTGTTGAAAAGTTTTAACATTTTTCTCCATAGAGCAACAATTTATTTTAATTCCTATACATTTTATTAGCATAAATCACATTATTTATTATCTTCTTTCATTAGCACAAAGGCACCAACACTTGTAGTCAAGAAAGAGTCCTAAAAAATATTGTTATAACCTGTGCAAAGCCTATTGATAAAAATATTTTTCTGTAGAAATTACGAACATTCCAGCAGGTTATTAACAATTTTTCCAAACTTCAAAAGTACTAGCTTCAGGAATAGCATACAAACACGGAATGTGTGTAGTTTTAAGTTTTGAGAATGAAGAACATTTGTTTGGAAAAAGAATTTATTTTTTTGGAAAGGCTCCAAAGTTTTATTTGCTTGTAATCTTTTTAGCTCTTGATGTATTTTTCACATAAAAGGTCATCAACTAAAAAAATGTGATGTAGCTAAAATAATAGCACCAGAAAATCATTTAGATTATTATCCTCTGTCAGAATATAAATATTGAAAAAACTATGTCGCTGTTCTCAAACATACTTACTCTAAAAACCATATTAGCATTAGTAACTCGATCTATGAAAATAATATAAATCGCAAAGATATATAATAATGAATATGTAATAAAAATATTGCCTTTTCTCAAATGCTCACCACTATTTATTAATTTTTAAAAACAGGAGCATAATTTATTTTCCCAACTGAATGAATTTTTAAATCTTTTTATCAATTAGTAAATTATGCTTGTGAAAAAGTGATTTAGTTACATTATAAATTTTAATTCAGATGAGGATGAGCATATCAAGAAATTTAGTATCTCAATTAAAATATTGACACTTATTTTTAGATGATCTCAAATTTCAAAACTGTAAACATTGAGGCTTATGATAATTTTCACACATAATTTTGAATTACTGTAAGTTAAAAATAAATTCGAATTGAATACACTCTCTGAGTAACAAAAACATATTTATCTAATTTATCTATTGTATTTTTGAGTGAATATTTTGTATTTTTCTCATGAATGCTGTGATATGTATGAAAAGTATAACCCTTTAAGATTATTATTTTGCGTAAAAATTATTACATTCCGTCTATGTACACAAATATCAGAGTAATTCTAAATGAATAAATTATGTTTGAATATCGATCTGGATCTGTTTATTTTTTGTCAGTGTTTTCAAATTATGCAATTTTTTTTATGTTTCTGAATTTCCTTCAAATTTATTATTTCCCTACGCCAATGTAATTTGTATTGGAATGTTTCCTTAATTACAGATTAGGCTTTGACCAATTTTACTTTAGGTGTTAAATAAAAAAAAAAAGGTACTTTTTCTTAGACACTTGGAATCCTTAAAAATTATTCAGACGAATATAAATAAATCAAATTACCAAACGATTACATCGAGTTTCCAAAACTCAATTAAAATTACTAAAATAAAACGATAAACTCAACATCTAAAAAGTACAAAATAATATCATCGCCAAGAATCGATGTGCGCATTTGATCGGAAATAGCCATTTTGACCAGCTTTAAAAAATATGCATTGTCTTTTTTTCATGATCTAGAATTAACCTGTAATCTCTTAATATACTTAGTCTATGGTTTGATCTAAAAGAATGATCTTAAGAAAATATTAATTTTCCGTTTATTTCCCTCTAAATTTATTTTTTCATATACCAACATGGCATTTGTAAGGTTTCAGAAAATTTGTAATTTTCATATGAAGTAACACCCCATAAGCAATATGATTATGAAAACAATAAAAAATAAATCGTTGAAATTTTGTTCCACATAAATGTTTAAAGCTGATTACATTGCGAAAAACTGGTGAAGTGTATCGATTATTACGGATGGTAACATAGATCGCGTAAAACGTAACACATTTCGTAAAGATATTATTTTTATCACGCCGTGCTTGATAAAAGATTATTGAAAAGTGCTTTTTAAATTTTTTATCCGTTTTTAAATGACTTCACAGAATGTTTAAAATTTGATAATTTTCCTAAGTATCTCCAATATTTATGATTTGAAATGCTAATTGAAATTATTTATGCTTCGTAACACCTAGGTTCAAAATTATCAAACTTTTCAGGTTGAATACTGTGTCTAACTGTAAATGATAGGCACATGAAAGTTCTTATACAATGCGCAAAAAATATACGGACCCCCCCTGAATAACTTTTGATCTAATGATCAAATCTTTACGTTCTAGAACTGGGGCATCCGGCCAGCGAAGCCTTTTTCTAGGGCCTGCGAACTAAAATATATTAGTTGTCATTTTTTGCAAACAATTTTCGTAAAAAAAACTGTATGGTTTTAAAATACTTTTATTTCGTTAAAAAAAAATTAATAATATTTATAATTTCTTTGTTTCTGTGAAATTTAACATACCAACGGCGCAAAAAATTTATTTCTTAGGCTTTGCATCAAAGAAAATATTTAAAATACAAAATCAATCGTGTATGTTACTTAAAAATGTACTTCTAATTTAAATTAGTAATTCAATACGTTTGTTTGTAACAACTTGATAGAAATCTGACAGTAATATTTAATGTTCCTTCAAACATAAGAGTCCTATATAAAATTTTGTTAAAGTTGCAGCCCGCCATTTGACTGGTGTTTTTAATTGCGGCCCTCGGCCCCATGTAAGTTGGAAACCCCTGTTCTAGAACTTAATCTTAATAGTTTCAGGGAGTGACCTCAAATATATTAATTAACTAGTACAGGCGATATTTTTAAATACAAATTCAAACACAAAAGCGTACTTTCTCTGAATGAAATTTTTTTTCCTCGACGGAATCAGATTTTTAATTCCAAAAACATAGGGAGCCGTGATGGCTCAGGAGATAGAGTGTTCACCTTCCAATGAGGGGAACCGAGTTCGAATCCCAGCAATCGCTATCGATAGGAATTACACACTCGACTCGCATCGACCACAGTACTGACGTAAAATATCGTCAGCGGTAGACGGATCATAAGTTGTTAGACTCTCCTTGCCACAGTCTCCTTGTCGTCAGGCTGACCGAGGGTGGTTTGCGTAGTTTTCCCCTCCATGTAACCCAAATGCAGGTTAGTTCCATCAAAAAGTCCTCCACGAAGGTAAACTTCTCCAAATAAATGTTCCAAGAGTTCCTTTGTCTTCTGGATTGGGTTCAAAATTACAAGGATATGGAGTTGAACATTAATAGTCATAAACCCAAAAAATTAAATCGGCTTCTCAACGACGGTCATGAAATAAAACAAAATGTCAGAAACATTGTAAAGAACAATAGATTTCTTAATAAGACAATGATTCAAATGACTAAATATTGGTTTTTATTAAAAAAATTTCCATACGTCGATCCAAAGTTCAGACTCCTTAGCGTCAATTTTATTTGTGCGTATTTTGCCAAATCTTGAGAACTTTTTAAGCGAATTGAAAAAATTTTGCAAACAGCTATAAAGTTCATTTATCCAAAGATAATTCCATGCAAAAAAAAACTTTTTTAAATATTCATTATTTTTTTCTATTTCTTTTATTAATTTGTTAAAATATAAAATTCAATAATTTTTTATTAATTTATGAATAGTAAAAAAAGCGGTGTGCAATTTTTGACATCATTTCACGGAATGTAATTTTAGAAGACAAAATACAAAATCAAAGCGAAATTAGTTAAAAGTTCCCTAAGAAATCCAATTTTTAAAATATCGTATTTTTAAAATTCGCTTTTGAAAACTAAAATAATGAAAAATATAAAATTAACATTAAGGGGTTCGCACATTGGACCTCTCGCCTATTCAAACTATTGGGACCCTATTTTCCAGATTGCGACTATCAAATATATTTTGGGGGGTGAGAAATCCGAATACACCGAAAGAAATATATTTTTATTGACGCTTTTGTGTTTGATTTCATTTCTTAACTTTTATATTAAAATATTGTCTGCATTAATTTGTATAGTTGAGGCTACCTCCCAAACCATTAAGATTGAGTATTAGAACGTGCAGATTAACTCGAAAGTTATTTCAGGTAGTCCGTTCTTTTTTATTTTTTATTTATTTATTTATTTTTTTTTTTTTTTTTTTTTTTTGTACATGAGAGTAGCATTGCAGAAGAAATCAAGATTTTATTCGTGATTTCTGCAGGGAGAAAAAAAAATTCTGGTAAAATTACCATACTGTATAGTAATGCCATTTCCGGTAAAAAAGAAAAAAGTTCATATGGTATCGATTTACCATATGAACGGAATTAAGATATAAATAGTATTGTTGTTGTAATACTATACTACTTTCATAAATCGGTCCATTTAGGTATATAAAAGTCGAATTAGATTTTGTCCCCAACCTTACTCTGAGCGTTTGGTGCATTTTGAACCATAATAGTCTTCAAATTTTCAGCAACCTCAAAGAGGTGCTAATTTAATCATACAAATCGTATTTCTTAAACTTGACTGTATGAACTTGAGCAGAAACGTGGTTAAATTTAATTCCTGATTCACGTTGCAGCAAGTTCGCACAGTGTTTGTTTCAGGAAATAGATATATCGAGCTTAAATAATATATATTGATATCGATATCTATCAAAATATCTGTCTATATCAAGGATTAACATTCATTCTATTTTTCTGAGATTATACTCAATGCTTGAATAAAACACAATTTTTTTAAAACTGACTATTTTTAATTGGCTGCTTTGCTTCGATTTTACAATACCATAATTTTTTTTTTTAAATGTATATGAAATGTCTGGAATTTAAAATTTATCCTTATTTCATGTATTATACTTAAAAGTTTGTTTTGATGGTTAAAAAGTTCTGTATTTCTTATTTTTTAATACCATTACATCGCGTAATTAGATAAAAAGTTTAGAATATGGTCCTTCGTCGCAAAATATCATACCCGCATTTTTTTGTTTTTTATTTATTTTTATGAAAAAACCAACCAATATTGGATAAAATTTAATACTTATTTATTTTAGGAACTAATGTAATAATAAAAATTAACGTTTACAAAAAGTATGCTATATATAAAATAATTTAAATCTAATTTTTTTTTAATTTATTATTATTTTTATTATTTATTTTTATAAAAAAAATGTATTATTGTTACTTAGTTTTTTTAAATAATATTTTAAAACATATTAGTTAAAAAAAACAGAAAATGCAATTAAGGAAAAATTTCCTTTAATACATTTTACAAAATGCCATAAAAGGAAATTATTTCCTCGATTAGTAGAGCTATTTATCAAGAAATATTTGATATAGTTCAACAGTTTTTTTTTTAAGAAAAACATCCTCATAACGTAACATATAACTATAATTGTCACGCTTGAGCAAAATTAAGAAAATAATCTATATAAATTTTGATGTAAATTTTTAAATTTGTAGTGTAGTATTTATATTTGCATTGATATTGCATTAAATAAATGTAAGAAAGATATCTTAGGCCCTATTGTGTGTTTTATATTATATCTCGTGTAAATATTTATTGATTGATGTCTGTTTGCAATATTTCTTTTTCATTCATCATGAAATCTTTCCTCCGAATTTCTAATTCAGATAAAAATAGCAATACTCTTACGTGTAATGTAGTAACGTCTGTAAAGGTGATTGAGTTAAGGGATGTGGCAGGTTGAGAGTTTTACAACGTTTTCAATAAAATAAAACGCACTCAATATTTGAAGCTGAACATATATTTGTTTACGATTTATTGGATCGTAAAAAAGTAATATTTGTTTTTCAAAGAAATCCCTTTATTTTGGAGTTTGGCTTGAATTTGTCTCGTCATCACGAAATAAAATGTACTTTAAGTAAAATTTTATTTTTTAATAATTCTTAGTCATGTTAGTTTTTAATTTATTCATGGAAAAAATTATTTTTGTTTTAAGGTTCCTTACATTTTTTGTATTATTTTTGCTTTGCTCACATTTTATTTACTTTATGCTGGTATGAAATTTTAATTAAATATCATGCTAATTTTCCCATACTAAAACCTATCAATACCTATAATAACTATTTATTAGGGTCATATATCCCCCTGTTTTCTGTCGTTCACCAACCCTCATATTATAAAAAATTTTTAGGCCAAGTTTATAAAAAAAAAATTTTTTTATTTGAAAAAGTTGTCTTAATATTGCAGTTTTTTAATAGTTTATAATTTCACTGCAAAGCAACAATACATCTGAATTAAAATAAGCAATTTTATACAGTGTATATTTTTAAAAAATATGCAATAATAAATAGATGAACCATTTCATTGTTAAATTTTTTGTAAATAACCTTACAAGAAAAATTTGGCTCATTAGTGTATCATAGTATCCTTCAAATTCACTGCAATCTTAATGTGTTGAATAAAATCATTATTTCGTTCAAATTGAACTATTGTACTAACTATAATATAAAGTTGAATCGAAGTTAAGTATGGTTCAATTTACATGACAATATGGTTCCATTTACACCGTATTAATTTCTGCAAGAAATACAGTGGTTCAACGCACTCGAAAATTTTTAACAAGGTATCATAAATCAATCACAAACAATATAGTATAAACACAGCTGTGCTGCTATGATCTACATCAATAAAGTAGCTGATTAAATTAATAACATCGAATTGAAAGTTCTTCTCAAAATCAGTATTGAGTTTTAAATTATTCTAAAAAAGCATTTAATTCATTCGTGCGTTTGATGTTAATTACAGACTCTTACCTTTTTCAAAAAAGAAAAAAGAACTGTGGTGGCTCAGGGGATAGAGAATTCGCCTTTCAATTGAAGTGAATTGGGTTCGAATCCCGGCAGTGGCTGGTAGATACGAATTCCGCAACCGGTTCGCACTGACCATAGTGCTGATACATAGAATTCTCAGTGGTAGACGGATCACACATTCAGTAAAAAAATACTAAATTAAAAAGTAAACCGAATAAAGTGTTTTTATGCCTTACTCTTAAGGTATCGTGATAAAATTACCACATTTACCAAATTTTATCCCATATTATCTAACAATATTTATTGTTAATTTTGTTAAAATCATTACCAAAGGGAATCGTTAAAAACTACTTAGCTTTTTATTGCTACCATAGAGACAGAAACTCTAAATTTTACCATATTCTGGTAGTTTTGACCATATTTTTTTCACAATGGATAAATTCAGATTAAACGATAATTATCTAATAAGATTCATAAATAAAATAATCAAAAATAAAGCATTTTGATTCTTGAGAACAAGTGATCATATAACAATTATCGATACTCTTTAAAAACGCAAAAATTGAGGTCTTTAAAAGTAACAGATAAACTATAGTATTGCCCAGATTAATAGGTGAAAAATATTTTCTAATAAGGTCGAATAGATGAGAAAAAAATATTAATTACAAAAAACAGAGTTGAATTGTATTTATAATTTTCTACAAACACACACCAATAGTTAAATAAGAAATCTTAATTATAACACTAATACAGGATAATTCCAAACTCACACACATGCTTATGCTAGAACCTATTCTTTGTACATAAATCATACAAAACACTTAGAATAAAAATTTAGAAAGAAAAAAATTTTTTTCTCGTTAATAGGTATGTGTGAGACGTGGTGGCTCATGGAATAGAACTTTAGGCTTCCAATGAGGTGAACCGGGATCGAATCCCAGCGATGACTGGTCGATACGCACAGGGCTGGCATCAACCACAGTACCGACATAAAAGTATCCTCAGTGATAGACAGATCATGGGTTTGAGTCCCCTTGCTGTCAGGTTAACCGTGGAAGGTTTTCCTTTCCATGTAACGCAAATGCGAGTTAGTTCCATCAAAAAGTCCTCCATTAAAGCAAATTTCTACCAACACTTGATCAAGGAGCTTCCTTGTCTTCTGGATTGGGTTCAAAATTAAAAGGCTACGGAGTTGAACATTAGTAGTCGTAAACCCAGAATCAGGTCGGCTGTTCAACAGCGGTTATAAAATATCAACAACAAAAAATAAATATGTGTTTTCTAGAAAGAACTAAAGCTCCAAGACGCACTTAAGGCTACAGTGGACGTTCAAAAAAATTTTTTTTAATTTTTATGCTACACTAAAACTTTTTTTATAACTTATGTATTCTATCAAGATATGCCCTTGCAAAAATTTTTGTAAAAAATATTTGGACCATTTTTGAGAAATTTAAAATTTTTTAAAAAAAATTTCATCAATTTTAAAATGCTCCCAGCGGCTTAAATTAAAATTTTTATTTATTTTTTTTTAATATTCTTTTTTTAGAGATAAATGTTAAAAGCTTTATGCATTATATAGGAATTTTCCTAAATTTATTTTAAATTTATGACCAAAAAACAAATTTTATGTAGATTTTTGCTTCAAAATAAAGATCGTTAGGTACATGAAACCCGATAACTCTTTTATTACTTGTTATAAAGCAGAAACAAATGCATAAACTTAATCTAATATACATATAAATAACTAGAAAAAAATTTCATCACAATAGGATGAAAGCAAAGTCGACTGGAACATTTTGAATACGTGAAACATAACAAAATTTCAATTTTGAGAAAAACAGCTTTTTGTGTAAGAAAAGGGGCGTGGCTTCATAATGTGAAAACGAAACTACCCTATAACTTCTCAAAAAATGACGAAATTTAAAAAAAAAAAAATTCAGTTGAAAAAGCAATGAAACAAGTGTCTAAATATGTCCAAAAAAAAAAAACGAAATTTTTATCAATTTTTGGCAATATAAAGGTCCACTGTAGCCTTAAACAATAAAGAAATCAATTTAAGGCATTCAAAAACGAGGCTTTAGCACAAAATTTCAATTGTTGGTTAAAGTAATTAGATCAGTGATTCTCAACCTTTTTTTTTTGTTGCGGCACATTTTTAACGATTTCGAAATTTGACGGCACACAGAGAAAAAAATTAAGTTAAAAGTTGTTTAATTATCTATTTTACACTGTGTTAAATAGTTTGTGATAATAATTGTGAATGTGAAATAAAATAATATGTACTACAAAGGCACATTTATTAAGGGATTAATTATTTCTTTCGACCAATTTTGTTTAGTTAGTAACAGCTATTTATTTTGTTGCTAGTTATTAATTGCTAGCTTGTTTTCTATAGTTATTAACTGTTAGTTTTTTTTTACATTAACTGTTATTTTTTGTGATTTCTTGTTAATTGGCTTTTTTGCTAATTATTAATTGTCAGCTTAATTTTTGTTAGTTATCCTTTGTTAATTTGTGCTTTATATGTTTGCTTTTTTAGTTATCCTTTGTTAATGTGTTTATTAATTGCGTAGCTTACTTTAATGATTAGCTCTTACAACATTTTTTAAAATTGTGTGTCATATACAATTTAAACACTTCCATCTTATTTTAATATTGTCAGAGACAAGACAATCGCCGACAAAAATTTTCGCGCGGTTAAAGCGTGGAAAAATTATTAAAAGTATTTATACATATATATCTATATATATATATACACTTTTCTTTAATTTAAACTTCACTCATAATAAAAAAAGCATTATAATTTTAATTGCATCATTTCTAATAATTGGCGGCACATTTTAAGAATTTGGCGGCACACAGAAGTGCCGCGGCACAGTGGTTGAGAATCACTGAATTAGATGTTTCTCAACAATGAGGAAAATTCGATACATACATATGTGTAATAAAACATTTTTAGGGAGAAAAAGATTATTCATTCATTTATTTATTTACTTTTATTTTAAGATAGTTTTCGGAGAGAATTTTGCAACATTCATTTTGGAAGAGAATATTATTCAATTATTTCTATTTTATTTTTTTAGGCCTAACAACTTCAATTAAAAAAGTACATTTCTAAACATTAGGTGATTAAAAAAACCTTCATATCGTTCTTAAAAACAGTTGTTTAGCTTTACAGAAGTAGTTTAAATAATAATGTTAACTCCAAAATATCTTCTTTTTTATTTAGCTCACAGTTTATTACTAAATTTATTTACGAATATTAACAGTTCTCCTTCTGAAACAATCCATGACAAAACTAAAAGAAACCACGCGATGAACAATTTATAAAACGCTAATAATGTTGAAATAATTATAAAATATGCATTGTAATCCGTAATAACTAAAAAATGTTTTACCTGAATTAAAATTTCAAAAGTACTTCTGAGTATTACAATGTATTGGCGTAAGAAATGTGATTTATTTGTTTTCATGGAGGGGGTGGGGTAACAATCAGTGCAATAGGATAAAAATTGCTATAAGGTCATTTAATGAAAAACATTGTCATTTAATGGAAAAATTTAAAATTTAATAGTTTTTTATTTGCATGGAAGTTAAAATTCGGAAACGAATAAAAATTTGCATAAAAAGTAAATATTTATATGTTTCATTAATAAACTAAACAAATCTTGAATTTGTGTAATTCTTTAAATTAGTCTTAATTAAAGTAGAATAAAAATTACTGATAAAATCTAAAAAAGAAGGAACAAAATAGAGTAAGTTGATCAAAAATATGTTTCTGAGAACCTTGAGGTCCTTTAACTTTGGGTTTAACTAAACGGGTTTTGTCGGAATGCGTCCTTCGATTTTTTTTTCAATACTTCTTGCGCATAATAATTTTCTTAAAGTATAATTTTGAAACATTAGATTTAAATTGTAAAAGTAACTTTGAGTACAGTAATAGGGAGAAATAATTTTCTCGCTCTAATTTTAAAAGCAATCGTTTCAATTCATTTTGCGCAAGAGTTGTTAATCTTTTTTACTAAGCAATTTTGCTGAAAATCCTGAGAAACCAGTGCACTAATTTTGGGCTATAACGCTTTGACGTAAAACTATTATTTTCACGAAACATACCTTTCATACTTTTTTCCTTGGATCAAAATAAGTGAAAATATTATATATTTAATATTATATTTCATGGTTATGAAATGCAGCATGAAACACTATTCTTTTTCTACGTTATAGGTAAAATATTTCTAAACAAGGCTCACTTTCAAACAATAATTTTCAATTTTGAACGTATTTTCAGTTATTTAGATCTCAGATAAACAGTTATTCATTGGTGAAATTTCTTTAATTTTGTTGTTGTTGTTGTAATTTACTTCGCACTAGAACTACACAATGAGCTATTGGCGACGGTCTGGGAAACATCCCTGAGGATGATCCAAAGACATGCCATCACAATTTCGATCCTCTGCAGAGGAGATGGCATCCCCGCTTCGGTAGCCCGATGACCTGCACGCGAAGTCGAGCACTTTACGGTAGAACAGTTTAACGAGGACCAATACCGCACACGCTCGGTCCCTACGCAGACTAATCCAAGTGGTCATCCACCCTCACACTGACCGCAACCAGTGATGCTTGACTTCTGTGATCTGCTGGGAACCGTGTCTTAACGATCAGTCCACTGCGGGACTTCTTTAATTTACAAAATCAATTCTTGATAAACTCTTGAATATAAATGAAGGGAAAAAAATGCCAAGAAACTTTCTTGGGATTTAATATTTTAGGACAAATATAATTCAGATTATCTAACAAATTGTTTTAGTAACTATTAGAATGTCTTTTATGATTAAAAAAATACCAAAATATATTTTTGCTTGTAATTAAAGCGTAAATAAAAGGAAAATGTATAAAAAAATATACATGAAAGGAACACCTGTGTCCCATCTGCGTCAAAAGCTTAAGGATTTCAAAAAATATATGCTATGTTTTCAATTTTTGATAGAATATAAATTAATCAGATGTTATTTTGAGATCTTTAGTTATATATCAAAAACTAACTAGAATTTGAGCATTCTTTAATTTAAAGATACAATACTATTTTTTAGATATTTAATATTCTTGATCTCTTTTTAATGTACCCCACCATCCTAAAAAAAAATCTACCAAAAAAATTATAGTATTTTTGTATACATTACGATGTCCTTTTCTGTGGGTTTTTCTTTCTTTTTTGAAACAATTGGGTTATTGCACTTCAAGAAGAAGAAGACCTCCCACACCCACACACGTGACCTATGACATCAGCGCTAGCTAATGTTTAACAGACAAATGGCATATTAAAGTTCAGCTAAGTTTCTCTACATAAGTTAGATTGTTTGAATGTCAAAAATACAAGTCAGATTTCTTGATTGCCATTGTCATTTTGGGAGGTTTAGATAATTCGTCGTCGGTCAATTCGAGAGCAAAAGATATTTTTTTGCTTTGGTTCAAACGTCAATAAGGCACAAATATTTTGTTAATTTTAAATTATCTTTACAATAAAGAAAACATTATAAACCTGAATGCTTAATACCAAACACTTAATATGTATCAAAATTAAAAAAAAAGATTCCTGTTTAATTAAAGAAACAATTTTTGCTATCCCACAGAGAGTGTTATCGTTTTAATGTCAATATCATATAATAATTATTTTATGTAAGTGCAGTATTAAGAAATGAGATAGGTATTTAGTGAAAATATTTTATGTCTCATGACTTTCAGTTCATTATTTTAATGCAAGGTTGAGCTAGTTGGTTTAAACCAAGAGATGTTTTAAAAAAATCTTTTGAACAATATTTTTTTATATTATTTATATAAATATTTTTTTAATTCAGAAAAATTAAATTTTCACAAAATTTTGAGTTTAATTGCTGAAGGGAATTTGTATACTTTAAACAAATATAAATATGCAATTTTAAAATGTTTACACATCATTGCGTTCCTGAAAAAATATCTTTGTAAAATAAATTAATGTGAGCAAGTTTTATGCTAAGTCATAATGTCTCTAAAAATGCTTGATCACCACCAACTCTGTTTAGTTTTTCAAATTACTTGAAGTAAGAATTTAAAGAGTTTAGAATGACGCAGCACTCTAGCAAGACACAAATTTTTAAATTTGTTATGGCTCATGTGCATTGAAAGATGTTTTAATAACAGTTTAGTTTGACAAAATAAATCACACCTTTTGAATTTTTTTTTAATTTGTTATATTTTTATGTGTATTTAATTTAATTATTTTAATTAACTTCCAGGGTTTTGAAAGTTATTTTATTATTTGAGGTTTAGAACTGCTTAACATCTCAATTATTTATTAAATTATGTGTTAATTTTAAAAATGCTTTATTTGAGTTTTTGGAGTAATAAAAATGTGTTTAAATTTGTTAAAAATTATAGCATATCTTAAAAATTATTTATTTTATGTATGTGGAGTTTTTTTAATTAGTTTTTAAATATTATGTCATGTTATAGGAATCTAAAACATTTTGTGCCGGAGGGCCCTGCATGCTATTAGTACTGCCCTGACACCTTGTATGCTTCACGTGACGATTTAAATATCAGTTTTACACTTTTGTTTCTCAAAAATTGTATTAGTCTCTTGACTTTGATAGATTGCAAATAAATATTGATACAAAATTTTAAATTATTCATATATTAGGTGCACACTAATTATACATTATAAATTAGTCGTAAATATTTATGCATATTTTATTCGATTGAAATACTTTTCTGTCCTTACTAAATATAAATAAAATCTAAAAGTTGCTATTAAAACACTGCAAGAGAAAAATTTTGTGGTATGAGGCTTTATGTGACAACCAAGCTTAATTCCTTATTTTAGAATCCTTGTCAAAAATTAAAACAAAAAAATTTGCAGCATAAAGAAGATAATCAATATATAAACGTAGAATCGTTTATTTGGAACCGTTGCTCTAGCTACTCGGAAAGTAGGAAAGATGCGGATTGTAAGCTTTTTACCTTACAGGCGAGTTTATAAAAACGCAGTCGAAACTTTAGCAAATTGAAGAAGTTGATCTTTTTTTAACCATTTTACCTCACGTGACCTCACAAGTTACACGAATTCGGATTTTAAAAAAAAACTTAACATTACACCATGTCTTAAAATTTGGAACCGTTGCTATAGCTAGTTGGAAGGTAGTTAAGATTTTGGATAAGATTTTTATCTTGCATACAGGAAGGAGAGATTATAAAAACGCAATCAAAACTTAACGAATTGAAAAAGATGTTCTTTTTTTTTAAAAAAAAAGAACCATTTTATACCATGTGACCTCACATGCTGTATAAATTTGGATAAAAACCATAGCATTGCACTATATCTTTTATTTTACAATTTGTTTTTCTTTCGAAATAATATGAAAATTTATGACTGATTTGAATTTGGCGGAAAAGAATGGATTATTTCGACCTTTTGATGGATTAAAAAAGAATTCCTGATTTACAAGTCCACTTTTCCGCTTCGACCTAGAAAAAGTGATAGTTCTACTTCCTCAAATGATAATCTAGGCCACACAAAACTTTCTCGTTTATTGATCCCTCCAGGCGTTTCTAACTTTTTCTACAAGAATTCAACCAAAACAACACCCAACAATTTTCAAACTTAAATGAAAACAAAAATTCTGCAAAAGAAACTCACAGAGATAAGCTAGTTAAATCTTTTCATTTTAAATTTCCAACCAGTCTAGTTGGAATTCTTGAAAATAATTCATTTAAAAAAATATTTCATAATATCTAATGTTTTTTGCATAATTAAAACCAGTTTCCCACGATGCTATATTTCTGATATTGCAAATGTTTACAAATAATTTTGAAAAAGAAATTTAAGGTTTAGGTTTTCTTTAAAAGGAGCAATAATACGTATTCGCGCATTTACAATATTCGTATGAAAATCAAGAAACGCACACTCTGCCTTAAATTTGCTCGGTTTCACCTAGCAGATTTGCCCGTGTGGCAAGTGGCATTAGAAAAAACAACAACACAATATTTGATTTCATACAACACATAATTGCATCACAGGAGATTTTTTGAATTAGACCTAAAGAGACAAAATATCTAATTATTAATACAAATTTTATTTTGTTAGTATTCAAATAATTAAATATGTAAAATAGAATTTTGAATTATTGTAAAAATCAAATTTTATTCAATACAATAATTCAAATTATCTTTTAGCAATTTTCTGAAATAAGGTAGTCTTAAACTATTCTAAATTTACTTTCATCCTCAGTTGTAAATTATTTATATCTTTTTCGATTTTGTAAACTAAAAATTCCTTTTAAATCATCTGAAAATGTCCCCTATTAAGACACTGCAACCATTTTATTTTTATTTTCAAGCATTTCCCAAAGTAGATCGAACAAAAATTATGCTTATTAAACTGATCACTTATAATTAAACCTAAAAATGTGTCATTCATAATTATAACCATTAAAAAAAGCTTTGAAAAAGACTATGAAAAAACAATCTACTTAAAACAACAACAATAATAATAATAGCATTTTTCAACATTCTATCGAACGCGTGAACAAATTTTTAACCCCCAAAATCCAAATAAAACCTCAATTATGATTTTTAAATTTCTACTTTTGGGAAAAATACGATAATTTTTAGATAATAAATAGAAATATATTTTTATTTTGCTTAAAACCTGAAAGCTAATTAATTTTTTTTTTTTTTTTTTTTTTTTTTTTGAAAAATATATATGTTGTGTTTTTTCCTTTTGGTTGTCTTCGGAGTAAAAGTTAGAAGATAAAAAATGGTATATTGGAGAAGTATAAATATTTAATTCTTGGAGCAAGTAAGAAGATGGATTTTTGTTGTTTTTAAGTTAAAAACGTTTCTCGTCATTTCCTGGAACGTTTAACGAATTCTTACATTTTTACAAAAATATATTGACACAAATTATTTAATTCATTACGGTATATATAATAACTTGCATTTTTCTGAATCTAAGCTCAAGGTGGATTCTAAATTTCCATTTTACAAAATTGAACAGTTCAGTTGAAGTATTTATGAAGATAAGTTTTCAAAAAAGTTTCAGACACAAAACAAAAAAAATCTAAAATATATAATATAATGAATAAAACTATTTCATGATTCTGCCTTTATTATGATCATTTCCAAATATTTAAAATTGACATTTCAGAAAAATAATAGTTCCACATATCAATCCTTGTACTTATCTTGATTCGAGAAAATAAATTAAAAAGAAACTCCCCTATATTTCCCTCTATTTCCTCAAAGTAAAGAAAATTGTGTCAAAATTAAATCCGCAAGATTTCCCGAAGGAAGTAAAGGGATTTTTTTTTTTCAATTATTACGAAACTTCAGGGGGAAAAAATATATTCCAAGTTTCACATTTTTATCCTTACATCCTGTTCATAATATTTTTTTTTATGTATGGATTATTTCACTTTCATTTTAGGAAAACACTCAAACTGTCAAAAGTCATTCTTATCTTTTCAACAAAGGTGAATTACAAACATAGATATATTTGCATACGAACTGTATCTAACTTATAATCAATGTGGGAAAACAACAAAAAAAAATTCATGAGTATCCAAGAAAAACAAAGCCCAGCTGTTTCCAACAATACAATTCGAATATTCTGGAAATAATTTATTATTCTAGAAATAATTTATTATTCTTGAAAACTTAATTAAATCATATTTTTCACTAATAATAAAACTAATAATAAAACCCTTACGACAAAAAATGCGAATTTGTAAAATTTCGATAGCAAAATTTACGAAGTGAATCTGCAATACTCTCTTCATAAATTCAGATTTGTCTGCGACCTCAACATAGACAGAGATTATAACTGTAAAAATTCAGCTTAATCTAACATGCATTTAACAAAATTTGCAAACGTAACGTTTTTATGTATAAAGATTTTATGTTGTTTAAAATCAAATTTAATTTTATTAAATTTTATTTATTAAATTATAAATAAAGTGCTCGCGAATAAAAATTCACTTATGTAAAATCACGGTAGCAGAATTTACGAAATGAATCTACAATATTCTCTTCATAAATCCAAATTTCTCTGCGACCTCAACAAAGACAGAGATTGTTATGAAAAAATTCAGCTCAATCTAACATGCATTTAGCAAAATTTGCACATATAACGTTTTTATACAACAACAAAAATTATGCTGTCTAATTCAAGATGAATTTTATTAAATGATACTACAAAAAATTATATAAATACATATACAGACAGTAATCAAATAGAAGTATTTTTTTTTTTTTTTTTGAATTTCTTATTCTATGCGGTGTTCCCTCAATAAATAATTTGTATTCGAAACAGTTAAGAGATGTTTTAAAAAGGAATCTCATCAATTCTCCCCCACCACATTTTGTTTCATTGTTTTTTAAAAAGAAAAAGAAATCCGCAGATGCTGCAATAATTTGCAGAGCACGCTGCAGTTCTGGAAAGTTTCTGCAACCGGGTGTAAAATATAAAGTGTGAAAAAATAACAAATCGTTCAATTATATAAGCATGTTTTTTTTTTGGAATGTACAAATAGGAATAGAATATATGAATGGCAAAACTTTTTTTTAAATTTTCGGGTGTGTATGTAGATGGAAATGTTACATAAGTCAGATTTCCTTGAAAAAAAAAAGGGCTTCTTTAGACAATTGAGAGATTTTGTATAGCCTTTGTCTTAGCGTTAAAAGTGCAGTAAAACACTGTGACGTAAAGAAATTTTTACAAATAATAAATAAATAAAGTTGATTCATTAATGATAGTTTCTTGCGAAACATCGTAAGAGAAACAATTTTTTTCCCTCCATTTTTATATACTAGCCTTCCGGGGATATATCAAAAAGATTCCATTCCATTACATATTCATAAATACTATCTTAATTGTTAATTTATCACAATTACTCCCCCAGGAAAAGAGTGAAATTTGCATCGTTGGCAATTTTTTTAGTAGTTCAAAGATTAATTTCACATTCGAATTTTTTTTACAAAATCATATTAACTTTATACGATTATCAGTATGATCCATGATCATCAACCATTGTCTAATTTGACATTAGGTAGGTGGGGTTTTTTTTTTTTTTTTTCGTCGCACTAGAAATGCACAATTGGCTAATAGAGACGGTCTAAGAAACATTTCTGAGGATGATCAGAAGACATGCCATCACAATTCAGATCCTCTGCATTAGGAATAGCTCTCCTATTTTGGTAGCCCGACGACCTGCGCGCAAAATCGAGTACTATATAATCGAACAGTTAACAAGGACCTATACCGAGAACTCTTTGTCCCTACAAAACTGATCAAAATGGTCACAGACCCGCTTACTGACAGCAGCCAGTGATGCTTGACTTCGGTGTACTTCTGATCACCGCGCCTTTACGATCAGGGGCCGTAGTAGCCCAGTGGTTAGAGAATCGGACTTCGGTCCGGAAGGGCTGGGGCTCGATCTACGACTCCACTGAGACCCACTGAGCATGTGATATACGTGCTCGTAAAATGTGTGGAATTGAAAGTTTGTGGTCGGTTGCTGAGCAGAAATCATGGGTACAGGGAACCGGAGTGAATTTCCTTCCCCTTCACATTTATGTCTAAATTGAGGAAGTGTCTTCAAATCATCCTCCGGGATGTTTTCCAGACGATCGCCAATAGTCCATTGTGCAGCTCTCGTGCGACGCCAATAATGTGCCTACCTATACCTTTACGATCAGTCCAGTGCGGGACTAACTTGACATCAGAAATCGTGGTATTGAAAAACTAATTCACAAATAGTTCAAAAATCAGGCTGAAATCTGAATTACAAATTAATTATTTATTGTGATAATAAATACACAGCTTTTCAAAGAAAATAACTTAATTTGTGCTTTATATATTTGTCTACTTATTTAATTATTATTCATAAAATAAACAAAATTTACTTCAACTTCAATCTCTCTACGTTTGAGACGAGCCTCCTGATCTGACCACTCACAGCATGTAATCTGTCTGTCATGGATGAAATAGGTGGGACTTAAATGAGTTGTTTGCATTTTGCAGACCCGGCTGTCTGCTACGTCAAACATTCATCCTTTTTCTTTTCAAATCTGGTTTTATTCAGAAGTAGTTGAGTTATGAACAAATTCTTTTAAGAAGTCATTTAACCGGTATAACTCACATATACTTCTTCCAGTAGTCTTACATTAGTGCTCTCGCGTATCATCTAAAAATGTGCGGTGAGTATTGTGATTTAGCTAAACTTTTAAAATTCATAACGCTAATTAATACTAACCCTGCTTGTAGACAAAAAAGAAATAACTATCTTGGACTTAACAAAAACAATATCAATTCGTTATAAACATAAAATTTGTCCTTCTTATTTTATTAGGAGTCTTAAATTTTGGTCGTTATTTACATGCTTAAAATTACTCTAATCCTTTTTAATTATCTGCTTTCTTTAATATATATATATCTGAAAAGTTTGCTGTAAATATGTAAAGCTTTTAACGGTGTTTTTATCTTGTACATTCTTTCGTAATTTTAGTTTTTGTAATACTACATTCCTATTTAAGAAAATTTTAGTGCTGATACTTAGTTGTTAGTTTAAGTATTTAGTAGCTGGGACACTTAGAATATCTTTATTTTTTAAAACAGTTTTCAATATGTTTTGTAAAGCTGTGCAGTGTTTAGAATAAAGTTTATACAACCGTTGGTATGTAATTTAATTAAATAGCGATAAAATGAAGTTAGGGATTTGTGGTCTTAAATAAAATGAAACTTTCTGCAAGCACATTGTATTCATATACAATGTGTAATTATGTGTGTATACTTTTTGAACCTACTCTACAATTCAGTATATTGTAATAATCAGAACTTGCATTGTGCACTGATGAGTAATATTAATGAAGTTTCTAGGAATGGTGACAAATTTTCTGCGAACCAGTCTTGTGTATTATGCATTTCTAGTATTTAGTTAAATATGCCAATACTGAGTACTACTTTAATTTTTATAAAAAAAAAAATTTAAATTCTCGTTTATATGTATTTAAAGCAATTTTCTTTTTAAATGTGTTTTTATGAACTATTTAATGATTACTTACTACTGTCAGTTAAAAAACTATTGAATGTTTTGTATTACGGAGTCCTTACATTACTGGTGGCGCACAACTATTTTACATAGACCACCTGGCTAAATAGCTGAGCATTTGAAGGCCACAATTTTCTTAAAGGGAAATTTAACTATTTCTATGAGCTAATTTAATGAAAATAACTAGAGATATTATTCTACTATTAAAATATTTATAAAACCTTATAGTGTAAAAATATTTAAACTTATACACATTTTTACTATATTTTTAAAATACTTAATTTTAGCTATATATATATATTATGTATATACACTAGGTACGTATTACTTTTTAAACTACTTTACTAAACTTTAAACTATTTTAGCTACTCTTTTGTTTTTGAAGTAAACTCTTAACCCTCTGGCAGTGAAGAAAAGGAGTAAAATTGGGAGAATGTTTCTCCCCGATACACTATTCCCCTATCTGTTAACATGGAAAAACCCGCTTTGCTATGCAGAGAAGACTGCTGCATAAAATAAGACTTTTCACATGCAGAACCATCAGTGGGTTAAACTACTTATTTTATCATAAAGAAAACTTCTTTAAAAAATTTTAATTTAAATGTGTTAAAAGAAAATTTCTTGAGTAATATTCAAAATTTTGGGCTAAACTGCAAATTGGCTCATTTAAATTATTAAAAGGTCATATGTAGTCTTTGAGCTGAAAGTTGTACTCCACTACGATATACTTTATGAAAGTATTTTTCAATTTAAATTTTTTGACAGTTGAATAACGTTATAAATACTAACCAGTAGAAGTGTTATTCTTTATACTAAGTCTTTCATTTTAATAAATTATAGAACATTTTTTATTTCAGGAATCTTTGCATACTTGAATTATTTGGAGCCTCGTACTCGAAAAGAAATTTTGGAGTTTCTAATTAGAGGTTTGCAGCGTCTAGAATACAGAGGCTATGACTCTGCAGGTATAATTCAAAATCAATTTAATTTTCAAACTGTCAGGCTTATTACACAAAAGAGCAACTCCATGTTGGTGGATGTTTAATTTTGATAAGTTTTCTTTTTAAAAAAATTTCTTCATTTATAAATATTTAATATTTTTTAAAAATTATATGGGATATTTTTCAATTACCTAACATTTTTATGCATGTAAGAGAAAAGGATGAAATTTATAAAAGTTTTATTTACAATTAAAATATAAAATGTGGCTGATACTATTATGGGTAGGACATGGAATAAAATATATTTTATTTTATATATAAATATATGCATGGAATTAAATATATTTTATTTTTATTTTTCACTTTCTATGAGCAATGTTTTTGAAATTTAGTGAAAAAAAAAATCAACAGGAATTTTAAGTACAAATGAAATGCGTATAAAGAATGGCAAATAGAGAAAAAGCTCCTGTGACTAATATTAAAACATTTGTGACTTTTGCTTAATACGCACTATATTAAAATTTTAATATACTTTATTTTAAACTACAATCTAAAATTCAACTAAGAGCTAAGAAATTTGTTAATTGAATAATGCTATTACGTGTTTATTTTTCTGTCTTTTGTATTGTGGAGCCACCTGAAAATGTACAAGTATTTTGGTGTTTATAGTTTATCAACATTAACATTTTTTTAAGTAAGATTTATATCGAGAAACTAATAGCAAGTTATAATCTAGATTAAGATTGTGATAGACAGTCAAAGGGTTGGGTTTTTTGGTTAATTTTCTTTTGGAAAAAGTTCATTTTCAAAAAATAAGTCAAAATAAATTTCAATGTTTAACATTAACTTTATTATAACATAAGAGATATATTTACAGACGTGTGCAAAAGACTCCATGGAGTTAATTATTTTTTAACTGCTTTCAGCTTTTTGCTGCTAATGCATGTAAATTCAATTTCAGATTTTAAAGAAAAGTTGCATTGAAAAGCTGTGCTGAATTTAAAATATAAGACAGGTTTTAAAACAAATAATTTTACTTTCTATTATAATTAAATTACAACATATAGGCCATTGTATAATTTATTCTGTCCTGCAATTGAAAAATAAGCTTAAACATCAGAAAATTCAAAATTAGAATTTTATATATTTGGCATCTTTATATGGTAAACTACAAAAAGTTGTCGAGCCACTTTTCTCGAAATCAATCGCGAAGTAAGTTTTTTTCAATTTTATGGCAGTAACATTCTAACTTTTTTTTTTATTTCTTCAGTGTATTCTTTGAAATCCTACTAAAATTTTATTTTGAATTTAAAATATACTAACAAATGGTATTTTTTTTTCTTTCAAAAACTAGGAGTTGCTATTGATGGTGATGCTGTTGGAACATCTATTCAAATAATCAGACGAAGTGGAAAAGTGAAAATGCTTGAGAATGAAATTTGGGGTAAATCATTGCTGTTAAAATCTTAAATTAATTTGTCAAACATGTTTAAATTATTCAAACTTTTATGTTTGAAAATTCTAATGTAATTTCCATATGTTATGCATCAGATTAGTTTTTATAATTTTGTAGATTTTTAATTTAAAACATTAAAAAATGAAATTTTTTTCTATTTGATTATTTTCCACAATAGGTTATTTATATTTGAGTAAATTTATTTTTAATAATTCATAAAATACATAAACAAAAATTGCTAATTGTTTTATGCTTTTTCTGCATAATTTCAGTTTTAAAATTTTATAAATTACACAAGGAATTATA
Source organism: Parasteatoda tepidariorum (assembly GCF_982258835.1). NCBI lineage: Eukaryota > Metazoa > Arthropoda > Arachnida > Araneae > Theridiidae > Parasteatoda > Parasteatoda tepidariorum. Next base: position 12,578,837 of record NC_141755.1, on the reverse strand, counting down.
TTAATTATATGATATTAAAAGATATTGTTAAATGCTTATAACTTAGCATAGATAATTTTTAGTCACTTTTTAGGTTATATTTTCAGATACTAATTAATGTGAAACTTAAGTGCATTCTGGCAGTAAATAAAATACAGAACATAAGGGCACCAAAAATCTCTCAATTGCATACTTTCAAACTATCTTGTTTTGAAAACAAGTTTCTTAGAAGACCAGACTTTTATTTAACATAATCCAAAAAAAAATTATTTAATTAAAAAAATTTTTTTGTATTGAGCTTCCAAGTACTTAGATTTTTATTCTATGATCACTGCTTATATTTAATAATTGGGTATTTAATATAGTTTAACATTTCTTTCAGACGCTACTGATATTGATTTTAGTCAAGAGTATGATTCCCACGTTGGAATAGCTCATACTCGTTGGGCTACTCACGGTGCTCCCAGTGCATGTAATAGTCATCCACAAAGATCTGATCCTTCAAACGGTAAGCATTTAAAATCGACCATGTTAAATTTTTTTTATGAAATTTTATGTGCATTTTAATTGAAAAAAATTTAATTTTGAATTGAATTAACGCTTGCGTGAATTTATATTTTTTTGTTTTGTTATATTTACTAGGTTATAATCTGGCCAGATAGGAAGCAGTTCAATATTTAGTTATAGTTTGAAAGGATTTCTGTTGCTTATTCACTTAGAAAAAAAATCTAAATTATACGTTAAAAAAAATTAAAAACAAACTTCAGCAGCTAATGTTTTTACATATTAATCCATCGTATGTTTTAATTTTAAAAATTTCTAGTGATTTATTGTTTTACTTTGCAAATCTAATTTTTTGTATTTTGCAAAAAGAAAAATGTGAATTTGTTAAAATCTTGCTTAATATAATGGTAATTATAATTGACTTGCACTGACTTTAAAATTGTGTTCTTTTTGTTTCAGAATTTGTTTGTGTTCATAATGGCATTATTACTAACTACAAAGATGTCAAGAAATTCCTGGTATTTATTGTTTAAGTATTGGAAATCATATTATAGAAATTTGTCCAAATTTTGTCTTGCTGATACTTTATTTTTCATTAATTATTTTAATTGTAATTTCTATAAACTTTAGAACTAAATGAGTAATAAAACCTATTGAGTGTTTCAAACTTAGTTTTTGGAATCATTTGATAACCACATTTGAAATGTTTGGAATGAGAAATGCATAAAATTGAACAATTTTAGATTGAAACATTTTTATGAAATAAATTATATTTAAAAATTAACTTAATCTTATTTTTGGAACCATTTTATAAATTTAAATTAAAATTTTTGATATATAGAAAAATTAACTAGAGAAACTTATTTATAAAAATTATACATCCCATTTTATTCTTTCAAATTAAAGTCTGTATTTGTATTTTTACTGTTTCTTATAGCTGAATATTTTATTTTCAAAATTTTATTATACTTTTATCCCAGAGAGTTTTGACAGCTTTTTTAATTAAATTTTATTATCAAAACAATATAGGCTTTCATTACTTAAATTTTCTAAGTGACTACATAGTAATTAATTTTAAAGATGGTAACATTTATGTTTTAAATTATCGATAAAATTAATTGTTTCACAGAGATCAAAAATTTGTATCTACAGGAGACTTTTTTTTTTCTCAATATTTGACCACCCTTTTTTTCCAGTAGCAGTACTACTGGTGACTACTAGTGTTTGTAGATAAAAGGTAGAGCACTGAAAAATTGTAGTAGGTGCTTAGCAACGGGTGGATGGTGTATGTACAATTGAATTCTCACAAATGTAATGCTGATGTTTTATAAACTCATTCCAATTTTTTATTTATGTTAATTTATTTCTACTTTATCTAAGCATTCTACATAATATTTAGACATTTATAGATTGACAAATGTACATAGGAAATCAAAGCTATCTAAGTTAGTATTTCTCAAAATACAAATGTTATTTTGAATAAAAATTTTGTTTCAACAAGGAGGCTTTTTATGTTATCAGCAATGGATGAAATTCTTATGTTCTATAAAATACTTTCTTTATATGGAATGTAAATGTATGGCAATCTGTAGTCCAATTTTTATGCCATTAAGTTCCTCAGTATTTCTTAACAGTCAAATTTTACAGAAATTTAGAATCACAGAAATTACACACTTTGCAAATATTTGCTTTAAAAAAAATTCTAATTGCTTTAATTTAATGTTATATGTTCAAGATAAAAATTTAATCCATTTTTGTAGTTTTTTCGAGTAAATTACATGAATTTTACCCGCAATTGTTTTGTGGTTTAATTTTAATTTAATGTAGCTGAAGTGCTAAAATGGAGGGTATCTTCCTAACCAAAAAAAAATAATAAATAATTGCCGTACACCTTTACAGAAAGTTATCTTGAGTTCCTTGTTAACTTTTTATTTTAAATATTTGTTTTAAATTTACTGTAAGTCAAATAAATTTAATTTTATTAATATTTCCTTGCAGCTGAATCATGGACACAAATTTGAATCTGAAACAGACACTGAAGTTATATCAAAATTGATTCTACACCTTCATCAAAATAATCCTCATTTGTCTTTTAGAGAACTTGTTGAACAAGTTATCCTGCAGCTGGTAAGTATTGTTTTTGCTGTGAATTTGTTATAATATTTTATTATTGACTTATCATTTCATATTCTTTTTTTAGGAAGGTGCATTTGCTCTAGTATTTAAAAGTAAAAAATATCCAAATGAATGTGTTGCAACTAGGTTAGTTCACTTTCTTATATTTTTGTAAATATGTAAGTTTTGTAAAATATTGACCAATAATGTCTTAAGAAATTTTTTCCTTTCAATTTTTGATTACTACTTTTCGTTGTCTAAAATTAACAAAATTAATTTTGTTCAATTTCATGGTATACTTTTTTAATTTTAAAAATGTATACCATTCAATTTTAAAATGTCTGTATTAGAACAAAACTATACCTTTTCTATAAATATATTAAGCTTTTTAGTTAGCATTCAAAAAATTTAAAAAATTTTGTACACTAATTGTTATTGGCAATATTATTTTGTTCCTGTACTTAGATTTTATTTTCTACTATAACTTAATATACACATAGGCTGTTGTAAGGAATTTAAGACTTTCTACTATAATTTGAGTATTTTGAGTGTTAAATTTTTTAAACTTTTTTTAGGCGGGGAAGTCCTTTGCTTGTGGGCATTAAAAGCAAGACTACTCTAGCTACAGATTATATTCCTGTATTATACAGCAAGGGTAAGAATGTTGCAGAAAATCTAAATCATTTTAATTTTACATTGAAAAATATCAGTGTTTAATAATTTATGTTTAGGAAAATCAGTTTTTACTATAAAAATTGAATTCATAACTGTATTCTTAACTGCACTTCTTAAAATATTAAGTGAGCACTTATTTAAAATGAAACTACTCTTTGCATTTTTATTCTTTAATGTATAATATCTTTTTATTCAAGAGTTTTGTGTATTCTATATTCAATCTGTATTTCTAATTGTGAATGTGATCTTTATTTCCATGCATGCTTCTTTTCTTCACATGCACGCAACTTCAGATCTGGAAAAACAGAGCATTCAAGGTACAAAATTTTTTCAATCCATCCTTCAAGCTTTGAAACTATATTAGAATAATTGATCTTTTTTCAGATTTTTAAGTATTCTGAAAGAATGAATATTTTTATGTAAAACTTAATTATTTTACTATCATTAAAATATTCATTATAAACATCTCTAAAAATGTCTTTACATCAATTTATAATGTAGACATAAATCTGAATGTGTATTTCTAAATTTTTCCTTTTTATGAAGGGTTTTAATTTAAGATTTTAATTTTCAATTCTAAACTTACTAATGGTTATGAATATCTAATTTATTCTTAGTTTTCTCAATAAATTTTACTAATTTTTTCTGAAAAGTTTTGTCTATTAAACTCTTGTAATGTATAGGAATGTTAACTCTTATAACCTTATGTTTCATACTAAACTATGTATTGTTTCTATTTTCTGTTTTTGTGCTTTGTTCTAATCTTATTTTGATATACCTTCCTTTCTCACCCTTCCTGCATGTTGACATCCTATGTTGCACCTTTGTCTCTAGATGACAATCAAAACTCAGGTACTTTAATTTATTTTTTATTCTCTATGATGAAATATTGCTACTTCATTTTTTATTATATAATTCCTCTTTATAAAAGAAATAAAGGCTAACTTTGAACTAGAGTATTGTAACATAAAGTTTAAAACAGAAAAGAAAAGCAATTTCAATATTGTAAACAAATATCCGCAGTTGCATGCTACAAAAAATTGCATGACGAAGTTGCATCTAATCATTGACTACTGAAACTAGTAAAAAAAAAAAGCAGCAATGCATTGTAAGTCCATCATACTGAAAATCTAGAGAAAAGTATTTTCTTTCTATTTCCAGTATGAAAGTAAGGAAAAGGAGTACTTTATTTTCCGACAACTTGAAAGTTTTGCCCAGTCAGTCTTTCCCAAGATTTACTTTTTAATTTCTTATTATAAATCTTACCACTTTACCCTGCCTAGATTTGTCTGGTTCCTCTATACATGTTGCTGGTCAATTTTTTCTACATTAACTTGCTGCAACTTGATTGAGTTCAATTTTTTCTTTTATCCTTTGTATCCTCATTGATATTTGTTTATAGTACTGAAACTGCTTCTTTATTTGTGTTTTATGTTTTTGTGTTGCTCAATTTATTATCCTGAAAATTACTTAACTTTAAATCTGAGCCAGATATTGATAAATTAAGTTAGAATGTTGCAGAAATATCAACTTAGAAAGTTTAGAAAGGTCAGGTGCAAAATAGTTTCTTTTTCATGCTATGAAAAATACTATCGGATAACAAGATATTGTTTGATGTAGATAGATGATATTAAATCTCACAAGTTTAAGAGAAATGTAGATTACTTGAACTTCATTTTTTCTGGTTCTGTATTATGTCAGATTATCTTTTTCCTTTGTTTGCAAATTTTTATTTTATTTAAATATGCAGCCACAAAATTGTAAAGAGATTCCTGTATGAAGTATATAATTAGTTTATCGCTTATCTCATTTAATTCCATTCTCATTTAATTCCATTTAAATTTAGGTTCTTTTAATTTTGTTTTTTGTACCGTTCTTGTATTTCCTTGTAATATAAGAATGTGACCCCATTAATCTCTTATGAAGCACGTTTCAGTTAAATAAAAAGCAATATTTCATTTTTCTATTTAAAGTATTTAAGATTTTTTTTTTTTTTTTCATTTCTTCTCTTAGATGTTTACCTTTTAATTTTTTGTTCAGTCTGTTTTGTCTGTCAGTTTGCTTATTGTTTTTGTTATGAATGTTATGTTATGGAATATTATCTAGTTTTATTAGTTCCTGTCATAAAAATTTGTTAAGTTAAAAGATATTTCAATAGTGAACTTTTATGTTTTGTTAGCTTTTAGTCACAAAAATGTATTGTTAAAATCATAAAGGAGTTATGGTAATTGTTTTTGGAAACTGAAGAAAAATTTCTTAAAATTAATATGCATTGACCATACGTATTGTTGAGACAAAAAAATGGCTCAGTTAAAGAATAACATGCAAAATTTAACAGTTTGAATTTATAATTCTTGTTTTGAGTTTACTAGACGCTTTTCATGTTACAGTTTAAAGTAACTCTCTGTAAAATATTTATTCATTTAACCGATGGTAAGCAGATCTAAAAATATATTTCAAAAAATAGGTTGCAATTTTATTAAAGTTTTCTGTTTTTAGCTTGTGTCTTGACAATTAACGAACAAGTTTTTTAAATATGTGTTATTAGTTTTGAATTTGTGTTTTAAGTTGATAATTTAAATTTAATAAAATCAAATTGTGAAGTTAATTAACATGAGGTTCAATTTTTCTTTTTTGATCCATTTGAGTTATTTGAATGGAGAGCTAAATAATGCTTCAAAGCTGATAGTAAAATTAAACCTTAATATACTTTTACTATTTTATTTCTATTATGCAAAACTCTTATCTTGTGCTAAGTTTTCTTCCAATTCTTCAGCTTTGTCTAAACTGTTCCATTTTTTTTTTGTAAAGTTTAAAATATGTTAAGCATTATAAAAATGTCTTTTTTCCAACAACAAAATATTAATTTTTTGTTTCTACAATTTAGTGCTGTACACTTTAAATTAAATCAGCGCTTGGTGAAGAATTAATGATTGTACAAATATAAAGCTCTATACTTAAAAATTTTCTTCTGTTATTGAAAATTAGCATATAAGTAAACTGCATTCTGTATTTATGATACCATTTTCTTAAGTTTTTATAACTTGTTATAGAAACCACTAAAATGTTTTTGTCAATGTATGCCATTGAGTATTTTAATATTTTCTTAATAGTTATTCAATACTTTCTATAGTGTTTGTGGATATTTCTAAACTAAGCAGCCAGCTAGTTCATTTGAATTAAATATATCAAAGTTTTGTTTGTTTTGAGTGTTACTAATTTTTTTTTCTCGTTATGAATGTGTGGTTTAGATATGCGCTCTCATCAAACCTCCCCCTTACCTGCTGGTACAGTGCAAGCTCAAGGTATTCCTCGATCTGATTCCACCACAGAGTTTCATCCAACTGGTGATGATAAAGAAGTGGAATATTTCTTTGCATCAGATGCTAGGTAATTATTCATTATTAGAACATCTCCACTGTATTTTGAAATTTCTGTTCTGGAATATGCAATATAGTTTGTAAAAAAAGAAATATTCCTAGAGTACAGTTGTCAAAATGCAGAACACTATGATGCGAGCTTGCATATTATAAATTTTAAAAATTAAATTTTTTATTAGTTTCAAATGAAATAACTATCATATGGGTGCAATTAGGTAGTTTTTTTTTCAAAAAAAGTTACATATCGCTGGTTCAAGGTTAAAAAGACACTTCTGCACTCACTTCTTAATCAAATAACATGAGAAGTGAGTGCAGAAGTGTTGTTTTAACTTTGAACCAGCGATATGCTAGAAAGTATTTTTAGCCTAATACTAAACACTTTAAATTTGAATTCTAAGTTAACTTTAGAAGGCATAGATGGTTAGATATTTTTGATTTAATGTTATTTTAGTGTTTTACTTTGTACTTTCATTAAAAGCAAAAAGCTGCATCATTCTTTCTAACTAAGCAAATCAGTATTCTAGTTGCATTTTTACGTCTCTTTACTGCATCATAATCTCTGGGGGAACTATTACTTCTATGTAATGATAAAAATATGCTTTGAAGTAACTAAAATATTACTCCTGAACTGGTATGGTTCTTATTTTAAACTTTGCTTTATTGTAATAAATTTCTCAAAAGAATTATAAGTTGATCTATAAATTAAAAATCTTTTATTTAATAGTACAGTAGCTTCTACAAGTTACAAAATCAAATTTTTAATATATGTATTTAAATATGTAAAATTCACATCAAGCAGTTTCTAAAAGAATTCTTTTTGTTCATGTCAAAAATCTTGTACATTCTAGTTTCAACTATTGTACAAAAATGTGTTAAAAGTTACTTTTAACAAATCAGTATTTCACAAAACATTTAAGTTCTAAAAAGATTAATAGTATATATACAATATTAGTTCATCTATTTTGGATTTTCTGCATCAATATTTTCTTGCTTCAAAAGTAAAGTTCTTGCTAGTAAAATAAAGTTCTGCAATTTTGTGTAAGCTCTAAAAGAGCTCATTCAAAAAAATTTCCATATTTTCATTTTGCTATTAAATTAACTAAACTTGTAATAGGTTGAACACATTTTATAATCATCGTTGAACAGCCGACCCAATTTTTGGGTTTACGATTTCTAATCGTCAACTCCATAGCCTTGTAATTTTGATCCCAATCCGGAAGACAAGGGAACTCCTGGAACAAATTTGCCTTTGTAAAGGACTTTTTGATGTAACTGACCTGCATTTGCGTTACATGGAAAGGAGTCCATGAGAACCCCCAAGGGGTCGTCTACCGCTGAGGATATTTTATGTCAGCACTGTGGCCAGTGCAAGCCAGTTGCGGGTTCATTTCTACCAGTCATCGCTGGGGATTCGAACCCAGTTCACCTCATTGGAAGGCGAATGCTCTATCCCCTAAGCCATTGCGGCTCGGGTTGAACTCATTGTAAAGTACAGTCTAGTAACATTTACTCATGGAGAACATTTATTAACGTTTAAAACAAAATACAAATTTATCGCATGACTAAGAAGCCAGTTTTATACTTGTTGTGTGCTAATGTATTTAAGTTTTTATTTTCATGGGACTTGTATTCTGGCAAAAGAATCAGTAATAAAATATTACTCTTGTTAAAAAAACTGATCTTTTTAATCTCTAAAATTTTAAGGTATTTTAAACAATAGTCATCAATTACAAATTCATTTACTTTGGAATGACATTAATTTCTCATGAGAGTCAAATTGATCCCCAACGTCAGTTTTATGTAAATCTAAAATTCTGCTTTTTGTGAAACTAATATGTAACTGAAGTTTATTGTTAAATAAAAAATAAATTATAATGTGGTTTATAATAAAATTAAATTGTAAATTTTATCAAAAATGTTAACATTTAACTACTAATGGAAGACTTGTGCCGTGGCACTAAAAGGTTTAATTTAAAATATATTAAAATGGCAATTAAACTTATGATTTTCAATTTCAGTCACCATTGAAAGTTATAACCATGGAGCAATCATTCACTTCAATGAGTTGAGAGTAAAAATAAAATAAACTGCACATTAATGCCATAGAATAAAGAATAAATATTGTCTAATCTTATTACTTAATCAAACCTTATCTACTTATATTAGGTTATAATTTCAATTAGCGGAACTTTTTAGAAAAGAACTCGTGAATTGTATTGTTAAATATATAAAATTATTTACGATAAGAAAATAGTCTGTACGATAACTCGTCAAAGTCATTAAGATAAAACAAATCAATGTGATTATCAGTGTTTAGGGAAGAACCAGAATGACTGTTCGGTAACTACCCCTGATGTCTGAATCCAATCTCCACCCACTCATGAGCCTTTAGATCATACTTGGGGGTTATATACATCATTATTAGAATTAAATATATAATTTTGGCATAAACATTAATTACCATTTATAACGAAGTAGATCAATTTATTGGAATCCCTGCAAATTTTTTTATGGCAGCTTAAATGAGACCAATAAAGCATTTTTATTAGTTGCTTAATATGTAACACAAGATTATTTTTTTTTAGTGCTGTGATTGAACATACTAATAGAGTAATATTCTTAGAAGACGATGATGTAGCAGCTGTTAAAGATGGAAGTAAGAATTCAGCTTCTGTGAAAGTAGATTTTGTTTCCTTAAAATAGATTTTTTTAAATGTTTACTTTTTAATTTTAGATCTGACTATACACAGAATGAAGCGTACACTTGATGAGTCAACTGCAAGAGAAATTATTACTCTTAAAATGGCAATTCAAGAAATAATGAAAGGTTTGTTTCTAACATAATTGTTCAAGTATTGAAAAATATAAGAAAAATATCCTTGAAGGTCATTGAAAAGTCCTTTTATTTTATTTTTAAACTGAGTGGGAACTCTGGGAAAAAAGCTAGGAAGCCTAAACTAGCTTAATGGTCTATTGGCACATAACTAGTATTAAGTTTGAGAAAATGAACTCAATGTTTGTTTCATTTTCACAGCCAGAGTATCATTATTGAACTTTTTTTTAAGAAAAAAATAGTATTACTAGAATAGATGTGAGAAAAAGGCGATATAAACTTTATATTCTTAAAATTATTTCTTGATTGTGCATAAATCTTATTTTCCTAAGCTGGGTAAAATAAGTTTTTATTACTTTAATACTAGCTGCTTAATATAAATAACTTTTTAAAGAAAGAACAGATGCTTAATTTAAATTTTTTTTTGCTTAAAATTTTTGGGTTAACTTACAATAATGGAGTTAAATTCTTTTGCTAATTTTTATCATCCTGAATTTCTCACAACCCTAATATATTTTTTAATGATTTAGCTTGATCTAATAAAAATTTTTGCATAATCATACCTTGATTAGATTACAATAATTATCTGATGTTAAATCATTTTTTTTACAATTATATAGATGTATCATATTTATCTGTGAAAAAAAGTTTCATATTGTATTTTGTGCAAATTCTGACAAGTTTTTAGGTATAAAGCCTATTACAAATAACAAACAAAATATTTAATAAAGTTAAGAATTATCTCCAGGTTTTTTTGCTGTACCTCATAGTGATTTGTCTGGTGTTTATACTTTAAAGTTTTCCTTCTGAGACTGTTTTCATTTTCTTGTGCAGGCTTACCCAGTTTCCAAAACTTGGATGATAATTTTGGCTCAGGATCATATATAGAAATAGTCTCACAATGTATATTTTTCAGGAAACATTAGAAACACAGCTAAAATGTGATTTCTCATTAATTTATTGCTTTAATTTAAAAAATTTCACTGTTGCAAAATTACTGCTCTGGAAAAATTTCTCTTCAGGTCATAACTTTAATGAAATATTCTTAGACTGTCAAACTGTATTTTAAGTTTATCAGACAAGTCAAAGTTAAAATATTTTACGTCAAACATTTTTTAAATTATCTATTGTGATTTTAATAAATTAAAATTGGGCAAGCTTTCTTTTAATATACTTTTAAATAATGCATTTCTTTTAGGCAACTATAGCTCCTTCATGCAGAAGGAAATATTTGAGCAACCAGAATCTGTGATTAACACAATGCGAGGTCGTGTCAACCTAGAAGCTGAAACAGTTGTGCTCGGAGGCATAAAGGATTACATACCCGAAATCAAACGATGCAGGAGACTTCTTCTGATTGGATGCGGTACCAGCTATCATAGTGCTGTTGCTGTAAGTACTGTTTGCAAAAATATACTGCTTGGCAAAAAACCCACCACATTTCAAATCTCATTTAAAGTGTTATGCAAGTCATATTTAGTTTAGTGGAGTTATAAAATGTAAGATTTTAGATCCGATTTAATTACTTATCCCTCTGGATGGCCGTATTCAAGCTCTATAGCAAAATTACCTGTGAGCAATGGCACGTCACTGACGGTCAGAGACAAGCTAAGGAGCTGAATTCTCACTGTCCTGGTGTACATCAAAAAGAGCTTTTAAAGCTTAATAGAAACAATTTGAGGAAGATCATTGGTCTTCTTACTGGACACTGCATCCTCAGGAGACACCTATACATAATGGGAATTTAATCTAATTCTTTGTTGAGGTTATCATTTTTAAGAGGAGACATCACGACATATACTTAGTGATTGTGACGTCTATTCTTAAAGATTTGAGCATATGGGACATCATTGCATTAAGACTTGAGGACTGCAAGATGTTTCTGTAAGGTGTTTGCTGAATTTTATTTCAGCTATAGGGCTTTCTTGCTAATCATGATTTAGGGTTTGGGTACAATAGACCTCTGGTCGATGTGCCTTGCTCTTGGAGCTGGCCAACCTCTAAGTCTATGGGTATGGCTTGTATATACCTAACTATTTTATTTACTCAAGTGATTAATGCAAATAAATGTAAAGATATGCATACAAGATTACAAATTTTTTCTCTCATTATAATAGATATAGAGAAGAATCTAGTAAATTTCATATTTCCAAAAATTAGCTTGAAATATTTCTTATGTGCAATATCTGATAAATGTGACATTTAAAACCAATTTTGGAAATTATACTTTTTTTTTCAATGTTAGAATTTTTTACATTTTATTTGTTTGAAGTTGCTTGTACATTTTATTGTAGACATTAAATGCATGGCATTAAAAAAACTTACACAACGAAATAGTGTTATTTAAGTTTAAGCTTGAACCTAGAAAACAAAATCTGAATGACCTGTAAAATAATTTACCACGGTAACTATTTTTTTCTTTTGTAAAAATAATTAAATTTTGAAAGGCAAATATTGTGAACCATAGGTTGTGCATCTTTTTGCATAGCATTTTAATAAAATTCTCGGTTACGTATCTTCAAGATAAAATTAAGAAAACATTTTAAATACACCTTTCTTTTTGTCCTTCCTCAAACTAATATGATATGTTTATTTTTAGACCCGTCAAATTCTGGAGGAATTGACAGAATTGCCAGTGATGATTGAACTTGCAAGTGATTTCCTTGACAGAAATACCCCTATTTTTAGGGATGATGTATGCTTCTTCATATCTCAATCCGGTGGGTATTCATTATAGATTTTTAGATAGAAAGAAATTTTTGTAATACTCAGTGAGATTAATAATCAAATGTACAAGATGTGATTCAGTCATTATCTGTAATTTTTTAAGGTCTCTCACTTAGATCTTTTAGCATTTATTTTAATTTCACTTATCTATGATTTGTTACACCAACCTTTTTACTTTTCATTTGTCAATTTGTCCGTAAAATATAAATTTGATTTGAAAATGAAGGTGAATTTTTTTTATTGCAAGCCCACCTGTTTCTGTGACTTAAGTTTTGAAATTTAGAAAAAACTGAAACTTTAATTTATTTTTTCATCACAGAAACTCAAAAGAATAAATTTCTCATTTTGTTCAAAAATTTGAAGTAATTCAATACTATTTAATAAATCCTGGCATGATCTTAAATGTGAAGAATTGAACGCTTATAAATATCACTTGACTTGTTTGTTCTAACAGGACTAAATGCATGTTGCTAAAACATGTTCTATTAATCACTTCAATTTTGTATATGCTAGAGTAGAAACTAATTGCTGATTCAAAGGATCAGTAAGTAAAATTTTAATAGTCTGTTCAGGTCTCTATTTTTTAATACAATAATTTATAGTTTATTTTGTCAGTTATTCAATATCGATGTTTTATGACTACTTTTTAATTAAAGTGTTTAAAAAAAAACTTTCAAAAGATTCTGGCTAACAAAAAAAGGGATTACACATGAATGGAAACTGTATATTAACAGATTCTTCAATAATCAATCGACATTTCGAACCCGGCATTTTTTAACTTCTGCTGCCAGTCTTTAACTTCTGGCATTTCATCTTAAAAATCCAAATTTCTGTTTATCCGACATATGCGCAAAGCAGAAACTGAAATGTCTTGTTCAAAATTTCCACTGTAAACCTAATCAGCATACCAACCCTTTACACTAAATTGACTATTTTAGGGTGGTTCAATTTAGTGTTCTCTGGTCACCATTAGTCTCTAGACTTTGATGTATAATTAGCTTTTTCTTTTATTGCAAGTTACTGTATCACATTAAAACCCTAATGCACTTTATTTGATTAGTATTACCAGAAAATATGGCTAATTGTGTTACTGATCATGTTTCCAGCTATTCATATTTGAGAATCTAAATTCAAACGCTTAAGTTAACTTCAAATGAGTTTTTTCCCACCTGGAAAATAGGGATAAGTCATGGAATTTGGAAATAGTTAGTTTGATTTGACAAATGCTAAGAATACTATCAACTACTAAGTAACTAAAATGTTTCTCACCAAACAAATTACCTACTCAAAATTTTGTTTTTGCCCATTTGGCAAGGAGCTGAATTTCACAAAGCCATAGCATATCATAGTATTGTGTAGGAGTGCACAACCTATGGCCTGAGGGACAAATGCGGGCTGCCGCCTGTTCATGTGCGACCCGCCGGAACTTCTGGAAGGAATAAAAAACTTCAGTTTGGTCTTTGTTTAAACATTATAAATTTTCTTTTATTAAAATATTTAGTTCAAATTTATATTACTCTATAAAATGAGTTTTTTTTTTTTTAGTTTTTCTTTGCACTTTTATTCTGTAAGCTTCTTTTTGGTTAAAATTTATATCCTACTCAATTAAAAGTATTAATTTTTTGCAAATATGTTAAGTTTACTGATAAAATATTTGGTGCTTAAAACACTAATGTTTAGATAAAAATTATCATAGTTGCCGCTAACGTGACTAAATATGCGTGCAGCCCTTCATTAATCTGCATGCTGTGCAAGTGGCCCTTCTCTCAAAAAAGCTGTGCACCCCTAGTATTGTGACTTAAAAAACTTTCAACTGAAAGGTTATTTGCTAGAATTCAGAACAAATTGAAGGTAAACAAATAAACTTTCCAAGGTACTATATTCTTATTTTTGATTTAAGAAATTTATTGACGTTTTATAATCTCTTATAAATTTTAATTTTCTAAATCCTCTATCACATGGACTTGATAAAAAAATTTATTTTACTGTTTATGAATGAACAGTCTAAGAACAAAATATTTTTCAATATTTTAAACTTTGTGAAATTTACTGAATGTTTAAGAGAAACTGAGCAAATTATATTTTTATATTAAAGGGGAGACAGCTGATACATTGAATGCTCTTCGTTATTGTAAGCAGCGTGGTGCTTTAATTGTTGGAGTCACCAATACTGTTGGCAGTAGTATTTGCAGAGAAAGTCATTGTGGAATCCATATCAATGCAGGTCCAGAAATTGGTGTAGCCAGTACTAAAGTAATTCTCTTTTGTAATAACTCTTTAGACTATTGCTATTTTATTAAAAGCAAATTTAATATTGTGTATTTTATGCTAAAGATTTCGAATTCCAAAATTTTTTCTGCTTATTATTTTCTTAAGACAAAATTTTTAACTGTTGTAAAAAATTTTTACTTTTTAAATATTTGATTTAGTATTTTTAGGTAATCCCCAAACAAAGTATTTTCTAAGTATCTATTTTTTCCTACTTTATTAGAGCTACTAAATTTTCTCATTTGTTTACTTTTTCTCAAACATGTTAAATTCATTTCAATATTCTAAAACCATCTTAAAGTAATTTCCACTAAAACTGCAGTTGATGAGTAAGATTTTACAAATGTTTTCTTGTTTGGGGGGAAAATATTTAAAATTTATGTAACAGAAAACACATTTAAAGTTTTTGTACAAATGAATTATTTTAAAACATTTATAATTTATTGTGCTATTTCTAATTTTTAAAAGCTAAATTTTTTTTAGGCTTACACAAGTCAGTTTTTATCTTTAGTGATGTTTGCTTTGGTTATGTCCGAAGATCGTATTTCTATGCTTTCCAGGAGAAGTGAAATTATAAGAGGTCTTAAGAGTCTCCCAGGTAATTTAAACTTCATTTTATTTAAGTTTGAATATATTGTTGAACTTTCATTTTATTTTTATAACTGTCAAACTGCCGTCCCAATTTTGAGTTCCAATGTTCAACTCCGTATTCTTGTAATTTTGAACTTGATCTAGAAGACAAGGAATTTTGCCTTTGTGGAGAACTTTTTGATGCAACTAATCCACATTTGCATTACATGAAGAAGAAAATCACAAAAACCTGCCACAGTTAGGTTGACGGCAAGAGGACTCTAACCCATGATCTGTCTACCACTGAGGATATTTTTTCTTCAACACTGTAGTCCGTGTGAGTTGGGTGCAAAATTAGTTTCGACCAGCCATCGCTGTTATTAGAGCCCGGTTCTTCTATTGTAAGGTGAATGCTCTGTCCTCTGAGCCACTACGGCTCAAACTTTTGTATTCTAAAAACTTAGTTGTCCACAATTGTGTACCTTTACCGAGTTGCCATGATCTGGAAATTTTTGACACTTTCTCTGCGAATTCTGCTCCTGCATGTTACAAAATTCTTGTTGGTAGTTTGTGTCAATAAAACTGATCAAATGGTAGCAAGCTGTATATTATGTTATCACTTTATTTTACATAAAATATTAATTTTCTCTCAATTATAAAAACATTGTTCATTGGAATAAACTTATTGTGAATTGGGAAGTCAAAAATGGTTGCTAAAAAAATAAATCTAATTGATTTTATTTTTATTGAAAACCAATTTTCAATTAGATGCAGAATAATGACCAGACTTTAGGTAGCAGTGAGCATATTAAGTGGTGGAAAGCTTTTTAAGCTTTTAAAAAAATATTTCAATTGTAATTTATTCAGTTAGGACTGGAATGTTCGTGTATTGCTTAAGTGGAAGCTCAATTCAAGCGCTTTTCTTTTTGCTGTGTACCTTTTGAGGAAACTTAACTATTTTTTATTTTTGTTTACCTTGTCAAGGCAACTGTTTCAATATGATTTGGTTTAACATTAGTGTACAGTGCGCAAAAAACACCTTTAATAACTTTTAATCTAATGATTGAATCTTTACATTTTTGGACTATCTTAATGATTTGAGGAGAGGGCTTCAAATATGCTATTTGAGATGTGATGGTTCAAGGGATAGAGCGTTGGTCTTCCCATGCGGCGAGCCGGGTTAGAATCCCAGTCTATGCGAATTCCGCATCCAGCTGGCACCTGCCACAGTGCTAACGTGAAATATCCTCCGTGGTAGACGGATCATGGGTTAGTCCCCTTGCAGTCAGGCTAACCCTGGGAGGTTTCCATGTAACGCAAATGCGGGTTAACTCCATCAAAAAGTCCTCCACGAAGGCAAATTTCTCCCAATATTCGATCCAGGAGTTCCCTTGTCTACTGGATTGGGTTCAAAATGACAAGGCTTTGGAGTTGAACATTAGTAGACGTAAACCCATAAAAATTGGATCAGCTGTTCAACGACTGTTATGAAATATAAAGTAAAATATCCTATTTATTGCAGGTGATATTTTAAGTTACAAAATCAAACTGAAAAAGGTACTCTCTCTGAATGAATATACCTTTTTGTTAAATGAATTCAGATTTATGATATAGCGGTAGAATAATTAAAATATAGGGGGTAGCCATAATCTGAGAAGTATGGTACTAATAGTTTGGTCAAGATAGTGATCTAAAGTTTGGCCCCCTAATTTTAATTTTTGAGTATTTCTCAGTTTTTAAGCAAATTAAAAAATCTTTGCATGCATGTACATGATTATGAAATTCATTTATCCAAAGGTGAATCCATGCAAAATATAACTATACTGAATATTTTATTTGTCTTAAAATTTTTTTAATTGTAAGGTATGTAATTATTTAAATAAAAAGTATCTAATTTTACATGGCAAAATATAAAATTTGAGCAAATTTAGCCAAATAGTTCTGGAGAAACCTTATTTTAAAAATAAGACTTTTTGAAAATCATTTCTCAGGAACTATTAAACAGATTTCGTTCAAAATTTGTATTTTGCCATTTAAAGTTAGATACTTCAAAATGACGTAAAAAATGTATACCAATGTATTCAAAAATATTTTTCAATTCTGTTAAAAAGCTCTTGAGATGACGAGGCACAAAAAATAAAATTTACGTTAGGAGATCCAAACTTTGGATCACTCTCCTGACCAAACTATTAAGACCATATTTCCCAGTTTGCAGAAAAAAGGTATGTTTATTCATTGAAAGTACATTCTTATGTCTGATTTCTTAATTTAAAATATTGTCTTCGCCAATTAACATATTTGGAGTCACCCATTTAAACCATTCAGGTTGAGGCCCAGATTGTGAAGATCTGACCGTTAGATCAAAAATTATTCAGGGTGTTGTCAGTTTTTTTCCCCTCACTGTGCATGCATAGAAGAGATAAAAGGCTTAAATTTGATATTTATTCGAATTCTGTAATTGTCTAGTATAATATCCAGTTCAAAACTTGGAAATACTTTAAATAAATCTTGCATCCAAAAATGTCTTACATAATTTGATACTTTAATTATCACTTTTTAAAATTTTAGATCATATTAAGGAAGTTTTGAAATTGGATGAAGATATCAAAAAAATATCTGAAGAGTTGTTTCATCAAAAATCTGTATTGGTTATGGGTAGAGGCTACAACCATGCCACTTGTCTTGAAGGAGCATTGGTATGTACAAGATTTTAATCTCATATTAAATCATTTGAAAAAAATTATGTTTGTAAATTTTCCAGTTTCATATTTGTGTGCAGAAACAATTAATACAGTTTTTGTCAGCCATTTTTCAATGTCAAAAAAGGAAGCCTTAAGTTTGTATGCAGACATTTTCTTTAACAGAATCTATTTGTTAAAGCTTAAAACTTATCTAATAAAGTTAAAATAGGTGTTTATTTATTTTGCTATCCTAAAATTTACTGAACTTTTTGTGTTCTCTTAAATAGGAAAATAAAATAATTTCCAGCTTTTTGAGAATAAATGCAAAAAGTCTAATTTGTCCGAACTATAATGCTAGAGAACTTTTATTGATGCCCACCGAAATGGCAACAATCTCCCACAGTTTGAGCTCCACACTATGGCAAAAAACTTAATCATTTAAATTGTTTATTGATCTCTTATATTTTTAAATGACTTTATTAACTTTATCATAATTTGGTCAGTTGTTTTCTCTAGAATGTTGTGAAGATTTTGTTTTAAAAAAATGTTTATAGAAAAGAGAAGTTTTGCCTAAATTGTTCAGAATCTTTTGCATTGGAAATGCTGTGTTTGAAATTTGTAAGTTACATACATTTGAATTTAACTGTGTTAACACTCAAATGAATCCTTTGTTATTTCAGAAAATAAAAGAATTAACGTACATGCACTCTGAAGGTATTTTAGCTGGTGAATTGAAACATGGACCTTTAGCCTTAATTGATGATGCCATGCCAGTTATTATGGTTGTAACAAAAGATCCAGTGTATTCAAAATGCATGAATGCATTGCAACAAGTGAGTCATTCATTTTTACAATATTCATGCTTGGAAGTTTTTTAATAAATGAAATTTTAACATGAATGCTTTTACAGGTGATAGCTCGTGGAGGAAGACCTGTGATAATTTGTGAGAGGGGTGATACTGAAACTCAGTCGCACGCTTTCAAATTTTTAGAAGTGCCTCATGCAGTTGACTGTCTTCAAGGAATTTTGACTGTTATACCTATGCAATTGCTTTCTTATCATATTGCTGTTTTGAGAGGATGCAATGTAAGTATTTTTAAATTAAAGTGCTTTAATAGAATTCTTAATTGAACAATTTTCTCGATAGAACTCCTCTTTTTAACTTAAGTTAAATAAGAGTTCTATGATATTGTCAGTTTTGTACCTGTGGTATAAATAGTTCTTAATTGTACTTTGTTTTTCCCCTTTTTCCAGTTTTGCTTCAAGAATGTTTAATTCAAAAATATTTCTCCTATTTTAAAATTTGTTTAAAACTAAAAGCTCCATTATGGACTTATGTATATTTTTACTATATAGTGTAAGTTTGTTATAAGAATGAAAAAAGTCTGAGATTAAGGGGTTAATATAAATCTTACTGTAATGTATTTTGAATTTATGGTTTTGAGTGCTAAGATGGCTTAAAAGATAGTGCTAAAGAGGCGATGTAGGTCTTTGTCCCTGTGATGGTGGGTAAATTCATAAGATGTGTCCAGCTGTTATAGATTCCAAGCTCTTATCAATCCCAAGTGGTAGACAGATCATGGGTTGCTATGAAATTAATTGTGAGAAATTTTTGTGATTTTTCTCTTAATGTAATGCAAATGAGTTTAGTTAGGTCAGTAAGACCTCTATGAAGGAAAGATTAACCGAATGCCTGATCCAGGAGTTTCTTTGGCTTCTGGTTTGTGTTCAAAATTACAAAGTTATAGTAATTAATATTGATAGCTCAGCGATGGTAATAAAATTAAAAATTATGGGTTTAAAATTTTATGTTCATATTTCAATCTCTCCCAAGCATTTAAAGGATGGTTTTAACTTTTATTTTTAAAAAAAATTTTTATGTATTTATAAAACTTTTTTTAATTAAAGTTTGCATAAAATATTTATCATATGCAAATATTAGCTTTATAAAATGTATTGTAAATATATAAAGAAATTCAGCTTATGGTGAAGCTTATCTATGAAATATAACCAAAAATTAACTCAATTCCTTAGTAAAAGGAACGGCCTTAGTTTAAAACAAGTTGTAACTATCAAAAGTTAAAATTATGAGGTACCAAAAATAAAAGCATCAATTTCCAAAATTTCTCTATCTTTGTGCTAATTTGTTGAGCAAAATATTTTTCTGAAAATATACTGCTTTGCTTAAGATACTCTAAATTGTTATAAATTTAAAAGTAAAACTGTATATTTTTATCTTATATTTATTTTTATTTCAAGAACAAAGTAATGAAAATCATACTGCATATATTTTAAAATGAGGAGTTTAACTACTTTTTAAACTGTATATTGGTTGGTGTCGTATCCTCTATTGAATCATATCTCATGGTGTGCTTGAATAGTATTTGCTATCTCTATGGCATTACATGAATATAAATCTTCTTCTGTAGGGTAGTTTAAGAGGTGAAGGCCTGCAGCAACTGCAGGGCAGTTAATAATCTATGGTGTGAGTTCCACAGTAAGACAGTTGGCCCCTTTAGGCTTTCTAGGCATTTCAATCTTTCTAGTGTTAAATATTATGGTTTCAAGGAGTCCTATGGTGCACAATTTTTTATATAAATTTAAAAAATGCATATTAAATGAATAATTAAAAAGCAAATTTTATGTGGGTAAGCACTATTATATAGCTGGAGATAAATAATGAATTCCACTGAAATTGTTTTTAAAATAAATGTTTATTGTATATTTTCTCTATTCCAGGTTGATTGTCCTCGTAATTTAGCAAAATCTGTTACTGTTGAATAGGAAAATCCTTTTCCATCAAACATTCATCTAACAACTGGAAGATATTTTAAAATATTCAATTTAAAGCTGATTTGTTTTCAGTTCATAATTTATCTACATTTATTTTTAAAAAAATTGTAATTTTTATCGTTGTAAATATAGATTCACTTGTTGGAAAGCATTCATTTCACACTGAATTGCACTTTATGCACAATTATTGGAACAAAGCTACGGGGAATGTAAAAAGCATTTAATGCATTTTGTTTGTAAAGTTAAGAATTTTATTCTATTTTTTTTCTTTTTAACTTTGTGTAGCAGGGTTGTGAGTTTTTAAAATTTGTTTAAATTCACTGAAAAATGTTTAAAATTTTTACTCAATAAAAATTTTATCTTTTAAGTCTTGTATCTGTTTTTATTGTGTGGTTTTAGTTTTCTGAAGATTAATTTTTTGCCATCTTTAAAACCATAGGGATTTTTTAATTGAAAAGTAATTCCTTGACATAATTGGAGTTTAAAGCAAGATTAAAAATTTAATCTGGTAGTGGTAATTTTATTCTTACAAATTAGTCATTTTGTGTTAGTATTGTATAAAATCAATATATATTTCTCTTGCATGGTGACAGCCCTCATTTATTGGCAGCGTTGGCAACAAAGAATTGAAATATCAAGCGTGTAAGCTGTCATAAGCTCAAAGTACCTGTTTACAAATTTCGGAATGAATTTTGCTCACATGGTCAATGAAAAGCTGAAACAATCTAAGCTATAAATTTGGATGAATCTAAAGGTTAAAAGCGAATAGCTCATATCATATATAGAAGTGTTGTATATTATATCTTAGTTATACTTATGCCTCAACAACTTTATTCATTGAAAAATGAGTATTTGATATTAGTGATTTTACGCTTTCTAAGTAACTTAAATTTATTTAACTTAGCTGCGAGCATGTTTGCAACGCAAACCAAATGAGATAGAATAACAATCTTCAGGTGTCAGCAAACCTAAATATGGATTAAGTTTTTTTTAAAGAATCAGCATTGTTAAGTTCTTTAATACTTAAATTGTAATTTAAATTATTTAATTTAAGTTGGATATTTGAAATGTTTAACTTTCAATTTTTTAAAATTAAAAATACAACTTTCTACTATGATCCATGTAGTTTTTTTATGCATACGAGAAGCTACTCACTGATAGATATAAATCAACATTGTTGTTTTCAAAGTAAAATTTAAAGGGGGGAAACAAATCTATGTTTATCGACATTTGTTTTGTAGGGATTTGTAATACTAATGGTTTCATTGTGAAAAGATTTAGAATTGATTAAGATTTTAGAGGCGTAATTTTTTTTCTTGTAATCTTTAAGTTTACTATATAATGGTGAATATAATAAAAATGCTTTATTTTTCTTTTACATAATTAGTAAGAATTTTTCACACTAGTGAGAACTTTAATTGTTGTAATTTAGCTTTACGGAAAATATTTAGCTTGAAAGAAAATTTTCTAGTTTATTTCCACATTTAAATTTTAAAAAATGTAAAACTAGTTTGAATTAGTTACTAAAATTGATAATGGTAGATTTCTAAACCATGGTTTCAAAGATTTAATTTACAATGCTATTATTTCTATATAAGTGAAATGACAATTTCAAAAGTTTCACGGAGATTAATATTATT
Organism: Parasteatoda tepidariorum; assembly: GCF_982258835.1. Classification (NCBI taxonomy): domain Eukaryota; kingdom Metazoa; phylum Arthropoda; class Arachnida; order Araneae; family Theridiidae; genus Parasteatoda; species Parasteatoda tepidariorum. The sequence continues at coordinate 12,556,671 of NC_141755.1, read as the reverse complement.
CAATAAGCAATTAGCTGAAAGATCGCTATAGTTATTGATAATTGCTTTGTATGGAGATTGCTGCAGCTGAATTGAAGGGTCAATATTTTTATAACTAAATTTGTTTACTTCCCACTTTAAGTCTAAGTTGATCATCATTACGGGTATGTTAGCATTGTATAAAATCAATATATATTTCTCGAACATGGCTACAAAATCCTAGTTTATTTTTCGCTTTGGCCACAAAGAATTTAAATATCAAGTGTGTAAGCTGTCATAAGCCTAAACGTGTGTATTTACAAATTTCTGAACGAATTTTTTTCGCATGGTCAACGAAAAGCTGAAATAAACTGACCTAATAATTTTAATGAAACTAAAGGTTAAAAGCGAATAGCTCATACCAAAGAAGTGTTGAATATTATGTTTTAATTATACTTAAGCCTTAATAATTTTATTCATTGATTTAATTTATATTTCCTAATTTTTATGATTAAATAATAAGCCAGGAATTTTTATTGTGTTTAAAATGCTACATGGACCTTCTTTCTTACTTTTTAACAATTTTATTTATTTTGGCATTTGATAAAATTAATGACTGTTTAGCTATGCGTTTTTTTATTATAGAGTTGCACAAGTCTTGTCTTATGCCATTAACCTGTAAACATCCAGCTAGATGCTGTCCTATGGTTATATTGTTTTGTAAATTTAGCTGGATTCTACTTTGTTTTTTACTGAAAGAAATTTAATGCTACATCGAATTCAAATGTAACAAGCAATCATTAGCCCTTGACAGTGTTTATAACAATATCTGGATCAAAATTTGTTTTTAAATTCATTGCGAGAAAACTTTGCTCGAAAATTTTAAAGATTTAAATTGACTCAAAATCGTGAATGCGTACTTCCTAATAATCACATTTCTTTTTTTTAAATTCTAAAAGCTATTGACAATATTTCTGAAATTACAAGAACAAAATTTAAAAATTCATAATAGGCTTTAAAAAAATTCGAATTCATATTTTTATGTACTTAGACAGAATCTTAATGATACTGAAGTATATTTTAATTCAAAGGGTAGTAATTTTTTCAATTTGTGAATTGACTCAACCCTATACAAAATCGTGCCTTCTCTGAATAATTTCTTTACTTAAAAAAGGATATTGTGACCTGGTGGATCTGTTCCCTAAAGCATAGAACATCACAGTTAATTTTAATACTAAAGAACTGAACCTATACTCTTTTTCAAAATTGGCACTGTAATTATTCAAGCTTCTTTAATGTTATTAATACTCTTAAAATGAATAACAAGCGATTTTAACCTCCTTAATGGTCACATAATTTTGAAGAAAACTTATAAAAGTGCCTATTTTTTTAATCAAGAAAATTGTGTTAAGCTATATAAGAGTATGTATAATCTATGCATTTTTAATCTCAGCTAATTTTTAACTTACATGTTTGAATGTTGTCATCCAAAGTAAGCTATCTCTAAGCACATTACAAATAATTTGGCATTTCCATCTGGTTTATAGATTGATAACATAAACATTGCTCCAGGAAAAAGGATTTTACTTATTTTTGGCGGGTTACTTTTGTACACTATCCTGGAAATATCAGGATGGAAATAGAGGATGTATGGAGGTTTAAACAAGTGAGTATAATATAATCAATATACCCGTGAAAAAAAGCTTGTATGTAATTAGGTACTTGCAAGTAATCACATAGTTGTGTCGAATCCACATGAGTATCCGATTGATTTAAAATTAATGAAACATGATGAGGGTCGCAAAGATGGAGTTGGTGCACTGATCAAACAAGACTTCCATATTTGCACGTTTAATTTTGGTGTAACATAGCTGCATCTGATTTTCGTGTTATTTAATCTGTACTTTCAATAATATTCATTACGAATTCTATCCTTTGTGGGAGTCAGTTCAACTAAAAAGCTGTAGAAAGTTTTTCGATTATTAAACGCAGTGTTTGCGGAGAACTTATTATATTGTTCTACCGTTCATCATTAGTTTTATAAAAATCGGAGCATTTTTTAGCACATGGTCCCCAAAGTAGGTACTAACGCCTTCTCCCCCCCCCCCCCTGCGTTAGTGATGAAGACTTGCGAAGGCGCTTGCAAATTTATAGGTATTTGAGAGGTATTAAAAAATTATAGATTAAAATAGATTTGAGTACACGTTAAAAATCATTGGTATTGAAAAGTTAATTACATTTTTCAATCAAAACATAATATTTATTACTTATATGTTATGTTATTTGTTAAAGTGTTGGTCTTAAAATGCTTTTAAACGATATCAAAAAAAAAAAAAAAAAAATTTATATTCACTTTAGGATTTTAACGTGTGTCACGATCTTCAGATTAATTTGAAAATTTTATGCGTCTAAGTTTTTTCTGGAAAAAATTATATATTCCTAAACTTCACTAAACATGCATTTCTTAGGTATTTTTCGGTCAGCCGCGGGTGCAAGGAAATTCAACTATTTTTCTTTTTTTTCCCCTTTTTTATGTTATTTAATATTTTGTGTGCGTCCATTTTGTTCAGTGTTTTAAAAAATGAAATAAAATAAAAAATTGCAAAATTTAAAAAAAAAAAAAATTATCACGGATCCACATTTTTTGGCAACTTTTCGCTTGCGCTTGACTTACGGAATCGTAGTAGTAGATACTTTTAATTCATCTTTTCTCACTTTTTACTTACTTTATGAAGAAGTTTTAAATATATTTTTAATTTATTTGTGTGATTTATGCGTTTTTACCTTTGTCGAATAATTTAAAGGTATATTATCAAAATCTGATTAGCTTTGGATTTTCTATTGTTAACTTATAAAATATAACTTACTGATTTATTTCTGAAATAAGTTTCTCTCTATATATTTGCTTTACTAAAATTGCAGGTAATAGATTCCTAATCAATTTCATTACATTTCGAAGCCATATCACTTATTTCAAATTTTTTATAATATCAAAGAAAAAGATATCTTCAAAGTGATATGTTTAATTTACTTAGCCGTGGTGGCTCAGGGGATACAGCGTTCGCCTTGCGATGAGATGAACCGGATTCGAATCCCAGCGATGGCTGGTCGATGTGAATTCCGCACCCGGCTTGCACCGACCACAGTGCTAACGTGAAATATACTCATTGTTCGACTGATCATGGGGTAGAGTCCTCTTGAAGTCAGACTAACCGCAGGAGGTTTTCGTGGTTTTCATCTCCATTGTAACGCAAATGCGGGTTAGTTTCCTCAAAAAGTCCTCCACGAAGGCAACATTTGTACCAATATTTGATCCTGGAGTTCCCTTATCTTCTGGATTGGGTTCAAAATTACAAGACTGCGGCGTTGACCATTAGTAGCCGTAAACTCAAAATTGGATCGGCTGTTCAACAATTATAAAATGAAAGGATAAAACGTACTTTTTTCCGAATACTTAAAAATTTTAAATGTAAGTTATTTTATCAAAACTAGTGATTTTTTTAACATAAATACATTGATCATTTTCGACATATTTTAAAGGCCGGATTTTAAAAGTGTTTCTTACCAAAAGATTATAAGACTTCGGATAACAGTGTCTTATTATTTATTGGTATGGGGGCGTTGAGAATTTTTCAACTTGCAAAATGGGCGAATAAGATAAGGTTGGGATTTGGCGTAATGTTCGAATTATGCAAACTACTGGGTCATCCAAACTAGAATAATTAAGTCCAGCATCACTTAACACACCTTGAGGCTATAATTAACTGAAAAGTGTGTTTCATTATTTTGCATGACCATTTCAGAAATGAAATCACGCACTTAGGAAATACCAAAAAGAGATGTTTACTTGCGTGACGTCGAACACCACATTCACACAAACTCTGACATACCATCACACGTAAAGAATGCTAGTTCTATTTTAGATTGTAATTATACTCAAGGTTAAAATATTTCCGCTATTCTGGCTTTAATTTGAGATGCTTTTTGCCAACAATAGAAATAAAAAACGAATTATCTCGAAACGAATTATAATTTTTTCGTCGAGATTTATATTTACTTTTAAAACACAAAATGGAGCTCTCGAATTTGCTTACAGTTGTCATTTTTTGCTCCTAATAAACAATCCAACGGAATTTTACTCGTTATTAATCTTAGAGATTTTCCTCTTGGCTGTAGTTCGTTGCAAATATAATTAGGAATTTAATTCTTTTAAAATTTGTTACCTGAATTTTTTAAAAAAAGGCAAAAATCATGTTTTACTTTATTTAAAAAAAAATGCCAAACAAAAGAGCAGGTCGTTAAAAGCCGTTGGATTGGAAAATTGCTTCCAGGCCTGAGAGGCCCCAAGTATAATTTTTTCCATAAAACGCTTCGATAATTGTTTTTTGAACTATACAAGAAAATAAGAAATAAATTTTAGTTAGAAATGATGCTTGAAATATTATATTTCAAAAATGCATACTAAATTATGTAAACTCTTATATTAAAAAACAAATATTTGAATTGTACAACAGAATTTTCAGTAAACAAAATTTACTATTTAAAATAAGTGAGCATGGAGTAAATTAAACTTTCAACGAAAATTCGACTCATATCTTCTGAAAATGATAGTTTGTGATGCGTTCTTCTTTTTAGTCTCGCTAAAGTAAAATATTTTTCCTTTTTATTCAACGCGAAAAAGTTTTTAGAATTTTATAACTTCTTGTTTTATAATTTGTTGCTTCGTAAGTTAAGTTTTTAATTATAATTTATCCCATTTTTTTATTCACAATTTATTATTTGTGGGAATATTCACGTAATTCGAGTGTTCCCCTTTTTTTCCAGGTAAAGTATTGTGGCGTTTCATTTCCGCCATTTGTTACATGGATAACATACATGCAACAGATGCCACTCCAGGTGTCAACATGGAAATAATTGAATCCAGGGGTTAGTGAAACTCCAGAAAAAAAGGGGCCTATTCAGGGGACAAGCATAGAGTTGAAACATTATACTCCGGACAACAATCAATAAAATTAGACATATTCAGCATTTCTTTTTTTTTATTATTATTCTCAATTTTTTGTATAGAATTAGCAGTTATCAATACTGGTTAAAGATAACCAGACCACTTGGTACGTTCGAAATGTGAACCAGCAATAGGGTTAAAATGACTCGGCCTCGAAATTATCTAAAAACGAGCCCTTTTTTTGAAACAGATGGGACACGTGTCTCTATTATTCGGAATAATATTTGTACTAAGATATAGAATACAAAAAGAGCACTTTGAACAGAAAATTGTTTTATTAATTCATATTTAAAAATTTATCAATAGCTGATTTTGTAAATCAAAGAAACTTCAATGGTGAATAGCTGTTTCTCGCGAATCTAAATAACTACAAATAAGTATAAATTTGAAAAATTAATCTTAGAATTATTGATTAAATTAGTTAAAATTATTGAATTGGAAGTGAATTTGGAAAATTTTACCTTTAACGCAATAAAAGATATCAGTATTTTATGTTGTATTGCATAACCATAATTATTAAAATGCTAAATATAACATTTCCCCCTTATTTTGACCTAAATTTAAACAAAATAATGAAAAAAAAGTAAGAAAAATGTGTTTAATAAAATTCTGCGTCAATATTTATGTACTAAAGAAAAAATCTGGACATTTTGAAAAACACTAGGCAATTTTTATTGCAAATGAATAAAAAAAAATTTAATCTATTCTTATATTACTTTCTTAGAAAGTTTTAACAATTCCCTGTATCATTTTCTTGATGGAATACTGAACAACTCGTAATCGTTTGAGATCCATATATAGAAAATTTTAAAACAACTGTTGCAATTAAAAAATGACAAATATTAATTAGTTAATATTCCCTCAAACTAATGCTTAACTAAAATTTGTAATTGGATTAAAAACTTCGATAATATTATAATTTTTAAATAGGGCTTTGATAATCTTTGAAGATAAAACTCAATAAATATGCAGCTTAACATTTTTGTTTGGATGATCTCTAAATTCAGCATTTAAAAATTTATTTTGTGACTACTGTATTGTTGAAAGAAATTTATCATTTTTAAAATCAAATCAAATAGACTTATCAATATTTGCGAAACTACAACTCCCCTAAGAAGATTTGTTAATACATTTGAAGAAAATAATAAGCTTATGAAACCTTAATTATTCACCATAAAAACTTGCAAATTTAATATTGTTCCATGAGTTTTTCATGAAATGATTGAATCCCCCAAAAGTTTGAGAAAATGAATCCTGCAAGTAAAGGCTATATGCCTGAACCATATGTACAATGAGTGGACGATTCCTAAATTTGAATTGTCAAATTTTGGCGACTTTAAGGGGCATTATTAATCAAAATAAAATTAAAAGATGTTGGATCATAAATCCAAATCTTTCAATTTTTCTAAAATTTAAAATTTGTATTTGTAGAAAATAGGATGTTCTGAACACACACAAAAATTAGGAGCATTAGAACGAAATTTTTATCAAATATATTTCAGATAATATCAGATATATATCAGATAATATATTTCAGATAATATATATCAGATAATATATCAGACAAATATTTTTTTATCAGAACAATTACTGACCAATGAAAGTTATTAAATGCTATAGGAGAAAAACATTTATAAATGTAACTCATTTTAAGAATATTTTGTTTGGTAAATCAATATTTGCGAGCAATAAATTGCATCGCTTTGTATGGAGCATTTACTAAATAAGTCTTGAGCAAAATTAATTTTATTTTGTAGAAATGTTGAGGAAATATGGAGAGGTTAATTTTCAATGAGCGGATGTTACTTTTTTTTCACATGACTTGTAAAGCGTATTTCCGGATGTGTGTGTGGGGCTTCACCTTTCAGAGTGCACCCAACAACTGCAAGTGGTTGAAGGGAAAGGCTATAGAAAAGGGATCTCTAACAAGGAGGGAGAGGAATTCTATAAAAGGGGGATATCTCCCATAAAAGAAGAAAAAAAAATTTACTCAATAGTTGGAGTGCATTAGGGATCAAGAGGAATGGAGAAAAATAATGATTCCAAAAGTCCGTGAAAGCGAGATTGTTAAGGTTAAAGTTGGTTAATGTTGTTTAGATTATTAAAGAAAATCTTACATATTTTATTAATTTACCAAAAATATTTATATAAAGTTGCTAATAACTATTTTCTAGAACTATTATGATTGTGATAATCATAACTCTCACGAATTAGCACTGTGAAAAAGAAAATATTTAAATGCATGCAGGGCCTGATTATCACCTAGGCCCAATAGACATGGCCTAGGGCTCACAATTTCTGAGAGGCATCAAAAATTAGTAAAAACTCGAATGAAAGGTGGACAATCTTTGTGTTGGTTTAAGTTTAAGTACTAAATAAAAAATAATTACAGCTTACAGTAAAAAATGATTCAGCTAATCAGTAACTTTTAGCAAAAATCTCTGATTTCAATTGTTTGTGGTCACCAAACTATTTTTATTCTGACATAACATTGTTTTGTTGTTTAATATTTTGCTTTAATTTATAGATACGTAAACTTCAACTTAGAAAAACAATTTTTAACTGTCTGCTTTCAAAATTTCTTAGAATGTTTCTCTTGAATCATGCAGTTCAATAGATTCTTTTTCGTTATTCGGGCTACTCTTCAGTAATTTAACTTCAAAATATTTTGTATGGGACCCGGAAAATTTCGTGGGCCTTGGGCCTGAATTTGTCTTGACCGGTCCCTGAATACATGCACCAATTGCCAGTTTTCGGGAAAATATACCGCGGGGATCAGTAGCCTACTATGTAGCCTTGTTGTCCAAAAATGATAATAAAATAGCAATAACAAATTATTTTTGGGAATTACAAACTAATCATATAGATCGCTTAATATTTCATACACATAAAAAAAAAATGAAAAAGAAAGAAAGAAAAAACATTTTCTCTCGAACAACGACGGATTAAAAGCTGTAAATCAGACATAAGTAAAAAATTATTGTTCAATTTTACAGAAATAATGAAATGTAAAACCATTTCAAGTTTTCCCGTCAAGCTTGAATTTTAATTTATGAAATAAACCCTTTTAAATAAATTCATATCAATAACGTAATTTATATGTGACTCAGGGTTCATGTAAATAAAATTTAACACCAACATACATAAACACTTTTTTTATTATCAAATATATTTACAATGCAATAATATTTCTGAAATAGAAACTACTACATGTCCAGCTGCTTTTTCACAAACTTACATTGCTGATTATTCCAAAATGTTTTGAAAGTACTCTTTCACTTATAAACAGTCTGGCATTCAACATCTGATCCTTTTCAAATATTATATATGAGGATTTAAAATATATCACATTCCTCATCAGAACATCAGACGTCATTGCACAAGAGTTTTGAATTTAGCACCATAATCAATTCGTGATCATTTCTTATCATGACTATCATACTTTTTTACGTGATCAGGCCATAAAAATGTGAAGCAATAATGTCTTTATTAAATTGATTACATCATCTAATATGGCGTAGATTGATGGAGGAAGAGTTAAACCATCTTTAAAATAAATTGTCATACAGAACAAGTTTGAGAAAATACCAAATTTTAAATGCCCTTTTCTGGATGGATAAAAACATTACGCTGAATAAAAATAAGAAAAAAAAGGAAAAATGTGCTATTACTTTTTATTAACAAGACGCTCATAGTTGAAAATCTCAATGCTACGCTGATAAAAAATAAGAAAGAAAAGGAGAAATGTGCTATTACTTCTTATTAACAAACCACACTTAGTTGAAAATCTCAATGTTACGCTGAATAAAAATAAGAAAGAAAAGGAAAAATATGCTATTACTTCTTATTAACAAAACGCAGATAGTTGAAAAGCTCAATGTGACATTTAAAATGTCAATCTCAATGCGACAACACATTAAGTGACATTTTGATAGCATTTATCTTTTTAGATACAGAACACGTTAAGCGTATATTCGTAGAACTTTAATTTTATATTCCATGTCACAAAAGGACTGTTTTTAATGAAAAAGGAAATTTTGTTAAGTTTCCTGATGTTTCTATACATTTTAAAATCGAATTTCTTAAGTTAAATTATTCCACGAGGTCTCTTTCATTATAACACCGCAAAAGATAGTTCTATAATACATAAGTAACGTTGTGATAACATTTAGTTTTCATTAGGAACATTTATCATTTCGCTACGATTAACAACGTAAAAAAATACGCTTACATTAAATTTTATACACTTTTTTAATAACAATCATTGAGCAGCTGACCCAATTTTGAGTTAACGACTACCAATGTTAACTCCGTAGTCAGCCGTGTTAATTTTGAATCAAATCCAGAAGATAAGAGAACTCCAGGATAAAGTATTGGGAGAAATTTGCCTTCATGGAGGACTTTTTGATGGAAATATCGACTTAAAAACGACAACAAACAATGATGAATGAAAAGCAATCAAGGAGGTTGGTGAGTGGAGCGAGCAGGGGACAAAACATTCTATTTTTATTGAAGATTATAGAATGATAAATAAAAAAGCATAATTTCAAAAAGTAACAACCCCAAAAAAAAAATTTAAGACGTTTTCGCTAATTGTATTTACTTATCAAATTATTATAAGTCCGAGACTGATTGAAATGTGAATAAGTAATTTGTAAACATACATTTTCTTCAACATTCTAAATAATTATTTCTTCTAAGTAATTTGTAAACATACATTTCCTTCGAAATAATTATTTCTACTAACTCCCGTCGTTCATTATTTAAGCTTTCATAAAACCATCAATCCAGAACAGGGATAAAAAGTATATATTCTTCAATTTTAGAGCTTTGGACATCAATTGTGATATATTATCTGATAGATTGATGAATGCTAGTGTTTACTTCCCGTTAAATAAAATAAAAATAATGGGCAACAATCATAAACGTCTTCCCTATCTGCCACATATTCTGAAATCATCGCTTACGTCACTACCCGAGACCCATTTAGAAATGACTATAATAAATTTTATGCTAATAGAACAGGAATTTATTATTTTTGTAAAGATCTCATTATAGATAAGAAAGGAAGAGGAAGTTGGAAAATTTATAAATTTACATATGAGTGAGGAAAATTTAAATTTATCATGGGATAATGATTTTGTTTTGTTGCTTACTGTAAATTTATGATGTCTGACACTTTGCTTTGAGTCTGATTTTATTTAAAATGGAAGGTAAATTTCTAATGAGAATTCGCTTTACTTCTAGAACAAGGGTCATGTTTGGCTAGATATTGCACATCAAAGGAATGTAAAAAAAAAAATGAAAGTGGTCCTTTATAGTGTTCTGATGGTATCCCTTATAGTGTCTTCATAAAATGTACGATTTTCTTAATAGTGTACATTAAAATTATGTATGTACTTAATATTGTACATACATAAAATATTGTACATTGATATATTTAACTGGAAAAACAGGCTACAGGCGCGCAGTAAAAAAGTAAATCATTGTGAACTATGTTTTAAATTTATGTTTTCATATAATAAGGAAATGGAATATGGATACTAATTAACACCTATTCTTAAAATCTATTTTGTTTTACAGGTTAAACGTATAATATCTATATAATTAAATAAAAAATATTCGATCTCATTTTATTTTGTATTGTTTGTATGAAAATAAATTTTAAAAAATAGCATTGAACAAATACATTCGTTAAAGAAAGGCATTTTAAATTTATGTTATTGGTATTTCTCAATTATTCATAAATGCAATTTTCAACATGTTTTTCCCAATAATGGGTGGATTAATGATTCTATCTCGCGCAAATGTAACAACTCATCATTCGATGTTCTTTGTTCTTTTGAGATTTTATTTTAATAAAATACTGCTCCCATTATTTATTGATCAGTTGTCTCTTTTTATAAAAAACAACACACAGTGTTCGGCCATTGATTTAGGAACTGATTTCTTCACCGGTCGGCACAAGTGTTGCCATTGAATATAACTTTTTCTTGTCATCCAGAGATACATTAGTCACGTGCTCAAAGAGGAAGGGAGAGGATATTTCCTTGGTACTCAATTGTTTTGGCTGGAAAAGAAAAAGAAAAAATTAGCCTCTATCATTCAAATAAAAATTGTCAGGATTTTTTTTTATTTAAATATCTTTAAAATAAATTTCGCTATAGCGTATGCAAACCTAATTATTTTCTTAAAACAAGATGTTGCGGGAGTGGGGAGCTTAGGGGCCCACATAACATCTGATTGTCCTAGACGCCGGCAAAAATGTTAAAAAACTACGTGTAAGATATGAACTGCGAGCGCATGCGTAAATCTCATTGTGCTTTCGCATATGAAAATCGTGTGCACTGAGAATACCTTATGTAGTTAAGTTAGACTCCAACCAAGACTTTCTAGAAGTACTCAGTACGGGTTACCATAAGTAAGAAATTTGATCCATTAGTAGTCCAAACGTAGTGACATCTTTCTTATTCACCTCCACTGCGCAGTTGCCCGAAGTAAAGATCGTAAAGACATGGTTCCCAGTAGACCTTAAGTCAAGCATCAATGGCTGCTGTCAGTAAGCGGATGGGTGACCACTTTGATCAGTCTATGTAGGGACCGAGAGTAAGCGGTACTGGTCCTCGTTAAGCTGTTCTACCGTAAAATGCTGGACTTCGTGCGCAGGTAGTCGGGCTACCAAAGCGGAGGAGCCATCCCCTCTTGCAGAATATCAAAATTGTGATGGCATGTCTTCGGATTCTCCTCGAGGATGTTTCCCAGACCGTCGTATATACCTACTAATCTACCTTTAACGTTTGCCTACCTATCTTATCAACCACTGCGCAGTTTATGTTAATATACGTTGGACAACTAAATTGATTCGTGTTGAGATCTTCTCTTCTAGGAGGTCCTTTCCTACTCAATGATGTTGAATGATGGCCGGTAGAAATATGAATTGAATGAAAATTATTTAAAATGTCTCCAGGTGTTTCCTGACTACCCAACAGATTTTGATGTTTTCAGTGCCAGCTTTTTCTCTAAGAATCTAATATAGAATAGTAAATGTTTTAGCATAAACAACGGGAAATCATTAATTTCGATGGCAATTAGCGTTTTTTTTTCTTTTTCTTCTTCTTTTTTTGTGTAATTTATTGACGATTCTAAAATAGGTACTCTTTTTTTACTTCTTTTTTTGTCAAGGATTCCAATGATATATATAAAAAGCCTTAATTATAGAACACTTTAAATATGCTTACATATCTGGGAACTTATAAAACAATAATACTATTGAAGAAAAAAAAACGAGTGCAGAAAACTGTTTTAATTTCAAGATATTGAATTCATAAGTCAGGGGTCTGTCCAGACATTTTGTGAAAGGTCCGTTTTTTGTGAAATTGTGAAAAAATTACTCACATTCTTTCAACCAGGGTCCGCTTTTATGAATTTGTGCAAATAGGGTCCGTTATAGCAAAAAAAATTTTTTTCAAGGAGTTTTTAAATTGTATAGACATACAAGATTATGCTCAACACTGTAAAATTGTAATTAAGAAAAATTAAATTTTAAAAACTAAACAACAATTGCTCCTTCTAAATTAGAGATGCAACATACAAATATTTGGTATTTAGCCTATACTGCTGAACGCAGAATATTAATTTCGGACGAATAATGGAAGAATCGTCTGCCGAAGACAAAACTTAATTCGTTTACATCCATCTTTCTTGTTTTCTGCCCTGGAAAGGGTTTATTCGATTAACAAAATAATAATGAAGATAAACAAATTTGTGAAGGGTCCGATTAAAAGAAAAATCATTTTGTGAAGGGTCCGTTTTTAAGTTAAAATATTTTGTGAAGGGTCCGTTTTTATGAAAAGATATTTTGTGAAGGGTCCGTTAACGGACCCAAATTTCTTCTAAACAGACCCCTGTAAGTTAAATGTTTAAATTCAATTATATTCCTATTTAAAATATGCATAAAAAGTATTAGTTTCTGGTGCATTTTTGTTTGTTTAAGAGTTATGATGAAAACGATGCACAAAAGAAAGAAAAGAAATACGTGAATAACTTTCGATCTAATGACAGGATTTTCCCGTACTGCTATCAATAATTTCAATGGTTTTATAACCTCAAACATACGACTTAATTAAAATAAACAATTTGTCAAGTTACAAAATCAGTCAAAAAATGCACTTTATTTGAATAAATAAACATTTTCTTGATTTATTTGGATTCTTGATACCCAAAATAGGGTTATTCATTAAAGGGGTCGGAAATTTAACCACAATAACTTTAGTTTTACATTTTGCACTTGTTTATTATTGAATTTCATTTTTACATTTTTACGTCATTTTAATATGTAATTTTAAGTCACAAAAATCAAAAAAATTGAACTAGATCGGCCGAATATTTAAAAATAGAAATTTGTAACCTTTTAAATTAAACAATTCGACCGAATTATATTGGTGCGTGAAAATCCAACCATTAGATCAAAAGTGAAAACGATATACATCCTGCTAAAACTTCAGAGAATTCCACTAAGTTTCCGATATATAATCTGATTGCATTCAATATAGAGCAGATTAACACAAAGAACACAGATATCTGTATTTAACGCTTTAAAACCTACATAAATTCCTTTTGAAAAAAAAATCAGCTATAAAATTTATTTTTGTTGACTCCTGTAGTTTAACAAAAGCATTCTAATATCATTATTAACTCAGTTAACACTGTAAAAAAATGTTAATTATTAGAATTATAAAAAAATCGGATGATTTTTCAAACTCAACAGCTTGCAAATTTAAATCGAACTTAGTTTTAGTTTAAATTGAAAACAATATCGTGTAATCAAATTTAAGATAATATGGTTCAACTTAGTAACGAAGTAAGATAATACGGTAGCTAAGCAACTTAGCTTCATATTAAGGTTACAGCAAATTTTAACAGTTTAGAAATCAACACAATCTAAAATTTCTAGTATTTCAGCATTAGTATTGCTCAATTAATATTACAGAATATTTGAAAATTAAAACTTTTATTTACCTTTTCTTTCTTTTTTGGTATCCTTAATTTCTTTTTCTTCTGTTTGGGAACAGAAAGACTGATGTTTAGAGGATCTTCCATCAACTGCTTAACTTCGGCAAGAAACTTCTCAGAAGCTTCTTCCGCATCAAAACTAAGTCCAGCCATTTTCCGATGATCTTTTGACCAATACATAGTATGGAACGTCTCCTGTGACTTATAATTCGATCGATAGTCAATAGAATCTTTCCACAGAACAAAACCAGATCCTTTCTCGGCCAGAACAATCTGAAGCCTTCGTTCGTTTCTAGCACGAGTTTCCCCTTTGTCCAACAAGAGAACTGGTATACCAGTTCTTTCTGGTTCTCCCCAATCATCGTTGCCAACTGTTGAGAAATATAAATTAGCTAAACACCGACACACGTACACATAAGTCTTATGACTGCCGAAAAAAACTTCGATTTGTGCTATGTCTTGTTCGGAAAGTAAACCATTTTCAACTTGGTTTGTTTCACTTTCTTGGTTATCTTCTGTTTGGTAATTGCCGTCTTCCAACGAATCTCTGGAAACCGAATTATCTGGATTCACAGATATTTGGAGATTATCCAACTGGCCATTAAGACATTTAAGAGAGTCATATTTCTCCATGATAAATTTAACGGCATATTTTTCATTGTTTGAGTTTTTTGTGACTATTTCGGGATCACAATATATTTGTTCTGGTTTGTCTTCGTAATACTTAACGTTGCCGTTATGGCACGTTTGATAAGGACTTGTGATAATGTACTGTTGTTCCATTATAGTTTTTTTTATACAGTTGAGAGCTCAATAAAACACAACGGGATGTCGAAGAAAAGTAATCATTTTGTATAAGAGTTGACCACCAGGTGCACGCTGGTTTATTCTATACCTAAAAAAGAAAGAAATGCGGTTTTATTAAATTCACAATAATGATTATCAAAAAGTTTATTTAATTTCGCAGCTAGAAAAAGAATATTAAATTCCAAGCTTTTCGTTTGAATTTTGTACTGTCCAGTCGCACCTGCTTTTTCGCCATTAAACCCATGTTAACTAACGAACCATTCAATATTATTGTATGCTGTGTTTATTGAATGGGAGGAAAGAATCTACAATTTTTATTATAGCAGTCAGACTTAAAATTATAATTCCTCTAGAGTTATCATAGTTTATAAAATAATATTAATTATTATTATCGCTATTTTAATTATCATTATTTTTATAAATTATTAATCGTAATTTATAAAAATATTCTTACATATTATCCAATCAAATATTTTTAAGCATTAAATATTAGGGAACGTTATTATTAAATGATCATATTAGGGGCAGAGTATGGTGAAACTTGACAGATAAATGGCAATTTAAAATTTTCAAATAATAAATTTAAGTTATAATTTATTTTAATAAATTATTTTGGCATAACTTAATTTTAAAAATAAAATAAAAAATATGGCAATCTTCTCGATGAAATGAGGTTTAATTTATGAATTATGCATGCTTACGAGTATAAATAACTACCAAAAACAAAAAAGAAAGCTTACGGATTATAAAATGGCTAGTAACTGTGGTTTTTATTGTTGTTAAGAAAATCGTGGAAGTCTGTCTTCTTTCCCTTTCATGAAACAGTCATGAGAGGGGAAAGAAACAAACATAAAAGTAATAAAAAAAATTTAATCCAGAAAACACCCTCAAATTCAAATGAAGTAAAGACCAGACACCAGACGAAAAGCATTGTTATGTTCAAGGATGAATTTCCAAGAACTAGTCAGCACCACGCCTGATGAGATATTAACAGCTTCACCTGGAGAGGTGTGGTTACTGGTTAGTTTCTAACAAGTTTATGAACTATAATCGAATAATTCTATCTAAGTGTGGTTTTCAAGAGGCGTGGGAACCTGTATTCTTTCTGCATTATTATAAAAATACATTAAAAAAAGGATGTTCTTATAATCACGTGTTTTCCCATAAACAAAAACAAGTTTGTTCTCATAATTATGCTTTTAGAAATATTTTTCTTGAAAGTGGACCAATCCAGAGTTTTTTGGGAAAGGTCCCGTTTTTATAAAATTGCAAAAGATCTACTAATAATTTTGTGAATCTAAAACGCGTTAAATCAGATTGTTGTTTTTTTTTTTCAGCCAGGGTGTCCCGTTATAACAAATTTGTGAAAATTGGGTCTTGTTTTTGATTTTGTAAAAAATCATCAAATGATAATCAGTTCAGTAAAAATAAATAAAAAATAATACTCAATAGGGAAGAAAAATAAATACAGAATGATACTCAATACAGTAAAAAATATAAAAAAAATTATAATCCAACAGTAAAAATAAATACAAAATGATACTCGAACACAATAAAAGTTTTAATAAAAACACGCAGAAAGAAATATATCATTCAATATTATTAAAATATTCCTAATTTTTTTTTTTTTTTAATGAAACATGTGAAGATACATTCCCATGATACTCAATAGACACTTAGTGGTTGGATTGTATAAACGATAAAACTATTTTGTGAAGGGTCTGTTTTAGCGATAAAAAAATGTGAAGGGTCCGTTTTAAAATGACCTCGATACTAATTTAAATTAAATCATGTTGACAGGCCTCACAAAAAATAGGAAGCGCCATCAAGTTAATCTGACAGCTAAAATATTAATTTTTTTCGCCCTTATTGTCAAATCCACAAGTTTTTCTTTTTAGTTACGCTATAGTGGCTTCTAACAAAAGGTGTAAAATTAACAAACGGTCAGCTCATTTTGAAATGTTTTTATGAAATTTAGGACAGTTTAGAAAAATGAAACAAACGAATTGTATTTCTTTTACGAGATCAAATTTTTAAAAGTGTCAAATTTATGACACTAGTCAGACAAGATGTTACACTGACTATGATGCCGAGTATCACTATGATGCGAGACAAGTGCCACAAAGCGTGTCGTAGTCTTATTACATTTTTATAACACCAGGTATAAAATCACATTTTTTGTAAAAGGACTGTTTTCATAAAATTTTAAAAAATTTCCCTATAATTTAGTGAAAATAGGTTTATGTAATGTGTGAAGTATCACAAAAACAGTGGTTTGTTAAGCGTTTTCGTGAATTGTAAAAAATTTAAGCAAATATTTTGTGAATATCTGAAAATAGACATTGTTCTTGGAGAAAATAACACGTCTTTCCAGGGGTATTAATACATTTTTACACACACAAAATCTATTTGTTAGTGTCTTCTAAGTGTCATACCTGATAATAGATAGAATTCATAATCTAAATTTCACACATAAATCTGTTTATTATCTGCGCAAAATTAATACTGTGCAGAGAGCGTTAGATCTACACAGAGGAAAATTTATCTTGAGAAATTTATTTCACAAAAGCCTTTTAATCATTTTTATTTATTTTTTCATTCCTATGATAACTACATAGCTTATTAGTTAGAAGTTATTGTGTCAACCTTAAGATTCGGTATACTTTTTAAATTTGTCGACATGATGCGTTTGATTGAAAATACAGACCTAATAAGATTAAAAAATAAAATTGAACAATAAAAGATAAAAATGAATAAATAAATGTCTTAAGTTTTGGAACAATGATTGCTATAATCCTTAAAAATATTCAACCAAATACGACGCATAATATTTTATGGTTGTTTACAGCTCCATGGAGACATAATGGAGAAGTAAAACTAAAAAATCGCCCTTCAGTAATGGAGAATCAAAATTATCCTATACAAATGAAAGATGCGAAATTTCTGCAGAAATAAGTTTTGTTTGAAAAAGTATTATTAAAGCCCACCAAATAGAACTTCAAAAAGCTACAGCAAAGATTGTTCTATGATGTAATTGAAATATTCCACATATAAGTATTAATAAAATAATTAACAGCAGAAATTAAGCCCCTTTTTATTAAGAAAATATAGAACTTGTTATTTAATTTTTTAAACAATAAACAATTCAAATGCAATTTAAAAAAATCCGAAGCTTTACAAATATAGCTAGGATTTAACAATACGCCAGGAAAAGTTGAAGAATTTTCAATATTTTCTAATCAGTGTAATATTTTTTAAGCTGCTACGTGCCTTTAGACAAATCAGAGAAAGGGCGAAGAATTAATTATTCGAACTGAAATAGCTTAGACTTATTATCATAAAACTTTAATAAGGCTATTTACAATATACTGCTTTAGGCTTTACAATTTACTGCTTTAGGCTTTACAATTTACTGCTCTAGGCTTTTCGAAAACTATCTGAAGTAAATAAAGCTAATTGAGCAATGTATGTTTTCCAAGAAGTCTAAAGTTTTGCAGGAAACGTGGTGGCTCAGGGGATAGAGAGCTCTCCTCCCAATGAGGTGATGCGGGTTCGAATCCCAGCGATGCCTGGTCGACGCAAATTCCGCACCCGGCTCACACCGACAGCAATAACGGATCATGGGTTAGAATACCTTTACCGTTGGGTTAAACGTGGGAGGTTTTGCACTCCGTGTTGCGCAAATGCGGGTTAGTTCCAACAAAAAATCCTAACCAAAGGCGAATTTCTCTTGCTACTTGATCCAGGAGTATCCTTGTTTTCTGGATTAAGTTCAAAATTGGAAGACTATGGAGTTGAACATTGATAGTCGTTAACTTAAAAAATGGATCGGCTGTTCAAGAGCGGTTATAAAACATTAAATTAAAGTGTGTAGTCTCACAGCAATAAGCCTAAATATTATTATACGTTTTTTAAGGAGTCACATTACCCAAAAAAAGGCTGAATAGAAAGAAAAAAAACTGGAAATTTTTTGATTAGTTTGGCGCATTGCAAAATATTTCCATTCTGTTAGAAAAGATCTAGATAATTTCTATAGCTTACGTCAATCACATCATTAACAACGTCAGTTTTTATAAAAGAGAGTTCTATGCCAAATTCTTTTGTTCAGTTTAAATCAAACATAACATTATTCTAGTGTTAGATCTTATAAAAACAAATATATAACCTTAAGAAAAAAATATTCTTTTTAAGCAGTTATGATTTTGATGCTAAAATTGGAAGTCCAAACCACATGTTTGTTTTTATACTGACAGATGGAACACTGGCCATGTGCTCTGTGAAAACTCATTGTTTCTCTTGTCTTTGAAAAATAATCAGCTAAGAGCTATTTTTCTAAAATAAGCATAACAAAGTTAGGTATAATAAGGCCCGTAGTTATTTGGAAAGTCACCTTTTCAAGATAATTTATTATGTCTTTGAGGAAAGATATAATAGATTAAAATAACATTCGATTTTCAGAAAATTATATGTAAGGCAAACTTCGAAAATATTTATTATTATTTAACAAAGAAGAAGTGAAATAAATGTATGGGAATTTAGAGGACAGAATGATGGAAACACTTCTATACTAATACATTTTTCATATTTCTCAAGAAATACTTAAAGAATCATTTTATTATAACTTCAGATCATGCGATTTTTCACGCTTATCAATAAAGTTTAAATCTTTTAGAGGTTTGAGGGTCCGTCAATAAATTATAAACGGAAAATAATGTTTTTGAACACCCTGTGCCGAAAAAGTAGCAATAAATTGGTAACTCGTAACGATTACTTGATTATTATATGCAATAATTACGCAAAATTTCGTAAGCCTAGCTAAAAAATTTATGGAGGTATAGCCATTGTATAAAGAAAGCTAACTTTTTTGTTTTATATTTTTTTGTTATAACTTTAAAAAGATTTAATAAAATTAAAAAAAAAATTTCAAGCAATTTAAAATAAATAATAAAATTATTGTTTAAAAATTTGAGAAAAATTTGCCAAAAACAGCGAAAGATATGAGTAATTAACGTAGTTGTTTTATGCTGTGCATTTTATAAAAATGTCCATAACTCCATAAATATTTAAGCTAGATTAACGAAATTTTGTGCAATTATTGCATATAATAACCAAAATAAATGTTACAAGTTACAAATTTATTGTAACATTTTATGGCATAGGGTGTTAAAAAACTTTATTTTCCGTTTATAACTTATGAACGGTCCCTCAAACCTCTAAAAGCCTTAAACTTCATTGATAAGTATGAGAAATCGCATAACCTAAACATTTCGAAATTTATAAAATGATTCTCTAAGTAATTTTTGAGAAAGATCAATAAATGTGTCAGTATAGTTTGCCCAACCCCTGTACTATCTGGTAACATTATACAAAATTACGTTACACTCACATATAAATCAAATTCTTGAGTTTATAAATAACATTTTACAGAAATTCTAACGAAAGATTGCTTATCATTAATCACCTATAAATCTTGAAGAAAAAAAATTCTTGCTTTTAATAAAAATCTATAGTAAAGTCATATTGCATTTAAAGAAAGAAACTTATTCAAACGCTAAAGTATATTAAGTTTTCTGAAATTTCAATTAAAACTTTTTTCTAACCTAAAATATAAACAGAGGAGAAGAATTTGAGCAGGAAAATTAAGAATTTTTAATAAAAAGCTTCAGTAAAAAATTATGATTTTTCATGCTGTTTTTTTCATGCTCCTTTTGTTAGTGATAAGCTCCATAAGTGACGAATTTATTAGAGGAAAAAAATAACTAACCACCATGCAATGCCTATCAACACACTGTCGCTAATTTTAAATAAACCATACCAGAAAGATACAAAAAACAGATTGTAAGATCTGTTATCATTCATTCTATTTGGTAAAAGGCGGAGCCATCAAATTCTTAATACTAAATAAATGGTAAAATGAATGATAAGTCCGGTAATTTTACCGTAATTCTTCAAATCGTTTCTTTTTTTTAAATTTACTTTTTAGCGTAGATTTTCTTTCCGGGAACAAAGAATAGGGCATAAGAACCTGAATTTCTGATTAACCGCTATCAGAACAGTAAAAGTTAACTGAGAAATTATTGAATAAATTACCCAAATACCATTAATTTTAGTATTTATTATCAAAATTCTTGGATTGTTTTTATCAGAAATATCTTTTCATCTAAATAGGTTGTTTTTTTTCTCATAGAAGTTGTTGTTCAGTAGAGATTAAATAAAGTAAAACATTCACAGGGGCGTAGCAAGCGGGAGGGGGCAGTCTGCCTCTTTGATATTATAGAGGAATACCCTAGTCGGCCTATAAACCCATTAATTTTTTTTCAGTCTGTTTTTTTTCTGATAATTTTTTTCTAAATTAGCAAGGAGGCCAACTGAAAAAATATTTTGCCTTCGGACAAATTTCTTTACGCTTTTCCCATTCAAAGCTGCATAAAAATCAGGCTTTGTTCATGATGAGTTTTTTTTTTATTACCCAAATAGCTGGCTGCCAGATTGCAGAAAATATTTTACCATTTTTTCTGCCACCTAGGTCAATATTGTAATCAGTTTTTTCTTTTTTTTTTTACCATGGAAAATTATGCGTCATAATTTTTTTCTCTTCCGTATTTGATAGGATTGATGCGCCAGAAATTTAATTTTGCGAAGGAATCGGTTTTCGTCGTCATGACCTAACAACACCATAACTAAAAACAAATAATACTAACATTTTAGATTAATTATTTTACTAAGATTATTAAATATTACTGTTTCAAAAATGAATTATTGTTCAGCATTTCTTTTTTCCCCCCATTTATCTTTGTCTCTTGAAATCCCATTGATTTTTGATTTATTGAGAATACAAAGTATTAATTCATTTATTTATATTTTTTACCAAAAATATAATTTTTTCTTTACATCGTTTATTGATTATTTACTGATGCATTAATTTAATGCATGTTCGAAATTTTTAAATGATTACGAGAGAATAACTCTGAAATTTCAAACCAGACATTTTTTTATTATCAATAGTAATAATTTATCATTTAAATTGAATTACAAAAAAAATACTAATTAAATATAAAATAGGAAAAAAGTAAACATTTGAGACGTTTTTCAAATTGACCTTAAGTTGAGCTTAAAGCGAATTTGAGTCGGCAAATTTTGCCTTTTGCCCCCCCCCCCCCCCATTAAAAAATCTATCGTTCGCCACGGACCCCTGCTTACTTATCACTGAGCAGGGGTCTGTTTAGAAGAAATTTGGGTCCGTTAACGGACCCTTCGCAAAATATCTTTTCATAAAAACGGACCCTTCACAAAATATTTTAACTTAAAAACGGACCCTTCACAAAATATTTTAACTTAAAAACGGACCCTTCACAAAATGATTTTTCTTTTAATCGGGCCCTTCACAAATTTGTTTATCTTCATTATTATTTTGTTAATCGAATAAACCCTTTTCAGGGTAGAAAACAAGAAAGATGGATGTAAACGAATTAAGTTTTGTCTTCGGCAGACGATTCTTCCATTATTCGTCCGAAATTAATATTCAGCGTTCAGCAGTATAGGCTAAATGCCAAATATTTGTATGTTGCATCTCTAATTTAGAAGCAGCAATTGTTGTTCATTTTTTAAAATTTAACTTTTTTAATTATAATTTTACAGTGTTGAGCATAAACTTGTATGTCTGTACAATTTAAAAACTCCTTGAAAATTTTTTTTTTTGCCATAACGGACCCTATTTGCACAAATTCATAAAAGCGGACCCTGGTTGAAAGAATGTGAGTAATTTTTTCACAATTTCACGAAAAACGGACCTTTCACAAAATGTCTGGACAGACCCCTGTTATCACAGAGGAATTAAAGCCAAATTCCAATTGAAACAAATATATATATACATATTTATCATCACAGAAAAAAATCACATATTTTGTTAAATATTTTTTTTTTTAATTTTAAATTTGTTATTTTCGCATTTAAAAATTCTTATATAACAAACAAACTACAAATTTATTTAAGTTCTTGGCACAATATCATAGCAATAAATTAAAGCATAAAATAATTGCCGAGCATTGTGTTGTGTCATTTTTTAGTGTTCAGATATGTAATAAAAAAAGTGTAAGAGACCTTATGTATTTCAATGACTTTTATTACTTTCTATGACTTTCATTTCTTACAAATTGCGATGTGAACTCCTCACTTGTTTCGGGAAAGTCTTAACATAAAGCGATTGTCAACGAAATAAGAGTCAGACGGATCCAAACAAGAAAAAAACTTAGAAGTTGACAACACAGGTAAAACAAGAAAGCAACCATATTTAAAAAAAAAAAAAAAAAAAAAAAACAATGACAAAAAACTGTGTTGTTCATTTTAATGACCTTTACATTCCCTTTCGAAACTATCGTTCTGTTCGCATAATTGTGTTCCATTGTTTATGGTATCAAGTCACGTTCGAAAACTCGAGAAACAAGAAATGTTGACACGACCGGCATGGATATTTTTTTTTTTAGATTTAATAGTTACCATCAATTAAAAATGTAAAGGAGAATGAAAGTAAATATTTCATTGGAAAAAACTAGTGTAACAATTCTTCGAAATGGCTTTGATTTTGTAGAAACATGATAGGTCAATTTGTTTTTTTGCAGCAGTGATTCGACAAGGCGTCCTATTTTTTAAGCCTTTGATGCAAATGGGACATATATTATATATACATCAGGGGTATGTCCAGACATTTTGTGAAAGTTCCGTTTTTGTAAAATTGTGAAAAAATGATTCGTAATTTGCGAATATAAAATAAACGTTAAGTCACATTCCTTCAACCAGGGTCCTGCTTTAATGAATTTGTGCAAATAGGGTCCTGTTGTTGCAAAAAAAATTTTCAATGAGTTTTTAAATTGTAAAAAGATACAAGATTATGTTCAACACTGTAAAATTATAATTTAAAAAAAATTTAATTTTAAAAAATAAACAGCAATTGCTGCTACTAAATTAGAGATGCAACATACAAATATTTGGTATTTAGCCTATACTGCTGAAAGCAGAATATTCATTTCGGACGAATAAAGGAAAAAGCGTCTGCCGAAGACAAAGCGTCTGCCGTTCGTTTACTCCCCTGGGAAGGGTTTATTAACAAAACAATAATGAAGATATACAAATTTGTGAAGGGTCCGATTAAAAGATAAATTATTTTGTGAAGGGTCCGCTAACGGACCAAAATTTTTTCTAAACAGACCCCTGATTGTATACATATAGATATATTTTTAAAATTTTTTAATCTTAAAAAGGTAGTCTAATAGTTACGGGAAAAAAATCTGTCAGTTTATCGGAATTATATTTGTAATAAAATACAAAATACAAAAAAAGTAATTTAAAATTTTTTTCACTTTATTCTAAAATTTATCAATAATTGACTTTATAAATTAAAGAAATCTCAAAAATAAATAAATGTTTCTAATAAATCTAAATATCTGCAAATATGAGCGCAAATTTGAAAAATTATTGTTTGAAAGTGAGCCATGTGAGGAATATTTTACCTTTAACGTAGAAAAATGCACTGGTGCTTCATAGTGCATTTCATAAACATAAATTAGTAAAATGTTAAATATAGTATCTTTTATTTATTTTGGCCTAAATTAATACGGAATGATGTAAAAAAGTATTAAAAATGTTTAAAACGCGCCAAAGGGATAAAACGATTCAAAGTTATACTTTCCTTTATATATTTTTGGAAACTCTAATATTTAATAATTTTAGCATAATAATTAATATAAAATATTAGTATTGTTTGTTAATTATTATACTAATGTTAATAACATCATACTAAATTAATATTTACATGCTAAACAGGGTAGTTCTGAATTAATCGACAATATTTTGTGGGAAGATATCATAAGGATTGAGTATAGAACTGAACATCTTTAGGATTGAGAATTGCACTTCGAATTGAGTAACAAATACGAATTTTAATATAAAGTGAATGTATCTAATACTAAAAAAGAAAGTGACTATAAAAGGCGGTAATAGAGTAATATAAAAATAAAAAAACAGAAAAAAATCCCATACTTTTACATAATTATTTTCTAGGCATTTTAGAGCAAAAACAAAATGGTGGTTTAAGGAGGACACAAGTAATTATGCTGCGAAGGATATTATATTGCGATATTGGAATTTCTTTCGTTATATAATATACAAGAGCGCTATTGATGTGCATATAGAACTAAACGCCATAAAACGTTTCAAAGAAAATTAAGATCAACGCTGAGAGGAAGACTCGCCAAAATTAACATGAAAGTAAATATAAAAAAACATTAATTAAAAAATTAATTACCCTTTTTCCTACCATAGTCTTACCATAAATTTCAATTTACATCACTATAAAACTAATCTTTAAAATGGCTGCGCTTCATTTAAATATCTCGCTCATCAAAAGGATTAAATGCCTCAAAGCATATGGGAATGGAATTCGCAGAATTAAAAAAAAAATTAAGATTTCTAAAATTGATGAGTAGAGCTGATTTGACAGCCTTTCCTGACTGATCAATATGAGAGCGTCTGGACAGTTGTTGAGAAAAGAGACGCGATAAAGAAATCTTTTTTCAACGTACTTTTTACAAATCATAAAATTCGCGTATTATTTCTTGTAAAGCACCTAACTTAAAATTAGCTTGTTTAAATAGTTGGTTGACATTAAAATATTAATATTTGTTGTTCATTTAAAAGTACATGGTAATAAAGACATTATTAGACGATGTGGTGAGGAAAAAAAAATCAAAATTTGACTTTCATTCAAAGGGACAAATTAAGTTACTAAAAATTTAATTATTGGTATAAAAATTATGAATTTATGTAAAAAAAAATTACAGATTAAAAATTGAAGTGATTATTCTTCCAACCAAATTATAACGATAAAATATTGATAACGATAACTTTTACATTTATTATAAAATTAAAACCTTAATTACGAGCATTAAAAATTGTACAGCGACAAAAATTAATTTTTAAATTATGGAAAACACAATTTTAATGTCACTAAGTTTACACTCGTGAATGCGTTTTTTTATCCGTCTGTTAACTTCATTAGTATTGACAATGTTTGAAACAAATATTTATCTGAGTATTAACACATTTTTATGGCAAAAAATATGCAAACCAATAGTAATTTTTAAATAGAAATAAAGTTTTACGAACGCAACTTTCTTCACTTCTTAGGAGTACGTTTAGAAGAAATTTGGTTTCGTTAACGGACTCTAGACAAATTATTTTTAAGTAAAAACAGACCAAATCATCGCAAATTATTTCGTCGTAAAAACGGATTTATCAAAAAAAAAAAAAATTATCGTAAAAAAGGATCCATCAAAAATTATGTCGTCGTTAAAAAGTATCCATCTTAAAATATTTCATCGTAAAAGCGGATCTATCGCAAAATAATTTACGCGAAAACGAACCTATCACGAAATATTTCGTCATAAAACGGATCCATCAAATATGTTTTATTGTAAAAACGAACCAATCACGAATATTTCCTTTGGAAAAACGAGTCGATGACGTTATTAATCGGCGAGTAATTTTGTAACTTATTGCTGATGAAAATAAATAAATAAATAAAAAAAATCTATCAGTCTACATGTTTTTATTTTTAGCTCAAATATTTACTATAAAAAATATTTATAAAAAAAATTCTATTAGTCCACATATTTTTATTTTTACCTCAAATATTTAATATAAAAAATATTTATAAAAAAAATTCGATTAGTCAACATATTTTTATTTTTAACTCAAATATTTAGTATAGCACAATTGCAATTGCCACGATGACATAGTTTTTTTCGCAAAACCACTAAAACAGGACCCTGACCTAAAGAGCTCGATTTAACGCTAATTTTAGATTCCAAAAATTGTGAGAACATTTTTTCCAAATTTAGAGGACTTAGTAACGAAAAATTGGACAGACCTCTGCTTATTGTCATAACCTTGATTAAATAGTATTCAATTTCTGAATATAAATCAACCGCTTATTTAAATTATTGTGATTTCAGTGTTAAATACTAAACTTTCATAGGATTACAAAGAAACTTTGCAAAAGAATTTGGGTCATTTTCCATTATATAGGTTAAGAAACTAAACACAAGAACGAATAAATAAATGAAAGAAGCAATTTGAAAGACGAAAAAAAAATTAAATTCAAGCCTTTCGTTAAAGCTGCAACACTAGCGTCAGTTCATGAGACAATATCATCGAGTCTTTCAACTGACAGCTTTTAGCTGCCAACAACTACCAGGGGAAATATTTTGGATACGGGGTCATGGTTTTTTGAACCCAATTTTCTCTCCCCTCTGAAGTTGATTACTTAATGTTGACGGGAATTAGCTGGTCGAACAATACATTTTTATGATTTAGTCACAATAGGTCCTCAACCGGAAATTCAAACAAAATAGTATTAAAAGAAATGTACAAGTGTTGTGACGTCATTGTCTTGGGTACTTTCTTGGAACAATACTGAATTCGACTCGGCTTTTGAATTGATCTATCACGCTTTTTAATATAACTTTCTAAGGAATTATTGAACCAATAAATAATTAACCATAATTCATAATAATTGCTTTAAGTTCGGAAGATTAAATCAATTCGTACTTTGAAGAAATAATAAACAATACTCAGTAACTACACTGGGAAAAAAAGTATGGTCGTAACTACCAGAATATGGTAGAATTTACAGTGTTTCTGTGTCTATGGCAACACCAAAAAGCTCGGAAATTTTTACCGAAGAGCTTTAGTAAAGATTTCGATAAAATTTGGTAAAATTTATAAATCTTATCATGATACCTTTTACATGATAGAACAGGACAAAAAACCATTTACTTGGCAAAATGCACTTTTCAGTTTTGTATTTTTCTTTTACTATATGTGTGGTAATTAGAACAATAATTTTGAAAAACAAGAATTTCCGGTAATCCGTTACTATATGAACGAACACATTTCCAAATGAATGGTTTAATAGCTTATATATTGGTTTTATTACTTAGAATTGTGGATTTTTATTATCAGAAATATCAATACCGTACAGTACGATAATTTTACCAAATTTTTTTTTTCCATGTAGAAATACCATTCAGTAAGTCTAACTTTAAGCTGAAATTTGAGTATATATTTAACTTTTATAATTGAAGGGCTTAGATAAAAAAGAAATGATAAACCACATTTATTAGATAGTTCAAAAGCATTTCTTCACGTCAGAAAAAGTTCAGGTAAAATTACAGTACTGGATGGTAATGACATTTGAAATAAAAATGTAAAAAATTAATCGGGTAATAAAAATCAAGGTAGTGAAACCATTAATTAAGCAATTTTCCCGTTCACATGGTAACGGTTTACCGAAAATTTTCTCTCAGCGAGAAACATGATGCATTTTACTATATTCTGATAGTTTTGACTATACTTTTGCTCCTAGTGTTTTTAATTGAGACAAAAAAGAAACACTAAGATTTCCATATTTACATATGTTTGCAAATATAAAATGTACAAATGCAACAAAATATTTGTTCCCAAGTGTTATCATAGATTGATACATTTACAGTAGAGCGCCGATTATCCGAACTGCTCGGGACCGAGCATGGTTCGGATAATGAAAAGTTCGGATAATTGGAAAGTTGTTTAAAATCTAGTGTAAATGATTATTATTTCTGCACTAACTTCCCTTCACACCTTTTGTTGGCTTAGGACTGGCAGTACTATCTACAGACGTGCCAACCTAGCAAAATTAACATTCAGGAGTTTCCTGAACAAGAATTCAGGAGATTTCAGGAGGGATAAAAAAAAGGCGCACGGTGTACAATATTTGACACTTCTAAGCAATTTTAAGTAAAAAATTTATTAAATAATAGAATGCAAGAAATTTTACACTAATGGAGCACAAATTGTGGAAAAATATTAAATAGAAATAAAATAATTAAACACAGATTTAGAAACAAAATTATATTAGGTAGATACTCTTTATTTAAAAAATAAATACCATTTCCTTAATAAAACATTATTCAAAAACCTCGGTAATAAAAATGAACAAAAACTTTTAAAAAATAAACAAATTGAAGAACTATTTTATTTTAAAAAACCAATTCAATACTAATGTATAATAATACTAATGTTTGTACAATAGAGAATCAATTATCCGGATGCTCGGGACCATCGCCATCCCGGATGTCTTAATTTCCCGGTTTTCTGGATCGACCAAAAAGTGGTCGTTAATCGATGTTTTATCGAGCCCAAATTACAAGGAAAAAGTGTAAACGCATTTTAAATTAAGAGAAAAAAGAAGAGCACTCCTAAATCGAAAAAGAAAAAAAATTGTAGAAAAATAACATTTAAAAGAATAAAAAAATTTGCAAGTTTAGACAAGAAAAACAAGCTTAAAAGGAAAATTTATTAATCTAAATAAAAACACTTGAAAATTATCGAACCGAAACGATAGTTAAAAAACGGCACTAGCATAAGTATTAAAACCTGGAACAAGGCAAGATCAATGGAATTTATAAAAAAAAAAACCTAATGATAAAATTTAGGAATAAAAATAATTTATTGAGTGCGAAATTTATCAGGAAAAGGAAAAAAAAAAAATCAAACGTAGTGGAATCAGAAAAACAAAACTGCAATCTACTTCATAAATTAATTGTATGTTTAAATTAATAAACAATTTTCCTTTTATTTTATTTTTTTTATAAAAACACTACTTTTAATTAAAGCAGGTGCGATTCCACATCAAGAAAAACTTGCGAATGGTACCGCACTTCCAAAGAATCAGAATTTATTCAAAAGGAAATTTTTTTTTTTATTAATCAATGTCAAATAGATAAATATATTTTTCTCTTTCATCTTCTGTTTGCTGATATGCATGTGCAATTCATTTTTCCCACCCCCTCGTAAATCAAACAGAACACGAAATCAGCATGCCACTCCTCTGAGTTCGATTGACGGCCTAAAGGAGAAAATAAAGATCTAAAATCTTCAAGGACGCGGAAGAAATGACGTTTCTCTGGGTAAACGGGGGGAAAATTCTCCCCTTTGTCACATTTTCCTCTACTCACCTTCAAGGATTAGTCCAATTTCCACTTTTTTTTTCCATATCGTTTTAATTCAAAATGGCGGGAGAAACGAGCGAAACTTTATCTGGATACCGCATAAATGGTTCTCTACTGTATGCATAAAAAAAGAGTTGCAGATTTAGCTCTTCGCAATTAAGTCTTGCTAAAGTCATTGGTACATGATTTTTTGAAATTGGTTGCATACTTCCGTTTCTACTCAGACATCCTTAAAAAAAAATTTTTTTTTAATATACGAAGACTAAGCGAATAATGGATATCACGTTGCTAGTTTACAAGTTTGTTGCCAACCGTGGTAAAATACGAATTGAAAACTATAAAAACAGAAAGATACAATATCAATTATAACAATCGAGAGTACGAGTTTCCCCACTCCTGTACGGACGTCACTCGATATCGTCATGTGACGTCATAGCATTCAACTCCCCACGAAGATTCCTACGAATCCCAGTGTAAGGGGGCGGGTGAAGTAGGAGTGTTAAAGAGGGGTAACGTTGAAGAGGAGGGAAAAATAAAGCACGTGCAGCTACGCCTCAGGCAGATGGTAGTTCGATAAGAGGGGATGGAATTCACCCTGAAAGAAAAACAAAACTTCCGCAAACTTTAGCAGAAAAATTAGGTAATTTTGAGTTTGGCCGTCGATTGCAGTAAAATTCGGGAGTTTTTTTAATCAATTCCGGAGGGCGGGAGAATAACTCAAAATTCGGGAGACTCCCGCAAAATGCGGGAGAGTTGGCACGTCTGTATCTAAAGTAGCTCTGGCGTGTTTAAAAGTTTTTTTTTTTCAATTTTTAAATAGTTTAAATTGATTTTTTTTTAATTTTTTTTCATTTTGAATTATTTTTATCATACATATTTCAGTTCTTTATAATTTTTTTGTCAATTACTGATTTTACCACATTTTTTATTATTTTCCATTGTGAAAGAAATTCAGCAAAGATTTCGTTTCAAAGAAGATGCGTTTTTTTTTAAGCAGTCATATATCCCTTATTATTTTTAAATAAATCAACTGAACTGGATCAACATCATTTTTGACGTTCTAGCCAATTCATTGCAATATCTAATGAATTGCGTGCAGTTCCGATTTTCATTCAAAATTTCAGCAACAATTTCATCATTTTCATTCGAAAGATCTACTGGTTCAGAAAGAATTTTATTCCAAGACTTAAGATTCCAAGCACTGTAAACACTAATAATTAACCATGAGTGACAACTACCCATTCCCCAATTATAGAACTTCAGCACTTATCTGTTCATAAACTCCTTCTGCATTCCTACCATTGTAGACTATCAAAATGAAGCTCGCATTCTTGAAAGATAATTTTCAGTTGTAAAGGGTTATGTAGGTTTAACTGTATCACAATACATGTATGTACGGCTACTACAAGAAAACTGCTAAAAAGGTTGTAAATTAAATATAGACTTCAGATGTAGGAGATATTAATTATTCTTCTTAATATAGAAAAATTGTCGATAGGTTAAAAAGTATTCTAAACTTAAAAAAAGAAAAAAAATGAATTCAGACATAGTTCGAATAATTGGAAGTTCGGATAATAAGGGTTCGGATAATCGCCGCTCTACTGTATTTTGAACACAATTTACTTTTGAAAAGTAACAATATTTAGAAATCTTTTTCTTATTATTAATTTATTGGATCTTTGTTCTCAAATCAGAAGAAATTTTTGCAAAAAAATTGTAGTTTATGTTTTAATCAAATAAAATTTAAAAAAAAAAACAATCAGAGTTCCCAACAACCAACAATAAATGAAAGAAGGTTTAAAACCAATCGATCAATGTCTAATATTTCAATTTTTAAAAAATATCTCAATGAGCTATCCTTGAATAATCATGTAGGGCAATCTAGGAAATTATTTATACAAAAAAGTTCTTATAAACTAACACATTTACCATATTGTATAACAATGCCTGCATTATTTTTATAGCCAGTCACCAATAACTAATTAAATAATGAAATGAATAATATGTCCCCAATACAGTCAAGCATAACTAACAAACACAACTACTTATTCACGCCATTTAAGCAAAACTCAAAATTCAGCCACTAATGAGCCACAGTGAATCAATAAAACGTTTCGCCAAAATCCTCAGCCTTCGATCACTAAAAACATGTAAAGAAAAAAAAAATCAATAAACCAAAAATAAGTTTCATCTTTTTCTGACAAGTTGTCAAAATTATTGGAGCTTATCTGTTTTTTTAAGACGCACGTGTAGATAAAAAATAAATGGGAAAAAAGTAAGAAAACAGTCTGTTACTTTTCACTTTTTATACCTTTAAGTATAATTTAGAGATACTCGTTAATTTCTGTTTATTTTTACAAGGTTGAGGAGTCGGAGTTCCGGAGTCGAAAAAATTCGCCCTCTTCGACTCCGATAAGTACACTATAAAAAATTCCAGAGCAAATTACGATATTAAAAAAAAACTAGTACCCTGAAGTGGCAGCATCCATAAAATTCATTTTTACCGTAAAATTTTACACCATAGTTTTTACAATATTTACTTTAGTTATTCAGTGTACCGTAAATGTTATTAAATTTTGCAGTAATAGTAAATGTTACTGTAAAAATTACGGGTATATCAGACTTTTTTTTGTTCCGTAAAATTTTACGGTAAGAAGTACTGGTAGCAGCCTGCACAACAGAAATAAAAGTATAGTCAAAAATACAAGAATAATGTAAAATTTACCTCGTTCCTAGTTCTACAGAAACACCACAAAGCTTGATAATTTTTAAATTTTTATCATACCTTACAGCACGGCATAAAAACCATTTATTCGATTAAATTTACTTTTTATTTTTTGCTAAATGTGTGTTAATAAGAACTATAATTTTGAAAACAAGAATTTCCAGTAAACCGTAACTGTATGAACGGGAAAATGACCAAATCAATGGTTTAAATATCGTATATTTTGATTTTATAAACCAGAATTATAATTTTTTTTTACCAGAAATGTCATTACCATACAGTAAGATAATTTTACCAAAATGCTTTTCTCCGTATATGATCTTACCGTAATTTGATCTGGAATCCTTTACAGTGTTGATTAAAAGAAGATTTTGATTTTATAAAAACTATTTAGACAAATATTTGTAATTATGTAAACAAAAATATTATTCGAATGAATATTATATCACAAACTTAATTAATTACATTTGAACATGTTTACCTACCTACCTACCTACCCTCTTCGCGCAAGGTTAAATTGAAATAATTGAAAAAAAAATATAAAAAATAATTGAAACTATTAAAAAATCAAGAATAATAAATTGATCGTTAATAAGTTACCATATAGTTTATAATTTCCAAAACCAGTTGCTAAGTTATTGTGCCATTTGTTTTAGTTCAGTTCATGAATATTCATTAAATACTTTTTTGTCATTAAGAAATTAAAAATATGTACGAGGGTAAGTATATGTACGAACTAATATGTATGATATAACCGACGGAATAATAAATGAATTGTTTATAAGTTATCTTATAATTTATAAATTTCAAAACCACTTACTAAGTTATTGTGTCATTTGTTTTTGTTCAGTTCATAAATATTTACTAAATACTTTTTTGTCATTAAGAAATTAATATATATGTACGATATTAATATATATGTATAATATATATGTATAATATATATGTATAATACATATGTATAATATATATGTATAATATATATGTATAATATATATGTATAATATATATGTATAATATATATGTATAATATATAGGTATAATATATATGTAATATACAGGTACGAATTAATGTGTAGGAAAACCGAGGGATTAATAAATGAATTGTTTAAAAGTTATCTTATAATTTATAAATTTCAAAACCAGTTACTAAGTTATTGTGCCATTTGTTTTAGTTCAGTTCATGAATATTCCACTAAATATTTTTTTGTCATTACTAAATTAGAAATCAGTAGGATTAGGATTGGTTGTATGGCTTATCAAATGGTATAATTAAAAAAAAAATTTTCGAAATTTATTTCTTCAACTGTTATGTTATAATACAAAATGTAATATCAAATAAAGTGTCTCATTCTTTAAGGGTACCTAAAAAAATAAAAAAATAATAATTTGAAATTAAAAATTACTAAATAATAGTATTACAACTCCGGTTGAGTATAGGACGGGGTAAGAGTGGAAACTTTCAGGAAAGTTCGAAATCGAACATTTCAACTGCCGTCTCCACAGATTTTTATGAAATAGTTGACGACTAACTTAGCTGCGGATCGTCTATATCAGTGTTTCCTAAAGTGTGGTACGCGTACCCCCAGGGGTACGAGAACAGATTAGATGAGGTACGCGTTCTTATGCGAAATATCTTGCAACAAAAAAATTTTCAAAAATTTTTCTTTAAAAACTAAGCTAGCCATGAAAATTTACGATTACGTATTTTTCTATTGGTTATTTTTTGCAGAGTTAACAGTTAATAATTAGTGGTATCAACAGCCAGTAGAGATTTTTAACTTTTGAGCAATTTTTTTAGAGTAAAAAATGCATTCATTATTTTATTAGTGGTACACTGCGTTAGGAAAAATTTAGAAAGGGTACACAAAAGTCATAAGTTTGGGAAACACTGGTCTATATCTATATCATACCGTCGAAAAAACGCTTTGGAGTTTTTTTTTTTTTTCTTTTTTTTTTTCGATACTAACGTATTATTCCGTCGACCATTTTTGCAAACATCGTGCCAGATCCATTTTGCTATCTTTCATATTTAGTTCAATATATTAATTGATTATAAAAAATTCACAAAATACAAATAATACTGAGATAATATTTAAATTTGAACCATTTCTAATATTATGTTTAATGTAGCGAAAATGGTCATCGGAATCATACGTAGGTACCGTTTTTTCTAAAAAATATTTTCACGCTTTTTCTAAAAAATATTTTGGAATAACCAATTAATAGTTTTCAGTAGTGTTCAGAGGTGTGCTCCATTTAATTTTTGTTCTTGAAATAATGAATACATATTTTATATCAATAAGCAGTGTTTTCACTACAGAGCGAGAACGCGAGAATCTCGCATATTTTTTTCTTTTCTCGCAATAAAAAATGATAAACGCGAGAAGTTCGCGCACTCTATTAATCAGTTTCAAAATGCGCGAATTTTGGAAAAAATTTTCGTCTTTCGCCATTTTGAATAAAATCCGTTTCACTTTTCTTCCTTGAACTTTCATTATTTTGAACATCGGTCCTTGTTATCTAGCTTCCCTATTTACCAGTATTATTCAGAACTGGTGCGAACAGTAGAACACCCCCCTCCCCGAACCACGGAACCCTTTCAGAGCACATTTCTCTGCAACCATGTGTTCACCGTAGGTAAGGTATCTTCATGTAAGTCGTTTACATTTTTTGTGCATGAATGTAAGATGAACAAATACCTTGTTAAGGCGACATCTTCTACTCCGTAGCGAACAAATGAAAATGAAACAAATGTCCGTAGAAACGGTCAAAACGAAACAAATACGGATATTTTTTAACCAAATAAATATAATAGCTGTTGAAAAAGTAGATATAGAACATTTTCCATATGATGATGCAGCAAAAATATTCAATTAGAAGATTTTAAAAATTTAATTTAATAATTTAATAATTTTAAAAATTTAATAATTTTTTTTCCAAATCTATTCGTGTTTTTTTAATTTGTAAAAATCTCACTTAACTTTTTGAAATCTCACCCTGTTTTTGAGAAAGGGTGAGAAATTCTCTCCCATTTTTTTTCTGTAATGAAAACACTGAATAAGCATCGATAATGAATAGAACATTTTTAAAATAATACGTTTTCATTCTTTAAAAATAATCTTCTTCGTTCTACAAATAAAAAAAAATACGAATAATAATTCATTTAAGTGAGAAATTAACGCATTTTTATAAGATCAGTGATTCGTAAAGTGTATTTTCAAATTATTATCAGGGGTCTGTTTAGAAGAAATTTGGGTCCGTTAACGGACCCTTCACAAAATATCTTTTCATAAAAACGGACCCTTCACAAAATATTTTAACTTAAAAACGGACCCTTCACAAAATATTTTAACTTAAAAACGGACCCTTCACAAAATATTTTAACTTAAAAACGGACCCTTCACAAAATATTTTAACTTAAAAACGGACCCTTCACAAAATGATTTTTCTTTTAACCGGACCCTTCACAAATTTGTTTGTCTTCATTATTATTTTGTTAATCGAATAAACCCTTTCCAGGGCAGAAAACAAGAAAGATGGATGTAAACGAATTAAGTTTTGTCTTCGGTAGACGATTCTTCCATTATTCATCCGAAATTAATATTCTGCGTTCAGCAGTATAGGCTAAATACCAAATATTTGTATGTTGCATCTCTAATTTAGAAGCAGCAAATTGTTGTTTATTTTTTTAAATTTAACTTTTTTAATTACAATTTTACAGTGTTGAGCATAAACTTGTATGTCTTTACAATTTAAAAACTCCTTGAAAAAGTTTTTTTTTTTTTTTTGCAATAACGGACCCTATTTGCACAAATTCATAAAAGCGGATCCTGGTTGAAAGAATGTGAGTAATTTTTTCACAATTTCACGAAAAACGGACCTTTTACAAAATGTCTGGACAGACCCCTGATTATATTATTCCTCTTAAAAAGTTGCCAAATGATTTATTAATTAGCTATCACCAAACGTTTGAACGTTGGATTTTACACAGTAGAACCTGCATCCTTAAATTTGAGTTTTAAAAAAAAGAAGCAGTATACTAATTCAATATAACGTTATAACAAACTAACCACCAGCATTTTATAATTAGACACAGCCGAATTTTATAAACAATGTAACATAACATTATCAATCAAGGTTTTAAATTTTCCGGGAACCAATCATTTACAAAATATAATTTAAATGAAAATTGAAATAACATTATCAATCAAGGTTTTAAATTTTCCGGGAACCAATCATTCACAAAATATAATTTAAATGAAATTTGAAATAAATTCCTAAAATAGCAAGTACTTCATTCAGTAAACAATTGATAAACGGACGCAAGACATTTCTTTCCTTTTTAAAAGATATGTTCGATTTTGATCTCGTGCTAATGACGTCACCACAATTTATCTTATCGAATAAAATGCGGAACACCAGAAAATCTTATAATTTTTACGAAGCATAATTTAAGAATTTATGATGAATGACTATTAAATATGCGTGATAGGGATATTACATAGCTGCTAATGGTCAATTTTATCTCAAGGATATAATTAAAAATGAATAGGAGTTGATGTATTTAATGGTACCTAACTACAAAACGTTTCGATATACTGAAAGATCTTTAACATTCAAACGATGTTTAATTATTAGTTAATTAAAATGATAAGACTAAGATAGGTTTTTAATTGTTAGTGAATTCAGAAAAATAAATTACTATGCAAAAAAAATTTATTTCAAGGACTGCGATACTGGAACAATAAGACAGTCAAAAAACTTATACAGAAAACACAGGAAAAAAATTCTCGTAAAATTACCATATTGTATGGTAATTGCATTTCTGATAAAATTAAAAAAATTCTGGTAATAAAAACAAAAATGTGCGATATTTACACCATTCATCGGGTATTTTTTTTTCCTTCATATGGGTTTTCGAAAATTCTGGTTTTCAAAATTATAGTTATTATCACCATATATTTAGTAAAAATACAAAACTGAAAAAATAATTTTTCTGAAAAAATTATTTTTATTATTATCTTTAAGATATCACGAAAAAATTACCAAATTTTACTATTAAAAAACATGATTATAAAATCATATTCAATTGCTAATTTTACCAAAATAATTACCAAAGCTCTTCGGTAAAATTTACTGAGCTTTTGGGTGTACCCATAGAGCCAAAAACCAGGTTAATTAAACCATATTCTGATAATTTTGACCCTACTCTTTTTTCTGTATCGATAAGGTTCAGCAAAATTTCTAAAAGCGCAACCCTTCACAAATTATTTTATATTAATACTTTTCAGAATATTTATTCTGAAAATGGGACCTTGGGAAATGGGGGAAAATTCTTTTTCTGAAAAATGCAGTCGGTGGCGTGTATATTTCAAAATTTCAAAACTACAGCCCCTTTAAAGACATGTTTTTGTGGGGTTTTTTTCCTTCAGAAAAACAGGACCTTATTTTCATATACTTCCAGAAACAGGAACCGGGCAGAAATAACTTGATTTGACGGTAAGTTAAGATTCCGAAAAGTATGATTTATAAATTAACAAAAACAATATCTTTCACAAAAAACCTGTATAAACCAACTGTTTCATAACTTTTCAGAAAACCAGACCCTTATTTTCACACAATTATGAGTTAATTTTTCTTAAAAAGCCTGATAAAAGTCTTGATAGAATAACAATTTAAATTGCATTATATTTTGCAATGTTTAATAATTTCTGAATTATAAGTTAATTATAAGTAAAATTAATAATTTATATATTATTAATAATTTATAATTTATATATTTTTACTTAATTCTTTCCCATAAATAATAAGTATGATATTAGTTAATTAATTAATATATATATATATATATTTTATCAAATCGCCTATTTATTTTTAGCTATTTTATAATGTTTTTATATAGTTATATCGATTTATATATAATATTTTGCACATTAGCAAACACTTCTAATTTTCACCATTTTTTCATCTTCATCAAAAGTGTGCCTTTAATCTTCCCATAATAACACCACTTCAAAATTATTTATTAATTTAATGAAAAATATTTATGCAAATTATTAAAACAAATTAAATTGGTTTATACAAGTGTGCTTGTTTTACAAAACTAATAATTAATGTACGATAATAAAACAAGTATGATATAATTATTATATTTCGTGACCAAGAATCAAGTGACTTCAGCTTGTATGACGTGCATAAGTTTTTA
The DNA here is from genome assembly GCF_982258835.1 of Parasteatoda tepidariorum. Taxonomy (NCBI): domain Eukaryota; kingdom Metazoa; phylum Arthropoda; class Arachnida; order Araneae; family Theridiidae; genus Parasteatoda; species Parasteatoda tepidariorum. The sequence goes on along the minus strand of NC_141755.1, from coordinate 12,517,912 downwards.
TGGAAGACTCGAAATTTGAAAAATGAGTGTAAAAAGGGTCTAAAAGCAAAAAACCAAAAAAGAAATGTACACAAAATATTTGTAATAGATGATTAATCCTCTTTGCTTTGAAAATTCTTAAATTATTCTACTAAAGTGGCCTTTGTTCTTTTCACGAAGGAGCTATCAAATATTTTATTCATTAGTTATTTTTAAAACACTTCCTTATAATATTTTAATATTCGTATACATTTTTAAAAAAAGAAAGGTTTTTTTTTCGTTAAGAAATTATTAATCTTTTTAATAGTCTCATACTTTTCTTAAAACATAAATACGTATTAATATATACATATATTTACATTGTACGCACGAATTTACGCATTTACTCTGAAAGGCTATTATGACGGGATTTTTAAATCGGTAGCTGCAATTATTGATTTCACTGCACGAAACAAGGGTTTGTAACTAGGTTTGCTACAGTGAGAGAAATAAAAATTAAGTTAAAAGTATATAAATAAAGAATTATTAGGCACATTGCAAATTTTAATATATCCCTCCCTTTTAAAGAAATTCATTCAACAAAATTATTCAAGAAATTCTTTAAATTGGTTTTAAGAATAATCCCACACACTAGAAAAATTAATAAAAATTAAACATTCTTTTCCATAAATTCAATAGAAAAGCTTAGATTCCCATTTAACAATAAATTAAAATTTACATAAATTATAGCAACGTTTCGTTTGAAATTTTCCGAAGAACACTTTAAAAAGATAACATTCCCAGCATATCAGCGCAGATAACACACAGGCTAATCCTACCTTTAATTCGAATGGAAAATTTAATTTATTCAATACTTAATCATATCATAATGACAATCATTTAAAATTCAGTATTTATTTAGTGAAACTCCTTTTTGAGATTTGCACGAGACATTTAATCCAAAGAACATTTTTAGAACTGAGAGATAACATTCCCTGCATTTTAATACAGTTAACACACAAGCCAATTAAAAAAAGGAAACTAATAATTAAACAATAATTTTATAGTGGATAACTAAACAAACTTAAAATACCCTACCTTTAGTTCAATAGAAAAGCTTATATCCATAAAGGACAATAATTAAAAAATCCCATATTTTTTTAAACAAAATTCTTCTTTGAGATTTTTCGCGCAACATTTAATCAGTGAAACACTTAGAAAAGATAACATTCCCAGCTGCATTTTATCGCAGATAACACACTACTCAATAAAAAAAATCGTGCGAAAGTGAAACTAACATTTTAAACAATAATCTTATATTAAATAAATAAACAAATTAAAAAATACCCTACCTCCAATTCAATGAAAAAGCTTATATCCAAAAAGAACGATCATTTAAAAATCCCATATTTCTTTTAGCAAATTTCCTTTTTGAGATTTTCACATAACATTTAATCCAAAGAACACATTTAAAAAAAGAACATTCCCAGCATTTTAGCGCAAGTAACGCGCAAGTCAATATTAAAAATTGCGCAAAAATGAAACAACCACCATTCGCTTTGGCGTCAAATGTACGTTTGAATAAGTAACTAGGGTTGCTGGGAAGCATGGGAGAGATTTGGCGATAGGTTTGCAGAATGTAGAACGGAAGTCGTCAGATCCGTGAATTGCGCGTTTGTAAGAAGGAAAATTACCTGTGAATCATGGAACACCTGTCGAATTGAAACAATCATTTATCGAACTATTTACTCTTTGTATACATTTGCTAGACTCGGCATAAAATTCGCAGTAAATCCGCCAGTAAAAATACGTTTTATTCGTTGGCACGAGTATTAAATATAAATTTATACTTTTAACAAGTGAATCACATTGCATATAACTACAATTTTCGTTTAAAAATTTTTTTATAAATAATATATGTTTTTAATTTGATTGATAATTTACATATGAAATGAAATTAAGCGCGAGATCTAATTTATAGAGCTTTAAAAAAAATGGCATTTTAAAATAATGTAATTTCAAAGTTGATTTCTTTTCATGGTCGCCCTTTTAAGAAATGCTAAAATTTTTAAAATAAAATACCTAATAAATATTAAAATATGTGGTATAATGTTTAAATATACCACAAATTTAAATGTAAAAGATTTCTTATTTAAAAAGAAATAGATTATTTTATGTGATTTTAAATCTAAAATAAAATTAATAGATTTTAAGAATAAATTATTTCTTAAAAAATTATTCCAACTTTTTAACACTTCAAATTTTATCTGCAGTTAATTGCAAGTAAGTAAGAAACTAACTACATGCACGTAAATAACAACAAATTTCTATGTTCATTACTTAGTTTTACACCAGCGACTTTTTTTCAAAGTCTCTTAATTTTAATTGCTAAAGGCAAAACTTACTTTGAGCACAAAACTTGTTGATTAATAAGTTGTAATACAATGATTCAATTCTTTCCAAATGTAACAAAATTAACAACCAACACCGTTTTTAGAATTTTCATTTATATTTTTACTAAAGAGTCCGAAAAATGCTTCTAACAAAGCTTACTCTTAACATCGCTTAGATTTAATAGCTAATGACGAAACTTATTTTGAGCACAAAACTGATTGACGAATATGTTATAATACAATAAATCAGTTACTTCCAATTATAACAAAATTAACAACCAACCCAATATTTATGATTTTTATTTTTACTAAAGAGTTAAATACTATATAATTAAAATTTATTTTCATTTATGTATTGGATTAAAAGTGTAAATCTTCGTATAATGACATGCACGAAGGAAGGGAAAAATTTTTGATAAATACGGTTATGAATTAGAACATAAAAGTCATGTATTATAACTTCAATTTATTTAAAATTTACGTTGTTTAGTTAGTCAAAAATTACTCATCATATTATGACAATTTTAAATATTTTTAATCTTCATTATTTAAATCGTTCATTAACCAAAAAATCAAGAATTATTCATTAATGTTGGCGGCAATTCCATTGTAGCAGACTAACAACAATCTGTGAAGAAAATTTTTTTTTAATGAAATACATTAAGAAAATAATTCAAGCATTGCTATATTTAGTTTGTGACTTTAAAAATAATACATGTATGAACACGGCAACAAATTTCTGGTAAAATTACCGTTCCGTATAGTAATGAAACTATGAGATGAAACCATAATGGTAAAGAAAAAACATATTTCTGTTTAATTAAATCAAAATATACGGTAGTTAAACCATTCATTTAATAATTTTTCTGATCATATGGTAACGGTTTTCGGAAATTCTGGTTTTCAAAATAGTTCTTAGTACCACGCAATTAGTGAAAAATACATAGCTGAGAGGTAAATTTAACCGAATAAATGGTTTTTACAATATATTATGCTAAATTTACCAAGTGGTATTATGCTAAATTTACCAAGTTTTACTCTATTTGCTACATTTTATCACATATTATAAAAATATATTTTATGGTTATCATCACCGAAATCACTAACAAATCGCTTCGGTAAAAATTACCGAGCTTTTTGGTGATCCAATAGAGCCAGAAACTCGATAAATTTTACTATATTCTGGTAGTTTTTACCGTATTTTTTCCTCGCTATATGTATTAATAAAATAAATTCAATAAAAGCATTTAACAAAAAAGGTGAATTCGTTCTGTAGGATAGAAATCTAGGAAATTTTTAAGTAAATATTATTGCAGATGTAGTTTATCCTTTTGCCCTTTATTTGTTACTTTATTTACTGAGTGCCCATTCTCTTTTTGGCTAAATCCTTTGCCTCTTGTTGAAATAAATTCTAATTCAATTAATAAACAAAAAGCGTTTAGTCAATAAGAGGATGGCACACACAAATAAACAATAAAATAATATATATAAATAAATAATGCTTTTGCAGCTGAAGAACAATGAGGAAGATTTTTTCATGTCCATCTTAGAAAAAAATGACTGAAGGGCAGGCAGAAACTGGATGGCACCATTGTAATTTTATATTGTTTCATCTCAATATCATATCGTTTGTCAATATACAATGACACTCAATAAAGATATTTAGTAAGGGCAATCACAAAGTTTTAGGAGATATGCCACAATAAAAAATTGTGTTTTCATGAGTTACTTACGAAATCTACTGTAATTTTAATAATAATATAAATAACGAAAAATAAAAATATTTTGCATAAAACAAAATAAGGGTACGCTTCAAATGTATTCGAAATTTGAATATTTTGATGAAAACTAAGAAGAAGAAAAAATTAAAAAAAAGACTGCTTTAAGCAACACAAAGGATATGAGGATCATTTTCAAAATTTAGTGTCATTTAAAAACCGAAAATAGAAAAAAAAATCATTACGTGAGATAGTGTAATTTTTGAAAATTAATCAACTCATTATTTTACTTATATATTTCGATGCTATTTAAATGTTTTTCAAACTTGTTTTTAGCCGATACATTTTTGGCCTGATAGAATAAAAATTGACATGTCTCTTACCTTGATTTCCATTATTTTCACATATTCTGAATTAACATATTTCCTGTATAATTATGATACTGCAAATAATACATCAATTTCAGTTTTTAAGAGACAACATTTTAAATAATTTGCTATCAAGTTTATTCGCGTCTGTAACAGTAGACATAACATTTTAAGGAACAAAATTTTAAAATGCTAAATTATTCTTAAAAAAAATATTGACATTTTATTTGTTTAAGACAAAAATTCTAATAAGATAAATTATTCATTAAAGTGAATAAATTTATTTACACAAATAATTATTTTAACATAGTAAGAATGCACTTATAGCGAAAAAGTACTTACTGCTACTTCATCAACCAAATATAGATCATTCAAAATAGCTACATGTATATTTGATATTAATAACAAACAAATCTTTTAATACATAATTTAAAAAATGTAAAGAAATGTATCGTAACAAACATAGCCTCAACTAGTGGATAGCTACATTTAGCTACACAAAACACATTTAGCTACACAAAAATGCCATTTCTTAAATAATGTCTTATAATTTTATGTTTTGTTTCCCTTTTTTTTGTATTTTGAAATTTTTTACTAATACTCATACTAGAGACGTGGTGACTCAGAGCGTTCGCCTTTCAATAAGGTGAACCGGGGTTTGAATCCCGGCGATGGCTGGTCGATACGAATTCCGCCCCCGCCTAGCACTGACCACAGTTCTGACTTAAAATATTCTCAGAGGTAGATGTTTAGAGTTGTGTGTGCCTTGCTTCAATTTATTTTTTAAAAAAAGTGTTTATAATTCAAGAATTGTGCTTATAATCGAAATTACAAAGAAAATGATAGCGATATCTGATCAAAACCACATTAATTGATTTTAACGTTTCTCTGCATCAATCCGTATTAAAAAAATTAGAAAATTTATTTCTTCAATTAAAATTATTATTTTCTTTATTTCAACTCATTTTTAAAAGAAGAGCTTATTATTCAAACAAGAAAGCGTTTATAATTGTAGATAAAATATCTGAAACTACAAAGAAAGTGATAACGATATTTGATAAAATTCTCAATAATTGTTGGTTCTCTCAACAACAATCTGCATAACCAAAAAAAAAAAAAAAAAAAAAAAACTTGAAATTGTATACTAAAGAAATAAATCTTAATCAAATAAAAATTCTATTTGTTTTTTAATTTTTTTTTATTGAAAGGAAAATTAAAACTAGGAATAAATCAAAAGCGCATAAAAACGTTTTGTACCGTTCTTTGTGTGAATAAATTTGAATTATAAAAAAGTGTTTATAATTCAAGCCAGAAAATGCTTAGAATTGCAGATAAAAGGTCTAAAATTACAAAGAAAATGTCAACGATATTGGATCAAATTCTCAATAATTGATTTAGACCGTCCTCTCCTGTATTGTAAAAAAAAAGTTTAAATAGTTATTTGTTATGGATACCAAAGAAATAAAACTTAATTAAATAACAATTTTATTTGTCTATTTATTGAAAACTAAACTGAAACTAGGAATACATTAAAAGGGTATAAAAAAATATTTTGTATCTTTACGGGGGAGTTTGGATTGATTGTGGTGTGGTATCTTCTTTTAGTCAATCTATTAAATTAAAACAATTTAGTATTTAAGTAAAATAAAATAAAAAAAGATAATTGTACGATGAAAAAAAGCGCGATAAAGCGCCAAATGTGTATTCCCTTCTCCCGCTAAAATTGTAAAGAAATATGAAAGAGCGAGAGAAGGCAATCAAGAAAGAGATCTTTTCAATGTTACCTAGGGAGGAAAAAAATATTTGAGCTGCCTTCTCACTCTCAGGGGTGTTATGACTCACCACTATTGCTCGCACGGTGACGTCATCGTCCTACTAAGATCTAATGCTATGTCGTCAAAGAACGTAGATTTATTGATAACAAGGAATAATTCAATGAAATTTCTACACAGCTTGTTAAGCAAACTTCCGGAATTTGATTAGAAACGTCACATAATCAAATTGTGATAAAAAATTATTATCTTGGAAAGTTAGTAAACAACTGTATTTGGCTGGATGTTTGGGAAAAACGTGCAGTGATTGACGAGAAAAAGAATAAAATTTGGGGAATTTTTTTTTTTTTCATACAGATTTATAAAATAATTCTTTTAAAATTAGTGTTTAGTAAACAACAGAAATGATTATTTGATTAAAAAATTGCATTTGCTTTTAAAGTATACTGGTTGGAAACAAAACATTAGACATATATCAAGCCTTGAAAAATAGACTTCGATTTCGCTTATTTTTGAGCCCTTGAAATATGTCGACTGTCATTTCAAAATTGTATATACTTGAAAGGAATGAAGTTTATCAATTAAGTAATGTCTCACCATTTCAGTTTCTTGGAATTATTTATTTAGAAAAATGTTAGTTTTAAAAAAAAATTATTTAACGTATTTACGAACGCATATATTTTTCGATTTTTCTTTCATGTTTACTCAGTCTTTTGTCTGTCCTTGTCGCAGAAAGCTATTTTGAATCTTTTATAACTCCAGATCCGTTGACGCTAGGGTTCTGAAATTTGGACATCGACTACAAATAGCAATTTCAACATTCGATCCAAATATTGTTTAAAAAATTAATTACACTTCCGGAGAAATGGCTGAAAAATATTTTTTTCCATAAGTTTATCATCCGTCTTTCTTATAAATAAAATTGAATATGTTTCTGTTTAAGATTTTATCGCACGTTCTTTAATAACGCAAACAACAAAATGAATATTAAAAAGAACTTTCCTTAGTGTCTAAACGTCTACTTTTAGACGCGAGAAAGTGCCTGAGGACACTAAGGACGTTTAGACACAGAAGAAGGTTCTTGTTTATAGAACTGAAACTATAGTATGTCCATTTATGTACTTTCATTTGTGCGTTTTTCACATTGTTTTTCGTTAATCTACGCCTCACAAAGTATACTCTATTCTTTGTTGGACGTTCTTTAACATCTAATTAACATGTCTTCAGAATAAAATACAGTTACTTGCGCAGTTTGTGAGTGACGGATCTCAGTCTTAAGTTTATCTCATATTAAGTTTTATCTCAGCTCCCAGTTAACCTCTCATCCATAGAAAGTCACACGAATCCGAGAGAAATACAAAGTAAATAAAATGGAAATAATTTAATGCTTTTTGAGTGGGCCCGGGGGTCGGAGACCACTGCCTTAGAGCATGGCATAAAAACTATTTATTCGATTAAATTTATTTTTCAGTTTTGTATTTTTCACTAAATGTTTGGTAAGAGCCGCGATGGCTCAGGGGATAGAGCGCTTGCATTCCAATGAGGCGAACCGGGTTCGAATCCCAACCGATACGAATTCCGCATCCGGCTTGCACCGACCACAGTGCTGACATGAGATATCCTCAGTGGTAGACGGTTCATAGGTTTGAGTCCCCTTGCCATCAGACTAACCGTGGGAGAATCTCGTAGTCTTCCTCTCCATGTAACGCAAATGCGGGTTAGTTCCATCAAAAAGTCCTCCACAAAGGCAAAATTTCTCCCAATACTCGATCCAGCAGTAAGTTCCCTTGTCTTCTGGATTGGATTCAAAATTACAAGGTTACGGAGTTGAATATTAGTAGTCGTAAACCCATAAAATTGGATCGGCTGTTCAACGATGATTATGAAATAAAATATAAAATGTTTGGTAATAAATACAAAACTGAAACTGGTTCGGTAAATCATTACCACGTGAGCGGAAAAATTACCAAATGAATTGTTTGAAAACCGTATATTTTTATTAATCAGTTGTGATTTTCTTTTTCTTTTTTTTTATTCCAAATGTTTATTACCTTACAGTACGGTTATTTTATCAGAATTTGTTTCTCCTTATTGCTTAAACATTAATCACGGATAAGAAGAGATTTTCAAGTTGCTAAATTCGTTTTGTTAAGTTGAAATAAACAAAATAAAATAGTAGAAATAAACTGGTTTTAAATTTACTCTGTATCTAATCAAATATTAAAAAAAAAAAAAAAAAAAAAAAGCATTTTTGCTTGATACAAGATATCTTTACGGAAAAGATGTCCACACGGAACTTTACCAAACTACTATTAGTAAAGAATTTGAAATTTCTGATAGTCAATGTATCACTATCTAGTAATTCGTTTATCATTAATGAAGAACATATACATTCAATAAGATGATTGATAAGATTTTACATGTTTCAAGAATTATTGAGAGAAAATAAATAATCAAAACTTTTAGAAGGGTATAAGTTCTGTCTAATTAGAGATATATTTGACTTTAATAAAAGCATTTCTTTTCATAAAAGAAAGCTTTGAATAGATGTATGTAAAAAACAATTTGTATGAAAAAGTGCCATTTCATAAAATAACCTATTATGCTGATAAAATATAATGACATAATATATTTTTTCCCGAGATAATTTGCGATCTTATCTTTTATCCAAAAGGGGAAATAGAGCATAAAATTATGTAATTTTTTTTTTTTTTTATTAAAAATAAAATAATTTTGCTATTTTGCGCAGTTTATAAAAGCTTTAAAGTTACATTTGATTGTATTTTACAATATATTTAAAATTAAGTTAAAAAAATTTATAATTTACTTTTAACTGAGTGCCTCGAACCAAAAATTGATAATGTTAAACTATTCAGAAGAATAAAAAAAAAATATAGACGATTAGTAATAATGCTTAAGTTATTTTTTCAATATAAATTGTCATTTTCTTTGTTTCAATTCATTTTTAAGAACTTGCTTATAATTTAAGATGGAAAGTGTTTATAGTTGTACATAAAAGATATGAAACTTGAAAAAAAATTCGATATTTGATCTAAAAACAATAATATTTTGAGGGTCTCTGCAACAATCTGTATTTAAAAAAATTCAAATTAGTATTTTTTCAATTGAAATTGTTATTTTCTTTGTTTCAATTCATTTTTAAGAACTTGCTTATAATTTAAGATGAAAAGTGTTTATAGTTGTACATAAAAGATATGAAACTTGAAAAAAAATTCGATATTTGATCTAAAAACAATAATATTTTGAGGGTCTCTGCAACAATCTGTATTTAAAAAAATTCAAATTAGTATTTTTTCAATTGAAATTGTTATTTTCTTTGTTTCAATTCATTTTTAAGAACTTGCTTATAATTTAAGATGGAAAGTGTTTATAGTTGTACATAAAAGATATGAAACTTGGAAAAAAATTCGATATTTGATCTGAAACCAATAACTAATTTTGAGGGTCTCTGCAACAATCTGCATTTAAAAAAATTCAAATTAGTATTTTTTCAATTGAAATTGTTATTTTCTTTGCTTCATTTCTTTTTTAAAATCTTGCTCGTAATTTAAGCTAGAAACTGTTTATAATTGCAGATGAAAGATCTGAAATTACAAAGAAAATGATTACGATATTTGATCAAATTCTTAATAATTGATTTAGACAGTCTTCTCAGCAACAATCTTTATTTCAAAAAAAAAAATTAAAATAGTTACTTATAATGGAGATAATACAATAATGGGGACCACAATTAAAAATGACCGCTTTACCTAAGCCTCGCAGCGCCATATTGCTTTTCCGCTAACCGTTTTGAAGCATATGTATAGCGGGTTCGAATCCCGCTATAACATTCACCGTATGTTCTTGCTGTCTTTCAAAAAATTGGACTATTTGTTTTTCAAACTGAAAAGAGTTAATAAGCCGTTCTTTCAATTTACAAAGAAATATGTACGTAAATAAATAAGTAAATCCTACTGCCTCAGAAAAATGGATAAAACAGTCGCCATAGTAGGATGTATCTGAGTTAAGAATCTTTAAAACATTTTAATTAAACATTGGAAGACATCATTTCTGTCTCTTTAATCCTAGTTATAAGTGAGAAATTATATTAAAATAAGGAATAACCCTATCAACCCTATAGATAAACTGCTATTTTGAATAAATCGTAGAAGCGTAAACAGATTATTACCATTCGATTTGGTAAGAGGCAAATACATCAAAAGGTTAAAATTACCAAATAAATGGTAAATTGATTGATAGTTCTGAAAATCATTTTGGTAACTTTATCGTGATACTTTAGAGCAGGAGTTGCCAAACTTTTTTGATCATCGACCCCTACATAATTTTTCGAAATCTCCATCGACCCCCATAAAAGTAATTTTCTGTTAATTAAAATAAAACTCTATTAGATACTGTGCTTGTACATTTATTTTATGATTTTGAAAATTTATTAAAGTAATAGTACATAGTGTAACAATAGTTTTATGAAAAATATATTAATGTTGAAATATAAATACCTTAATAATTATGAAATAATACGTAATTATAAGTAAGTAGAAATAATAAGTAAAGTAACTACGGATTTATTGTTCTTAATCAATGACATGGGTGTGCCTGGTGTTTTTTTTTCTGCAAGGTTCGTTATATTGGGTTCAAAATTGGTCAATTTTAATCCTAAATCCCCTCGAAACTCCACATTTAATTTATTTCTGTTCTTAGTTAAGATTGAATTTACGTGACTGAAACCGGCTTCAACCATATAGGAACTTGGAAATGCTATCATCAATGGCTGAGCTATTTCGTGAAGTCTTACATATTTTTGCATTATATTTATATTTGTCCAAAATTTGCTTATTGTTAAATTTTTAAAAAGCGTCTTTGCTTCAAATCCCCATAATAATTCAGCAAGCTCATCTTGCAGGTTGATGTTCACGTTTTCAATTTGAGCAGAAAATGGCACAATAATCCAATCAGGGATGTCAATGTTTTCCAAATTAACAAAACGCAGTTTAAAATCGTCGCTCAATTTTTGAAGATTACCTGTATATATTTCCAAGTCTTCTTCTTTTATTTCTAATTGTCACATATCTGAAAAAATACTGATAATCCCTTGACCAATCGACCCTTCCGGTTCGGATCGACCCCCATTCGACCCCCTGGCTCAGATCGACCCCCGCTTATGTTTAATAGACCCCTGAGGGTCTATATAGACCACTTTGGTGACCTCTGCTTTAGAGAATGACATAAAAACTATTTATTTGGTTACAATTACTATTATTTGGTTACAATTACTATTATTACTATTATTAAATCTATTGTAATAAGAACTATAATTATGAAAAGCAGCACTTTCGGTAAACCATAACAACAGCGAATGGTAAAATTAACAAATAAATAGTTTAAATACCGTATATTTTGGTTTAATTCTGAGAATTATGGTTTCTTTCACTAGAAATGCCATATACCATACAAATATGGTGATTTCGCAAGATTTTTTTTTCCGTGCATAAATCTAAATAACTGCAAATATATGCAAATTTCAAAAATTATTGTCTGGTAGGGAGCCTTGTTTGGGAGTGTTTACCTTTAATGCAGAAAAAGACGCCGATTTTTCATGATCTATTTTATAACTATAAATTATTAAAATGCTAAATATAATATTTTCCCTTTACTTTTACCCAAATTCATACAAAATTAGGAAAAATATTTTTCATAAAAATTCTGTTTTAAAAGGATTAACTATCTTGTGCTGCAGATATTTTTCCTTCGTCATTTTCCTTTCGTTTTTGTACCATTTCATAAAATAATGATTCAGAACAAATATGAATAAAAATTACTATACTAAATAAAATCCTAATTAAAAATAAAAGAAAAAAAGGAAAGAACCAACTTTTCTTTATTTAACCAAAATAACTTTCTCACGGAAGCAAATAATTATGCAATGTTTTTTCTTTTACTTTCCATGACTTTATTTATTTATTTATTTTGGAAGGAGAACAAAAACATCTTATTTTGAAGAGAACACGGGTTTAACAATTAGTATTCGTAAGACTAATGGTCGAGCGATAGGAGTTTTTTTTAAGACGAGACTTCGGACTTATGATGTTGGTGTTTGAAAAAGTGCACTTATAGTGTCTCAAGAAGGGCTCTTCACTTTTTGAGTATTTCTTCTCAGAACTGGAAGCATAAACGGATATATTTAGGTGAAAATGCTTAAGATTAAAACAAATCTCCGTGGAATTTTTTTTTTTTAGAAGGAAACATAGTGCTGTAGTCAGATGACCGTAAATTTTGAATTTATGCACAAATAGAATGTTAATGAAATGCTTGTGATTAAATTAAAGTTATTAGTGCTTGCTATTAAATTAAAATGTATAAATTGATATATTAAAAAATACATAACGGGTATTCTGAAAAAAAGTAACCAGAGTAAATCAAAGAATATAAAATATATAATTGGCAGATAATAATATAAAAACCAAAATAAAAACTTTTTAAACCTTTTAACAAAATGTTTAAAAGAATTAATTTTTCTTTCCTTTTAAATGTAAAACTTTATATAATATCAAACATTTTGATATTTAGAGCAGGGGTTAATGTTTTTTAAGCTAGTGCTTAGATACTCACTGTAATACATATAGTTTATCTAAAGTAAGAACTTCCCTAGCCATTCGCCTGGACCAGTGGCGGTGACTATGGTAAAGAGGTATAACTATTTCGAGTAGGGGTGTGGGGTAATTATTTAGAACAGGTTTCGGCTCGGGTCAGTGAGAAAAAGGGAATCTTTTTCTTCAGTCTACTGTGTTAGTCTTAGAGTAAAGCGAAGTTACCCTCCCTGAAATGCGCTATTCTTGTTTCCATAGCAGCAGACGACCTGAGATTTTATGGCGGGGGGAGTTCTAAGCGTAGACAAACCATATTTAGGGTAAACTCGTTTTTTTTTCGTTGTTGTCTTTTTCACAGAATCGATTTTAGGTTTTCAAACATATTATTATTATTATCATTTTGGTTTTGTTCATTTTATAATAATTACGTTTTTCATTATAATTTAAAATCTGAAATTTGTACATACTTGCAAGCTTATTTAAAATGCAATGTTAAGCATTTTAGCTTATAGCCGTTGTCGAATAGCAGACCTGATTTTAGTTTACGACAACTAATGTTTAACTTCGTAGCCTAGTAATTTTGAATCCAATCAAGAAGATAAGGGACCTCCTGAACCAAGTATTGGGAGAAGTTTGACTTCGTGGAGGACTTTTTGATAGAACTAACCCACATTTGCTTTACACTGAGAGGAAAACCACGAATATCTCCCACGGTTAACCCGACTGCAAGGGGACTGTAACTCATGATCCGTCTAATGAGGATATCTTTAAGTCAGCATTGTGGTCGGTGCTGACCGGGAGATGAATTCGTATCGACTAGCCATCACTGGCATTCGAACCCAGTTCACCTCATTGGAAGGCGAACGACCTATCCAATGAGCCACCACGATTCAATTTTAACTATTTTTTTCAACTACTGTAGGTAAGGGCTTTTTTCGAATAATAAATAATTAATTATTAAGGAACCAGTAATAAACTTGCCTTTTTTAACTAATGAAGCTATAAGTTAGCAAACATCAATTATGTTACCTTTAAAATATTTAAGAAATAAAATAGAATCGTCGTTAGCTTAATTTAAAGTAATGGATAATACCGAAGCAATCAGAAAATTCCATTTTTCACATATTTCTCCCTAACAATTTTAGGAGTGATGGCTGAAATGCCTCTTAAAGCTTTTGTTTTTCTTTTCAGAACGATTGAACAAGCAGTTCTGGATTTAGGAGAGAAACACACGCACGAACTCTTCATTATATTGTTATAGATAATCACATTGTATTTCAATGCTTGCTCCTGAAATGAAAATAATGCTAATTATATAACACCCTGACGGGATAATGTCAGATAAAATGGTAATAATATATTTAATTTATTTCTCATTTAGAATTGTTTTTCTTTCATTTTTATTTATTTATTTTCCATCAGACATAGTTTCGATCACCGTTTCCCCATACTATACTCCTTGCGATTGTAAATTGGCGTCACAAGGTCACATTTTTTTCCTTCGTCGCCGTGGTAACGATGAGACAGGCAGAAACGCTTCTCTTTTTATTTTTACACAATAGTTAAGGAGTCTCATAGGAGGTTAACTCATATCTGCATATTATTATAATATTATTATAATAATAACGTACTGGAGTGGAGAAAAAGTGAGTTCTGTAGATACCATGGTAACGGGGAGGGGGAAAGTGTGAATTCCCATGACTTTGAAACGAATATTCTATTTACTAAAACTAAAGATTATCGCAATCTGTATTTTTTCCCTTTTTTTTCCCCTTTAATTTCGAGATGGAGGGATGCGTCAGAATTTTGTACCCTTAAAGTGCTCATTCAATCTAATCTCTCTTTTTTAATTATTTAAGTTAAAAAATGATGTAGTTTATAAATTTAATTCCACCAGCAATATTACAAGCCTACTTTGCACCTTCAAAATTACAACACTGAAATTATTTCTTCACATATTTGGCTTATGTTAGAATTCTTTCTAAAAAAAACAAGGTAATAAAAGCATGAAATTTATCTTTTACTTACAATAAATTCCAAAATAACCTTTTTTCTTAAGTGTTTACGGGAGATAAAAAGTTTCCTTGTAAATCAAAAACCTAAAAAAAAAAAAAAAAATTGCAAAAGTTAGCTGTGCGACTACCTGACCTGTTATTGAAGAGATATCTAGCAAAGATACTTTGGACAATGAACATATGATCGCTCGGAAGATGCACAGTTTTATCTTCTTAAAAGTTATTTAGTAATTCTTATCGTTTGTTCTTATCTTACAACATCCATGGATTATGATAATATATGGTGCACGCACATAATTTATAGAGCAGCATGCGTTCCAGTTCAGGTTGTAAACAGTAACGATTGTTACACAAAGCTTTGTTTACATCAAAAGAAGAAACGGAAGATTTTACAGAATAAAACTAAGCCGTGTCGCTATCACGTTTCATAGATGATGCACTTCTAAATGATTTTCAAAGCCGGTTTTTTTGAAAGTGGCGAATTATAAAAATTTTGTTTTGCAGGACATGGACATCTACAAGAAAAAAAATCCATGAATAAACGAGATTAAGCGCTTTTTAAACATATCTTACTTTATTCATAGTTTAAATTCGCATCGTCGTATACTCGTATCAACACTTTCAGAAAGCAATTATAACCATTAGGGGTGAATAACAGGAAATTGAATAACCGCAATTTTACGAAAAATAAATGTATTTTTGACCCTTTCAAGAATTAGAGTCTGTCCATCATATCAGTATATGCTTTTTAGAATACTTAATTCTGTACAAAATTTTATGCATATTTATTACAGTCGATTATAATTGTATATAATTTTACGAATATTTATTTCTGTTGATCATATTAGTACTGGCTTTTATGAATATTTTATTTTCTATTGATAATATTATTGCAGACATTTAAGAATATTTATGCACTTCAGACTTTAATGAATATTTATTTATCTCGATTATAACAATTTTATGATCACTTATTTCTATAGTCCATATCAGTTAAGTCTATTATGAATATTTATTCATGTTGATCATATTAGGATAGACTTTTATGAATGCTTATGTCTGCTATTTACATAACTAAACTATTACAAATATTTACCTCTTCCGTTTATATTAGTACAGACTATTATAAATATTTATTTCTGTCGATTATACAAGTACAGACATTTATGAATAGTTATTTCTGTTGATTATATTGGTATAGACTTTTTTGAATATTTATTTCTATGGATCATATTAGTACAGACTCTTATTAATAAGAAATATTTTGAAGCATCAAAAGTAAACAGTTACTTTATATTTTCAGTACAAGCTTTCAATTTCGCTAAAACAATAATTTAAGAACCTATATCCGATCACTTTTATGAATGAGCAATTAATTTAAACCTATAACCCAAATATTTTTAATAATTTTTTATTCTTATCATTATTATAATTATGTAAATAACAATAAAATAATGTTATAAACAATTGACACAATGTACGATAAGCATATAAGTGACATTTTTAAAAATGATAAATATTTATTACAGTCGATCATAATAGTAAGGAATTTTCATTAATGCTTATTTCTGCTGATTTTATTAGTACTGGCTTTGATTATTATAATTATGTAAATAACAATAAAATAGTGAAATAAACAATTGACACAATGTACGATAAGCATATAAGTGACATTTTTAAAAATGATAAATATTTATTACAGTCGATCATAATAGTAAGGAATTTTCATTAATGCTTATTTCTGCTGATTTTATTAGTACTGGCTTTGATTATTATAATTATGTAAATAACAATAAAATAATGTTATAAACAATTGACACAATGTACGATAAGCATATAAGTGACATTTTTAACAATGATAAATATTTATTACAGTCGATCTTAATAGTAAGGAATTTTCATTAATGCTTATTTCTGCTGATTTTATTAGTACTGGCTTTGATTATTATAATTATGTAAATAACAATAAAATAATGTTATAAACAATTGACACAATGTACGATAAGCATATAAGTGACATTTTTAAAAATGATAAATATTTATTACAGTCGATCATAATAGTAAGGAATTTTCATTAATGCTTATTTCTGCTGATTTTATTAGTACTGGCTTTGATTATTATAATTATGTAAATAACAATAAAATAATGTTATAAACAATTGACACAATGTACGATAAGCATATAAGTGACATTTTTAAAAATGATAAATATTTATTACAGTCGATCATAATAGTAAGGAATTTTCATTAATGCTTATTTCTGCTGATTTTATTAGTACTGGCTTTGATTATTATAATTATGTAAATAACAATAAAAAAATGTTATAAACAATTGACACAATGTACGATAAGCATATAAGTGACATTTTTAAAAATGATAAATATTATTTACAGTCGATCATAATAGTAAGGAATTTTCATTAATGCTTATTTCTGCTGATTTTATTAGTACTGGCTTTGATTATTATAATTACGTAAATAACAATAAAATAATGTTATAAGCAATTGACACAATGTACGATAAGCATATAAGTGACATTTTTAAAAATGATAAATATTTATTACAGTCGATCATAATAGTAAGGAATTTTCATTAATGCTTATTTCTGCTGATTTTATTAGTACTGGCTTTGATTATTATAATTATGTAAATAACAATAAAATAATGTTATAAACAATTGACACAATGTACGATAAGCATATAAGTGACATTTTTAAAAATGATAAATATTATTTACAATCGATCATAATAGTAAGGAATTTTCATTAATGCTTATTTCTGCTGATTTTATTAGTACTGGCTTTGATTATTATAATTATGTAAATAACAATAAAATAATCTTATAAGCAATTGACACAATGTACGATAAGCATATAAGTGACATTTTTAAAAATGATAAATATTTATTGCAGTCGATCATAATAGTAAGGAATTTTCATTAATGCTTATTTCTGCTGATTTTATTAGTACTGGCTTTGATAAATATTTTTTCTGTCGATCATATTATTACAGACTTTTATGAAGATTTATTCTGCTCGATTAGTACAAAATTTTATGAATATTCATTTATATCTATCATGTTAGTTTATTTTAACTTTATGAAAACATGCCATTTCTTGCCATTTTCATTCATTTATGAGACTAGTACACGGAGAAAAAAATTCTGATAAAATTACCGTGCAGTATAATAATGACATTTCTGCTAAAATGAAACATAATTCTGTCATTAAAAGATACTATATATGGTATTTAATCCATTCATTTGATAATTTTTCCGTTCATATAGTAACAGTTTATCAGAAATTCCGGTTTTCAAAATTCTAGTGTTTATTACCAAACACTTAATAAACATTACCAAACATTAAATACAAAACTGAGAAGTAAATTCAGCCGAATAAATGATTTTTATGCCATGCTCTAAGGTATCATGACAAAACTACCAAATTTTACGAAATTTAATCACAAATAGAAGGAACTATATGTTATTGTTAATTTTTCCAAAATCATTGCCAAAGTGTTCCCGGCATAAAATACCGAAACCTTTTGGTATTCAAAAAAGTCAAATAATAAAACAAGATAATATTCAAACTGTTAACATTGAGAAATATCGTTTATTGATTGTTTTCACCTTATACGGTTAAAGAACCAGAATTTTATTCACACCTTCCTCATCCGAGCCTTACGAAACCCTAGTTATTTGCAGTTGAGTACGTACTGTAGCCAAGAGAGTTAATCTGACAAGATCAGGACCGGTTGAATGGGGGTTCGAATCCTAGCCTTTACGCCACAAAAATCTTCCATTCCCTTAACGCATGCAGAATTTCCAGTGTCCGGCACTTGTCAATTGACTCTGGACTGACTATTGGAATAAGGAACTCTCATTCACACATATATGGCAGTATCATTGCCCATTACCTAACGAAAACCCTAACTCCAATGCCCAGTAAAATATCCTTCTTAGGGTTCTGAAACCATGTTAATTGAAAACGGTGACCGAACCGTGAATTTTCTAACCATACCAATTTTAAACGGTTTTAAAACCATAAGGGTAAAGAAATGTTCTTAATCGTAAACTTTACGGCTAATTGGATGGACAGACTACTGCCGGTTATTTTACTGTACTTTTAGAATGAAAATTCTAACAGTATATTTAAAATATTACACAGTTTCGAACAGTTCAAAACAATAAATTAGAACTTTTAACAATATATGAATAAAAAAAGATCTTAATTTCTCGAATAAGTTGAAAATATGTGTAATATTTCTTTCACTATAAGAATTTTCTTTTCTAAAAAATTAGTGATAACTTGTTAACTAAAAACATTTATCGATAACAAACTTATTTTACACAAATATCATCGTACAACACTCAATATTTTATATTTCTATTTGAGTTCTTGTCCTGTGTAGCCACTTCTGAAACAAGACTACAAAACTCCTTTTAATGTGTTTATTTATTATTCCATCAACATTTTGTATAATTCAAACAATCTGTCAACTCTTTAGTTAAGAGATAAAGAACCTATCTTTTCCTTATTTTTATGAGTAAATGCTTTATGATGCTTTTTGAATGCAATCCTTGTTTGTTGTGTAAAACTCATAACCCGCATGGATTATTGCTATTCGATACCTGGAATTTTGTGACCTCGTTCCACTAAACATAAACACATAGGAAGGTTAGATATAGAACCCTGACAGCCGGCGAGTAAAGTTCAAATTCAGGGACATATTTAAGAGAACTAAAAAGGTGCCGGTTGACTTTATTTTGGTCGCAGGTTTTGATATCCTTATTAAAAAACATAATA
The DNA here is from genome assembly GCF_982258835.1 of Parasteatoda tepidariorum. NCBI lineage: Eukaryota > Metazoa > Arthropoda > Arachnida > Araneae > Theridiidae > Parasteatoda > Parasteatoda tepidariorum. Next base: position 12,498,277 of record NC_141755.1, on the reverse strand, counting down.
AGGATATCAACTTACCTGAATTTTCTAATCTGAATTGTCTTAAGAAATAATTTAAGTAACATTAAAAAAAAATAGTTATATGTTAAGCATGTATTTAGATTCATTTTGTCAGGTTGTCTTAAGTAATAGTTAAAGTAAAGTTTTAAAAAAAATTAGTTATGCGTTTAGGCATATATTTTGATTAATTTCGTTAAATTGTTTTGAATAATAATTTAAGTTAGGTTAAAAGATTAGCTATGTGTTAAGCACATATTTAGATTCATTTAGTTAGGTTGTTCTTGTCGTTTGACAAGTGCAGAAAAGTACAAATTTAGTTAGGTTGCCTTAAGAAATAACTTAAGTAGTGTTAAATTGATACGTTAAGAATTTATTCAGAATAATTTTGTATTTTTTTTTTTAGAAATGAAGGCCTAATTATGAAGGAATTATTTCGATTTATTTTTAATCGTTTGTAAAACGACTGGACTGATGATTTTCAACTCCGACTACTAATTTTCAACTCCGTAGCCCTGTAATTTTGAACCCAATCCAGAAGACAAGGGAACTCCTGGATCAAGTATTGGGAAAAATTTGTCTTCATGGAGTACTTTTTGATGGAACTAACCCGTATTTGCTTTACATAAAGAGGAAAAGCACGAAAACACCAGACGTCAAGGGTACTCCATGATCAGTCACAGAAGATATTTCACGTCAGCACTGTGGTCAGTGTGAGCGGAATTCGTGTCGACCAGTCATTGCTGGTATTCGAAACCAGGTCACCTAGAAAGGCTCAGATTATAAAGAGAAGCCTTATTTTCAAGTAGTCACGAAAGGGCCGGGCGGCTGGTATAGCCTGGTCAGTAGGGAACTGGGCCCATGTTCAAGAGTTCGTGGGTTCGATCCCAGCCGGCCGAAGACTCCCCGTGTGACTGATGCACGTTAAATCTGTCGAGTCGCGAAGTCCTCCATGTTCTCATAACAGACTCCCCGTGTGACTGATGCACGTTAAATCTGTCGAGTCGCGAAGTCCTGCATGTTCTCATAACAAATTAAAACCTCTGGGGGTACTGATCCAGGAGTTTCCATTCATGTTTGAAATAACATGTTTCTGTGTGTTGTGTTCCGATCTATCTTCTGAAAACTAAAGTATTTGTCAGGAATTAATAAGCAACAGTTTGATGAAAAAATGTAACTTTTGGAGAAAGTGTGGTTTATCATTATACAGCATCAAGCTCTTTACTTATTCTTTAATTATGTGTGAAAATTCTTTTTTTTCTCATTTTATTAAAAGTAATGTATCCTTGAACAAATATGAATTATTTAAATATTATATTATGTTTATTTTGTTTTTATCTACTATAAAATATGAATGAAAATTTTAAAATGCTCATGCAACGAGAAAGTAGTTCGTCCAATTTAAAGTACCACTGCCCGGTATAACCTACACTGATGTTTTTTAAGAGTAAGTTCCACTGCCCAGTATACTAGATTGTACTACATGCTATAGTAGCACCACCTATTGATCTGCACAGATAGATCGCATATTGGAACAATAGAGAAATTTTACTCTCTTCTCTCCTTGGTGTCTTAAAATGTAAAGTTTAAAAATTTATAAAATAATATAAACGTACTTCTGGATAATATAATATGGATATTCAACAAGAAATGAAAAGGAGAAAAAAAATTTAATTTAAATACTTAGAGTTGACTTATAAGAATCAACGAAAAAAAAATCAGCAGTACTATAAGTACAGTTAATTCTCTATTTATATCCTTATAGCATTGATAAAAACTATAATGAACTTCAAAAGGCACATAAAACCATTTTCACTGAATCGGAATTTCATATTGAAGATAAACATTATGAACTAAAACTAGTACATTTTGTTATACACACACTAGTACATTTAATAAACGGTGGTTTTTGTGCACAATTAGAAAACGCGAATCAGATAAAAAAAATTAACCAGCATTTAAAGAAAAATAAAATCCTATAATCTAAGAAGAAGAGCCGTGATGACTCAGGGGATAGAGCGTTCGCCCTCCAACAAGGCGCACCGAGTTCGGATCCCAGAGATGGCAGGTCGATACGAATTCCGCATCCAGCTTGCACCAACCACAGTGCTGACGTGAAATATCCTCTGTGGTAGACGGATCATGGCTTAGAGTCCCTTTGCAATCCGGCTAACCGTGGGAGTTTCTCCTGGTCTTCCTCTCCATATAACGCAAATGCGGGTCAGTTCCATCAAAAAAGATCCTCCCCGAAGGCTAAATTTCTCCCAATACTTGATCCAGGTGTTCTCTTGTCTTCTGGATTGAGTTCAGTATTACAAGGCTACTCAGTTGAACATTAGTAGTTGTAAACCCAAAATTGGGTCGTCTGTTCAACGACGATTATAATACAAAATGAAATCTAGGAAGAAGTCAGCAATAAGATAAATAGAGCAATAAAGAAAATGAAATCGAAGAGTCTTGAACGTTTGAAAGTATATATTCCACCCCCAAGTATTTCAATCAATCCAATCTCAAAAATGAAAAAATATGCCTCATTTCTTGATTCGCACGACGCATCTGCTGATAAATAAAGCAGTATGGCAACAAGTGAATCATTCGCCAGGTTGAGGTTGCTTGTGCGTCAAATAAAATAAAAAATCGCCAAGCAGACATCCGGCTTTGTGAAAGTACTTATAGAGAAGTAACAACATTAATAAAAAGAAGTAGGTAAAAATCACTCAGGTAAATAGATCATCAAAGATAGAGCAGCGGACAGCCTGAACCCACCCATGGTCGAGCGAGCGCCCTCACGGACAGGTGTGACCAACCTTTTTTTGTCTGCACTCCCACGCAAACTGCTAAATTCGACGGTCATGGGCGGCCAAATCGGATGGCGACTTTTTTCAAAATCAATGAGTTGGATCAGAGAAAGGTTTCTGACAATATTTTGAAATCGCGACGAAAATTAAAATAATTACGAGTCGTTATTTTAGGTGAAACAGTCGAAAAGGAAAGGAAAATTCACTAATGTATAAGAAAATATGTGTGTTACTTTGGGTTTTTTTTAAATTTATTTCTTTATATATATATATATATATATATATATATATATATATATATATATATATATATATATATATATATATATATATATATATATATATATATATATATATATATATATATATATATATATATATATATATATATATATATATATATATATATATAAATGAAGTAAACGTTACACGAATGTGACAGCAGTTTAGTAAACAATATAGTGGAGTATAGAGCAAAATTAATGGTTGCTACCAGTCGATATTCGACTAAATATAACAAATGCCGATTAAATAATTGTCTGTCAATGGCCACCCTATGACCATTTTCTCCATTAAAAAAGAGTCGTATTTTTAAAATTCGATTTCTGAAGAACTATTTGACCGATTTCACTTAAATTTTGTATTTTGCCGTGTAAAGTTATGTTCTTTAAAATGGTAAAAAAAAAAAAAGAATTTCGCCGCTATTATTAAAAAAATACAATAAAAAGTAAAAAATATTTACTGAAAGTTATTTTTTGAGTGGAGTTATCTTGTATAAACGAATTTTATAAATGTGTGCAATGTTCTGCAATTCGCTGAAAAAGTTCTCGAGATAGGCCGAAATACGCAAAACGTAAAATTAGCATTAAGGGTTCCAAACTTTGGACCACTCATCTGACCAAACTATTGGGAATATATTTTCTAGATTATGGCTACTTCCTATATTTACACTTATTGTAAAGTGTGTTTTTTCGTGTAAGATTTCGTAACTTAAAATATCGTCTGCTCTAATTAATCAGCATATTTGAGGTCACCCTCTCGAACTTTTAAGAACGTGAGGATGCGATCATTAGATCAAAAGCTATTTAGGGTGGTCTCTTTTATTTGAATTTTGCGCACTGTATATTGTATTATATTTTTTTAAAATTAAATATGAAACTGTGAATATTTTACAACATTGTGAAATTTAGTTTATTTCAAGCGTGTTTCTTAAAATATTTCTCCATTTTAGAAATTAACCTTGTAATGGTTACCATATTTTGAAAATGTCTTAAATTATTAATATTAAAATTTTTTAATTGTTTGAAATTTTCAATTTTTGAAAAAATAGTTCGAAATTGAAAAAGTGGTGACTTAAGAAAGCTATAGCTGTACACTGACTAGTGTCAAAATGTTCTAATTTTGACCTACACTGTGGAGTCTTTCTATAATGAATTTCATGGGCTCTTATTGTAAAATTTGCAATAAAGAAATTTAATTACTGAGAGGTTTGAGATATTTGCTCCCATTTCTTACTAACGTTGCAATCAATTCCAAAATTCTAATTTTTAATATCAACTTTTCGTAAAAATTTATAAAATCAAAAAGATAAACGTCTGAAAGGGTCCAAAAATGACGAAAATTGAAAAAGTAAACGTCGTAATTTTAAATTTTAAATTCATTACAAATTTAGCTATTAGTTATTTATTTATTTTTCATAAGTTCTTATTAAATTTAGTAAAAAATAATTAACTAGAAAGTAAATTTAAGCATATAAATCGTTTCCATTCCTTGCTCAAAGGTTTTTCTCTTTCCAATGAGCTGCACAATCGGTCTTGCCGATAAGCAGACCTAGTGCGTTCTCCAGAGGTGGTATCCACTCTTTCAGGACCACCACAATGGGTGAGATACCGTTGGTCATGTTAATTTGGACGTCTAGTTTCTGCCACACTAGATGGCAGCACCGAGACTCTATTTGGATGCTAAAGTGCACTAGGAATTTAATTTTGCCGGAAATGCCAAGAGCCAATAAGGCACTCCAGGGATCTTTTACATGCCGCATAATCATACGACATGGCCGCTGAGGATTTTCTGCATCCCGAAAATCCGGTGTCTTGGCCGGGGATCGAATCCGCAAACTTTGGCTCAGAAGGCCGATGACAAACCAACTGCGCCAACCAGCCACTTTGCTCAAAGGTATTATGACAGAATTTTCAATTTTATCACATTCAGTAAATTTCCTCCGCATTTTAAAAAATCCTATCTTATAGTAAATTTTATCAAAATCATTACCAAAGCGCTTCAGTAAATATTGTCTAGCTATTTAATATCTCCTTAGAGCCAGAAGCATAGTAAATTTTAGCATATGCTGGTAGCTTTTACCATACTCTTTTACTTTGTATAGAACTAAAAAATAATTCTCAAGAAAAAGTCACTGTATAATAGAAAAATGTCAAAGAACTTTGATCTTTAATGTGTAGGTTTTATATCTCTAAGTGGCTAGAAATGTGATTAGGGCATTATTTTAATTTGTGTTGATTTACTTTTGAGAGCCAGCTTTCACTATTATTCTAGTACTAATGAAAACGACCCGAAGAAATCGATTAGATGTGACCAACGATCTTTCTTTGCAAGTACTACTCTGTGTATCTAAGAAAAGTGCAGAGCGAAAAAAATAACATTTACAGGCATACTATTAAACAAGAAGTGACTAATAGCACACTTGTTCTCTATATAATTTTTTTTTTCTTTTTGAAATTGAAGAAAATTTTTTTTCGCATAAATAATTAGGTTATTAACATAAAAAGTAAACTATGAAAGCATTGAAAAATCAAAATCTCCTATGCTTTTTGTTGTTTCATTTTTAAAACGTGTTTCGAAATAATCAAAAGTTAAAAAATTATATTATCTATCAGTTTTAATTTTTTTAAGGAGGTTATGTGCTTCCAAACCATACACTGAGAAAAAAAATATGGTCAAAGCTGCCAGAATATCGTAAAATTTACCATGTTTTTGACTGTATGGGAATACCAAAATCATCGATAATGAATGATAATTCAAATGCTGAAGCTCTTTGGTAAAGAATTTTGCAAAATTAGCCATAAAATATGATTTTAATGGTATGAATGGTATAAAATATGGTATGGTTCATAAAATATGGTGTTGTAAAATTTGGTAAACGTGGTACTTTTATCACGATATCTTAGAGAATGGCATAAAAACGATTTATTTGGCTAAATTTAATTTTCAGTTTTGTATTTTGCTTCTAATTGTGTAAGAATTTTGAAAACCAGAATAACTGGAAATTCCAACCAAAATTTGCTAAATGAATGGTTTAAATACCATTTATTTCGGTTTTATTAATCAGATTTATTTTTTTATCGGGAATGTCATTATTATACAGTCCAGTAATTTTACCAAAATTTTTAGAATTACAGAATTCGAATTACTGAATAATGAAGAAGGGGGAATGAGTCAAAATAAATAGGGGTCAACTGTAGCAGTCAGTGGAGAACATGTGATTGTTCTGAAAATGGTGCTCGTTAATTTCGCGGGGGGAAAAAATACCCATAAAATTTACAATAAAACAATCCGACGAATTTTAGTAGAAACGGAATTATAGATTTCAGTTATGCATGATCCATTAGTAAATTTTTGTATAAGTTGTTTTCCCAGTTTTTAAAAGAAACGTAGTTTAAAAGAAATCACCATTTAATAAGACGATTTTAAAACTACAGAGCACAAATTAGCTGTCAAATTAATTACAAAATTTAAAAAAAAATAATATGCATTGAAAACATAAGAATAAATCAGCAACCGAAAAAATATAACCTTAAGTAAAAAAATCCTCCTCACGGGATGATGATAAAAAATATAACTTACAATGAGATTTAATCTGTTTCATTTTCAGGAAATATATACATATATAATATAAAAGAAATATAATAATAATTTAAAAGAAATTAGTCTCATAATATTTTCAAGTCATTTTCAAATGAAAGCTTATAAAATCATTTCAATCTACACCAGGAAGTCTACAAAAAATCATTTAAAACGAAAATTTCTCTTTAACCTAAATTTGTAAATGGTAATTCATAAGCATGGCAAAGAGCTTTTTTTGTAAAGTAAGAACTAAATGATATATTTAAAATAATTGATAATAGGGATTCTTGGAAACAATTATTTCATGCTTGACTCTAACTTAAATGTTAAATGAATTTGAAACAGGCTTGATATTAAAGTAAATGTTTAAATCAAATAATTACGGTTACGACTTCCGTATACTCAAGCAGTCATAGAATTCCCAAAGTATTATTTAACTTCCATGGTTTGGCAAAGGTGGTAGAAAAGAGAAGCCAGTTTTCCGTTGTTCTGAAGAATAATAGAACTATTAACCCCGTTTAATGTACTTAAGGTTTGCAGACTTTGGGCACTTCTTAATGTTTCCATATCAATTTCCTTTGGTCATTTTTTTTGTGAAGAGAAAAAAAATGCCTGACTTAATGTTTATATTAGAAAGTCGAAGACCTTTTGAAGGAAATTTAGTGCTTGCTTTAGGGAAGTTCAAGCAACACCTTAAGTATTTTTTCTATTTCAATCCCTTTTTATTCAAATTTCTGAAACTCACTTTTTTTACAATAGGGTTAATGCAAGCTGATGTTACTTTTTATAATTGATTAAGAAAAGAATTCAAAATTTTAAGAGCATTTAAAATATTAATTCCAATGGAAAAACGCGCAAAGCAGCAGTGAATCCAAAAGGAATTGAAACATAAGAAACAATGATATATAAAAAAATGGATAACTATGACAACCAAAGCTGACGTCTTGAGGGGGTAACAGCTCCGGAAGTCATAAAAGCAAAACCTTTCCCATCGAGAGACCAAGACAAAAGTCTAAAATTCCTTTATTTGTACCCCAAAGATTTTGCCAAAGCCTAGGAAAAGAATATAATATAATATAATATAATATAATATAATATAATATAATATAATATAATATAATATAATATAATATAATATAATATAATATAATATAATATAATGTAATATAATGTAATATAATATAATATAATATAATATAATATAATATAATATAATATAATATAATATAATATAATATAATATAATATAATATAATATAATATAATATAATATAATATAATATAATATAATATAATATAATATAATATAATATAATATAATATAATTTAATATAATTTAATATAATTTAATATAATATAATATAATATAATATAATATAATATAATATAATATAATATAATATAATATAATATAATATAATATAATATAATATAATATAATATAATATAATATAATATAGTATAATATAATTATAATATAGAGATATAAATAAATACATAATATAATAGACTTTTGTCTTGCTCTCTCGTTAGAAAAAGTTTTGCTTTTATGACTTCCGGAGCTGGTATCCCCTGAAGACGTCAGCTTTGGCTGTCATATTTATCCATTTTTTTTCATATTTCATTGTTTCTTTTATTATTAATTTGTTTTTATAAAAATGTTAATCAGATACTCTGTGAGTACTTCGTGAAAATTACACTGGGAAATTTTTTTTTGTTTCCGTTGCATGAGATTTTTTGCATACATTAGATATTTTGTATCGCTAGTTTCAAATCAGCAATCGGTTTCTTTCTCCAAGTTGAAACTTTTTAATGAAATTTTTAGTCTATTTTTGATTGAAATATGCAAGTTTCAAATTGTGAGTGTGAATGTTGCAACGAACTTTAAGGACCATTAGGGCACATCAGAATTAAAATCGCAAAGGAACCCATGCCAGAAAATGTCGTCATACGCTACTAGAGGAACTTCCTTATTATGAACTGTTCCTATGCAATTCACTTCATGTAATTATGAACAGTTCAGTGTAGAGAAGTGCTCCGAGACGCTTGGGACGAAATTTCGGGACATGGTTTCCCTTGTAGTTTTAATTCTGATGATGTGCTCGAACTCTCCCAGAAGTTCGTCACACCATTTGCAGGATCCTCAATATATAACATTTTTAAACTTATTTCGACAAAAAAAAAGGATTAAAAATGTCATTTAAAAATTGTCGTTGCTTTAGGGGCAAAACTAGTTTCTGATTTGGAATCCCCATTCTCGAATTAAGCATTTTTATAAATGAAACAAAAAAAAATTTCATCTCGAAGTTCAGATTCTATTGGACAAGTAAAAAATATAGTAAATAGCACTGCTTTTGTTGTCCTATAAGCGAAAAAAAATGTGGTAAATATTTATTTATTTTCCTAGATGTTGGTATGTTACTGGAAAAAAATCTTCTTTTCTTTTAATTACTTAAATAGTAGCAACAGCTAAATTTCATGAAATTACTATTAAGTATTGCGTTTAAATATAAAGCTATCTGCTTAAAGAAAAAAATGCATGGTCAAAACCAATGATAAGACTTACCATGTTTTTGGCTGAACATTAAAAACTACGGTAATTTTTGACGAAGTGCCTAGATTAATGATTGGTTAAATTAACTATAAAATATGGGTTTATAATATTTGACAGAATTTGGTAGATGTGGCAAAATTTAGTAATTTTATCATGATACTTTAGAGCAGTGTTTCTCAAAGTGTGATACGCGTACCCCCAGGGGCACAGAAACAATTTGGCGGGGGTACGCGTTCTTATGCGAAATATCTTGCAACAAGTGAAAATTTCAAAAAATTTTATTTAAAAACAAAGCTAGCCATGAAAATTTACGATTACGTATTTTTCTATTGGCTATTTCTTATAGAGTTAACAGTTAATAACTAAAATATGTTAATAAAAATAAAAATATTTTTAAAAAAACAACGGGTCACTTTCTCTCACCCCCTTTTTTTTTTTTTTTTTTTTTTTTTTTTTTTGAATCATTTAATGTTAAATCAATGTAAAAAGATTCTGGTAAACAGAATTTGCATTAAAATTCCGATGTCACTTTTCAAAATTTTGATCCTTCCATTATTCTTGACGGAAAGATTCGTGTGGAAGGAGAGTTCTTTAAAAATTCACATATTTCAAATTTGTAACGAATATATTAAATGTATTTTGCCACCCCAATAAAGTTCTTTAAAGTTTTAATAAATTTGTCACATATTTATATAATTTTTTTTTGCTGAATTAACTTTTCATAGCCGTAGATTATTTCTAATATGATTTTTTTTAAAAATCAAGTTTAATCCAAGCAAAGAAGAAAAAAAAACGTTTGCAAAAAGTGGGTCTTAAAGAAAAAGAACCAATCAATATCGGTCACCGACTCATTAGGTTTAATGAAAATTAGGCTAATAAGTCATTAGAGTCTACCGACCACTGGCTACTAACTGAAAATTTAAATTTTCAGGTCCATCAGAGCATAGCATGTAAGCCATTTAATCGGCTAAATTTAATTTTATGTTTTGAAATTTTTTATTAAATGTGTGGTAATTATAGTAGCCTTAGTGGTAATAAGTTTTAAAATCTAAAACTTTCGGTCACAGATTTATCTTTATCAAAAAATATTATTACGATATTTTTTTCTACTAGAAAAACAAGATAATTTCTGTTTGTCAGTTATTATAATTTTTAAAGAATTTCTTTCAATAATTATGAATACAAATGTAAGATTTCTAATTACTTATCAATTAAAGTTTCGTGTATTTTTTTAACTAAGTACATATTTTTTTTATCAATAACAGTAAATCTGTTGTGATGGAATTGCCTATTAGTGATTTATTTTGTATAAAATAATGGAAATTTCCAATCATCTAACCTTCAGGCGTCATGTAAGGTTTGTTTGCGTTGGTAGAGTTTATTATTTAAAATCGATCATAATAGAAATGGTAGAGTATTTTCATTGAAAATAGCTTGCTTTTTTGTATACTATTTACTATTTTTATGTAAAAAAAAATTCCTTCCCATAAAATAGGGCCAAAAATTATTTGTTTCAGTAATGGTATTTCTAACATAATAGAAATGGAATAAATCACATTTGATGACGAAATGAAAGGGAGATTTAGTTAAGTTATCTTATTAAAAAAATTTATATGAATGAATTGAGAAAAGTGGGTTTAATTTCTTTTAATTGCGGCCATTTTTAATTATGCTGATTTATAAAAAGCATTTGATCAAAACTTCATTTTAAAACAACATTTTAATGGCACTATTTTTAAAAGAAATGCAAATAACAATAATTATATAAGTTTTTTAAATGGCGTTTTGGCATAAAAGTAACATTGCAAGCTCGGTGATGACTAATTTAACAATGTCTTACAATTAAAAAAAAAAGAAGCTAGTTTTTTAAAGTTTGCATAACTTAAATTACAATTCATTAATTTCAACACAATCCAGTTTTTTTCTCACATAAAACGGTACTTCAATGTAATTTTTTTTCGATATTCTAATAAAAATAAAAATAAATGTTATAATATGTTGCACGAAGTATATCCTACATTGTCATTTTAAATATTTGGTAGCTGTTGCTAGAATTGTTTTCATTTTTTCGAAATTTATCGTTGAAAAAAGTAACAATATTTTTCGCGCATTGTTCAAAAACGAGAATGTTTTTACGATATCATGTTATGCAAAATATACATGATGTGAAGTGAATCACTTAGACGTGTGCATCAGAGAAACAAAGTAAAAATCATCTGCGAGAGGTAATTCATTACAATAGGAATAACATGGAATCCAAAATTATGGACAAAGTAATTAATACGAGGTTGCTCATCGCCTACCAAGAGGTAATTGATTCGATTCCCAGAGGTGGCTGGTTGATTCAAATTCTGTTCCCCCGACTTTAGCAAACCACAGTGCTGACGTAAAATATCCTCAGTGGTAGGCGGATCATGGGTTACAATCCTCTTGCCATCGAACTGACAGTGGAAGATTTGATGTGTTTCTCGCCGTGAAACAAATAATAAATCCAAGTTAAGTAAATAACGTAGACGAGAAAGAATTATACTTAAATTAATTCGGTGTGCGATACGGCCCTGTATTTAATTAACTTATTCGGAGAAACTTAGCTCAATTTTAACGCGCCATTTTGCTTATAAGCAATCAGCTGGCGTTGAAGTCGTAGGTCATATTTTTGGATACACGTGATCTTCTTCTTGAAGTGCAAGTACCCAATTAAAAATGTGTAAAGTATAAACACTTTATTTCAGTTCATTTCAAACTAAGCCTTGTCTATTAACTTTATTGCTGTTGACGTACTGCCTGTTTAGGCAGAAGGGGTGCGATTGTTCTTGGCCAAGAATCTATGGCCAAGAATTTGACTTCTGCCACACCATACGTCACACCCGTTTATACGTCGGACTCATTCATACATATCCATTCATTCATCCACAGATCGTAATTTTGACCTGAATCAGAGAACGATCGATGTCCAATCCAGTACCCCCAGAGGTATTGATTTGTTATGGGAACATGGAGGACTTTTGTGACTCGACAGATTTAATGTGCATCAGTCACTTTACTACGCGGAGAGTCTTCGGCCGGCAGGGTTCGAACCCACGAACTCTCGGACATAGGCCCAGTGCCCTACTGACCAGGCTATCCCCGCCCTATTAACTTTATTAAAACATCTAATTGCATTTAAATAATTATTTAATTACATTAAATTCCAGTTCAACAGCCTGAATAGATTTGGACGTTAAATTTACATAACAGATAAAGTGAAGATTTTTCTTTTTTAAGGCTTTTTCTGTCTTTTTTTTTTTCCTTTGCATTTTCTTTCGGGGGCTTTTTTCCGATGCTTTTTTTTCTGTGTTTCTTATTTTCCTGGGCAAATCGGTTTCGAATAAAACTTTAAATGATCAAGCGGAATACAGGTGAACACTACAACAATGTCAGACTGATTCTTGATTTTTTTTTTCTTCCAAAGGATGTAACAAAAACAGTAAAATGATCTAATAGCAATTTGCCTTGACACGAATACCCACAAATAGGGAAAATTTCGAAATAATTCAGTTTACAGCTCATTGCCCCGTTAGAGACGATTATCTTTAAGGGTCGGTCCTTGATGCAAAGGAAACATTAAAATATCTCTTGAAAAGAAAACTCTTGCAAAGAGCAACAGCAACCGTTGGAGCAATTCATTGCGCTCAATTAGATTACGCGTCGGGCAGTTAAAGTCAATGTCTCCTTGTTTTATTTATTTTTTTCACTTATTATTTTTTTTTACGAATGCAGAATTGTCGTGAAACGGACGTCTTAGACGTAAATCATGCCCTTTTTATGAGATAAGGAGAAAAGTGTGCGTGTGATACAGTTTTCGAGGAAAAGTAAAGGTATTAAAGGAGTAAATTGGACTGCTGAAAGTGTATCATGGACACATGAAAGTGATAAAATGATCTATAACTTTCATTCTTTTCTTTTTATAGAAAGTGAGGATTATTTTTTTGGATTTTTTTGGTTTTTTCTTCTTTTCTTCAATCATTCTTTTTTTCGATTTTCCGCTTCAAAATCTAGCATTGGAAGGAAGAAAACAATATTTTAAAATCGTATTATATTTATTTTAAGATTTAAAAAGAAACTTCTCAATTTGTCTCAAGTTAATTGCATTAGGAAATAAAACAACCTATAAAATTAGGAATATCAAATAAAGTAAAATGAAATAAAGTTAAATGGAGTTAATTAAAATAAGTGAAGTAAAATAAATCTATATATATATTTCTCTTACACGCCGACAAAAAAAAGCCTCATTACAACTCCCCGAATGGCAACGCTGGTAAATCGACCAATGATTGCCGCTAAAAATGTCACATGCCAAATCTGGCTGAGGTGACTATAGCGCTTTTAAAAACGGAAACTGATATAACCTTAAGCTAGGCAGAAGTGAGTGTCTTTGTCGATAGATCTCTATTTTAGAATTTTGTCGAAAGCGCTTTTTTTTTCACGAATTTATATATTACGAATTTATTTGGCGATTTTTGATTTATATCACAAATTTATTTGTTTTATTATTGTTATTAGTTATTCATTGAAAAATGAGTCTCAGTCGTGCTGTTACGCTTCAAGATTTTATACTATAGCACATTTCTAATAGGTTTAACGAATTACATGTCATTTATTTGAATTCAAATTTATTTTAATGACTTTGTATTTACTAAAAACTTTTTTTTTTTAAAAAAAAGTTGTTATATGGATTTGAATGATTGTTTTGAATTATTAGAATTTTTTTTATTTGCAATGTACCTAAGTTAGTAGCGAGCGAAGGAGCTTGGTTTGTGAAGCAAACCATATAAGAGTGCGTAGCAATTTTCGGGGGTTGGCGAGCGTTAGCGAGCAGGGGGCGCAGCCCACTAGTATAACAAATAACTGTAATAAAAAGTAAAAATAAATGGATAAAACTAAATAAAAGAATAAAATAAAATAATTAAAATAAAAATAATCGAAATAAAAACAATAAAAATAATTTAAATAAAATTAAATCAAAATACATCTACTAATATTTAATTGGTTTATTTTGAAATAGAAAACAAAATTTTATAAATTGATTCACTTTCTTAATAAAGGAAAACATAAGCATAAATTAATTTTTTTTTTAAATTTCAAAAGAATAAAGCATTATTTATATGAATTAATAAAACAAAGAATCATTCAAAAAGATTAAAAATAGTTTTTTCTCATTATTTATTATAGTATAATATTTTATGTAAAACTTGCTCTGCGGTAAACTTTTATAGTTATCTCTATTAAGCTAGACAATACGAAACTTATAAAAAGAAATAATCAGTTTTATGTTTCCGTTTCTTATTTCGATAAAGTTAATTGCTTGGCAGAATAAAATCAACTTCTAGACATATGTACATACAACAAAGATTTTTTCCCCATTTGATAAACTAAAACTTTTGTAAGATTATTTGACGACCATTGTGGTAGTCAAACAATACCTTTTACGGCTGCTGATCTTTTCATATCTAGCAGATATTATTCTTTATCCATTTTTAATCAGTTTTTGTGACTACTACTTTTTTCTCTCAGCACTAAAATATTTTCATGATAATGAAGTTCAATAAACTGAAAAGAACTGATACATAAATAATAAAAAAGGCATGATACTTTACTTTTCATATTATTTGGACAAAAAATAATGTCTGAGCGAACAATGAATCCTTAAATTTATTTCCAGAGAAATGAAATACAATAAAAGCTTTAAAATGTACGCTTTTCAAATGTATTAAAAAGGAGAAAATTAAACAATGATTCCTTGAATTCACCTCGAGAATATTAAATCATGATAAAAGATTTTACTATGTTTTTCAAGTAGTTTTAAAAGGAGAAAATGATTCTATTTTCTTTCGTAAGTTACTTTCATAATAAATATTTATTTTGAAAGTAATAAACGATGCATTTTTTTATTTCAGGTCTAACAAGAATAGAATAATTTTCTCTATTTTAGACCACTTTAAGAAGTAGTTTATAAAATTCTGTTTTTAATTTTATTTTGTTCTTTTTACGTTTAGTCTGTTTTTTAATGATATAGAAAATCTTGCAAAATTTCGATTAATGATAAAATGGAGCTTATAAATTGAGCTTGCAGCATTTAGAAAGAAAAGGTGCAATTGTTATTCTTCCAGGTCAGAGAGAAACAGAATAATTTTTTCTGTTTTAAAGTACTTGAACGACGTAATTTTTAAATTATTTTTTTTTTTTAATTTTGTCTTGCTCTTTTTAGGTATGGTCTGTTACTTAGTTATTTAGGAAAACTTGCAAAATGTCGATTTATGATGAGTGAATAAATAAAGTTTACAGAATGGGGAAAGTAGTCTTGCTAGTCGTTAAGCTATCAAAATTTTGAATAACGATAAAATAGAGACTTTCTTAATTTAATGTTTTGGAGATAAAAAAAAACTCTGTCGCACTTAATGCTATCACTAGTTTAAGAGTATGCTTCTTTTCATATATTGATTGATTAATTGAATGTACAGTACATTGTGCCAAACCAGAAGAAGGTTTTAAATTTAATTTTTGAGAAAATAGAGATTTCTCTACGTAAGATCATATTTTAGTCTTATTTGATTCTATTAAAGTCTTCAAATTTAACAGATTAAAATATGTTAACGTACTAAGCAAAACGTTTAAGTGTTTTCAGAGCACACTATAAAAAATACCTTGTCAAATTACTGTATAAAGTACCGGAAAAATCTGGTGCATCAGCCGTAACATACTGCAGTATTTATTAAATTAATGTGATTCAGCGATTTTATGATAATTATCACTGGGAAAATTGCGCTATATCATATTTTTGGGCTCCCTAACAAATTTCAGTAAAATGAATTTTACAGTAAAAAGTACCGGCCCCCTGAGTTCCGTTTATTTGATCAGTAATTTTTTCAAGCATAGAAGAAGATTCAAACACTGCCAAAAAAACGTAATGCCACTCAGAGTGCCAGTTCAAATTTATTTATTTTTAAGTGCAGCGATATTCATTTTTTATTTTTCTTAAATTCTACTAAAAAAACTGATTCTTGTGTAACACCTATAATGCATCTATCGAAAATGACATTTGAGCATTTCATAAAATCAAGATTTCAATGGACGATATTCAAAATTTACTAAAAACTTTCAGAAAGTTTTTTAAAAAAAAAATTTCGAAATTTAATACTTAAAATGTTTAGTGCTCATATAAAAATTAACTTGCAATATTTTGTAAATTATTTATGGAAAGAAGCTTAGTTAACTTTTAAATTTTGTTGAATGAGTATTGGTTGTTTTTCATTTTGCAGCTGAGAGTCTATTATCGGTCGGTCATCAGTTCATCACTATTTGAGAAGTAGAGGAAAATAACATCGAAGAAAATAAGACTTATCTTTCTAATACACTATATCATAGTTCTATGAGTTATATAATTGGGTAATTCATTTGATTGTTTCCTTGTTTCCTAAAAAAAAAACTTTTAGGAAATATTTCTAAAACATAGATACATTTTGAAAAAACTGAAAAGATTTGTAGAAGGTTTTTACCTTCATTATATCAGATACAATTTAAGCTGAACCACATCAGTAAGATAAGGCAAAAGCCATATTGACATAGTGAAAAAAATTATTTTAAGCAATGTATGTCATTGTGTTATGAAAACTGCATCAGATAGTTCAAGAAAACATTGTTTTCATTTTATCAAAATAATTTAATAGAAAAACTAACAATTTGTCACGTTTTACAGTTGAGGTAAAATAAAGATGGAATATGACCCAATTCTGTTCTCGGTGACAACTAGAAAGACTCTGGAATCTTTTTTTTTTTTTTACCAAGATATAAAACTAAAAAACAAATTTTTTTTTTAAAAACTTTTTAATTTTTTTCTTGCTCAGTAATTTTTACTTAAAAATTTAATTCAAAACATATGAATTTTCAGCTTTTTAATCATAAGTAATATGGCAGTGATAATTAGGTTTCTCACAAACTTTTTAAAATGAGGCAATTTTAGTATGTCTTAAGATTTCTTACCAATCGAAACAATCGAAAACAGCATTTTAAAATTCATATAGGAAATATTGGTTTTGGCCTTATACAGCTATACTGATAAAAAAAAACATGGTTCAAAATATCAGAATATGGTAAAATTTACTGTGTTTCTGGCTCTATGGGAGCATCAAAAAGCTCGGTAATTTTTCATTCAAAGCTCAGTAGCGGTTAGGTAATAATTTTGGTGAAAATTAACCATAAAATAAAGTTTCATAATATGTGATAAAATTTGGCAAATGTAGTAAAATTTGGTAGTTTTATCATGATACTTAAGAGCGCGACATATTTATTTACATTTCAGTTTTGTATTTTTGACTAAATGTGTGGTAATAAGAACTAGAATTTTGAAAACTGAAAATTCCGGTATCGTTACTATATGAACGAAAAAATTATCAAACGAATGGTTTAAATACCTTATGTTTTGGTTATTAATACCATAATTATGTTTTTTTTACTACGGTAATTTTAACAGATATTTTGACCCTGTGTGGATCCAACGCTTATTGAACTTTTTCTCGTATAAATAAAAAAATCTGTCCCAAATATGAAATATTGCTTTTAATATTTAAACCGTAGTATATGTTTCTTATCTTTAGAATCAAGAAAAAGCACTAATTTCAACAACTGCCGTGGCAACATATACCACCCACTTGCAAATGTCAAAAAGGGCCAGATGGGAACGCTTACGTCATTTTGGTATCAGATTTTAATCTGAAGCACGCGGTTGAAGGACTCAAGTGGCAGTAAAAACAGCCTTCCTGTTCAATTATACACAGCGTTGAAGAAGATATCGGAAATCATGGGGAACTGTGAAAGATAACATAGGAACGATAGATGGTGCTTCTGGCAGGACAAACACCGTCTGGGATATTTTTTGAAAATAAAAAGGAAAAAGACTTAACAATAGCAGGTACTTGAAATGCATGTCTGAAATCTTAAAAAGTTTTGCTTTCACACAATGAACTCCCGAAAACTGGTTTAGTAAATGAACAGTTTCCAGAAATATGTCTTGTTCAGTGATAATAAAACAAATTTTTGTTTAAGAACTGACTTTACGAGGCAGAATATATACTCAATTCAAATTACGATACCCTAATAAAGCTTAAAGCAATTTTGTAAAATACAAAAAATTATAGATTTTTATTTAATAAATTATTTATTTATTTTCTCCTAATGACGTGTCAAGAGATATTTATTAAAACCACTTTGAAGAACTCCCAAGTACGTTAAGATGATTTTACCATACAAATATTTTCTACAACTTTGTACTTTGCAAACTTTGAATATGCTTTTTTTTCCTCGAAATATCATTGCAAATATGAAGCTCAATCTAGAATATCTCGGTCGATCACAAAAAATTTTGAAAAACATCGCGATTTTAAATTTTTTTCATAAAGCATTAATCATTGCTCTTTCATGAAATGAAAAGTTCTATTTTTTTAATTTAAGTTTACCAACCTTTCCAGCAAATTATATCATTTCAATACTTTATTGGGTTTCATTAACCAGACGACCAAAAAAATAAAGAAAGAAATAAAAAAATAAAAAAATATGAAAACGAACCAGAAAAGAAAAATCTGTAATATTCTTTAGACATTATATGATGGTAAGAACGATCATCCAATAGACACAAAATCGAAGTATTCTCATATAAAAATTAGGGAAGATCTTGTTATCAAAACCCCATGAACTCTTAAATCAGATGCAAAAAGGGAAGTATTATTTCTTATACAGTACAGAACCCGTTATCCGGAAATCAGAAAACCGGAAAACCGAAAAACCGGAACGAAATTCGATACATTTTCTCGCCATTTTTGAAAAAAAAAATTTTTTCCTCATAAGATTTTACGATTTTTCTTTCTTTTTTTAAAGATGTTTACCTTACCATCATTTTGGAAATAATCATTAGTGTATTACTTCATCGTTTTTTCTTATTTTTAAGATTATTTCCAATTTTTTTTTTTTAGTTGGGCTTAACAATAAAAAAAACGGCTTTTTGTAGCGATTCAGAAAACCGGAAAAATCAGTTATCCGGAATAGCGATGGTCCCGACCGTTCCGGATAATCGGTTCCATACTGTAATTCGTTCAAACAATTGGTCGAGGGATTTTCCCTTCTCTTATGCTTGCTTAAGGGAAATAATTTAAATGTTAATTCTAGCACATTTTAATCTAAGCTAAAAGGCCAGATATGAATAATAAAGTGTGAAAAGGTGTTTAATTTTGAAAAATAAATTAAGACGGAGAATTTGGATAAAGGAATAACAAAGAATGATTTGTTAAAACTTTTATTCTAACAAAGAAGATAAATTATTAAATAAATAAATAAAATAAGACGTTAAGCATTTTTCTGTTACGAAAATAACGAATTCTGGGCCACTATCCTTTACGTAATTCGTTTTTACAGACAACTTAGGAGAAAAACACAGTTGATAATATTTTTCTCCTTAAGTTCAACACTCATTCACACTATACATTAACGTTTCCTATTTTTTTCCTCGGCTGTCTTAAAGCCTTGTCATGGCTGTCACCCAATTAATACCTCTTCTTTTTTTTTTTTTTTTTTTTGAACGGAAACGATTGAACCATTAAGAACTATCACATTGCAAATTGTAATTAGAAAGGCAGCCACGGAAATTCCTCATCACCCTCTGAGAGAAGTATAAAAAAAATGGAACCGTTATTTCAACCTTTCAATGAATCCTTTCATTTAGGCTATAAAAGGCACCCTTTACTATAAATAGCCTGACCCTAAACATGCCACAGTTGATGTAAAGAGCAGTATAATTGTTTGTAATGAACGATCATTTCAGAGATTAATCCAGGCTATATGTGACATTTAATAGCCAAGTGATGCGGCTATTTTCATGGTCATATTTCAACACCGAGTTCACGTGCAGTAGGAATCTGGCATTGTGTGTTTGTAGAGAAAGAGCAGGGTCAGCGTTTAGCACACTATTACCACTCCTCATTAAATTCGAATTTATAGCTTGTTGCAAGTGGTTCCGGAAATACGCCGAGGAATGTAACGATTGTTTCTAAAATGCTTTATTTTTAAGTCATTTGAGTTTTAATTGCATATAATGTAGCTGATTTGAGAAATTTAATCCCCATTTAACGGAAGAACACCTTCCGTCAGCATTTTAAATATTAAATGAAAATTTATTAGTGGAATGCATATTAAACCTCTGAGCTTTTACCTTTTATGTTTCAACGGGACTTTAAATACGACTAATATTATTCTATATACACTGTAAAAAATTCTGGATCAAATTATGATGAAAAGTACCAGCACACAGGGTATCGGTACTTTTTACTGTATAATTCAGTTTTACCTGAACATGTTACGGTACAAAAAATCTGATGTACCGTAATGTTTTCAGCTATAATTACAGTAAAATCACTGAGTCACTCTCTTTAAATGAATATTACTGCAAAAATCACTGAGTCACTCACATTAAATAAATATTAATGTAAAAATTACGCCATAATATTTTATGGTAAAAATGGTTTTTACTGTAAAATGGATTTTATGGATGGTGCTCCTAAAGTGCCGGTACTTCATCCCGTAATTTAATCTGAAGTTTTTTACAATGTAGCTTTGAAATGGAGCAAAATACCCCATTGGAATTCGTCCGTTCCCAGTAATATGTTTTTCCTTTTATCATTACTAGTTGACACAACACATGATTATTTGTAGTTAAACATCTCCAAGTTTTTGAGGTTTCGTTTCGAGGACACCCTTTTATGATTCCTCAATTTCTTTTCTCAATTATCAGCGTTCTAACTCGATCAGTTTTGTTTTGCCAGTAAATCTTTTGTATTTTTTTATTGATTCATCAACATTTTCTACTAGTTAATAAAAGGATTGAATGTTTCGCTTTAATTAAAATTTAGAAATGTGGTAAGTCCCAAATTAAAAATTTCATGACAAATTTCAAAATAATAGAGAATATTAAAGTAACACTCAAGTAGTTACTCAGTGTAAAATAGACATAACTTAATGAGACAAAAAAGTTTCGTACAGTTTTTGATAATTTTTTAATAATTTGGTAAATGAAGGATTAAATAGTGTCAGAAAATGCGATTTTCATTTAGAAATATGTAGCTGAGAAGAAAGAAAATTCACAAATGCTGGAAACCCTATTTTTGAAAGAAATACAATTAATTAAATTTAATTAGTTTCTTAGTTATTTTTAATTATTATGTAAAAAAATTATAAACATTAATTTTTGACATAGTGTAGAATATTTTCAAAGTATATTTTATCTCATTTTGGTCAGGAAACAAAATCTACATGATTGAAATAATGAGATAATTTATATGTTATAAAGCTGTCCAAAGCTTTGATTGAATCAAATTTCCTACCTTACTTTAAATTTTTCATTGTAATCAAAAACTTCAACTAACGCAATGGAAACCAAATTTTCTAATACTATCAATTATTCGTTAATGTTTAATTAATTTATCAATAAATGAATTCATTTTACGATATCTTTATAATTTCTTTTTTTATTTAATTTCTGTTTCCTTGTAGTATCCATTTTATATTCCCTCTACTTTAAATTTTTTCTGTAATTCCATTACCACTACTAAATTTTTATGTTCAAACCATTTTAACATGTTTCTGTTAATTCGTAAACAGTATGAAATCTTAATTATTATTATTTTTAATTTGTTTCTTGTAAATATATTTTATGTTCACTCTGTTTTGACATTTTTCTGCTAATTTATAAACAGTATAAAATTCCCATTATTCTTCTTTAAATTTTTGATTCTTTCAAATATCTATTTGTGTTCAGTATATTTCATTAGTTTATGAAAATATGCATGAAATCATTATTATTTTTATCTCTTTTTATGTTTCTTTTGATTATTTATTTTATAATTAATCTACCTTGATATTTTTCTGTTTTAATCCACGAAACCCTTCATTATTCTTATTTTAATTTCATTTTCTTTTGAGTACCGTCATGTGGGGCTACTTAGTGCTGCGGGGGCTACTTTGTGCAATTCGAATTTGGCACTTTTCAAGTACTGCTATTCAGTATTATGTTTTTTTCACGTTAAAAATGTGTGGAATTTGAAGATAGAAGTCTCCTCTATTACTACAAAATATTTTTCGAATTTTAAAACAATCTCAGAGTGTGTTTTGTTTATCCAATGTCAACAACTTTCCGAGAACGTCGAACGTCGAAAAGTGTGCTTGGAAACTTTAGCTGTGAAATGCCAAGACGTTGATAAAACAATTGTCGTAAGTGCAAAATTTTTTATTTATATATTAATAAACAACTATATCATGCTATCGTTAAAAAATTTTGAAAATTAATAACGAATAAACGGAAAATGAAAAAAAATGCACTGTGAGGCTACTTTGTGGAAAGTTTCATTCGTTTATTCTTCGACAGAAAAATGGTCAAACGTTATAAAAAAAATACCTGGAACGAGAAACTACCGTGATTACACTTTAGAAAAACGGCAACAATGTTTGCAAGCAGTTGCTGGTGGTATGTCGATTGCAGAAGCTTCTCGGAAGTACAAAATCCACAGAAATACTATCTCTAATAAAATTAACAAGAAACACTTGAAATGTGCTGGTAAACTATTATTTTTCTTCTACAAAGATTTTTCAATGAATTAATCAAACGATTTAACACATAAAAATATATTTTAAGGACATCAGGTGATTTTGACAGAAACTGAAGAGCAAGTTCTGTCATGTTCATTCAAGCATGTTATGTTCAAATTTATCAATATTATAAATGTTAATGAATATGTAATAATTATTATTTTTGAAATTTCGTCTATTTCAATGTTCAAAAATTTATATGGTTTCCTTTTGTTTAAACTCAAATGTTTTGAAATAAACATTCTTTTTAAGAAAAAACTCTTTATGAAAAATAGTTTTTTAACGCTGAAAATTATTTTCAAACTAAGATCTTTACATATCTTGATTTTTTTGTTATTAAAAATGTCAACAATTAACTTTTTTAACAATTTTATATCAATATTTTACTAAAAACATGATTATTAAACTGAATTCCTATCGCTGCATTGCGCAAGGTATGTTTTGCCTTATTATTTGTAAATATTACATACAAATAATGCCAATATTGATCAAATTCACTCGTCTGAGTCCAGTTATGAATATAATATCGATAAATTTTACTAAAGTTTGTATTAACATAGTTTTTTTGCATGTCAAAGTTCAAAAACTGCGAAATCCTGCACAAAGTAGCCCCACATGACGGTATCTATTTCATGTTTAGTCTATTTTAAATTTGTTAATCCATGAAATTTTCCTAATTCTATTTTAGTTTCTGATAATCACAACTACCATTTTTCATGTTCAACTCATTTAAATATTTTTTTGTTTGTTGTTATAATGATTTTTTTTAAAAGTTATTTCAACGTCAAGTTTTAACCTCTGTATACATCACCACTACTAGGTTAGCCTTGAGAAGACCAACTACATTCTTTTGATGTTTCTCAATTTTCCGATTGCATATTCCAAATTGTAAAACAAAAAACATTTCATAAATTCATTTTTTTAAAGATACTTATTTCATCATGAGTTTATGCTGTTCTGCAGTAATAGCTGTTTCTATTTGAATAGTTTAAAAGGCAATAACATAAACGGTCTATTGTTGTATATAATGACAATGGCACTCTATTAAAAGCTTATGCATGCTTCCCTTTATTATTTCTGCATCTTTTTCAATTGAATGAAAATCTTATTCAATAACAAATTAGTAGATCATATTGTATTGTCTTAAAACATTTATTTTGATAAAATTGATTTATACTACATCACAATTTGAATTTTGAAATTCATTGTTCCCTTTTCGCTTTATATTTTAGAATTTACTAATTGTTTCGAATAAGTAAAGCTGTTTTTAATTTTATTATTTAAATCAGGAATCCCCTTACTAAATTCTCCTGCTTTCTCCGTTCTCCGACACTCCTGATTACTTCTTACTCATCCATTATTTTTCTTTTTCTTAAAAGTTGTTATTTTAGAAATAAATAATTTTGTTATTTAAATATAAAATTATTATAATTTATGCAAAAATATTTCGTTATTATGTTAATCGTAATGAAATAAACGATAAGCTGGATTTGAAAAATATTATATTCAAAAATAAAATTTAAACTACGGAATTCAGAATGTTTGACACAATAAAAAGAAATAAATATGAAGTAATTCTTCTCGTTATCGGTATATAGCAATAACCTTTACATCATTATTAAGTTCAAATTGGAAGCTGTTTTTCTCTCTTTTGAATTAAGTTAATTTTTCATGTATTTTTGAAAATTTGAATATAAATGTTGAGATTCAAATCTGGCAACATCTAATCTTCATCTCTCTTTTTTTCAATGCTTGGCATCAACTCAATCTTATAAAATGAAGGTTTCAGAGTATGTACCAGTCCACCATCGTTAGTTGTAAAATACTAATGACCATTAAAGTCATTGCCATTTTTTATTCCTCAAAATTTGAGTAAGTATGCCAATCATTAATGACGTCATCGCAACGAAACACTTTTCTTATTAATTATAACTTCAAATTTAGCAGTTCGAATATGAGCATCTCCAAATTATTATTAGTAGTACCTTTAAACCAGCAAGACATATTGAAAGAAATTAACTTTATAGATTTTGTTTCATTTTCAACGATCGAACTAAGGGACGCCCAAATCCATGGGACATCCAAATCCAAAATTTGAGTTAAAAAAGGCATTCATTAATGACGTCATCACAAATAAACAATTTCCTTATACCTGTTAATTATAAATGTCAAATTTAGCAGTTCGAGTGTGAGACATCTTCACATTTTTATCAGTAATACCTTTTTACAAGCAAGGCAGATCGTAAGAAATAAACTTAATATATTTCGTTTCATTTTCAAGGGTCGGACTAAGGGACCCTGGAACATCCAAACCCCCACCCATGAAACATTTACATTTTTAAAATCCAAGTGTCTGCGTAGTTCCAAACTGACAGTTAAGACCATAGGGAAAATCCTTATTTGCATTGGTCTACCCAAGTCTATACGAGATATAATACTGCCAAAAATAACGCCAACTAATAAATAACTTGATTTTTTTAATTACTTTGCTTTTTTGACGTAATCGCATGAGACTTCAGCTCTCCAAAACTTAAAACAAACCAAGAATTTCAATCCGAGATAATCAATTCTTTAAAGCATATGAGTCTATTTTGTAGTTTAAAAGGAACCTATATTTTTGTCGTTGCTCAAATGGAATACTAGGAGATTAAAAGCCCTGTGTACTTAGCAATATCTACGCAGTTTAAAATTTTTCAAGAAAGACGTATTTCTAATGTACCAAATATTTCCGTGTGGTTACACTGTGCAAACAACGAATGTGAACACGTGATTTATTCCGGCAAACACCATAAAACCCAGCTATCCAAACAATGTTTCCAATTTTAATTTGGCTGCTAACTTTTATTGTCTGTTCACGTGTTCTCTGACTAATAAGGCTGAGATTTATAGAAAGTTTAAATACCGCAAACAAAAACCATATTCATTAGAGGCTTTAATCTACCGCTTGCATCAGAACCTTCATTTCTCTTTAGTTATCGGCTTTGCTAATTGGGAAAATTAAATTTAATCTCTCTTTAAAGGTCACACAGATACAAATCTCATCACTTTCCATCGCCTTGTGGTTAATCATTATAGCGTGTAGCTTAAAGGTGCGACAGTGCGTGTTAGAATTATGGCCGTCTCGGTTCGCAGCTGGAAATACAATCGTTACCTTCCAAATTGTTGATTGAATAGCAAATATTTTACTTCTTCATCATTTGAGAACGAAGGCTAATAACTCCTCAAATGTAGAATTACTCGTGTTTGCGTTCGTCAACAATATTTATGGTTCCCGTATCTTCTTTTTTTTTTCAACAATGAAATTGAGAGAATTCGTTTGAAAAAAAACATGTTGTAAATATATGCGTTGTATAATGTTTTGACAAATCATGCGAGAAATGCATACGTATGCTCATTTTTAAAAATTACTCGGGTAGAAAATTTTTTTCTGGACACTTAAAACGTCTCTAGTGTTCAGCTATACATAAACTCTGCATCTTTTTTTTTATAATTATTATTTTTTTTAATGAAAGTTATTAAAATCACCTTTCAGAAAATTCCTCTTAAACTTGTCTTCAGAAAGTTTGAATGAAAAATTTTTTCCATAGTTCCGGGGTACTTCTTTTGAGTTAAATGCTCCGTAAGTTTTGAAATACCGAAGACATCGGATTCGGTGCCTTTATTTCAGGAGATGGGCTCGTTTATTGAATTAGACTCATGATAAAATTTTCATAAACCTTTTTACTACTTTATTGCAAGTCATTATTTACTTAATCATTACTTTATTATTTACTTAATCATTACTTTATTATATTTATTCTTTTATTATTATCATTACTTAATTACTTGACTATTTGGTTCGCGGTTATTAAGTATAAATATTTAAAATTTATAAAGAGTAAAAAATTAGAGACCTGCTACTTCTGGATGGCGCTTTTTTTTCTCTGAAGGAAGAAATTGAAGATGAAAATTTGTTGACATGGTGGAAAATTACTTCTTTTCCTAATTTAGCTCTAACAGCTAGAAAAGGCTGTAGTGGCTCAGGGAATAGAGCGCTCGTCTTCAAATGATGTGACCCAGAAATGACCCGGCTGATGAAAAATATTCTTAGTGGTAGATGGATCTGGGTCGCCTTGTCGCCAGGCTAACCATGGGAGGTTTTCTTCTACATGTAGAGCAAATGTGGATTAATTCCATCAAAAAGTCCTCCTCGAAGGCAAATTTCTCCCAATAGTTGATCCAAGAGTTCCCTTGTCTTCTGGATTGGGTTCAAAATTACAAGGCTGCGGAGTTGAACAAGTGTAGTTGTTAAGTCAAAATTGAGACGGCTGTCCAACGACGGGTATAAAATAAAAGAAAAATACTGTGCATCACGGAGAGTGTTTTAGAAAAAAGAAGATGTAATTTAACGCCGGATTCTGCAGACTAGATACTTTTTTTAAAACGATATAGAAGACAAAAATGGAAGAAAATGTATAAGCCATTTGAATACTCTATACCAGTGTTTCCCAAAGTGTGGCACGCGTACCCCCAGGGGTACGGGAACAGTTCAGCGGGGGTACGCGTTTTTTTGCTAAATACCTTACAATAAACAAAAATTGCAAAATTTTTTATTTAAAATACAGATAGCCATGAAATTTCATGATTACGTATTTTTCCATTGGCTACTTTTTACAGAGTTAACAGTTATTAATTAGTGGTATCAACAGCTAGTCGCGATTTTTAACTTTTGTGCAATTTTTTTATAGTTAGAAATAAATTCATTTTTTTTATTCGTTCATATTTTTATTAGTTATTTTATTTATTATTTTTTTATTATAAATTCATTTTTTATTATTTAGTTTTTTTATCAGTTTTTTTATTAG
Organism: Parasteatoda tepidariorum; assembly: GCF_982258835.1. NCBI lineage: Eukaryota > Metazoa > Arthropoda > Arachnida > Araneae > Theridiidae > Parasteatoda > Parasteatoda tepidariorum. The sequence goes on along the minus strand of NC_141755.1, from coordinate 12,470,561 downwards.
CGTTATGAAAAATTTAGAAAGGGTACACTAAAGTCATAAGTTTGGGAAACACTGCTCTATACCACTACGCGCATCACTGTCAGTTATGAATATAAATGACCCCTCATTCAACTTGATAAACATTAAACATGAGCGAGCTAAGTATTACAAGTAATTATCTTATTCTTATATTAAATAGCGAGCTTTTTGTAAATATAAGGAACTTTTTATCCTTGACAAACTGCAACAGAAAAAAACCCGAATGAAGTCAGTCGTCTATAGTTACTGCTTTTAATTAATAATTAACTATTTAGTGTTACTACTTTTAATTTTTGAGTAGATTAAAATGAAACAAATAATAAAAAGGTGATGTGGTAATCGAGGCTTTGCAGACATGATCTGTTGCCGGGCATTCTCTACACCAGTGATTCTCAACCACTGTGCCGCGGCACTTTCGTGTGCCGCCAAATTCTTGAAATGTGCCGCCAAATATTAGAAATGGTACAATAAAAATTATAATGCTTTTTTTTATTATGGGTAAAGTTTAAATTAAAGAAAAGGTATAGATATGTATATTTATACTTTTTATAATTTTTTCACTCTTTAATCGCGTGAACATCTTTGTCGGCGATTGTCTTGTCTCTAAAAATCTTAAAATAAGATGGAAGTGTTTAAATTGTATATAACGCACAATTTTAAAAAATGTTGTAAGAGCTAATCAAAGTAAGCTATGCAATTAATAAACAAATTAACAAAGTATAACTAAAAAGAAAAACAAATATATGAAAAACAAATTAACAAAGGATAACTAACAAAAATTAAGCTAACTATTAATAATTAGCAAAAAAACTAGTTAACAAGAAATCACGAAAAAATAACAGTTAATGTAAAAAAAACTAACCGTTAATAACTATAGAAAACAAGCTAACAATTAATAACTAGCAAAAAAATAAATAACTGTTACAAAAAAATAAATAACTAATAAAATATTGGTCGAAAGAAATAATTAATCCCTTAATAAATGTGCTTTTGTAGTACATATTATTTTATTTCACATTCAAAATTATTATCACAAACAATTTAACGCAGTGTAAAATAGGTAATTAAACAACTTTTAATCTAATTTTTTTTCATAATGTGCCGTCAAATTTCGAAATCGTTAAAAGTGTGCCGCAACAAAAAAATGGTTGAGAATCACTGCTCTACACTGATAATCTTTTTTTTGAGGTTGAAGACCATTATCGTACTTACCATATCGCTGATGAATTTAACACGCATCCTAATGTATATCACTATTTATTTAAAAATTTATGAATATTCAAATCAACGAATAACTTAAATGATTTAAACATGTTTTGATTTATATCTCTTCGGTTTTTACCGGTAGAGTCTACGACTCTATTCATTTAGCCAAGACATCCAATCGACAACATGGATTTAAAAATTTTTTCATTAAATAAAATTATTTTTATTCCACTTTTTAGAGGCATCTAACATAATCTCTTAGCAAGAAGTTCGCCAGTGGCATCGAACGCCCCGACACGCCACTGGTTTTTATTCCAATCGTTAGATTAATAACTGCGTCAAGCGGGCGATTTGTATCATCTTGGCCAATTCAGTCACAAACTCTAATCTATTTCGAAGTGTGTTGCTCTAAACAAGCTTTGTTTATTTTTCACAAACAAAATAGGTAGGCCAAAACATAACGACAAGTAATTAATTCCTTTAAAAAGCTCTTTAACACCAACTGAAGTAGACTCAAACCGCTTATTACGACCAACGCAAAATGGCAGAGAATGCATACTGATTTGAGACCACAAGACATTTTTTATTACTTAAAAAACAGCCCCACTTTGACAAACATTTCCTGATTAGGTTTGATCTAACACCAAAAATGGCTGCGCAACAAATCTCCACGGGCACAGTGACAAAAATGACCGCAAGTGATTCACTTGACCTTGCTGCTAATGTCACCTCTGACTCTCCAAAGAATACGCCCAAGGTTAACATGGCTACATAAGGCACGACATCTTGTTTTGTTTTTTTAGATATGTGTTGCGTCAAGCCCATTCGACAAACAACGCGTAAATGATGAGCATTGTTCTTTTGGAAAATCCATCTTACTCTTTGACTCGTGAGCTGAGGTTTAATGAGATTCCTTTCTCAATGGAATAAAGAAACTGGAATTTTGATTATTGTTTTGGAACGCAATTAAAAACCACTTAATGAATTTTGAGATGCGTTTTTAATGGAAGATTAGTACACACAATAGCGTTAAGAGAAGTGCGTATGCCTGGGGCAAATTTTTCGAATGCCCTTACAGGAGAGTATAATTAATTACTAATCAGCAAAAAAAAAAAAATAATAATAATGAAATAATTCACTAAAAAAATTAAAAACATTATTATCAAAATCTAAATGTATCAAAAATATAAATACATCAAAATGGAAATTATTTTTCAGTAAGATATATATTATTTCTAACAAAATATGCGTTTATTTTTCTTAAATGTTAAGAATATTTAAATTCTGATTATCGGAAATCACTACTCTGTAAATTATATTTTGTTCTACATATAATATTTCGGTTGAATTTAATATTTTATATTTGTTAAAAATTTGATTTAATAACAAAAATAATCGTTCAAGTTTTAGTATCTTCTTTAGTCGTCGAATGGACACCTAATTTGGCTGGATACATAAGGCAGTTCCATTACCACATTCGCCATCCCCTTATATACGTCACTTAGGGGCCGTTCAAAAAGTACGTACATCCCGAAAGGGGGGGAGGGGATTTGCTATTATGTACGGTTTTGTACGATGGGGAGGGGGGGAGGTATTATACAAAGTACGTACTTTATAAACATACACCAAATTTAAATTTGACTTTATCCTACACCCTCCTTAAGTAAATATTTAATTTTATTTAAAACATAATTATTTTAATTTTTATGAAAAAGGGGGGTATACTAATAAAATGTACGTACTCTAAGGGGGGGGGGAGTAAGACCTTATGTACGGTAATGTACGAAGGGGGGGGAGGGGTTTAAAATTTCTCCATTTTTGTGTACGTACTTTTTGAACGGCCCCTTAGTACAAACTTAAGCTGCTGGAAAAAAAAATCCTGTTTTTAATTATTTCTAATTAATCTTGTGCTCAAAGCCATCGCTAGACTGAGAGAGGCCTTGGACAAAACCTCTTTGGGGGGGGGGGATATTCGATTTAGATTTGCAAATAAGTCTTTTTTTCCGTTTTAAATTTAATTCTTAAGAGCACAACATTGTTTTCTTAAAATGTATTTTATTTCACTTAGTTAACAATTTTTATTTAAGATTTATCTTCAAAATGTATTCAATCTTTACAAATTTTAAGTAATATTTAACACTTTAAAATATAGTAATGAAGCTGAATTTTGGAATAAAATAAAAAAAAATTATTCCAAAATAATAATTAGTGTCTGAGTAACTGATATTTATGCAATTCTTCCCAGGATAACCGCCGTAGCTCAGGGGATAGAGCTCTCGCCTCCCCATGAGATGACGTTCGAATCACAGCGGTGGCGGCTGGTTGATTCGAATTCTGCTTCCGGCTTGCATCGATCATAGTGCTGCTGTAAAATATCCCCCGTGATGATAGATGGATCATGAATTAGAACTTCCTTGTCATCGGGCTAACCGAGGGAGATTTTCAGGGTTTTCCTTTCCATTAAACACAAACGCAGGTTAGCTCCATGGAAAAAGCCCTCCATGAAGGCTAAATTCTCTCAATGCTTGATCCATGAGTTCTTTTGTTATCTTTGTTGGTTTCAAAAGCACATAAGTATCTACTACTGCCGAAATCTTCATAAATACTGCAATGAATTTACCTCCATCATATAAACGGAAACATACTTTCATTAACTAATGGAGTAAACTACCATCAAAATTATGGTTGCAATTCATTCGCATATTTTATGTCACCTAATTATATTTTTCAATCAAGTTTACATTCTTCGTTTGTTATTTTTTTTAAGTTATCCAATGAATGATTAAAAAAATCATTATTGAAACAAATTATTTCATTTTTAAAAGATTAAGATTTTAAACAATATTTAGATTAAAATATTATTAGTACAGATATTGGTAAGGAATAATTTTTATATATTTGCCTACTAAATTTTTTTGCAAGTAAATTAAGTCCATTCTTATAATATAATAAATTTAATTTTATTAATATAATAAAAGATAGTAAATAGGTAATAAACTGTAAATTTAGTGTAACCCTTTATAACAATTTTGTCACCGCATTAAAAATATTTAAATGTGCAGATTATTGAAAAAAACTTGATAAATAAAATACATCAAAAAATTGCTATGCTTAATTATGCGTTTCCTTTACGTCCTGTTGTTAAATTACATTCTCTCACATAATTTGTTTAAGACTTTTTAAATCAGTTCAGTGACTAATTGAAATGTTAATTTTATTTATACATAAACAAAATAATTTCATTGGGAAATTAAAAGTTTAATTTGTTCTAAATAAATGACAAAATGTATTTGCAAGATTATGAAGAACTAAAAGAAAATTTTAATCGAAAAATCAGCTTAATTGGATTCTTAATCATAAGTTGAGGAAAAAGAAAACTGAATTGGTATTTCGCTAAATATAGACGCTAATGAAACCAAGAAATAGATTAAACCTCATTAATTCGTTTTCCCCACAAGCAGGCTGCAGTTTATTGACTGAGTAAGATAATTGGAATAAAAATGATGTTTAATTCAATTAATATAAAAACGAGCACACGTGGTTAATTTTGACGACCACAAAAATAAATTGTTGGTTGTAAAAAAAGAAACAACGGGAGCAGTAAACGCAATTATTGTATTTCCTTGGAATAAATGTATTACGGACAAAATAGATGGTAATTTCTGTACGCAAATAGAACATTTTACGATTTGTTATAGTATCTTGATAAGTGGGCACGTGTATCAACTTAGGATTATAGACGTGAACTAAGAAAAAAATTCAATTGTTACAATGTAATACGTAATAAAATAGGATTAGGAAAAAAATTGAGAAAATTAAATTTAATTGGATATTTGTATAGAATGCTATTCTTAGAAACATTTGTTCTCAAATAATAGGATTCCAAGTTAAGTTAATTTGATTTTGCAAGAATAAAATTATTTTATTTTTTAAATAAGTACGTGAACTAAAGTGGAATTAAAAAAAAGGTAATTACTTTATCATTTTGCTGTAGCAATATTCATGGTTTTAAAAAATAGTTTCCTTTAATCCATTTATTACCTTATTAATTTGCAGGCTGTTGTCGTACCTGCCATACAAAACCATTTACCCTTGTCTTTGTAGAAATAATTATAATAATGAATGGTGAAATATACTCACGTTTAGGCATTTAAATATTTTATTATAAATTTTTTTGTTGTTTACTCCATCATTTGCTACACAAAAAATAGTTTTGAACAAATATGCCCATGGAATTCCTTTTTATTAAGGTTTAGGAACTAAGGAATTAAAATGCTTTATATATATTACCAACTTCGCCGTTGATTAGATGCCATTTTTCAGCTTTAAATAGTTTTAAAGTAATATATAGAATTTCTTCATACTAAAGTTTAGGTATTGAACATTTTTATTCTTTTTCTTCTGTTTACAAATTTTGTTGTGGCTTGCACGTCATTTGCAAAGCAAAAACGGTTTTAAAGTTAAGTATAGAATTATTTATTGTAAGGTTTAGCCATTAAAATGTTTTATTACAAATTTCTCGATTGAGAGAGAAGTAAAAATAGTTTTTTAATATACAGAATTTCTATAACATTTATCTACTTAAAAAGTCAATAAAATTTACAAAATAAAATAAATAAGTTGTAAGAACTGAGTTCCTATAACAAGGGTGATTGTGGACCCAACTCTAAAATCCTGAAAATTTCTTGAGTAAAATCATTAATGACGCATTTCAAAAAATTAATGTCTTTATAAATTTAAATCATTGATCTTTTCACAACATGCTAATAACTAAATAAATTATATGCAGCATAATTTGAATTAATAGTTTTATATAAGTCTAATCACATTTATTATTCTACCAGAAAAAATATTTACAAATGAAAGAGATGCCAAGTATAAATTCGAATTCTAATATTTTTAAATGAAATATACAAGAATTTTTATACATAAATGTGGTCAATGATTTCTAGAAACTTCTGAACCTTGTATTTCTGAAAATTTCCGCATCGCAATTCGAAAAATCCGGAATTCCGGATTTTTTCCGAAGCACAATCATCTATGCTATAACTAACATAGTTAGAGAGTAACTACGTAAGAGTAACTTGGACCGATTGTCTGACCTCAAGAACCAAAATTTTCCGAAAAGAAACAAATCAAACATTTCCTGGCAAACTTAATATGAATCATTGACAAGATATTTTAATCCAGCAGAATCTCAAATTTAAAAACATGTATTCATTTTTCTTTTAAAATTGATTTTAACTAATTATAATATCTATGACAGGTAAAAAATTATCGTTTAATTAGAATATATTTTGCAAAATAATTAGATTTTAAAAATTACGACAGCTGTACTTGGACTTTTATCAAATCATTTATGCTATTATATGCCAAAACAAACTGTTAATTTTCTGATAAAACATTAGTTTTCTTTCTAAGAAGTTATTTATAGTAAAATTTCTAGTAAACGAACTAAAGAGAAAATTATATTTTAATAATTAACGAAAGGAATCAGCTGATAAATAAATCTAATAAATTAGGCGTAATATCGTGTTTTGCTTTTTGGTTGAAGAAAAAAACGAAACTTAACGTAGCTAAATGCTGTTACCATAGCAACAAAGAAATTTCTTCAATGGGTACTATTTATTCACCTTCTAATTTTTTTCTATTGTCATAATTTAAATAACAATAAAATTGAAAATAAAACATTAACAACAGAATTAAATAAATATAAAAATATGCAACTGCAAGTGAAGAGCTTCCAACTCAGAATAAGAAGGTGAAATTTGAGAGATACCTCGCCAAATGTGGTAACCGTCTCAGCTACCTTTTTTTTGTTGCTATCTGTATTTCGAACAATTTTGTAGTTGTTGTCGTAACGCTCTAACCAACACCTCCTAGAAAGAACAGGAATCAGCACGGGTTACCATAAATATCCCTTAGTAGTCCAAACGTAATGACATATTTTGTATTTTCAACCATTGCGCAGATTAGTACCCCTAACGTAATGACATCTTTCTTATTTTTCGTCTACTGCGCAGTTAACCTCGTCACATCGGACTACTAAATTGATCCGTGCTGAGGCCTTTCTACTTCTAGGAGGTGTTGCTCTAACTCAGCAAGTTGCAGGGACTCTAGAAAAAAGAAATAAATTGCCATTTTATTATTCATCTTAACATCGTCATAACGACTTTTTGATTTCAGTATTCATCTACAATTGTGCGTTAATTGATAACCTAAAGTTATGTTTTTTTTTAATATTGTGTTAATTTACTTCCGTTTAATCTCGGATAGCAATATTGTCTCTAGTATTTATTTTGATTGCTTCATATGAGAACGTCTATATGCGCTTAATTTTTGCTGATTTATTTTTAGAAAGTTATTGCATTTATCTTCAGATCATCTGTCGCAATTCTTTTACTTTGATAATATTCAATCTTATGATTATATCATTTGTATATGATTGTTAACTTAAACATAAACTGTGAAAAATAAGTAAAGACGACATGTTTTACTTATATCTCTCTTGTATGAAAGCTTCTTTTATCATGTAATTACTTAAAATTTTATTCTTTCAACATTTGCTGCTCACACGCAGCTGCCGTTTCTTTATCTTATCTAGCTAGAACATCCTAATTAGAAGAATTTTATTGCATACATAGTAGAAACAAATTTTGTAAATAAATTTATATCTTCTGATTTTCAACTTTTCTGTTTTCATTCTACGTAAAAAAAAATCCAATTATTGCATTCGTAATTTTCTTATGAGATACCAGGAAAATTATATTAAAAATGCATTTTTTTTATTATGGGTTTTAAAAATATCCACTTTTAGTCAGTACTTTTTTTGTAACTTCTGAACATTACGAGGGTTGCTATTTATATGTCTGGCCTAATAATGAAAAAACAAACATGTAGGATCGAAATTGGCTTTATTGTTTTTCAAAATATTGTCCATGATGATCAATACACTTATGCATGCGTTTGAACCAATTTTCAAAGCACTTTTTCCAGTCCGATTGAGGTAACTCCAAAACATGAATTTTGAATGCATCAACCGCTTCTTCGGGGGTCGAAAATCGTTGTCCACGTAATTTATTTTTGATGTGTGGGAATAAGAAGTCATTGGGTGCCAAATCAGGGCTGCACGGCGGATGACCCATCAGTTCGATCTTTCGCTCCGTCAGATATGCCTTTGTTTGAGTCGATGCGCGAGAGCTCGCATTGCCATAATGAAGAATGATTCGCCTGTAACTGTTCTTCTGCTTTTTTGGAATTTCTCCGATGACTTCAGGCAAACAAATGGTCGTGTACCATTCAGAATTGACCGTCCTGCGTTGCTCTAACGCCACTGTTGCCACATGGCCGTTAATGCCGAAGAAACAGACAATCATTTGTTTCGATGTGCTTCTTCCTCGAACAACTTTTGTTGGTTTTGCCTCGTCTTGGAAGACCCATCATACAGTTGATTGCTCGGCTCATATGCATAGACCCATGATTCGTCACATGTGTAGATGTTATACAAAGCCTTTGATGTATCTTGAACGTATTTTTCCAACATTTCCTTGCAGCAATCGACACGAGTCTTTTTTGAGCGTTTGTCAGATTATGCGGGATCCAACGCGAACTAATTTTTTTTCGCTCAAATGTTCATGCAATATTTTATTGATGCTAGTCATGCTAATGTCCAAAGACGCCTCTATCTCACGGTATGTCATGACGATCTTGCTTTATCAGTTCAAGCACAGCATTGATCTTTTCTGGCACAACAATGGATTTTGGACCACCTGCACGGGATTCGTCCTGGATCGAACATCGACCACGATTAAATTCGTTATACCAATTTTTTACAGTGCTGTAGGATGGCGCTTTATCGCTGAATAAAGAATTAAGTTCATCGAAGCACTCTTGTCTTGACAATCCACGTCGAAAGTTATGAAAAATAATGGCACGAAAATGTTCACGATTTAATTCCATTTTTTGAAAGAGAAAACTTGCTGTTGCCAAGGCCAGAAATATAAATAGCAACCCTCGTATACTACTATGGACGATTCCATCGTAATAGATAAAAAGTGGCATTATTTTGTAAAAAAATGCATAAAAAAAACTGAAGAATGTTTACATTTAGTTCGTGAGTTGGAAGAGCAGGAAAATGCATTGACAATTTATAGAAGAAATTATTAAAATAATTATTAAAATGATGCTGTTGCAAACAAACAGAAATACTTCAAAACAATACGTATTTAATCCCATAAATGGTGTATTTCATTTTATAGGAATTCAGAAATATTATTTTTATAAAATTTAATAGTTGCCATTAAATAAAGGGAAAGAACATTTTCCCTGTAATACATCAACATCTAAGGGGAAAAACTGACATCATTTGTCACATGTGTGGGTATCAGTGATCTTCTTTTTCTTGAAGTGCAAGTACCCAATTAAATCACTAGTTTGAGATAAATTTTTGTGAGGAAAGCGGACGACCAAACAGCATCAGACAGATATTTTTGTAATAATCTTATAACATTGGTGAGAAATAGGCCTTATAATAACTATTATACTAACTGACCTTTATAACTAAACTTAACTATTTCTACTACTTATTAACTTTGCTACTAATTATACTAGTTCAACTTTATTTAACTTTATAGTAATCAAGTCTTAATTTGCATTTCATTACCATTGGATACGTTTTTAAGGCTAGTGTCTTCTTATGTAAAAATATAAGAACTTGTGTTCATATTACATCTTTTCTAAGAATAAGATCAAAATTAATTTTCGTTTAATTCCCTGTGTCAAATAATTCCTAACCTAAAACATACCTCATATGTCTTATTTTAAGCAAAATCATATTTAAATAAAAAAATATTCTTAAATTTTCCCATTTATAGATACGTCTGTTTAAAAAATTATTCTTTTTCGCACCTAAAAAATCTTTTTTTTTAATAAATTATTCCTTTTAATTTTTTTAGAGTTACTAATTCCTGAGTACACTTTTTAAGTAAATTTAAGACATATTTTTATATAAAATAAGAATAAATTTTTTTTTTCTACACTTTAACATTAGAAGACAACGTGCTATTGTCAGTTCCAAAAATATATTATCGTCCGTTAATGATGCAAGATTTCCCGTTCGGCAATTCACTTGCCACAGTCTGATATAATGATTTGTTTATAACTGTTTTCCAGGCAATTTTATGCTTTAAAAGCATTGATATCTTGGACAGTTCGTAAACTGTATATTCAGAGTCTGCAGGCACAGAGGAATAAAAATTCTTTTCAAGTCGTCTGTCATCACAGGTAAGAAATGCATGAAAATGCCATTTTGTTTAAGTGGTAAAAAAAACGATTTATCGAACAATGAATAATGCATTAGCCATTGTGAAAACAACCGCAATTGCTGGCCGAACGGATTGGACGAGGTCTGATGCATTAACACAATAGTGGTAAACAATAAAAGAATCGTTTTGCTTTCTGGAATGAGTATGAATTCTATAGAAACTTGGGCGGAGAGACCCACCACCACCTGCTGGCAGAGTTCAAAGCGAAACCAAATAATAATAAAAAAGAACAAGAGAAATGTTAAATATTACATATTTTGATTCAGTAACTGACAGACATGCTTTCGTATTTAATACAATAGATGTGGATTTTGTTCTGATTAATTCATTTGTATTCTTTGGAATGTTTATTTTGCACTGTTCTTTCATTCACTTAGCAGATTAACAACATGATAAATAACAATAATTAACATGCCTCTAATAACACGCATTGTAATAGTTAAAGTAATAGATTTCGACATAACTTTTTATACAAATTGTAGTGATAGTTCCACACAAAAATCCATCATTATAGTAATATGGTAGCGGGCACACAATTTGTCATGGTCTGTCTAAAATTTGTCATAAGTTCACAATAAAACTTTCTCATGGTTCTAATTCATATTTTTCCGATGGTTGAGGTAGTTAATGATAGAATGAAAAAGCGCCATAGTAAAAAAATACTCCAAACTAAACAAATTCTGAAGAAGTATCGAACAACTGATGTTTGTGTTTGATAAAGCATTTTGCAATCAGCTATACAAGAAACTAATTTTTATCAAACAAACGGATAATTCGGTATAAAATTGAAACAATCTTTTACTTTACGTACATATTGTATACCCCTCTTTTTTTTAATGAAAAAAATTGATTATACTACCAGCAGCAGTATAATTGTCATTGTTCCGCTAAGAAGTTTGAAGCTTTTAGTTCCCAATAGTTTGAATGAAAAATTGACACTTTATTGCTCTGCCATTTAGTACATATGGAATTTGCTTTTAATGCACATCACTTTAATTAACCCTCACCTTGAATGGCGACTAAAGTATTGACTAGTTCTCGAATATGTAGCATATGTTTTATGTTTCGAGTATGTTTTATAGCAATTATTAATTTTCTCAGGAAATTAGTTCAAAATTTAAATTTCTACAAGTTTAATAAAAAAGGTATTCGCGTTGTGAGTTCTAATTAGGTAGGTCAGATATGCATCGTTACATCAGTTTTATGACTTACTGGGGGACTAAGCTCCTGTGCTTGCAGCTCACCAATCCAGATGATTTCTTAGCAATAATTGTTTTTTTCTTGGCAGGAAACAGTTTTTTCTACGAAAATTGAAATTATTCACTTAAAATACACTCATGGACAAAAAAATTAGCGCACCAAGAAACGAAATTTTACATACGTAATGACTACTTTGATGTAAGTAAATGATTAGAAAATAAAAGAAAAACGATAATCTTTGATTTTCTAATCATTTATTCACATCAAAGTAGTCATTACGTATGTAAAATTTCGTTTCTTGGTGCGCTAATTTCTTTGTCCATGAGTGTATTTGAACTAAAAAGAATTCTGTTAGCTTACAACTGTGCCCCTAGGTCCAAATATTTCACTTATTATTTGATTAAGATCTAATAGTGAACGTAAGACAATATTTCAAAGTAATCATTTTCTTTTAAATAACATTTAAAATTAAAAGTTTATTGTTATAACAAATTTGGTGAGTTGGTTCGCTTACCAAACTGACGGATTCTTTAAATATAATATTTTCAGGCTTTCCAATGTGCATGAAGCTGATCATTAAGTTCTGAATCATTTAATGAATATCTTTCACTGTAATTTTTATCATTATTAATGTACTTTTGCTCAAAAAATAATCTATCTATCTATATTATATAAAACCCTAATACGTACGTATGTATGTATGTATCAATAAAATCAATGATATTTCTTTTCTCGCGCTGGCAACAGTTTTCATTTTTAATTGATTGGATTCGGCGCGCAAGAGCACGTAGTGAGCAACCAGATAACAATAACCAGAGTGAGCATTATCAGGTTGTTCAATTCAGATTCATGCACTAAAAACATGACAATATTTAATTTAAACTCAATTAGGAATTAATTAGTTGAAGTGATATTTTTCTACTGGGAGCTACCTAAACGTCTAAAAAACGTTTAAGTGTTTGTATTGAATGCATTGAATTTTTTTATATTTCGCGTTTATTTATGCATTGAATTTTCACGCTTTAAAATGCAGAATATTAGTGAAGCAATATTTGATAATTTATTTTGCTAATATGTTTCTTATTTAGCTAATGTTTTGATTTTTTCACCATGTACAATCTAAATAGCTAATATACTTTTTTTAAAAGCCAATAGGAACATTGGTAGAATTCTTCTACATAAGTGCAATACTATGTCTTTGATGATAAAATACTATGTCTTTGATGATAAAATACTATGTCTTTGATGATAAAATACTATGTCTTTGATGATAATATATTATGTCTTTGTGCTAGAACATTGTGTTCATTGGCGAGCCATGGTTCACGGCGTGAACCTTATAGGATTGCGTAGCAATTCTCGGGGGTTGGCGAGCGTTAGCGAGCAGGGGGCGGAGCCTCCTAGTAATTATAAAACGGTTAATAAGATTAGCCACCTATTTAAATAACCTTATCGTAAAATGTAGCGTAGAAATACGTTATGATAATACTAATAAAATATCTCTTAGTTTTAAACCCTTAATATAGAAAACAATCAAAATCAAAAAGGCAATAATAGCAGTGCAGATAAATACCGTTTTATCTGTACTAGTATTATTACGTATTGCTATTATTACCAAAATTATGGATGCTGAAATATTTATAGGAAAATAACAGTTTTATGAACTTTATTGATTTTCTGCTGATGACAACCAAAGTAATATGCAAATTAAAGTAAGAAAAATGGATCCTAATTTGCGATTTTCCATCCAATAAAAATGCACTGACAACCATGGAAAACTGTGTTAGACCATTATGTTTTTATGTGATATAGAGAATTTAGTAAACAATCAAAATCAAGAATGTAATAATAGCAGTATTTTTACCAAAATTAGGGATACTTAAATACTTATAGAGAAATAATACTTCTGGAATTTCATTAATTTCATGCTGAGGCATGAAAACCAAAACAATATGTAAATCAAAGTGAGAAAACTGGATTCTACCATGTGATTTTCCGTCGAATAAAAATGCACCGACAACAATGAAAAACTGCGTTTACGTTCTTATGTTATGTATATATAATTATAGTGTACGTTCTTATGTTATATTTTCGCACCAAATGCTTATGGCAAAAAATACTGTAATACAAAAAGCAAATATGATATTAATAGATCGATATCCCCATTTTTATATCCAAAAACGCATTTAACTACAAATAAATAAATATCGTATATTCGACAATTCATTTGTTTCAAGTCCGGTGTCAGATTGCATAATGCATTATAGGAAAACCCCGAGCAATGCTGGTTGCAGTTAGTGTTAATGACTTAACCTAGATTAGTCAGCATTATAAAAAGAAAGGCTTCTCATTTCTTTTATGGTAGGAGAGCTTTTAGAAGAGTGACAGTATTTAAAACCTGTGATCCGCTGGCCTGCATCTTAATAGGTGTCTTAAGAAAAGGTCAGTAAGCCACTTCCGAGTTGATGGATGCCGCTTTTTCCTTTGTCTCAACATCAACCTATTAATTTGCGCGGAATTTTAAATAATTAGAAAGAAAGAAAAAAATTCTTTTCCCTTCACAGTTGCGTGTAATTATGCGAAAGTTGATAAGACAAAAACAAACTCATTAGTTACGGCGAATTCAGACTTTGTATTTATTATCCATACTTTTTTCTTATTTTTGCGCGTGCGAAAAATATCGCGAGAACAGACTCTTTGACTCTGTTGGATAATAATAAAAGCGTGCAAAATTTGAAGAAAGGAAAAAAATCTCATCTGGGCTAAATGACAAGTTCGTTTCTAAAGAATGCAAAATTATCAATTAACCTTATCACGGGATTACTAATCTTGATTTTCGTTTCCTTGATATTTTTGTATTTAACAAACTTATGATTCCTTAGAGCTTATGATTTTGAATCTTCGCAGGCAAAAAAAAACTTGGCAGAAATAAAAATGTTAAAATAAAATAACAACGTTAAATTATTTCAGAGGGGTCTTTTATTATTTCATAGGGGTCTTTCAATACATAATTCCTCACTTCTGAAAGCCACTAATGAGTATACATAAAATATAAAAAGAATTAACAAATTTATAAAACGTGAAGACTATAATATTGAAAAAAAATATTAAGTTGTTTGTTTTAAGGAATGAAATTGCAAAAAGGAAAAAAATTAGATCCATTTCAATAATATAATAGAAATTACGGGATCCTAATTTGAAAATATTTAAACGGCCCAGTAAAAAGTATTGCTCGGGTCCTCGCAAATTCTAATGACTTTTCTGTTCTATCAATCCACAATGAACTGTAAAAGCTGTGGAAGACTAAATTGTATAAGTAAAAGTGGCGTTCATCAAATCAAAAGAAAAGAAACAGCGAAATGTCTACGATGAAATTAACCATACTATATAAAGAAAAAAATTATTTCCCAGGTAGCTTAACATCGGAATATCTTTTGTAGAGGCTAGAAAAATGTAATAAGATTACAGATTGATTTTATCAAAGCTACCTGCCTTCAGCTATATGGGATGACACTCAAAATGGTATTTTTAGATAAATAAAGCGTATTTGTCTCACTTTCCAGTTCAGAAAAAGCCTTTTAGATACGGTTTTTAACATTAAGAGATAACCATTGTAAAGCTCATAAGCTACTTAAAGTAAACTCGTGTTTTGATTCGCCCTCTTAGAACCTAAAACTTGTTTAAGCTTCGATAAGTTTTGTAAAGCGGCATTTTTCCTGTCGGGTATTTTTTTGCTCAAGAAATCTGTGGGAAAATGTCAAAAAGTTTAAAAAAGATTTGAGTGAGACTGATGTGGTCATTTATTATTCATTTATTATTCTGTATTCGTTGTTCGAGAATGCAAATATTTTATTGATGCGAGACCAAAATTATAATAAAAATAAACATTTAAAAAAATAAGATTTAAAAAAAAAATTTATTTATAAATTTGAGTTTGAACTGAGTGATAGAAAAGTAAATGAAAAATGTTGGTATTTATTGTTTGAGGGGTAAAAAAAAATGTCTGCTATTGCTTTTGACAACATGTTTACTTCTCTTTGATTATCGGGTTGTTTCGAATGACGCTTAAACAAGCTAAGCTTGTCACCCATTGGTCTTTTGCGAATTAAGTCAGAAAGGTATGTCATTCGTATGACCAGAGAGCACCGCGAAGGTGAAAATACGTCATAGCTCAGAACCCCATTGAAAGATGGCAGCATCACTCATTCGAGACATGGATCTGAAAGGGTAGAGAATATTCTTCACAGATCCCTGTGTACCCATGGTACTGCTCAGTACTCTTTGTATAGGATATCCACAGATTTTACGAGCATATATATCGAATGCACTCACCCTACAGACCTCAGCCCGATTTATAACCTCTGGGTTACCCTTGATTTAGGTAAAACTGTTCTTTCACAAATGTTAATAAGTAAAAAATACAAAACTAACTAAACAACCAATGTTATAACTACACTTGCATACTTTTACCATTGACAAAAACGTAATAAGTAGTACAAGTTTATACTATATGTTTATATATAGCTTAAAAAAAAAGTCGGGGATGATACAGGTTTTCAGTAAAAGAAATTATGTTTTAAAAGGAAAACGTATTTTTAAATTTTTCATTTCTTAACTATTCGACAGATTCCCATTGAATTATAGATTTTGTCACTTTAGAATGAAAAAGTTTAAAGTAATGTTAAAATTTATATTACAATTTTAAATTCTTTTTTTTTCAACTATTACTAAATTGAATAATAATGTAGTCCTAAAAACCAATATTTTACGTAAAGTTATTTCTTGATTTAAAAATTCAATTATTTTTTTATTTTATTTACATTAATATTATCAGAGATTATGAAGAAATATGCAAAATGTGAAATAAATATTAATGGGGACAAAGTTTCCGAACGCTGCAGTGGCTCAACTATCCACTGTAAAACTACTGTAGTGGCTACTACTGTATGAACTACTGTACTGTATAAACTACTGTAGTGGCTAAACCATACTTTCCTAATTTAATGAATAAAAATGCAAATTCGTCTAAAACAAAGAAGGTGTGTTTATTCCGAGAAGTACGCCTTTTTTGTGTATTTGTAATTATAAATATCATTTGAGCTAAATTTACTTATTTATTAAGTAATAAATATTAGGTCAATTTTTTGTTCATCTGTTTTTTGTTTAATTTTAGTTTATGAAATGAGTTTTCTTTAACCTGATTGGCTAAATTTAAAGTTTGTAAGTATTTTTAAAACTTTTTCAAAACTTCAACAATAACTTTAAAAAATATTAAAAAATACTTAAAACAATAAAATTTTAAGTTTGGTAACTCGATCAATAAAGCACATTACAATTAATAAAATGAAGCAAAACATGTTCAAAGATATTAATTAGTTACTTATTTTAACATGCAGCATATTTATTTTACATTATTTTTATCCTCTCTTGAATAAGAAATTCTAAATGAACTTACTAACATTAAAATTTAGATAGATGAAAATAGTCGTTTCATTTCATTGCACTATTTTGAAAAGTCACAAAAAAAAGTGCTTTGAATTGAAGCGAAAAGATTTTGCTGTGATACGAAATCTAGTAGTACATTTTTACATGAGTCAAAAAACAAAAATGCGGAAATGAAATTGTACAAGGAGATGCAGCACTGGCTTTGTATGATGCGTTATAATGAGCAAACAAGTAAAAAAAATATATATATATGTAATCCACAAAACATTGAATTTCATATGTAATTGCAGATTACAACTCAGGGATGGTTTACCTTTAAGGAGAATATTTACTCAAGTGGAAAATAATAAGCGGCAATCGACCTGGTAATTATACATTACAAAATGGAAGCAATGATAGAAGTGTATTATAAATTTTATTATGAATTACTAAAAACATGCATGTTGAAAATATGATTCTCTTATGAGTTATACGAAAATTAGAACCGAATTTTTAATAAGCGAAAAATAATTGATGGTTTAAATTTTATTGCAAATTTAAAAATGCACGATGTAAATTCATTTTTTTAATGTGAATATTAAACTTTAAAACATGAATATTGAGCCGTTATGGCTCAGGGGACAGAGCGTTCGCCTTCCAATGAGGTGGGCCGGGTTCGAATCCCAACGATGGCTGATCGATGCGAATTTCGGATCCGTGGCTTGCAGTGACCACAGTGTTGGCCTAAAATATCCTCAGTGGAAGTCAGATCATGGGTTAGAGTCCCCTTGCCGTCAGGCTAGCCGTGTGAGGTCTTCGTGGTTTTCCTCCCCATGTAACGCAAATGCGGGTTAGTTCCATCAAAAAGTTCTTCACGAAGGCAAATTTCTCCCTATACTTGATACGGGAGTTCCCTTGTCTTCTGGATTGGGTTCAAAATTACAAGGCAAAATTGAGTCGGCTGTTCAACGAGGGTTATAAAATAAAATAAAACATATGCATATTAAACTTCTTGGCTAGCAATTTTACATAGAAACTATGTCGTGTCTCTGGTTATTATTTGGTAATCCAAAATCGTAAAGTAAATTATATTATTTTAATGATGCGCAAAGCTTTTGCAATATTCTATACCTCACTGGCTTTCATAAATTAAGAAAGTTCAATGATGAGTTAACTTCTCACTTGTCAACTATGTGCCAAAAAATTTAAGTTGCAACAAATAACTTAAAAATAGTTTAAATGTTATCTTTTATTAAAAACATGCATGTCAAATTGATTTTTTAATGTAATATATGGAAATTAAAAAGAAATTTTTAAAAAGATAAATTTTTGTGTAAAATATTAAAAACACACATATATGTAAAAACGATTTTTAATGTAACAAACGAATATTAAAAACGAATTTTCTATATGCTGAAAATAAATAAAATTTCATTTCTTCATACATTTTAATAGATTTCATCCAAAATACGTATAATATATATTAAAAATCTAGTAAAAATTCGATATTCTAAATTATATAAAATTGCACATATGTAGTAGCTTTTTTTTTATACATTCTTTTGTGGTCTCATTTTCTAAATGGTACATGGTCACTATAGCTCAATGGGTTCGAGTATTAATTTTATATTCCTTCTTGTAAAATTTTTCACAATAACATGGTGTTTAGAATTTGTCATCTATTCATATGTGGATGGTGGTTTTTCAGTACGATTTTGGAAAGAGAGAGGGCGGAGAATTTTTAAAAAACTTGTAATTTTGCATCAGAAAGGGTTACAAATGTCAACACTTGTTGTCAATGTCACTAGTTGTCAACAAATATCACTTTTTTGTCAAAAAATGTCGAAATTGATTTGAAAATAAGTTTTGAAAAAATATAAGCATAGGAAGTTAGAACTGTAAAAAAAAAACGTTAATGTATGAACCCATAATTCAAATTAGCTTAAGGTTTATTATGAAAAAGTAGCAAAAGTTTAAAAGATGGCAGCAAATATTTTTTGTTTTTTATTTTATGCTTCATCTTTATTAAGACAACAACAACAAAAAGTACGCAAAAATGTAAACCTATAACTGAAAGATACCGTTAATGTGTTGAATACCTAAAATCCAGAATTCACATTGATATTTTTTGATTAATTTTGAAAAAGTAGTAAAAACTAAAAAAAAAAAAAAAAAAATCGCGACAAGTAAAAGTTTTTGTTTTATTCTTATTGCAAAACTAAGAATAAAAAAGTTTAACGTTCTCTTTAACCCAAAAAATGAAATATCATAAAAGTAATAATAATTAAAAATCAAAATTAGACAAAAATGGATTTTGTACAAAATTGACTTTTACTTTTTTAAAATCTTAAACCATCTATATTTTTAAAGTTATTAAATAAAAAAAGAAAAGAAAATTCAAAAACTTAAAATACTCTGATAACAAAACAAGAACACTAGTTTCGCTCATTTCTCAACTCATCTTAAACCATCCATATTTTTAAAGTTATTAAATAAAAAAAGAAAAGAAATTCAAAAACTTAAATACTCTGATAATAAAACAAGAACACTAGTTTCGCTCATTTCTTAACTCATCTTAAACCATCCATATTTTTAAAGTAATTAAATAAAAAAAGAAAGGAAAATTCAAAAACTTAAAAAACTCTGATAACGAAACAAGAACACTAGTTTCGCTCATTTCTCAACTCATCTTAAACCATCTATATTTTTAAAGTTATTAAATAAAAAAAGAAAAGAAATTCAAAAACTTAAATACTCTGATAACAAAACAAGAACACTAGTTTCGCTCATTTCTCAACTCATCTTAAACCATACATATTTTTAAAGTAATTAAATAAAAAAAGAAAGGAAAATTCAAAAACTTAAAAAACTCTGATAACAAAACAAGAACGCTAGTTTCGCTCATTTCTCAACATACACTGCACAACTTCGTAAACTTAATAGTTACGCTGGCTAAAAAAAATTTTTGCCGAATTTATTATTATTCACGGTTACTTAAATATCTTAACTCGACATCGCCAGTTTCCGATGCCGCTCGCCAATTTACCTATTAGAACCGCCATTACATTTTCTTCCCTCTTTGACCTCGTTCTATTAACCAGTTTATCTAATTCTAGCCGCCAAATCTCTTTACAGAAATTGCCCTTCTTAATCAACAAAAGATGGGTTGGAATGCGAGGAACAGTAATTTCTTCTTAAGGGGGATTATGACACATAATTCAGAGCGGTGGCTTGAATACCCTTACAACGAACCTTTAAAACTCAGATAAAAAGAAAATGCCACTCAGATTAGGCTTAGTTAGAAAGTGAGTTAGTCCAAAAATAGTTCAAGGATTTTTGGTGGAATTTGATTTAAAAAAAAATAATAATTTTTACATTAAGGAGCATTAACGTGCTCAAAAAATAAAATTACCATTCTCCGTGTCAAAGTAACTTAGTTTACCATTATTGGTGCTTTATAATTCCTTTTACTTTTTAAATTGAGAATAAATTTTACATGAAAAAAATTAATGTATTTTTTTAAATAATGATTTTTATAAATTTTTTAAAAAAATTATAAAAATCAGTTTGAATCTCTTAAATTGTGAGGAGTCTGCAAAAACCCTTGAAATTTTTGGGGTGTAGGGCTCAGCTCCAACGTCAGCTCCTACCTTTCTAATTCCATCCTTTTTATCGTCGAATATAAGTTTCTCAATCTTAAATTATGAAGGTTCTTAAACTTATTTCCCTTGAAAGGGTGAATAACAGCTCAGTACAAAATTTTCAATCGATTCTTTTCTCAAGGTAAAGAAAAGTGATCACCTCTAACCTCGAATAAAGCGTCGGTGATAAAATTACAGTTCTCATCCCCACTAAAATGTATTGCTTTTAGTTGGGAAACACCCTCTTCCTCTTGAACTTTCAACTTATTCAATGTACAAAGTGTCATAAAAGAGATAAAAGGTCAAAAGGAAGAAAAGGTTAAGAATTTTTAAAAACAACATCCAAAACAGGTATAGATACTTCAGAGACTGCTCAATTCATTTAGGAATCAACAATGTTTGGTAACTTTTAACTTTATTTTCATATAATAATAAAAAATAAGTTAGAGTGATACACTACGAATTAGTTTACACTTACAGTTATCAAATTTAAGTTAAAAATTATAACATTAAGTGTTGATCCTGATATACACCCGAAGCCCGATATTTGAATATTTCAGTAGAATTTTTTATGTGGAATTAGAAATTTTTTCCATAGAATTAACAATAGAGTCATATTTTTTTTTTTTAATTTAGGAGCTTTAATGGCACAGTCACCAGTTTTTATTGTTGAAATTTGTCTATAAACTAAAAAGAAATCTTTTAGTGGCTTGATTTTTGTTTTATTATTAAATTAATAGTATTTTGACTTATAAAACTATTAAATTAACTTTAAATAATTAAATTAGTTTTAAATTATTAAATTTATTTTGCATTACTGAAGTAAGTTAAAATTATTAAATTATTTTACATTATTAAATTAATTTTAAATTATTATATTAATAGCTATTTGAAAAGAGCTATTAGGCTAAATAAAGTACACATTTTTTTCATAGCCCCTTAAATGTATGTTAAATTTCTTAATTTTTTTTTCAAATTAATGCATACAGTAAAATACTGATTAAATTATTATATTACTATCAAATTAATATTAGTTAAAATTGTTGAATTAATATTGGTTAAAATTGTTGAATTAATATCAGTTAAAATTATTAAATTAATAAATTAGTTTTTAAATATTAAATTTATTTTGCATTAATAAATTAGTTTTAAGTTTTTAAATTTATTTTACATTATTAAATCAAGTTAAAATTATCAAATTAATTTTGCATTATTAAATTAGTTTTAAATCATTATATTATTAGGCTAAATAAATTATGCACTATTTCTCATAGCCCCTTAAATGTATGCTGAATTCCATTAAATTATTTTAAATAAATAAATACATACAACAATACTGGTTAAAATATTAAATAACTATTCAATTAATATCAGTTAAAATTAATAAATTAATTTTCAATTAGTTTTAAAATATTAAATTTATTTTACATTATTAAATGAGTTTTAAGTTCGTAAATTTATTTTAAATAATTTAAATTAATGAAAAAATTATTAAATTAGTCTTACATTATTAAATTAACTTTAAATTATTATATTAATAGCGTTTTGAGTAGAGTTATTAGGATAAATATGGTGCGCACTTTCTCCTAGTCACTGAAATGTATGTTGAATTCCATTAAAGTATTTTTAAATAAATGAATACATACAATGAAATACCGATTTGAAAAAAAATTACCATTTAATTAATATTAGTTAAAATTATTAAATTAATATTAAATTAGTTTTAAATTTTCAAATTTATTTCGCATTATTAAATTAGTTTAAAATTATTAAATTAATATTACATTGTTAAATTATTTTTGCATTGTAAAATTAATTTTATTTTATTAAATTAATTTTAAATTATTATATTAATAGCGCTTTTAGAAGAATTATTAGGCTAAACAAAATGCGCACTATTTCTCATTAATATGTATGTTGAATATCACACACAAAAAAATTCAAAATAAATAAATAGTTACTATAAAATACTGATTCAAAACAAATTTCAATACATACAACTACTAGAAACAATGTCTAGTTGTTTATTTAGTTAATAGCTAGTTGAATTTCTTGTTCTTTCCAGAAATGTTTTTGATCGTTTATTAAAAACATAAAAACCATTTCAATCTATGAAGAATATTTGTTTGATTTCACTTGTATTAAAAGAATAATATAAAAATTATGATACATGAGATTTTAATGAAAATTTTAATTTCGGTATAATGAAAAATGAGCACACTTAAAAATACCGTAGAGATACGCAAATACGAGAATACTTTTATTTACGCTCAAAGCATTTCATAATCGAAACTGTAATCGCTTTATCTTTGAGTGTAAAATTTTAAGAGGAAAAATGAATTGAGAGAACCTGCAAGAAATATGTCAAGGTTGCACTGAAAATTACTCACTATAAATTTTATTTCGATTAAGCATTGATAACGGAAGGCCATAAAATCTGATTTCATTTTATCAAGTCTCCAACCGTAAACCGATTACATTATCTTCAATAAAATCAACTGTAGAAGTTTAGAAGAAAATATCACGTTTTATAAGCTGGATCACGACGAAAAGTTCAGATCAGCTATGTTATAATTTTGATAGAAAGTTAACTATTTTTTTAAGAATTTTTTCAAGTTTTCATAATTTTGGGAAAGAGTTTTTTGTAAAAGGTTTTTGTACCAGGGGTTTCGATCATACCTCAAGTTTGATGGGGTCACCCTCTTCCCCCGGTAGCCGAAAACCTCCAGCACTACAGATTATTTTTCATCTAAGTTTCTCTTTTATTTTTGAAAAGCTAACAAACAAATGGAGAAAAAATGCTTAGACTCCTAACGTCTTTACACTTGTTTCTAATAAAAATTAAAAAGCTGAATTGAGAGAACAAAAGTAAATAAGATCGAAAATAAAAAAAACAACTCCAGAAGCATTTAGGGGATCTCTCTGGTTACAAACAATAAAAAGAACAAACAAACAAAGATAACAAAATTAAAAGTGAAAAAAAGAATCCTAAGAAAATTATCAAACAGCAGCGGTCGTCATAGCAACGCATGCAATGATGACGCATGTGCACTGTTTACTATTACTCTTGAACACAGTTGAAAAGTGTGATGACGTACAAATAAGGTGCGCAAGCCATCAAACCCAAAACAACACCCATTTAAAAATAATTTTGTGTTACTTAATTAAATATGGGATTATTCCATTTTTTTAGTATTGTATAAAATTCAACTTAAATTTTAACATTTAAAGTTATGCATAGTTTTTTAAGGAACTTATATCTTCACATTTTGCTACATGTATGTTAGATTAAACAGAATTTTTATAATAATAATCTTCGTCTAACTGCATTCAAGTAGCAGACAATTTTGGATTTATGGATAAGATAGTGGTGCATAGTTACTCTGTAAATTCTGCTACAAATATTAATAATTCTGCTAAATTTTAAACAAAATATGAAACATTATTCATTTAAAATATGAAATATTTTTAAAGCTAGTATTTTTTTATTTGAGCACAAAGCCAATTATTTCAATATTAGTTACATTATTACAATATTAGTTGTATCTAGTGTGACATTATTTTCAAAAGACAAAATTAACATTGTCAAAAAGCCAATTCTCAAGTATGATCAGTGGTACTCAGATGTGTGCGAGAATGCCTTACAGTGGCGTACGCAGAATTTTTTCAAGGGGGGTGTTCATAATTTTCTGAAACTACTAAGAGAAATTCGAGTCTGTAATAAAGCACTATTATTTCCCTAATTTAGACAGCTAGATAATTTTGACTTTTTATTTAAACAACATTGTTTAGTTAAATTTTGATTTGATTTTTTAAGTTTAAGAACATAATGTAATATTTTCTGAATAAAGTCCAATGTAGTAACACTTTGAGGGCCACTTTCACATTCATCAGATTTTGTTATGCTAGAAACGTTTTCTTCAACGGAAGTATCACATTTCTGTACAACAGAAAAACTTACATTGGTATTAGATGCTGTCACCTCACTAAGTTCAAGTCGTGATTTTTTCTCAAAGTAATTAAAAATTGTTAAATTCTTGCTTTTTGACATCTTAAAGATCCAAGAACAGCAAATATATATATATATATATATATATATATATATATATATATATATATATATATATATATATATATATATATATATATATATATATATATATATATATCACGTGATTTTGGTTTCAAAAGTACAACCCTATTATAGTAAATGTTTTTTCTGTATTCTGAGAAATACCATGTAAAAAAAAAGTAGACATAAGGCACATAAAAATATATAGTCTTAAAAAATAATACCTCGCATATTTTTTACTATTTTTATTTTTGCCATTTTGTCTGAGCTCAAGGGGGGCGTTTAAACCCCTAAACCCCTCCCTTGCGTACGCCACTGATGCCTTATACAAACTATCGTTAGTTAAATATCCCTGAAAAATGGATATTATCACTGAAAGGAACAAATAAAAACCTATGTATATGGATAAGAAAAATTTCATATTGAAAATTGACATATCGATCTAGAAAAACGGATGGGAGCCATTTGTCTCCTCTTGATTTTGTCGCTCTATAATTCTAAAAATAACTTACCGAAAGTATTGAGTTTTTCTGGCTTTTCATAATGTGATCCAATTTAAGTGCTTATTTATTTAATCATTCATGTGTTGGGCTTATAGAAACGTATATATAGGACTTTATACCTAGGAATGGCGGGAAGGGCCAGAGTGTTCCTTTGTGTGTTTTGGTGGGCATCCCATGATCTATCTACGGTAGCTTTGGGTAAGGGATACCCTTTGTTATATAGTGAAACCTCTCGGGAGCGACTATTCTCTGTTCCGCAGTAAAATGGTCGTTAATGGAGGTTTGTCGTTCTAAGGGGTTACCTCCATGATTTCAAAATGTTATCGAAAGTGCATGATATTTTGCAAACTATTCTAATTTTAGTCAGTGTCATTTTCTTGGTGCAGAAATGCCACTCGTGTTGGCATCTTAAAAACCGTATCGATGAATAAAACTTATCGTCAATAATAATGAACCCTAATTAAGAGTAAAGACAAATTTACCAGTTATGAATCATAGAATTATTTTAAATAAATACACAATTATGTCTTTTGTTTAAGTTTACATTTAATTTTATATCAGAACAATCTGGTAAGGGCCGAACTGGCCTCTTCAGTTGTTCTAGGTATACAGCAATGTTTAGTCTTTCTAGTGTTAATAAAACTCTAATTCCATACTTTAAGTTCACATTTTGTTCTAATTCCAGTAGAAATTATTGTAAAAAAAAAACTAGTTTAGGTTATGACATTTAAAACTTATTTAATCAGAAATTACTATTTTCGAATTATTATTGCATTATATTTTTTAAGCTGCTGTTTATCTTTATCGATTTTAATGATTCTTTTCTTGTGTCCCTTAAGAGCATATTCTGTGTCATTTTTCTTCTAGCTAGAAGTTATTAAAATACTATTTCGTATATACCAATTTTAATAAACTAAGTATGTAAAAGAAAAATATACATGTACTCAGCTTTCAAAAGACGGAAAAATGCTGAAATCTGAAAAGTTGCTTTAACAAGCGTTGAAGTATACCCCAAGAAACAAACTTCACCGAAAATGCAAAACTTTTGAAAACATGCGTCGACATTGATTGAAGAACCTTAATGAAGAAACTAGTTCCTCGGTTTTGTTTATTTACAAAAGCAAACCTTCCTTTTAAACGAGAGTAAAGAATGTCAACAATCTGTTTTCTTTTGCTATCTAAAAAAAGAGTTGACCAACAAAAATCACCATTTAGTAGGGTTTGGGAGCCTGACCCACTTCTGGGAGCATCTGTGTTTATGTTTTCATTCCAATTTCAGTGTCATGATCAAATGCATGAACCGTAATCGAGACTATTGGCCCCCGAGACATTAGCAACATTCTTTTTGACCTCGAACAATTTAATTCTGTTTCTATTCTTTTATTTATTTTTCTATTATTATTTTCTTTCTTTCTCTCAAATCATCAGCACGCGCCTCCAGTCACGTGAAATGTGTTAATGTCTTCCGGTTCTGGGAATTAAGAAGAGCCGACAGACACTAAAAAATTCCCCGTCAGCAACTTTATTACAAGCATTTTATTCAAAGCCAATAGCCGATGGAAGAAGTAATTAACATCTGACGGTCAGACAGGCATTTAAATTCAAATTAGACAGCTACTTGACTGAATTTTGATATCTTCAAATATGAGTATATAATAACAGCTGTCCGTAGTTTCTTAAAATACAAGATTAATTCCTATTATTATCTAAGACTGATCAACTTACTCCTAAAAATATTATGTGAATTGCTAGGTAGACTGAGCACCCCGTTCGCTGCCACCCACCAACCCCGATGATTGCTTGGCAATAATTGTTTCTTGGTATAAATAGTTTTTTTTCTACGAAAGTTGAAATTATTGTCTTTAGGGGTCCTTTTCGTTTTAGGGAGCTCGTGAAAAGTATCCTAAAAATGTAGACCTTCAGCAACTTTTATTTTATTTTATCTATTTTATATACATAAAAATTAAATAAAAATTAAATAAAATAAAAGTAATAAATAAAATAAAAATTTTAAAAAAATAGTTGAATTTCCGTACACCCATTTGTATAATAGCAAACCCAGCTGTTGTCTTGAGTGTAGGGTTTCCCAATTTTCTTTGGTTATGAAATGATCGACCTTTTTTTGATTTAATTTCGATCTCCTTATAAGTAAATTTTATAAGGAGAATTGCGAATATATTAACTAATAAAGGACTAATGTATTTCGAAATTTTTGAATGAGAGAATTTTTCATCGTTTAAGTTTGTTTTTATGTTCGACAGTTTAATTCGCAGTCCTGAAGTTTAATCTAGTCTAGCTAATTAAATCTATTTTTGGTGTATGTGCACAAGTAGAATTATGGTTTTCGTTGAAATGATAACACTGCAAAAAAAAACTGCCATAAACGTTAAACGGAGCTATCAGGGAAATATCTTTCTTATTAAAGCATTTAATTATTTTATTTTGATTTGAAAAACGCGATAAAGAATACAAATTCATTTTATTTTTATATAAATGCAATTTATTTTTTTTTATAATTTGTCATTGTCATTTTTTTATAATACATTGATATCAGAAAAATTATATTTTCTAAAAAATATTGCCAGTTCTTTTGCATTTTTATTTTACTTTAAATACAATAATTTGGAAATCAAAACATTAAATAAATAAAAGATTATTTATACTTAAACTTAAACTTTAAATGTAACTTAAAATTTCATAAAAAATACTTAAAAAAGTCCAAACTCTCGGAACCCTTTTAACTCTCCCACTAAACCCTAGGGCTCCGCGAAACACCATTGGGAACCACAGGTCTAGTGTCCTTTTAACTGTACACTCAAGTAAAGGATATTTACGTAAAAGGTTTTACGTTAGGTTTAAGTAACGAAACCAAAAACAGAGGGGTGACCATTCCCCCAAAATCAAAAATAATTTTCCATATACGAAAACAATTTAAATGTCCATAAAAGACAAAACTAACATAATAAAAACCATCGTCTTACATAGCATAATACTTTTTTCATAGATTGAAGAGGCATGGTATACAAATTTTTTTAAGAAGTAGTAAGTGTTAGCAATTGTGAATGAATTTTACTGTAAAAATCTGATTTATTTGGGAAATATATTTAACGGATTTATTTAAGTAGAACACTGAGGAACTCAACAAACAGTTTTCGTATTGTCCATTCTCATTATAATTAAAGCACTGACTATAAATGTGCTTTGCCAAAAACAATAGTGCATTTAAAGCCGCGATGGCTCAGTGGGTAGAGCGTTCGCCTTCCAATGAGGCGAACCGGGTTCGAATCCCAGTTGATACGAATTTCGCATCCGGCTTGCACCGACCACAGTGCTGACGTGTATTATCCTCAGTGGTTAACGGATCATGGGTTAGAGTCCCCTTGCCGTCAGGCTAACCATGGGAGGTTCTCGTGGTCTTCCTCTCCATGTAACGCAAATGCGGGTTAGCTTCATCAAAAAGTCCTGCACGAAAGAAAGTTTCTCCCTATAATCGATCCAGGAACTCCCTTGTCTTCTGGATTGGGTTCAAAATTACAAGGCTACGAAGTTGAACATTAGTAGTCGTAAACTCATAAAATTGGGTCGGCTGATCAACGACGGTTATAAAAAAAAAATAGTCCAATTAAACTATTGATTATATATGTGCGTTTATTATTTGCTTTTTTGTGCTTGTGAGGTTGTGTATTGAAGATAAAATGAATTAGACAAAAAAATATACCATCAAAAAAGATGTTTAAAAAAAAATCAACTTATATATCAAACAATATTCCATTAAATTATCCAGACATGAAACTTGAAAAAAATATTTAAATATTAATTGTAAGTGGTAATTTTATGTTAACTTGCCCCCTAACTGTTACTCCTGTGTACCAATGAACGAGCTTAGATCGTTATTCAAAAAAAAAAAAAATCTATTCATTCCAATATTTTCTCACAACAATTTCGGAGAATGAATGAGAAAATACAGTGAATTCGCGATAACTCGAATCTGATAGGACTGACGAAAAACTTCGACATATCGGAAGTTCGACTTACCGTTAGTTTCGGTTTTGGTCTTTCAAAATATTGTCGAATTATTTAATTAATGCTTATTAATTACAAATCTTCTAAATGCTTACAATATTTAAGATCATTTTTTTGACAAGCCATTTACGATAAGACTGTTTGAAGCACTTTATGATATCCTGGTCCATCGGCTGCAACTTTGCTGTTGTGTTTGGCGGGAGAAACTGCAAGTTTGCTGCTTTCAAATTAGGTAGATCACTATGCGCTGTGCATTTATCCATAAAAAGTATCACTTTTCTTTTTTTTAGCGAAGAATTTACGATCCAATTTTCTTACATAGTCTTCAAATAAAAATGATATCATCCAAAACTTTTTGCTAGACTGTTAATCCAAAGGATACGTTTTTACATTCTTGAAACATCGGGGATTTCGGTATTTTCCGATAACAAGTAAGGGCAATTTCTCTGTCCCAGACGCATTTCCTTCAACTAGGACAGTCTACCGTTCCTTGCTCATTTTATCCCCTGAGCATTTTTCATCCTTAAACATCATAGTCTTATTTGGAAGACATTTAAAAAATAAACCCATATCATCAATATTGAAAACATCATTTTAACTGTATCCTTGAAGTAAATTTGGTAACGTTTCATTTAACCACTGCTCACATACTTCAAGAGGGACAGCTTTAGCTCCTACATGAAGAGTGCGAAAGACATTGCGTGTGTTGCAAAGGAAGGGGCAAGATATCAGCTCCTAGGTTTTTTTTCTTGCTTTAAAAGATCCAAAAAAAAATCGAGTTAAAGGGAGTAAAGTTCGAGTAATCGAGAATAATTAACATGAAATTGAGGATAAAAGGGTCGGGACCCCTTAAAAAAATCGAGTTATAGTAATATTCGAGTTATCGTACTTCGAGTTATAGCGAATTGACTGTATTTTCAAATCAAATGTTTTAAAGCAATGTTTAAGTACACCTACATTTATATTTGCACATCCGGATTAATATTAAAGAAAAATAGCCAGACATCATAGCTTTTCAACCGGGCACTGAACTCTTTCATCTGGCCGGTATGGGCTACGACCTGCCTGTCACCTAACCGCACCTGCACCGAGATTACAGTTCTCTCTGGTTTCCCACAAACCGTACTCTTCCTGCTGGGCGGGGAGGCTTCCGATTTCAAATCAAATCTTAAAATCGGTTTCTCTTGTCAAACCTTTTATCCGCCTATAAAAAAATGATAATAGTTATTAAAGCCTGTGTTGAAGAGGCATTAGTTTATGCGAGATTGACTTAAAACTTCCTTAGAAATGGCGCAAAAAACGTAATTCAGTTCACCTTGATACTTTTTTTGAGAAATGTGCTAGTGAAAGTGGTCATTTTCTATGAATAAGTCGTAAAGGAGAAGTATACATTAAGGACTTCGGATAAAGTAATTTCATCATTTCTATGAAGTGAAAGTAATTTGTGTCTAAATTATGGTTTAACATACTAACTATACTTTAAACAGAATTGATTTACGTTTGTTCTTTTGATTGATTCTTGGAAAACACTTAACACGAGTGCAGGGATGCAGAATATAGAAAAATGTAGGAATCAATGAAAAATTATTTTTAAAGTATTCAATTTCTATCTTCTTTATTTCTTTAATCACATAATCACTGCAAATCATATTGACTTTTGCAACTATTTAGAACAGTGGTTACCAACTGGCGGCCCGCGGACCTCATCCAGCCCGCGAAGTCTTTTTTTGTGGCCCGCGAACCAAAATATATTAGCTGTCATTTTTTGCGGTCAATTTTCGTAGAAAATCTATATGGGTTTTAAACACTTTTAAGTTTTAT
This sequence comes from Parasteatoda tepidariorum, assembly GCF_982258835.1. Lineage (NCBI taxonomy): Eukaryota > Metazoa > Arthropoda > Arachnida > Araneae > Theridiidae > Parasteatoda > Parasteatoda tepidariorum. The sequence goes on along the minus strand of NC_141755.1, from coordinate 12,439,330 downwards.
ATCTTAACAATTTGATATCTGTTGCAGATTAACTATTTAATACATAGATGCACATTAAAGTTATTGTAGGAAGAATTTTTTAATATGAAATTAAATATTTTTAAAGATCTTCTTATTTATTTTAATTTTGTAATTCAACACTTTTGTTAAATATCTGACAATATTTATTAAAAATCTGACAGTAATATTTAATGCTCATTCAGACATAAAAGAGTCCTATATAAAATTTTGATAAAGTTGCGGCCCGTCATTTGACTGGTGTTTTTAATTGCGGCCCCCGGCCTCATGTAAGTTGGAAACCCCTAATTTAGAAAGTCACATATAGGCTTAAAAAAATCACCTTCAAGTAAGCATCCGTTATAGTTTTCATCAATAAGTGCAAGTTATATCGCTATCTATCGATCTCCTCAAGTTATATCGCTATCTATCTTCTCTAAAGACAAATCACCCTTCTATTTACAGACGTACTTAAAAAATTTTTAAATAGAATTTACTCAAAGTTTCATAAATTTAAGAACGGATAAAAGGATCCTGCCTTTTTAAAAAACGTAGTTTTCAAAATTTTTCGTTATGTTTTACTTTATTCAAAGTTATAAAGCCTAAAATCTCAAAATAAAAAATAGGTACCTAATGTAGGAAAACGTTTAAACTATAAAAGAAAAGATTGAATAGCGAGATAGAAAAAGAAACAAATAATAATGAATAAAATAAAAGGCCTCATGGATCGTAAATATCTTTCTTATCATCATCAATCTCAACTGGGTTTGAATTTAATTGATTCTTGAAAAAGCAATCATATTTCTCATAAAGCATTCTCATCATTTTGTTTTCGACGTTAAGTTCATGAAAATTTTTCTTTCTTTAAACATCCTAAATACAATAAATCTCTGAATGACGTCAAATGTTTCATAAAAGTTTGTTATTATGGTAAGCAAATGAGCTTTTTAATGATATTGATTTCCTAGAACGTTTCCATAAAGAATAGCTTTTGTGGAAATAAATTTGGTCATGATTTATACGAGGTAAATAAATTAAATGTTTTAAGTCATTTTTCAAGAGAAATATTATTATTGGGGTATTTAATATTCATAAAATCAAAATAAGGAAATAAAAATTTGTCAAAAATATGTGTTTCAGAACTTATGAAAATAGTTAGAAGTTTTTTAATAATTAAACGTTAGTAAAAGTTAGACGTTTGTAATAGTTAGAAGTTTGTTAATTATTATAGTTTTAAGATAGACTGTTAGATAGTTTTTTTTTTCTTTTCGTGTTATTATCCTAATGAAAACATTTTTAAAATGTAAGAATTTCTGTTTATTTTTCATAGAAATCAGTTTACATTTTCTCCTTAGAAATTCAACGCAATTTAAAGCTACGCTTCCTCCGGGATTTATAGTTGTTATAGTAATAATAAAATTTATAATTGTTAAGGAGGAGACCTATTGTTCTTTACATCTCCTATACAATTCAATCCTTCTTTTCCTTTTTGTTTACGCAACATACTGAACTAATGTTATTTTATGATGCCGTTTCATTGCTGTTACACATTGAGAATATAACTTCGCGTTAGTTTGGCGCAGTATAGCCGGGTAATGGGGGCAAGATTCATAATATTAACTTGTTTTGTATGATTATCAATTATTTAAAAACCGTGATGGCTCAGAAGATAGAGTGCTAGCCTCCCAATATGGTGCCAGTGTTTAAATCTCAGCTATGTTTACTCGATACGAATTCCAACCTTGGCTCGCACCAACCACAATGCTGATGTAAAAATATCCTCAGGGGTAGACGGATCATGGGTTTGAGTCCGTGATAGGCGTTTTTCTCTTCATGTAACGCAAATGCGCGTTAGTTCCATCAAAAGTTCACCACGATGGCGAATTTCACTAATACTTAATCCAGGAGTTCCCTTGTTTTCTAGATTGGGTTCAAAATTACAAGGCTACGGAGTTGAACATAATAGTAAACTTTAAAAAAATGGGTTGGCTGTTCAACGACGGTTATAAAATCCTTATTTTAAAGAGAAATTCAACAAAGATTTCGTGGCAAGTACTAAAAAGCAATTTGAAATAATTTCCTGTATTCAATTATAAATAGACATACGCTTTATTTAATTTATTTATAATATTTTTTAAGATAATTTAACATTTTTGAAATCGAGATATCTGAAGCAAATATGACTCTAATTTTTTTTTGTGGTCATTAATTTTTTTTTTCATAAATTTTTTTCATTAATTTAATTTTTTTTGAACAAGGTTCTAAGCAATATAATTATTGAGTTTCCTTCTTAAAAGCTAAACCATTTCTTTCAAAGCTTATCAATGAAAACATTTTAAACTAAAGAACTTTTAGCAACTAAAAACTCTCCAGCAGCTGAAATGCTTTATTTGAGCCGAAAATTCTGATGAAAAAAGCTACTAGTTAGCTACTAAATATGTTGACTGTTTACATAGAAAAAAACAATCGCTTGCATTTAAACTTTTTAAATACTTAGATATGTTTATTTATTTTATATTAAATTTTATTTTGATCATATTTTTAATTGCTTGTAGGAATTCTTGGAGAAAAAAACAATTTTAAAATCAAACAATTCTTAAGAAAATCCTTTTATTTATTTTTAAGCTAGCTTTATTTCACATTTTTTAAAACTTTAATTATCACCAGGAAACTGAATTCTAATTGTCTGAAATAAATCGGTATTTAGTAAAATTTAGAAGTTTTCCCCAGTTGATGTAAAATTTTAAAATCAAATAATTTTATTATTTCTAATTTTATTATTTCTAATTTTATTTTATTTTTCATTTACTTTGCTTAATTTATCTTAGAACTTTTTAGATGAACTGGTTTCCTATGATCTAACATAAGTGCTTGTGATATTCAGTGTAACGTACTAGTTTTCTTCAAAAAGATGTACGATTTTAAAATCTAACGAATTTTATTTGATTATTATTTTTTTGTAACTTACTTCATGTGAACTTTTTTGTTTCCAAAAAGTGCTTTCCCATAGTAAAAAATGAATGTCTGTAGCATTCAACTATGTAATATTTTCCCTAAGAAAATGTTTCAACACCACCTGTTATTTTTAAATCCCCCTGAATAAATTAAACATGTTTCTAATTACATGATTGTATAGAGAAAAATTCAAATAAAAGAAATCAGTTCTACAAGAAGTGAAATAAACCATATTCCCATTGAATTCCTTTATTTATGCTTGTACACTTTGGGAAGAAGAGAAAAAACACTGTGAGGTAAAATCAGAATAACTAAACAGTAATCCTTTCAATAAATCTATCATTGAAATCTATGGGCGGTGAATTGTGTTCATAGTTTTACTAAAATGCTAAAGGAAGTTTTGAGATAAATTAGCATTACCTGACTGTGTAACCCTATTTTATCCTGCAGAGAGAGAGAGAGAAAGAAAAGAAAAATCTAGAAAATCGGGCGCCAGCCGACGTGTCTTTCTTTTTGCATAGAATTTATTTCGTCTATTTCGACATAAAAATTGAGGAGCTCCATTGATGGCATTGAAACTAGTCCATAAAACTATAATAGAAAAATCTGCTTTTACAGGATTTTTTTTTTCTTTTAAGAATAAAGATAATAGCTATGTTTATTGTTATTTTACATAAGTCTTTAAATTTCTTTTTTATTCGAATGTGGCTCCTACTGACATATGTTTTCTCGAGTATAGACTTCATTTTGACAAAACATTGTCTAGTCATTGATGACGTGGAAATTATTCCGTAATAAAATAGGGAAAAATGCTTTTAAAATTTCTTATATAGTTTTTCTGTTTTAGGATAAAGGAAAAAACCATGGCCATTGGTACATTTTATAAATTGGTACATTTACTGTTAGCTTAAACTTGGCACAAACCTAAATTAATTTTTCTTGAACATAAACCTTGTTTTGTATAAAAATTTACGAGCTTGTCTATCATTTGTAACTTTTTTTTAACAAGAAAAACGAATATTTAAATAAAAGAAAACATTTTCTAACCTTTAAAAAAAAAAAAAAAAAAAAAAGCATTGAAGTTTTACATGACCAGAAACTTGCTTTAACCCTTTTGTACAAACAATTAAGATATACTTTCTAAAACTTAGACATATAATGCTAAAAATTGCCTAAGTTTAATTTCATAAAATATTAGCCTCAATTATCATTAGATGCGCATAGTTTAGAGAAATTCATATAATCTCGTGACATCTAATTATAAATTTTCATCGATGTTATTTAAACAGCATAAATAAAATTTAAATATGACTCCTTTTTTTAAAAAAAAAAAGAAACTGTTAAAAAAGAAAAAAATTCGTTGTCTAACAAGAAATGGTAAATGGCACAAAATAACGCTCTGAAGGTCAATTGGGCAGTACTTCTTTTAAACTTAATCACAGGGCGATAAGTTTGTCGTTTAATGATCAAAACTGACACCTCCGATAATGAGGTTTTGGGCGACAGACTGTCAAATTACAAAAATTCAAATGACGAAAAACTAATTGTGACACACGTCAGCATTTAGGCGAAGAAAATTGATTGATCAAATATGAATTTGTGACAAATATCAGCTTGAACTGATGCTAAATAGTTCTTTCGCCAAAATTCTAGACTAAATAATTCGAAGATTCTTTTAATGGCTCTGACGCAAAAATTCTAGACTGAATAACTTAATGCTTTTTTTAAGACCCTCACGCCGAAAATTCTAGATTAAATAACTCGAATGTATTTTAACACACCTAGCGCCAAAACTTTCCAAGATAACTTGAATATTTTCCAGTGGCTATCACGCCGAAAATTCTTGACTAAATTATTTGTATATTTCACAATGCTCTTGAGCAAAATTTCGAGATTAAATAAATTTAAGATTTTTAATGGCTTTCGAGCAGCTTTTCTAAACTAAATAACTCAAACGTTTTTCTCAGGCCCTTGAGCCAAAACTTCCAAATTGAATAACTCTAATGTTCTTTAATGCCTCTAACGCCAATTTTCAAGCTAGATAACTCGAATGTTTTTTCAGTAAGCTATTGAGCTGAAAATCATTACTAAATTGAATGTCTTTCAGTGCTCTTGCGCAAAATTTCTATAAAAAAAATCATTCATTCGGAAGCTTTTCAATGGCTTTTGCGCCAAAAATTGTACACTTAATGACTCATTCTGCTTCTGAAGTTTTTCGGTCAGTATACATTGTAAAAATAAAATAAATCTTCTTGTCGACCAATCATGATGCAGATAAAAATAAATATATTGCAATCTCAGATGTCTGAAGGAAAGCATAGTATTGCCCAATCTCTAAGTTTTATTCAAGGTTTTATTGCGGTTTTTTACATCTGTGCTTTAAGGCTTTATCACGCAAAGGTTTAAAAAGGGGAAAAACACTTTTTTAATAAATAATATAAGAATCATTTCATTCAAACATAAAACATAAGAAGGAACAACATTATTGTATAAAATTTTTGTCTAAAACATTTAACCAAGTGATTTCCTGGGCAAGAATCCTTGCAAATTTATTTAAATTGCGTCTATTTTGTAGCAACAATCTATAACCTTTTATTGCTCACGAGTCACATAGTTTTAAAAGAAAACATTTGTAGATTCTTGTTGAATGTCATGATAGGTGTTGTGTATTTTTTGTCATATTTTCTGTGATTTTAGGAAGTTAATATACACCATTTAATAACTTCAAAACACAAGATAATATATAGGCGTCTTTGAGGTGAATATAGTTGGCGACCTCAGGTTCAAATCAAGTCACGACTGAAAAATATTATTTGTAACTTTGTGTTAAATACACCTGAGATGGCAGCCTTAATAATCAGGTAGCAATTTTTTTTTTCAAATTAAAAAGAAATGTAAATAGCCAATTCACAGGCCCTTTGAGGTTCAACAAAATCCTCTCTTACTGTTTATGATGATTTTATATGCAAATTTTAGCAAATATGACCTCATCACAAGACTGACGAAACACTTTTTTTTAAAAAATAAAGCATTTATAATAAAAGTTCAGTACAATTAACCTGTTTCAGGTGCGGTTTACTTGGGTTTCTCTATTTTTCCACTCATGAAAGGTATTTTTTTTTAATAAAAAAAGAAATACAAAAGTTTTTCAAACAACCAATAAAAGTATTTAATTAAAAAGAAAGAAAAATAGTGAAACGCAAACAGGAAATTGAGTTAAGAACCGGATACACTTTCTTCCACCAATCCTTACTGAAAAAGGACAATAATAGTAATTTAAAAATTAAAAAAGGAACATAATTTAGCGGAAATATGTCGTAACTATTACCAGCTCTTCACACTATACCAGCGATATCTATTCAGGCATATCCAATTACGATTATATGATTTATTTATTTTTTAGATGGACAATGCCTGTTCGTGAGATTGTGCCATACTTGTTGACGTAGTTTTCGCTTTCCTTCGTGATGCAAAACGCCACAAGGCAAACACGTGAATTTGTCTGATTTTTATTGAAATACAGTTTCAAAAGTGAAATGACTCAGGAAAAATGGCTCAGGTCTAGTGTTTTAACGGAGAATTCGTATCATAATCTTTTAATTACTGAACGCAGTGAAGCGTATAATACTTCATCTTTTAAGGCACTTTTGCCGAACCGAGAGATAATTCTATAATTCATTTTCTTAAAACAAGGCTGCAAGCTGCCAAATGGTTTTCTATAATAGATATCAGACGTTATTCTTATAAGACATTTTAAAATGCATTTGGTAATAAGTCTGCTTATCATTAGACATAAAATTGATTCTATATGCTTCCTGTTTGCGTTATAAAATAAATCCTACAAGTCTGTTGTCATCCTAAGGTTATAAAATATAACCTGTTGTCATTAGACACTTTAAAATGTATCCCACGAGTCGGTTGTAATTAGATATTATAATATACGATCAGTATAAGTCTGTTATCATTCGACATAAAATTGACCCTATATATTTGCTGTTTGCATTTTGAAATAAGTCCTACGGGTCTGTTGGTATTCTAAATTATAAAAGATTACCGGTTGTCATTACACACTTTAAAACAGGGGTGTCAAACTCGAGGCCCGGGGGCAGTATGCGGCCCGAGATGAAACTTTTTACGGCCCAGTCAGTATATCCGACGCAAGGTAAAAATAAAATAGAAATGTGAATTAGAAAGGAAACTAGTATATAAAATTATAATGTATTTTATTTATAAACCATACGGATCATTTCAAATTGTAAAATTCTAATTGGCTTGCGGCACCTGCCGTTCCAGGGATACTGCATGGTATCAAAAATACGCAGAAAAAATTTCAAATCTTAGAACATAATTTGAAACAGGGTTTAAAGATTTTAATCCTTTGGAAGACAAATTTTCTTTTCTTCGATTTTCTCAATAAATATAGACTCCGTACCCAGTAATATGCTAATGGAAGTGATTGAGATTGAGTGCGACTCAAATTTGAAGACAAAATTTATTGAAGTGGGTGCTCCTGAATTTTACAAATATTTACCGGCAAGGTTTAAAAATGCTCGAAAATTCGCATATGAAATTATTTCCATGTTTGGAAGTACTTATCAGTGCGAGCAATTATTTTCTGTTGTGAATGGAAATAAATCTCTTGTCCGAAACCGTATTGATAACGCTCACGTTGGGTCAATTTTGAACATAGTCTCAGCCAATAAAATTTACTCCTGAAATAGGAAAGATAGTAGCAGAGAAGAGATATCAAGTATCAAACAATAATTTAACTTTTTATATGTTTACTACAATGTACAAAATAAAAATATTTGCTTCGATGAACATTGATTTCTTTTTGTGGCCCACCTAAAGTTAAGCATTGTTTATTTGGTCCAAGTTAGGCTTTTAGTTTGACACCCCTGCTTTAAAATATATCCTATGAATCTATTGTAATCAGGCATTATAAAATGCGTTCAGTAAAAGTCAGTTATCATTAGGCATAAAATTGATCCTATATGTTCGCCGTTAGCGTAATAAAATAAATCCTGTAAGTTTGTTGTCATCCTAGATTATAAAATATAACCTGTTGTCATTAGACAGTTTAAAATATATCTTATGAGTCAATTGTAATCTGGCATCATAAAATATATCTTATGAGTCGGTTGTAATCAGGCAGCATAAAATATATCTTATGAGTCGGTTGTAATCAGGCAGCATAAAATATATCTTATGAGTCAATTGTAATCTGGCATCATAAAATATATCTTATGAGTCAATTGTAATCTGGCATCATAAAATATATCTTATGAGTCGGTTGTAATCAGGCAGCATAAAATATATCTTATAAATCCGATATCATCAATCAGTATATCCTGTAAAGGAGAGCTATTCTCTTCAAATAAACGTGAGATCCACGATTTAAAGAAATTGCAGCATTTTTTAACAGTTTTATTTTTGCGTCGAACTTAATTTACAGCATTACTTTTCTCTTTACTTTAAATACGTACCTTTAGACGTTTTGGTTACTGGCAATGAAGCCATTAGCCATTATTATACTGATTCACTATATACAATTCTACATTGCGAAAAATTCCATCTGGATCAGATTTTGGTATATAGTACCGGAACTTTGGATGCATCATCCGTAAATTCAATTTTACCGTAAAATATTATATTGTGAATTTTACAGTGATATTTTTTTAATTAGAGTTATTCAGTGATTTTGTTTTAATTATTACCGTAAAAATTGCGGTATATCAGATTTTTTGTCCCGTAACACATTCTGGGAAAAAGGGATTTGACGGTAAAATGTACCGGCACCCTGAGTGCCGGTACTTTTTACCGTAATTATATCCGAATATTTATAAAGTGTACACACAAGTGATTTAACTTGTTAGCTTCTTAGATATCGTATTTAAGAGATCTTGCATGTGTGTAGAAATGTGCGTTACATAGAGTGCAGGTGGGAAACAGTAACTAATCTGCGAAGATAGTCCCAAACATTATCGATTGGATTCAGCTCTGGAGATCAGGCTGGCAAAACCATAGTGAGGTCTATGTGACAGTGCGTTTATTCCATTAAAATGAAATCAGAACCAATTGAAGTCCTAACGAAAAAATATTTCTCCAAAAATAAGTCTGCAAGAGCACATGCTCATACCAGTCTCAGTACCTTTTTCAAAAACATCATAGTCTTTTGTCCATCCAGCATGATACCTTCAAATAATGCCTCATTTTTGGAGTATTTCCACGAAAGTTTCATACAAAAACGGTTTGGCACAATTTCTCTGACAAAAGACTTTTCTGCCGGGTGTATTTTTTGTAAAACATGTCTATAGTTAAACTTACGTAAATTTCTATGTGGCATTTAATATTAATTTAGGGCACATTTCTAACAAATGTTGTTTCTATCTTTACTCAACTTTAAGTAAAATAAGTTTTCGCTTTCAAGTAAACCACAAAAACAAAACTGATTATATCATTACTTTTGGATAAAAGTGTATGATATTCACAATATCTTAAAGCTATATAATATGAAATCTGACCTAAGAATGAAGTCAGGTATTATAAGTGTGGCATTTCTCATACGGCATACGTATAATTAAATAAGACAATGACCAAAAATAAACATTTTAGGGTCCGAATTTTCGTCTGCTTTCCTAACTAAACTATTAAGACGAATTTTTCGAATTCGCCGATATTCCCCTAGAATCTATATCCCTCAAAGAAGTATTTTTATTCAGTGGAAGTAAGTTTTCTTTTGCCTGATTTAAATAATTTTTTGCACTAATAAATAAGCATATTTAAGGTGTGTCTCTTAGACCGTTAAAGGTGTAACTTAGTTCGTGAAAATCCGATAAGATCAAAAGCTATCGCGTGTGAAAGTTGATAAGATAATTCTCATTTATTTCGTATTTAATTTTCAACGAATCAAGTTCGATTCAAAAGCGAATCATTTCCTTTTTAGTATCTAATCCAAAATCCACCGTATCCTTCTTGTTGAATATTTTAATATTAAAATTTTTGCTCATCTAATAAGCGTCATAGATACGGGATCAAGAGCAGTGCCGGTGATGCAATAGACAGTGAACAAGTGCACATCCTGTTACACGTATGATTCCGGACGCTGAGGGTGACCTGACAATGGACATCTAAATGACATTTATTGCTTACCTTTTTAACAACAATAGGGGCATTAATGGAGTCAATCTCCTATCTCCCTTTCATCTAAGCAAGGGAAACCACTGACATTTGTTTTTACGAATTTCGCGAAAAATATAAAATTGTTTTTCAAGGGTAGGTACTCAAAGTGATCGCCAATCGAACTGTTCACATAATTTTTTAGGTTAAAAAATCTTATTTTGTCTTTTTCAAAATTATTTTGTTTTTATTTCTAATGATACGTGGGCAAACCGAGCTCGCCAGCCATTGTCCTTGCAAACTAAGTCAGGAATTGAGCATCTTTTATTTGACAAGAGAGCACCGCTAACGTGAAAGTAAATCATAGTTCAGAACATCACGAAAAGATGGCAGCACCTGTCATTCTTGAGGCAACTTTGTCATTTTAGACATAGATGTGAAGCGGTCTGAAATTTTTTCCAGTTATCTGTACCGATGGTACTTGTCAGCGACCGACCACAGGAGTTTCGATGCCTCATATATTACGAGCACTTATATCGCATGTAGTCGGTGGATATTAGCTCAGTCGCGGATCGAACTTCGGCCCTTCTGGACCGGAGTCCTATTCTCTAACCACTGGGTTGTGAAGTTATAAATTATGCAAAAACAGCAATTTTTACCTTGAAAGCGTTGCAAAGTTATATTTATTTCCCACACTTTGAACGCTATATCGACTGTAGAAGGTTGCTTTAAATTTAGACTTTTCTCCTTGATCGGAAACGTTATTATTTTTGTTTTTAAAGGGGAAAAAATTTTAAAAAAATTACAAAATGTACATTTTGTATAGTAAATTAAGATTTAAATTAAATGTTTCAATTCCTCAATTAAATTTTTCTAAATTTTCTTTAATTTTCTTAATTTTAATTGTTCTTAAATTTTTTCTATATCGAATTAAATACATATTTATATGGGCAACTTTCACTATTAATCTTTTAAACTAATGGAAGAATAAATAAGAAAAGGCGTTATCGTTTATAATTAATATTCTTTAAAAAATGAAGAAGAAAAATTCTGAGCATCAACAGAAATTCATCCTTTGCAGTCTTGGTTCAATAAAATTTATTGGAAAAAGAACTTTTAAAACTATCTCAGTATAATTTGTTCATGATATAAATATACGTCAAAAGCAAATAAAAGCAAGATCGAGACACTAAAAATGCGTACCTTACAATTTAAGCATTTTTTAAACTCTATTAATATATTAACAACTAATACATGCTACCTTGTACGTGAGAATACGATGACCAGATCAAAAGTTAACTAAGGTGTTTGGTTTTTCATTTTGTGCACAAGTATACCAATGGTCAGAGTAGCAACCCTTTCAGTAGTCAACATAGTTCTTTAAATGTGATTCCTAATTTTATGAGCATGTGAAGAATTTTTTATTAGCATATCAATGCCATTTAACATCGCAATAATGTATATATTTGTATATGATTTACCTTGAGTTTGGCGCAGTATAGCTGCTATCAGCTCTCTAGGCTTTCTTTCTACATTTACATATCCGATTTCTACAGATATCATTACAAACCATAACCAAAAAGTAACAGAAATAAAACCGTTGATTCTACCTCACATTTTGGTTTTATATTTTAGGTTTCTTTACCATATTGTTATACTGTATTACATCAATGAATTATTTAATACATGCCAGCAATAACCTCCTTCAAATTATTTTTGGAAGTTGAAAGATTTGACTCGCTTTGAAATTCTAAAGAGAATAATATATTTGCACCGATACATTTACTTTTGGCTAAGTAATCTAATTCTGATTCTTGCGTCAGTAAACTGTACATCCAATCCGGACGCCCTCCTTCTTTGCTTCTGCATCTCCCACGCTCTTCTATTTCAGTGTCAGACATAGTTTCTAGCACCATTTGAATTACTCACCTCGAGTTGGTTTCTTTTACAAATTTTTAAATTTAAAGCATCACTGTATAGCTATTATATTTCACGTTAGATCTACTCTCATTTTATTATTAAACGGCATGCAAAATATTCGATCTTACTTGGAACTTTCGTTATTTTTCTAATATCGTAACAGCGCCCTCTTCTGAGGAACGCTTTAATTAGTCAACTGAAACTCAATTCTCCTGCTAGCCAGTCGTGGCTGCACGATTCTTAATGGAGCTTGATAGGGTATAAGCTATTTATTAATATTAGATAGATTATTAATTTAAAATTTCATTGCCATTATATTTGCCGTTAATTTGCCTTTGATAACCAGCGATTCACAAAACAAAATACATGATTCTATCGTATTTTAATTTAGTGCCACACAAACGGAAAGCTATGCCCGAAGTGCTAAATATAAAAATAATAACCACCCTAGAAATTTTAATAGCCATCTTTGCCCTCACTTCCCACGCTCTAGCCTTTGGTGGGAGTGGAGTACGACAATACCCATCTTGAACTCGGTTAATATGAATAATAAAAAAAATAAAAAAAACTGGGATGAATAGTACAAAGAAGAGGATCGAAACACAATGCTTCGGACGTGTGCGTTATTGTGTATGGAATGAGGGAGCTCGTGTGAAAAGTGGAAAGTAGTTAGAAAGATGGTATGAGCCTGAATATAAATTATGAATCAAAATTTGAAGTAGTGAATTGTGTAGATTTTATCTGATCTGCCACATGACCCTGACAATGTAAAGTTTATTTGCATAGAGGAGGGTTTTGAACTTCTATTCATAGGAGAACAATTCATTTTTGCATAATTTCTAATTACCTGATATTGGATTATTTTGGCAATTAATGGTAAATTGTGTTTGTATTTGATTGTTTGAATTATAGAAATAGTAGTATACTTTTGTGAATTATTATTTCACCCATATTCTTTTTTTTTTTACCAGTATTTTTCAATTTATGAATTAATGTATAAACGAATTACTAGTATTATAGAAAATAGTATATCTTGCCAATTTTTAATTATAAAATAAAACAGTCTAATAATTACTGAAAAAATCTGTTAGATTATCGGAATTATACTTGTACCGAAAAATAAAATCCAAAAAATGTAGTTTGAAAAAAATTTTTTTACACTCATGTTCAAAAATTTATCAATAATTGATTTTGTAAATCAAAGAAACATCAATGATAAGTAACTGTTTCTTTTATACTAAATAAGTGCAAATTTGGAAGAAAAAAAAAACAATTATTGGTTGAAAGTGAGCCGTTCAAGGATTTTTTCCTTAACACAGAAAAAAGTCAGTGGTATTTCATAACAACGAATTATTAAAATGCTAAACATAATATTTTTCACATATTTATGACATTTTAATATTTTTCACATATTTTCACTTCACATTAAATCAAAAACTTGAATTTAAACTTTCAGTTGCAATTTCTTTGGAAATCAGGAAACTTTTGGATTCAATTTAATTGATATTTTGCCACAAGACATTACACAGAAGTTGAACGTGTGTGTTTGCATAAATTATAATGGAATTGTATATAAGATAAAAATTGTTTTAGATATGGATACATAATAAGAATTTTTTTCTATTTTCGGTTTAACTAAAAACATTATTGTATATAAACCAATATTACTTTTTTCTACATTCCTTTAATATTTTAAGGAACACTCTCATGATTACTCGGGATCATTGACCTCGGATCCAGTGATTTTTGGGAAAGTAACAAACTTGTTACATGTATTTCTAACAGTCAAAAACTCAACATTTACAGGTCAACAGTATGTTACTTATATTTATAATTTTTGTTTCATTTTATATCTTTCTTTTCTGAGCTATTAATTTATTTTCATCATAAATATATTTACCGTTTATCAAGAAGAATTATTTCCTTATTTAACATTAATTAGATTTCATGACTTCAGATCTTCCTTACTTTCAAGTTATTTAGATATCTTCTTTCACTAGGCTTTTAATTATATTATTTATAGTTAGATATTGTTCTGAACATGCAGATGTAGTAATTTTATTTACCCAATGTAGTACGTATTTAATAACAGTTAAGCTACTGATTTAGTTCAGTTTAGTCCAAGCATTTGTGCATTTACAAATGCATATTTTTTTAATAATTTTTAAGGTTGGTAGAATTTAACTTACAGCTTAGATAGGAAAAAAGCTCACCAGCGATAAACTAAGTTAACAAGTGTTTACTGCACTGTTAAAATTGCTGACTTTTGCTTAAAATTGCCTAATTTTGCCACATTTTCTACCTAACAGCATGGTAATAAAAGCCATATTTTATTGCTAGTTTTACCAAAAGGTCTTTTGTATAAATTACATCGATTTTTGGTGTTTCCATAAAGACAGAAACACGGAAAATTTAACCATATTCTGGTTGCTTTGACCATACTTCTAAAAAATACAAAAGCTGCTGTTCTGTATTCATCTCCAGTAGTCAGATAAATATTACATAATTTTCGCAGGTAAATTCATATTTTAAAATCTTTATGTATAAAAAAAGCACGAGAAATTTAAATACCAAATAAAATAACGTTTATTTAATATTGAAGTTTTTAATATTTATTCGTAAAATATGTTGTATTTATATATGATATAGCACATTTGATCTACTACATTGTGTTGCTTAACATATTTGCTTAAATGGCCCGGTCACTCAAATCAGTACAAATACTTACGACATACTTACTAAACCTAGACGAACCTTACGAACCACATACTTACTAAACCTGGATTGAAAAACTCATCAAAATTATAGTAAGGAAAAATGAAGAAGTATTTACCAGACGTTTTGTTCTATGCAGAATCAAAACAAATCCTTTTAGATTAAACAAAAATATTGAGAGTAAAATCAACTTTTTTTTTTAATTTTCTGCACTAGAGACACCTTGTACAATATTTCATATTATATTTAGTTCATTTCATACAGAAAAGGTTATTTTAAGATGTTTGTTTTCATTTTAGTTAGTGAGAGCATTACTCCCTGATTTGCTTATATACCAATTTTTTGACAACAATGTACAACACAATTTACATATAGGATATAAAAAAAAAAAATTTTAATTGCGCATTAAGTATCTTTATGCCCCTAATTGAACGGTCATATTTATAAAAGTACTTCTTTTAACATCTTATCATTAAACGACAAAAAGTATTGTCATGTTTCGTGGCCGAAGCTTCGTAACTTCTACAAAAAAAAAAAGAAAAATATCGACCGAAGTGAAAAAAAATAAGCACGAAACACTCAAAATATGAATGTTAAAGTAAACAAAGAATTCAAAATTTAAAGAAACATATTTGCGAATGAAAAACAAACATTCTCAAGAATTGTGATAACATCAACTGGTAAGTGACCAAACATTCCTTCTCACGCTTAGAACTTTCAGACATCATATGGAACGCACTTAAGTGTTCCCAACCAATCATAATCCGCCGCTAGACCTGAGTCCGATCTGCAAAGCATTTAGAACTTTTTTTAATTTTTATTTTATTATTTTTTTTCTCAACTTTTATCGTCTGCTTTATTGTTCGGAAGGTAGACGTATAACTCTCTTTTTCCGACGGGACCGAAACGACATTGTGAGACTAAGAAAAATGCTAGCGGGGTGAGGGGTCGACAAATATGGGAGGGTGTATTTAATATCGTTTGAGAAATGCGATGGGCCTTTGTAAAAAGAAAAAAAAAAAAAAAAAAAAAAAACTTTGGAGCAAGAACAGGTATTGCATCGATTAAAAAGGAAATGTCAAGAAAATTTAAATTATTCTTCATCCTATTCTTCATGCTTCATGAAATGGGCAGTCTGTTCACGACAAAAAAGAAGAAAAAAAAAATACTTTGTTTAATGTAACGAGAGGTGAATGTTCCTTGCAGTTAATAAGCGAAGATATTTTTATCTTCACAAAATTATATTTTGAATTAGCATTTTACGAAGTACTGTTGTCTTTTAAAACAATATTTAAAAATAATGAAAAAAAATGAAAATGGCATAATTTATAAATTTTTTCCTGTAGAACAATTTTCAAACCAAAAACGGTTCTTTGATTTATCGTCAAAGAAGTACAAAAATTATTTCTCCTTAGAGATGGAATAAAAAGTTTCCACTTTTATACTTGATCATGTAAAAAGACGATGCATTTTTTTCAGAGCACGGCAGAACATTTTCCGACCAAATGTAAACACGCGGCTCCCCTCTGCCATTATAGGCTTAACTACTCATCGACGAATATTTTCTGTCATAAAAAAAGATGTACCAGTATAGTTTTATATATTTATATTGGTTTTATCCGCATTTAAATTATCTGTTATAAATTCTCACAATTCTATCTTAATTCAATAAGTTTTATTAAAACAAAACGAAAAAAAAACGTTTAATCTCAGAATTAAAGAAAATCTAATTGTTACATTGATAGAAAAAACACAGAAGTAAACAAAAACGTGATAGAGATCCTAAATTATAAAATTTCGAGTGTATTCTTTAAATTCATGCTGGAAGGGAACCTCTATGATTTGAGCGAAAAGAGGCTTAGATAAAGGGGTTGTGATGCCTTCATAGTGGATCATCCTGAGTATTCTTCGTTCATGGATTTATCATATTTATTAAAAATTATAAACTGAAAATAAACAGAATAAGAAAAAATTGTTTCTGGAATCGATTTAATAAAAATACTGATAAGACATCTTATTACAATGTACTTTGCATGCATTCCAGAGCTGTGAGAATTTTGAGACTCGAAAAAATCAGCTAAAAAAATTGTACGGGACTCCGAAGTTTTGACAATCACATTCAAGCAAAAAAATCCTAATAAGATGGGTAGTGAAGCGTACTGGCTTATGAATTTTTTTTTTTAATTCAATGAATGACAGTTATTTTAAGAGACATTTGATTTTTTATTTAACAAAATGCTGCCTTAATTTAAAAAAAGTTAACAAAAAGTTAAAAATTGTAATATCATTAGAATCATGTATTACAACAAAGAGAATATGACTTTACACATAATCGGAATGACTTTACAATAATCAATCGTGTAATCCCTGATTAAAACTCACAACCATCTAAAAAAAACTTGTTTTGCGACAAAGGCATTTAAAACTTCCGATAATTTATGTATTCAGTAGCTTTACATATTTCATCGGATATCTCAAGTAAAAATGAATTGATGTTAGTGGAAGGCGAAGGGCTAATTGAAAAATCTGACTCTTTGCAAATAGCCGCTGTGATTTTGCAGTGTGGCAGACTATTTAAAACAGTTATTACAGTAAGCCAAAATACCTTCGAGCTAATTATGAAATATTTCAATTACTGTTTAATCAGCCTTAATTATTTTGCAGGTAGTTTTCAATGAAGCCTATAGTCGTGAAGGTTTAATGCAATTAAAAATAATTTTATGTATGTGTAAGTAGTGGGCTATGTATGTGTGAGTCGTAATTAAGTAATCTGGCTCTTTGCAAGCAGCTGCTTAATTCCAAAGTAGTAAAGAATTATTGTAAAAAAATGATATTTTTAATAACCTTGCTAAAGATTTATTGCAAGAAGTCTACACAAAATCAGTCTGATACACACATTGGGTGATATAAGTCTAAGTAATATCAGACAGATAATGAAACACTAACGACTTGCAATTTCTCTGGCGCATTGCAAAATGCCGAAAGCATTTTCAAAGAGCCGAAATTCGTAATTTGCCAAAGACACGTATAAAAATAAATATATTTTTTTTCGTTATTTGAAATTTTCAAAACAGGTTACCAGTTAATCCCTAACATATGCTAATAAGATGATTTTTAATTAGGTAGGTATGCATTGTTTCTTAAAAATACAACTCTAACAAAAAGCTTTCACTTTTACAAACTGTTACTTCTTGAACGAGGTCATCGGAACAACTCCCCTTTTCCATAACTCTCAATCATGATCATCTGCGTGTTCCAGTTTCTTGAAAGATGTCTTTGTTAGAACATTCTCCGACACTTAGGGGGGTCTTACTTCATTGCATGCTTCAAAGCGATAACTTAGCTTGTTACATACTTTCGTAATACCCAACAGAATATCCGACAAAGGATTGCATAAAATTTTGTATCAAATAGTGGAATATTTTTCAGGTGAATGACATCATAACTTTTAACTTTTTTTTTATTCACTTCTTAATTTGAATTCAGACATGGAATAAAAGTGGAAATTAAAAGCACGGTTAACCTTGGCGAACACGTTTGATAGCTTACACGAATTCAGAAAACCGAAATCCTTCTTTTATATCGGACACATATTCTTTAATGAAACATTCCCGTACTCCAAACCTTTAGTACAGGATGTTTCAAAGACAACCGACGATTTTAAAAATCAAATATATGGAAATGAAAAACGATAGAAATATAAAGCTTTTAGAAGGTGTCCTGTTCAGGTGAATAGAATTTTATTCTCATCCAATTTTAAAATTAGCGATGAAGTAGATCAACAGATGCCTCTGAATAGAGCTGTATAGTCATTGTGTGTGGGTGGGATGGCAATTTAATTGAAGAAAAATAAAACATTCGAAAGTAAAATCCATACGTAAATTTTTAATTTATTTTTAGACAATGCAAGTGTAAAATATTCTAAGGTTATATTATTAAATAATTATTATTTCCAAGAAAATAGTCTAATTGTTTTGTTAACTGCAAAAAATATTTAAATTGTAATGATTAAACTTGTATATTAAAATTACATCAGAAGGTCATAATTTATCTTTCATGAGATATTTCATTTGGGGATATTTCCATATCGTGATCTGCCAAGCTTCTACAATCGCCAAGGCACTAAATTGATTTTAAACTGCAAATATTTAATGAAATAAAAACATATAAGTGTTTGTCGGGGGGTGGTTACGAATTATACCCTTCGAATTGGTCCCTTTCTGTGATGTTTATTTATTTATTTTTTACTTCTAGCTGCCCAGATTATTCTACGATAGATCATTATTCGGAGGTATCGCCTTTTACTTGAGTCAAATATTCACCTTTTAGAAGATTTAATTTAATAATAAAACTAGTAATAAACTTAAAGTTTACGTGTCTGTCTCCATTGGTAGGATTCCTGGGGTGAAACCCCCTTCACCCCTCGTTTCTGCATGCCACTGCAACTTCCAGACTATTTTTTATGCACCAAGACTTAAATCCTCACAGATCGTGCAATATAGCAATTTAAATTTTTATTAACGTGCAAAATCTAGCACGTTGAAATTATACCTTAAAGGTATCTTCAAATAATGCTTTTAAATCTTGACAGATTCCATTTGGAATTAAATTGTGAAAAAAAAATACCTGAACAATTGAAAACCTTGACATTCAATAAATAATTATACAGAGAGCCATCAAAATAGACTCGACTGCATAATTATTTGTTTCTTCTTTTATCTTTCGTAAAACAGAAACTCATTTTCCTAACCCTTGATTTGGCAGAAAGGTCAGGGTGCCTAGTTAATTACGAATGCGTTCTCAAATTTGTTTTGCTCGTTCGTAAAAGAAAGCAGGCCACTGCTGATACGTGCTTTTATTCTTTAATTTTATATCAACAGAAGAAACTAGGATCTTGAATGGAGAGTTTTCCTTGAACTTTCTTTAGGAAATAAAAAAACACTTAAGTTTTTCAAAAGAAATTAAAATAAAAATGCTTCTATTTAAGCTTTTTTGTTTTGAGAATTGTGAGGAAGACAAAACTATTTAAATGAATGTTTTGATTACTTTTTTAATAATATGTTTAGAAGAAAAAGAATTTAAAAAAAAACGAAGCCGATTCTTCTAAGTCTGATTTGTTCTATTCCCTATAATTTAACATAAATTCTCTTGGACATGTTCTCTCCAATGCGTTGAAAATTTATCAGATATTATTTATTTAGTTTGCAATCTCATAAGACGGTTATTAAAATTTTCTATAAAATATGTTGTAAATTTTGGTTTGACGAATGACTAATTCTATGAATAATTATTTTAAGTGAACAATTTTATGATATTTATTAAGCCGAGACTGGCTTATTTTATGAATAATTAATTTATTAAACTAATTTAATAAATAATTATTTTAATTGAATAAATGAATAATTTTAAGATTAATTATTTTAATTCAATAAATAGATAATTTTTCGAATAATTAATTTATTAAAATAATTAAATAAATAATTATTTTAATTGAATAAATTAATAATTTTAGGATTAATTATTTTAATTCAATAAATAGATAATTTTTTGAATAATTAATACAAGGGAATGTTTTTATGAATTCGCGATCGCATAGAACTACAGGGGGCATTGTTGTATGAGACGAATTTTAGCGGTTTCCATATGAACAGTCATTCAGTTCCTCTGGAGATGTCTTTAATGCTATGCTACAATAGCATTGTAGCGCGTAGCATTCTTCTTTATTGTGGCTTAATAAATTTAAAAAGGAAAAATGTTTGATATTCTTTCTTATGCAAGCGAAAACAAAATGGTACCTCTTTTTTTTTAGAGAAGGAACATCCAAAACACACCAGAAAAATATTTGCAAATAAACAAAAAAAAAAATATGTATCTTCTTAGTTGAAACCTAATGCCTGCGAAATCGTTTTACTAAATTTAATTATATATCATGAAAGGCCTGTTTAAACCTTACATTCTATAGTTTTATTGATCAAATTACTTCAAACATTAAAATAAGCAAAAAGTATACATAAGCTCATAATTTTATATAATTTAATTTTGCAAAAAAAGTTTTTTGACAGCAATTTTTATCAAAAATTTTAAGTTTCAATAAAAATCATTATTCAGAAACTAAAAAACGTAAAATAAAGAATGCTTACGAAACAAAAAAACGATTCTAAAAATTCCTCACATTAAAATAAAAAACTTTCATGTTTTTCTTTAAATTCATAATCGGTCGTAGAATACCATTCTGTAGAAAATTATCATGAAATAAGAAAGAAAAAAATATTTGCAAGTAAATTTTTTATTATAAAAATTATAACACTTACCTGCTTTATAAATCTGGAGAATTCCAAAATGATATGTTCTTCATTTGAAAACTTTATTCTCAAATAATATATACATAGATTATCCCTACATTACTTTAAGATGACACAATAAAATTTTATAATTTTAAGTTCTCGATATGAATTTCAATATGTAACTTAAAAACAGTATAGCTGATTTCTAATTGAAATTTATCATTCAAAATTAAAAAATACTTACCAATAAAACGATAAAAATTTATTAATGATCAGCATAAATGATATTATTTCAAGTAATTCAGATGATTCGTTATTGTTGTTTTCCGAATTACATAGATTCAGAAATATATACTATTTTATAACTATTACAGTTCTGCACGTTCTAAAATCCTATTTATTCATTTGAATAAACTAAGCAATGTTGACTTCACTTTAATTTGTAATGAATGGAAGACAAAAAAAAAAAATGTATTTTACCGTAATACAGACATCTGTAACAGTATGCGATCACGAAACGGGACGTTATCGGTTGCCAGCTTGTTAATAATAGAAAGGTAAAAATTATTGAGAAATTTTTCTTCAAATGTTTGGCGTGTTCTGTTTCAAAAAGATTTTCCAATGTTCTGGTTATTTTTTTTTTCTTCAAGTTCTACTGCCTTTTCCTTTAGGGAAATTTTGCTACTAAGAAAATGGCGTCCGAGTTTGACAATAATTATGGTAGAACTAAATGAAATCTTAATAAATAAATGCCTGATATTTTCAGGCTCCGCTAGAGGGCGTACTCAAGCGTTGCAATCGTGAATTGAACAGAGTTTCGAACAGTTTTATCAGAATAATTGACTTATTTTTTGAATAATTATTTCAATAGAATAATTGAATAATTTTTTAACAACCATTTAGTTGGATATAGTTAATATTTTTTTAACATTTTAGATCTGAATACATTTAGCAAATATATTAAATATCAATATCAATTATAATTGAATTTGTCTAGCTTAATTCATCACCGCTGAAACTTAGCATAAATTTATCATTGTTTTAACACTCAAGCTGATTATCGTATTGCTCTTTTTATTACTAATTCAATACTTTTCTGTGTTCTCTATTTCAACAACTTAAACTTTTTTGAATAATTTCGATCGAAACGGGATCATATTTAGATCCATGCTGAAAAAAAAATATTATAATTTCTGTGATCACTTTTATTTCAATTCAAAAAAAACGAAAGAAAACATGCAAACAAAAATAGATTTAACTGTCATAAACACTGACTAAATGAGCACTTTTTCAATCTTAATTAACATAATGTATAAAACAAACTATAACTAATAATTTGAAATGTCGACGAGGAAAATAAATTAGACTAACATTATCTTTGTTTCAAAACAGGTGTTGCCAATTAGCTACAAAAAAATTATAAAAAAGACATATTAAATTTTTCTTTTTGCTCTGCGAATGAGTAAGGACTAAATAGATAATTAGTTATCATGACTATTATTATTCTCTCAAAGAAATGTTGTACAGAAGATAATGTAATTTTGCTATTAACTTGCAGTTCAAGTTATTTTTGTTTCTTATTAAACTTCCTTGTTGTTGTTTTGCTATCGAGGAATATTAATCAAGCGGAAAATTATGTATTTTAAGTAAGAAAACATTTGTCAACAATAAATGGATTTTTCGTATAAATGATTTTGAACTATATATATATTCATGCTGTTAAGAATTATCTTGGCTTTAGAACAGACGAGTAACTTAAATATTTTAAAAATTATTAAACTTTTTTACAAAAAACTCCAATTTAGCGACATTTTCCCGTAAAGTCGAACCAAGTATACGCTTTTCATGTGTCAAATATCCCCTAGATGACGCTAAAGAGTTTCGTGCATGAAATAGCATTGTGATTTTGCTCTGGGATAGATATATCCCACTAGTATTTTTCAGTGGGACAGATATATCCCACTCGTATTCTTCATTGGGATTACTATGTCCATTCATATTTTTTCAAATGAACATAGAAAAAAGAACTAATATGAGTTGTCCAATGTGTAATGTCGGGTTATGCAAAGATTGCTTCACCCTGTATCATACCATGTAAAAAAAATTCCGTTTGATAAATTTTTCCGGAATGATAGATGTGTTTGTTGTAAGTCGATCACTACAGGTGGGACATATGTATCCCACCATTAAGTACGGCCGGGACATATAGGTTACGTTCTCTTATTGATAACCACTTGTCAGAAAAATCCCAAATACTAAATTTGCCTTATTTGTGACCTATTTTGTCCTTTTGAATAATAAACGGAACAAAAAAATCATATTTTAAAATTCGTAGTCAAAGGGTTAAATTAATAATTGCATAGTTTGATTTGAACAAGGTTGCATAATTGATTTTTATCATCCAATGAAGGTGCTATTGCGATAATTAGCATATTTTTTTTATGTTAGCATATGTTGTACTAAGCATTTTAATAACAAATTCCCCACGATACCATACGATCATGTGAAAAATTAACAGAGACAAAAATGAAATCCACTCTCACTTGAGCAATGTGAGTTTATTATATTTACATCTTGTCTAAATTTTTGACTGTACGATTTTAAATCTCGAAATACTTGAAATTATATTCATTTAAAAAGGTGGTCTAGGACGGCCTGACCGACAAACGCTTTTCATTTTCAAAAAACTGAAGCTTTTCTTCAAATTAACGTTTTACGCAATTTTTAGAATAAGCGCAGACAACCCTGGCTTTAGATAGGTTAAACCTGACCTAACAGTCATGGGTAACAGTTGCAAATTCACAGCAGTTATAAAATATCATATTCTTTGCAAACAGGCATCATTTCATATTACGACGGAGCCTTCGAAAAACAACCTTATCATCATCACCATCATTCATCAACCAAATTGTTATAGAAAGACTGACTATTCTCGGCATTAAAATTCATTTAAAATATGAATTATGATTAAATATTAAGGACAGTTATTAGATTCAATTCTTTTCTTAAGAATGCACAAATAATTCAATTAAAAAATTGCTGTGTAATTAAATTTGTATATGTTGTATGAGTTGATGATTTTGTTATTATTTTTGTAATGTGTGGCTTGTATTTTCTGTATGCGCTGGTGATTGCGTTATTTTTGATTGCTCCTTTTTATAATAAAAATTTAACATTAAAATCTGAATTATCTAGTAAAATTTGCGGAGCTGGGGCTTTATCTTGTTATCTAGAAACTGAGCTGAAGCTTGAGCATCTAAAAATTTTCGACTCCGGATCTCTGCACTGTAAAAAAAGAACCAGATCAAAATATGATACAAAGTACCGGCACTTTGGGTACATCATCCTTAATATCTATTTTATCGTACAATTTTGTACAGTAAAATATTACACAGCATTTTTTACAGTAATATTTATTTAATTAGAATGATTCAGTGATTTTACTGTATCACTGTAAAAATTACGGTATATTAGATTTTTTGTTCCGTAACAAGTTCCGGTAAAAATGGTTTTTACGGAAAAAGTACCGGTACTCTAGATGCCAGTACTTTTTAGCGTAATTAGATCAGAAGTTTTTTACTGTGTGGTGCTTGATTTCAATACATTTATGAGTTCAATACAGTCTTTACAAAAAAAGCTTTCACAGTATAAAAGCTTGCTGGATTTTAAAACTATCATAATGGATCTAATTAACACCTCAAAATTTTGATTAAAACTTCAATACAAGTTTACAATTGCGAAATGTCACAGATTAAAATTTCGATTTGCTGTTGTCAAGATTTAATTCGAAGTAATTACCATTATTATAGAAGACAGATAAAATTATTAAAAACGAAAATGTCTTTTTTGAACATTTCTTAACATTAGAATCTTATAGAAAATTAGAGTCTTATTAGAGTCTTATTAGAACATTTTTCATGCACAAGGAAATACATCCTGAATATATGACTCTCTCTACAACCTCTTGACCACAATAATTTTATAAATCTCTCCCTTCCTGTACATTTGAACCTATTCGATCTGTGTTTCTAGTTGATCGGTCGTTAACCAGGAAGAAAACACTTTTTTTTTTCTCCTTTCGATTAACTGATATTCGATGGCATAAAAATTCAATTGATAAAACTCAGTTGACTTTCTCATTCAGTTTGAACTATAAGCCTTTAGAAGGAAAAGGTGCTCATTATGAATGCTAGAAACGCGTTTTTAAAGTATCCTCCGTCACATAAGTTGTGAAAAAGAGGTTTCCTCGAGAAATATTAAAAACACGTTAATTTCTGAAAGGAAAGTTTATTTTTTTTCCATGAGCTAATTCTCATTTATCTTTAATTCTGATTAGATACTGGTATAAATATAAACAACGTTCATATACCTAAGCTATTAATGATATTTATTAAGAGCAATTTGAAATAACGTTTTTTGGGCCTTTCATATGCTGTTACAAATTTCTGCCTGACCAGAAGAGGGCGTTGTAATCACTCACAATAATTCTGTAATCACTTATGTGTCAGACAATGGATTGAACTGGATGGCTCAATGGCGAGCCCCATTTCGTATCATACCGTTTTATTGTATTTATTAATAAATTTATTTGTTATTGAACATGGTTTATTTAATTAATGCACCCATTCGCCACTGAATCATTCTGCAACATGGTACTGTTTTGAGTTCGCTTACCATAAATTTCCTTAACAAAATTTTTTCAAGAACAATATTAGTTGAAATATAAGATCAAAAATTTATACTTAGCAGTAATTTACAATAATAATAATGAAATGACTGTGCAATAATTAAGATAACAATATGAACGATCAATTATAACATATGGATATTATCAAAATATTTTTTTTACACATTACAATGAATATTTTTGCTTATAGGTTAATTTCTAAATTACTTACAAGTTGAACTGAGCGTCTGATTTAGGAGTTTTTATCAAAAGGGAACGAATGTTCCCATCTCGTCCCTGATACACTTCCAAACTTCTTCTAAGCATCCACATATTTCTGGGACAACGCTCATCATTGATTAAAACAATATCATTTACCTTAAATGATGTTATCTTATCTGGTGGTGAAGAAATATAAGCAGATCTTAGATGCAGTAAATATCCCTTCCTCCACCGATTCCAGAAATGATCCAAAAGTATTTCTTGATATTTATACCTTTTAGTTAATGAATCTCTATTTACAATCAAATTATTAGGTTCATACTTAACAACAGGTAAAGACATCAATCTTTTACCCACTAAAAAATGAGAAGGTGAAAGTGGAGAAGGCTCTGAGGGTTCGTTGTATAGATACGTAATAGGCCTAGAATTTTCATGGTTTCAATTTCCAAAAAGACAGTTTCTAATTCTTTAAGAGTTCGATAAGATTTACCAGTTATTTTCTTTAAATAAGTTTTAACCGTTAGTATCTGTCGCTCCCAGAAATAACCTCCCCACCATGGACTTTTTCTACAATAAATTTACAAACAGTATTTTTAGATGCAAACATATTTTTTACCTGAGGATCATTAATTTGATTCCACCACTTTTTAGTCCACTATTTGCTTTTTTAAAGGCTTTTGCATTATCTGAATACAAAATTGAACACAATCCTTTACGAGAAATAAATCTTCTAAAGACAAATAAAAAAGAATCAGTATTCATATTAATTACTAGCTCCAAATGCACAGCTCTAGTGACTGCACAGGTAAAAATGAGCAAATAACACTTATTACTAGAGTCAGTAATAAAAAATGGTCCAACGAAATCTACACCAGAAACATCAAAAGAAGATTGTTCTCTAATTCTGTCAGGTGGTAACGGAGCTACCATCTGAGTACCTGGTTTTACCTTATAACGTCTGAATATTAAACAGTTTCTCAAAACCTTTTTAACAAATTGTTTACCTTTGATTATCCAATAGTGTTCTCTTAATTGAGTTAAAGTAGAATCAACACTTAAATGACCCATTTTAACATGAACATCTAATATAACTAATTCAATTAATTTATCAGTAGAAGGAATCAATACTGGATGTTTTGTTTTCACCTATGCTACTTTTTTAACTGCTGTAAATTTGTAACAGTTAACAGTTATTCATAACTGTTAGATTAAGGTTTTCACATTTTTTCTCTGTGCTAATTATGAAAATGACGCATAAAGTCAATATTATAAAAAAGCCGCAGTTATGTGAAAAAGTAAAGCATTTAATGATATAATATTTTAAGGTTTGAAAAGTTAGTCTAACCAATAGGAATACCAACCAATAGAAATAGCAACCAATAGGAATACGTTTCAATTGGGATAGGAATACATATTGCCCAATAGGAATAACACATATGGAAAAGGATTGAATGATAGTGGAACATTGATCTACTTGGCCTCTGATTTGGACTTCTCTATATTCTGGATATTTCGAATTTTTCAACGTTAGTTAAATTGTTAATAAATGTTAATTAGTGAAGTTAACTAAACATAACGCCATATCGGATATCGAATTTGTCAAGATATTATTCTTTCTAATCTATCTATTTCATTTAACCTAAATTTGTTATTTGTTTACACATTTTATTGTAACCGTAATTACATTTGCTTTGTGTTAATGGCAACTTTGTTGCATAATTGGTTGATTCCATATGACTTCGTTCCTGTCTTTGTGTTAGGTAAGAAATAAACCAGATCTTTCTTTGTGAAAGAATATATAATGCGTCACTTAAAGTACTCATATTTGACTGGCTAGGCTTATTCAAAACCGAAGGGAAAGAACAGTTGCTAACATGAATGCCACGTTCAAACAGCTAATTAAGGTCCATATACCCAGGATGACTTAACTTGCAAGTATCCAATAGTCCATTTTTAACGAAGTTTAATATATTTTATTAAATATTTAAGCTCAGTCCGAATCGCCACCTTTAAAAATCCTTCGGGATCTCGGGCTAGTTGGAAGACCTCCAACTAGATGGCTGGATGACACTGTTAAAGATCTAAAAGTATTAAAGATAAACAACTGGAAAAAAGTCTCCATGGACAAGAGGCGTAGGAGGCTACGTGTGGTTGAGACAGCCAAGGCCTGTAAGGGGCTGTCGAGCTGAAGAAGAAGAAGAAATATTTAAGCTACTTGGCCGTTTGAAAGTGCAGACGATTTATTTTCTGCAAGGTAGTATATATAGTTTAAAATTAAAGCTTTGGTACAAGTAACTAAAAGACATTAAAATGGATAAACCATTGTTCAATAGAGAGACTTATGAAAACCTAAAGCGGAAGTTACAAATATATTACTGCAAAAATCGAATTTATGAAGATGAAAAATTACTTTTAAACTTATAATGTCCAAAAGTCACTTAAAGAAAATAAATTTGAAACATTGGCCTTGAGACCATATGTTTCTGATCCAAAATACAACTTTTATTACTATTTTTGTAGCTTAGCTACATAAAATAGTTAAAATCTTCAGATAACATCTAGATCTATTGATATCTAATGCTTTAAAAGGGAATTAGAAATCAGATATTTTTACTCCGAAATACAGTTTTTATTACTATTTTGTAATTTACCTATGGAAAAAAATTATAATCTTCAAATGACATCTAGATCTATTAATGTCTGATACCTTAAAATTGAATTCCAAATTAGGTATTTTTGTTCCGAAAAGAAATTTTTCTTACTATTTTATGCCTTAGTTTTGGAAAATATTATAATCTTTAGAGGACATCTAGATCTGTTAATGTCTGATGCTTTAAAATTGAATTCGAAATTAAGTATTTCTGTTGCGAAATACAACTTTTATTACAATATTGTAGCTTAGCTATGGAAAATAATTCTAATCTTTAGATGACATCCAGATCTGCTGATGTCAGATGCTTTAAAATTGAATTAAGTCTAACTTCCTAATTTTTCTTCTTCTTTAAACATGTCTTTTTTCTTTCTTTCTTTTTTTTTGGCAATTACTTTGAATTTCTTGATCTTCTTAAAAATGATGGAAATTACTTTTGATCTCTGAACCAGGAAGCGAAGACAAATCGTGTTAAAGGCGTAATGGCTTTATTTCGGTTAAAGTTATTCTTCAATTTTAAAAAGCGCGGAAATTAAAAGCTTGGAAAAAACGTAATAAAATGAAGAATTTTGAGCATTAACCTCGAGTTATTTTATTATCATAGGACTATTTCGAGAAAATTAAACTTTCCCGGAAATTTTACGATCTTTTTTTTTCCTCCTCAAGAATGGCATTTTTCTTATTTATTTTAGATATCTACTTTTTTTAAAAAAAGGTTCGTTAACCTCCAAATGAAAAAAAAAATATTTTAAAAATAAAATTATTAAATATCAATGCCTAATTTCAGCATTTGTAGGAGTTTGAAAAATTTATCAAGTACAACAATCCACCAAATTTCTGGACATTTATTAAGCATCACATTTTCAAGTAAATTAGGTATCTTTTCGATTTTTATTTATACTCCAGCTCTTTATCAAACGCAGTTTCCATGACGTCAATTTATTCAATAAAATTTTCTAATTTTTAATGACAAACTTAGTTTATAACACGGTTTAATTTTCTAACTTCGAGTAAGTAATTTCGTGAAAATTTTGCACAGATTAACCGCTTCCGACTCCTGCGTTATTAAACTCTCCATTCAATTTGATAAGGTGCAACAGGACGTTTTGTTTTCTTTTCTTAACGTTTATCCTATCCTTAATTGAAAGACTGTTTTATATTTTTGCAGGTAAATATAAAGGTAACTATGTGAAAATTTCCCAAAACTGGTTTAAATTTACTGAGACTATATTGATGTAAGTTTGAAAGATACAACCTTTTCGGCATTGACAAGCATAGAAATAAAATAATCTTTCGCAATTTTTAAGTAACTCTTTCTCATAGCAAAATTTTCCATACTCGCAGACACGATAACAACTTCAACTTGCATCCAATTTGCTTATAAACATTGCATTTACACTTTTAAAAAGGATTCTAAAAAATATATATGTTATGGGTGATCACCTTGTTTGTAAATTTTCTGGATGCGTTGTTCCAATATAAATGCTTTTTTTTTTAAAATTATATAACCTTAACATTAACACTCCACTAAAACACTAAACATTAACATACTATTTTCTGCTAATTAATTTTATTCTAACTCTTATTAAACCTGCCTAAAATCCCGAGCAATAAATGAAGGCAGAAAATTCCAAATCTTTCAGAAAGCAATTATTTAATATTATTTAGATTAAAGGAAAGTAAACTGATAAATGCGATAGAATATTCAAAAATATCCGATTAATTAAACTTAATTAACTCTGTAGGTATTTTTAATTATTACATAAAAAATCGTAACCTGTGGCCGTGGTAGCCCAGTGGTTAGAGAATCGAACTTTAGTCCGGAGGGGCCGGGACTCGATCCTCAACTCAGCTAAGACCCACCGTGTACATGCTATATACGTGTTCGTAAAATCTGTGGAATCGAAAGTCCTGTGGTCTGTCGCTGAGCAGTACCATGAGTACTGGGATCTGGAAAAATTTTCCTAACAGATTTACGTCAAAATTGTGAATGTGGCTTCACGAATGTGTGGCGCTACCATCTTTCCCCCGGGAGGTTCAGAGCTAAGACGCACTGTCTCCCTTGCGGTGCTCTTTTGTCAACGAAGGACGCACATTCCTGTCTTTATTTGCAAAAGCCAATGCACGGCGTATTTGGCTTGTCCAAGTGTCATAAGAAACAACAAAATGATAAATTTCAATTTTTAGCATTTTTTGTATCGTGTATTTCTTTATACTAGGAGGCTTCGCCCCCTGCTCGCTGTCGCTCACCAACCCCCGAAACTGCTTTCACAGTTCATTTCAGATTGCTTCGCAATCCAATGCTCGCTTTGCTCGTTCATTGGATACGTTCTTAACGTCTAGTTTTTGTATACTTTTTTGAATACTGAAGTTCCGAAAACTTTTCACTGTAGAAAATTCTAAACCTGTACATTTCAATATTAATTTGAAATTGCAAACAGTTCACATATTTTTCTTAATCACACTATTCTAAATTTCAGTTGTTGAGAAAAGTAACTGTTGTAAGTTTTGTTTTAAAGTCTTTCCCACCAGAGGGCTAAAGCCATGTGTTGTAAAACAATATGAAATAGTAGTCTGCCACTGAACGCCGGATGTAAAGCATCGGCTTTGATGAAGATAATTTTGTATTTTTAATTCTCTGAAGGGCGCCACCTTAATAATATGGAATTTGTAAAATAAATGTAGGGATTTTTGATTGTTGATAAAGCCCATCATTTTGTGTTTTCATCAGTGTTCAGAAGCAGAACAACTATAAGTTTTTTATTTTATCACAAAATAAAATGTATAAAAAACAAAGAAAATGAGTATAATCATAGAAAAAGTTAAAATTATAATATAGTATTTGTCAGTTAAAATAAAACTTTTTGTTTAAGTCATTGCTAACAATTCAAATTTCTCCGAGGCAATTCTAAAGTATAAATTAAGGTAGTATTGTTAAGTTGAAGCACAATATTTTTAGTTTTGATGTCAACAATACAATTCAATTTTTCACAAAAACGATTGTTTCCATTGTTAAGTTCAATGTCAACAATTCAAATTTTTTTGGGGCAACTCTTAACCTTTAAATATTATTTTTTTTATGTACACATTTCTAAATGTCAGTATTCAACCACAAAACAACTTAAAGTCCTCAAATTTAGCATGAAGTTGTAAAATGTAATGAAAGAGGGTCATAGCAATAATGAAAGTAGAAGTAAAGTTAGTACTGTAAAATTAAAACAATATTTTTAATCAGTGAGCCAAGTTCTTCAATAAGCAGTTGTAGAAGTAGTTTGTTGATTTAAAACTTTTTATAGAATTTCTTTAAGAACACAATTGTTAATTTGGGCATTTGGCGATACAACACCTTTAGAATAGAGCCCCTGAATTAGACAGGCCGACTCATCATCTATTTTTGCTCCAAAGAGCTAACATAAGCACAATACTAACATAACGTTAACTTGCGAACTTTTTTGCTCCAATATTGCTTGATAGGTCAGCTCTGATAGTATAGGAGCCTTACTTTAGAATTGAATGATGTGTTACGTCAAGCGCTCAGGTATCATAATTTTGATCTAGTTGCGCTTCTATGTCATTTTGATTTATGTTGCTAAGTTAACTTTCAAAAAATTCTATGGCTGGCAACAGCAATTTTATTTTTTAAATTGTTTATTTTTATTTCTTTTAGGATTCGTTATTTTTTCAGCGAAATGTTTTTTAACCTAACAGAATTCTTTGCCGACTGTTTTCTATATGAATGAAGAAAATAAAGTAGATATTTAACTGTTGTGAAAATAATCTTATTTAGTTGTACAAAGTACTTCAGCCAAAATTTGGGAGCCACGTAAGAGAATTATATATATTAGATCAGAAACACATCATTAAAAGGCAGAATGCTTTGGTGTCTTCAAAACAAAGCAAACGTTGCCACCGGTGGAAAAGAAATACAGCCAAAATTTGGGAGCCACGTAAGAGAATTATATATAATAGATTTTTGTCATGAAATGAAATTCAGTTGACATATTTATAAAACTGTCCAAAATTTACTTAAATCGGATATCTTGCCTTTCTTAAGATTTTTCATTATAATTAAAAACTCCGATTAACGAATTCAAATCCAATCATATTTTTTTTATAGACAATCGCTTTGTGAAAGCGTTCTAAAAGAAAAAAAATCATACAATATTTTTTAGTGATAAAATTAGATCAAATGTTGTCCAATGTATTGGAGGAAAGATTAAAAATAAATTAATACTCAATTTTCAAAACAATTCTATTGGTATTTCACAGTCAATTTCGAAATAAAATGACGTCTGATACCCTAAATATTAACCTCTTAACTGTGACGTTTAACTTTCACCTTTTATTACTCAACCAAAGAAATTCTAAATATAAAACGACTCTTTTGTCAAAATGTAGTCATTTTTATGCCCCGGTAATAAAGGATTTCAGGAATTTTTATCACTCCTTTCCCATCATTCGAATTAACTCTATAAAATAAATAAACTCTTCAAATTAAACTCATTGGTTAATCAATTAAAATTAATTCAAATCAACTAAAAGTGAATGAGCTTTTCAAATTAACTAATTTTTTTTTCACAGTCAGTCCCGAAATAAAATGTTTTCTGCACCCCTGAATAACTGTGATGTCTAACTTTCATCTTTTAAAACTCAACTCAAGAAATTTTAAATATAAAACGACTTTTATTTCAAAATGTAGTCTATTTTATGCTAAGATAGTAAAGGATTTTAGGAATTTTTAACATTCTTTTCCCATCATTCAAATTAATTCTGCAAAATGAATAAACTCTTCAAATTAACTCATTGGTTAATCAACTAAAATTAACCCAAATAAACTAAATATAAATAAGCTTTTCAAATTAACTCATTAGCTGTCACAGTCAATCTCAAAATAAAATGATTTTTGCACCCCTGAATAGAACTGTGACTTCCAACTTTCACCTTTAAAAACTCAACCAAAAAAATTCTAAATATCAAACGACTTTTATGTCAAAATGCAGCCATTTTTATGCTAAGATAGTAAAGGATTTAAGGAATTTTTAACATTCTTTTCCTATCATTTAAATTAACTCTTCCAAAATGAATAAACTCTTCAAATTAACTCATTGGTTAATCAACTGAAATTAACCCAAACTAAAAATAAATGAGCTTTCCAAATTAACTCATTAGCTTTCACAGTCAATCTCAAAATAAAATGATTTCTGCGCCCCTGAATAGAACTGTGACTTTCAACTTTCACCTTTAAAAACTCAACCAAAAAAATTCTAAATATCAAACGACTTTTATGTCAAAATGCAGCC
Organism: Parasteatoda tepidariorum; assembly: GCF_982258835.1. NCBI lineage: Eukaryota > Metazoa > Arthropoda > Arachnida > Araneae > Theridiidae > Parasteatoda > Parasteatoda tepidariorum. Next base: position 12,405,502 of record NC_141755.1, on the reverse strand, counting down.
ATTTTTATGGCATGATAATAATAAAGGATTCCAGGAATGTTCAGCATTCTTTTCCCATCATCCGAATAAGCTCTACAAAATGAATAAACTCTTCTTAATCTATTTACGTCACATTTTGTTCTCCACTTTTGGCTCTTACAAATAAGGTAAGTGGCGACACTTGAGAACAATTACTGTTGACTGAGTAACTTTCAAATGAATCTAGTGCGTACAAATATGGAAGAGTTTTTTTCAAATTTTATTATTATTCTAGTAACATAAGCAGAAGTAAATTGAGAATGTTCGAAGATTTAATCCAAACATTTCTCATATTTGATGCAACATCCTTATTGCTTTAGGTCGTACGACATTTTATCAGCTAATCATCAATTAGTCACCCCAAAGGAGTGACAAAGGCGGTACCCAGAAAAAATCTGCTTGGAGAAGGAATTTTTGGTCATTTTTAAAAATTGTTGAATTTTAGTAATTATTCTGTCTCAAGTGAGAGTTTGATATTGTGAATTGTAAATTATTTTAGTCGCATGAGTTGTATAAAGCAGTGACAATACCCAATATTTTTTAAATATAATTCAAGGAAAAAGAACTGTTTAAACTTGAAAACTAAGGACATTTTAATTAATAGTCAAATTTTAACTTAAAAATCCTTCGCGAGGCAGAAAATTTGAACCAAAATTTTTGTCTCAAAAAGAGTCATAAAAACTTTGGCCATCGTATGCATGTCCAAAACAAAAAGATCTACTTTGTCTTTACATTTTTTAAAATTTAAAGTGGTAGATTAAAATCAAGACGCTTGGCGTGATTTGGGTATACAGAAAGAATGAATAAAAATATGGGGCTGAGAAAAATCTTAAATTGCAAACCTTAAATTGAACCTTAAATTGCAAGCCTTAAATTGCAAAATCTTCTATTGAACCTAAGGCCCAGAAGAAGACTTAAAAGGAGAAGGTTAGATGATGTAACTAAAGACCTAGACATAATGAAAGTTATCAAATTGAAATCGAAGGCTTAGAAAGGAAGGTTTGGAACGACATTATTCAGCAAGCCAAGGCCTACAGTCGGCTATAGAGACCCCAATGAAGAAGCGGAAGAAGAAGAAAGTGATTTAAAAAAAACAAACGAATTTTCAAAGATAAAAATTATTAAAATTGTTAAAATTATTAAAAATTATTAATTATAAAAATTATTAAAATTTTAGCGGTTTGTTTCATTGTCGGAAATAAGTGGGACATTTTCAAACTGCTCTTAAAAAGATGAAATTGCAGTTTTGATAAATTGAGAAACATATATCTACACCTTATTAAAACCAACTAGAAATCTAATTATACAGGGTGTTTTATAGTGATCACCCTTAATACAGATTTTGCGAACCCTTCTTAAAAGTAATTTCAACAAAAATATTCAACAAAATACAAAAAATGCTAAAATAAAGACAGATTACTTTTTATGTTATATTTAAAAACAACTAAAAAGTTAATTAAGACTAATTGATTGAATTTTTAAAAAAAATATTTCATCTCATTTTTTACTTTACTTTCTACAAAGCTACACATTTTCTAAGCAGAAATTGCCATTATTTAAAGCTCGGGTCTCATGAAGACACATCACTTTACTAATTTCATCTAAAAAACGTATTGTCATTTACATTTAGCGTAACTATTCTGCCATTAAATTCTACATTTCATTTAAAGTGTATGAAAAATCTTTCTTAATATCTTATGTAATGAGTCAATTACATTTTGCACAGCTATTATGCCATCAAACTCTACATTTCACCCAAACTGAATTAAAAATCCTCCCCGATATCTCATATAATATGTCATTTACATTTGGCATAGCTATTCTGCCATTAAACTCTACATTCCATTCAAATTGTATTAAAATTCTTCCTCAATATATCTTACAATATGTTCTTTACATTTAGTGTAGCTATTATTCAATTAAAAGCTACATTATTCCATTCAAATTACATTAAAAATCTTCCTCAATATCTCTTGTACTATGTCACTTACATTTGGCGTAGCTATTTTGCCATTAAAATCTACATTTCATTCAAATAGTATTAAAAATCTTCCTCAATATACCATACAATATGTTCTTTGCATTTAGTGTAGCTATTATTCAATTAAAAGCTACATTATTCCATTCAAATTATATTAAAAATCTTCCTCAATATCTCTTGTACTATGTCACTTACATTTGGCGTAGCTATTCTGCAATTAAAATCTACATTCCATTCAAACTATCTATTAAAAATCTTTCTCGATATCTCATACAATAATCTTAAAAATAACTGTTTTGTCTGCATTTATATCAAATTAAAGAGTCTCTCCGTAATTAGCTAAGTGCTTCTAGCAAAATAATGGACTACTTGATCAAAAAAAGAAAAAAAAACCCTAACTGTTAGAAGTTTAAAGCAGCAGCTATTGACCTTAATTATTGTCCTGAAGGGTTGAACTGAAATCATAACTGGTCTTTAAGATTCAAGATGGGAGAAGCAATGAAAGCTCGAAATGTGCCACCCTTGAGGGTTCTAAAGACTATATGATGCAGCAATTCCCCTCTCTCTCTTCAAATATAACTTAAGAGATCGTGATGTTTGGACGCGAATAATTGTGGCGCAACCTCCTTTCTTGGACAATTAATGACCAGAATAAACAACACTCTCTGAAAAGGCATCAGAATTATTTTTGTAAATACATATTATGCAATTAAATGGCTGTGTTAATTCATTTTAAATTCTACCTTCGCTTAAGTAAAATTTTGGTAATGTTTAAATAGCTTTATTGGTAGTATTGATAATAAAAGGAAAGTGCAGATATGTCTTGAATCCGATTTTAACACTTGATATATTTCAAAGCATAAATTAACTTAGATTTACTCAACGTATAATTACTTAAGTTCATTAACTTATGACTTGAGTGACTTACTATTTAAGTTATTTAGATATTTTGTGAGAAACACATACTATGTTTGTCTATTAATGTAAATTTATTTGTAAACTATTCTATCATACACTTTAAATTTTTTTAAAAAGTAGAAAGTAAGAAATACTGGTCTGAAGTTCCACATAGTGTTGTAGATTTGACCACCATATATAGTACCCCTAATCTATATTGGATGTTTTACCTTCTGAGTTTTGTTTATTGATTGAATTTTTAATATTCATGCAACTTAAACTAGTTATAGCAATATTCTTCCACTGGGTTTCGGAGATATTTAATCTCTGTGACCCTAGGTAGATGCGGTGCAGAATACAACAGTCTTTTCTACCCATCTCAAATATAAGATGCCAAATTCGAATAGGTTAAAAAAATAAATGCTTGGTAAAACAAGTTCACATGTGTAAAGCGGTAAAGGTGTAAAGCGGTACATGTGTAAAGCATGATTTGATTCGCAAAGATCAAAACTAATAAGATATAAGATGATAATAATAAATGAGATATATCATTTTTTATTTTTTTATTTTATTTTGAAAAATTAAAGAGATGATCTCAAACATATAGTTAAGTGCTTTGGAGGCACAGTCGGTTAAGGGCGTCTGACGCTGGTGGAGAACAGTTAAGTGCATATTGCGGTGCGTGCATATGCAGTAATTTACATGCTAAATCAGTCGCAGTAGATTCTCATAGGTCGTGAGGCGAAAATTTTGGAAAAAGAGCATCAGCTCAGAAGCAGTCCACGTTGTCTGACCAGGGTCGAAATTACGTGGTATTTAAACCAGGGCTTTCAAACGGTAGAGCCCTGGAAAATGGGACTAAGATCTTGACCATTGTTGGTCGATGTGATGTGAAGACACTGGATGGTAAAGGGTTAAGTCCTATCCGTCTGACAGCGGAGATAGCACGTTGGTACTTAAAAAATCTGGTCATCAGATCTAAACATTATTCAAAGTGTCGCGTACTTGACCTATAAAACTCATACTAAATTGCCAAATCATTTTTCAATTCGCAAGAAAGCTGATGGAGAAAAAAAAAACTTTTTAATTTGAATGCAGTCTCAGTTTAATGGTCTTAAAAAAATTGAACAAAATTAAATAAAATCACATTTCTTTCCAGTCATTTCATTATATCGAAATAAATGTTAACGGAAATCGGCAAAAGGTGAATCTCAGAAAAGTGTTCAAATGTAGTAATGTTTTTGCAAAAAGTTTAGCTCCTTTACGAGGTAAGTTAACACCTAAGAATAGTCATTTTAAAAAAAACAGTTTTTTTTTTCTAAAGAAAATAAGGTCTAGTTGTCAGCTAAACAACATTAAATGAACTTACTTTAATTATTCTTGAATAACGGTGGTCGTTGACTTGCGGTTTTTTATTTGTTTTTTTTCCCTACATACAAATAAATAAATAAATAAGAGAAAAAAAAGGTTTGAAATCTTCATGCGGAACTATTCACCGTTCGGAAGAATACACAAAATTTGTTTTGATGCGCAACGAAGCAAAAGGTGTAATTTTAACTTGATTATCCTACAAAGGAATTTCAGGTTCTGTTACTTTCAAACGCTTCTATTTGATTTTTCGGTTGAACATACGCTCAAATACTCTTATATAGAGATACAATTATATTTACTTAAATCAAACAATAAAAGATTGAATCAACAAACAAGGTTGATTAGAGATCAAGCAAATGTATTTCGATCAATTTGTTATTTTCGATTCTTAAATATTGAATGGTCAATAAATAATATGAGATAAATCATATGCCTGTTGTAAAAAAATATTATACTAAGCCTTTCTGCATTTTCCAAACATAAGAATTTAGGAATGGTTAAGGAATAAAGGTTTAGGAATGGTACAAAATTACTTCGTAATTTTGAAAGATTTTTCAAGAAAAGTTAGCCCTTATTATTATTTTTTTTAGAGAGTTAGAAAAAAATAGAATCTCTCAAAATTCATTAAAAACAGAGAATATTCTGCCTTGGCTTTTTGTCATAAAATATTAACGAAAGAACTTCCAATTTATTAAAAAATATGTCCCCCCCCCCAAAAAAAAAGAACATCTTACAACTAGAAAGCGTACAACAAAAAAGCAAACAACAAAAAGAAAGCGTATACAAGCATGCAACTGCATTATATTCTGATGAAACTAACAACTTCCCTTTTCATTGTTGCCGAAAAATTTTTACATTTCGAAATCCTCCTAAATACAATGATAATTATTTAAATTATAACTTAATTTATCATATTTGAACGTATCATTGATTTATAGATTTGATTAAATTATTATATTATTAAAGAAACTATCAGTAAGTTAGTTTCAAAAATAATTTGTTTAACTAAGATGAAAATTTAATTAAATCAATGTGCAAATTAGTATTATGTTTTCACTAAACAATCTTGTTCAAATTAGATTGAAGTGAGACACCCTAAAATATTGAGAACAGTCCTCGAATTTCATTGATTATTGTCAGAGACTTTTAAAACTTTAGTGGACAGAAAATGACCGAGAACTGTAACGTGTCTCCTCAAATGTTCCCGAATTTTTCAGAAAATTTATCTATATACAGTGAACTCTCATTTATGCTCTTTTCACAGGTCCCTGCTCATTATATAGGAAAATGATTATCATTCATATATGCCTCACAATGAAAATAAATTTGTGAGTTATGAGCCGCAATTTTTCATGTTTTTTCTTTAAATAAAACAAAATCAGATTTTTTTTCAGAGAAAAAAAAGTTTTGGGATTAAAAATTTAAACAAATAATCAATTTTTGCTAGAGATAAATAGAAATATGTTGCTTGATGCCGTGCAATAGTTCGTTTTTCTTCCCTTTGCAACTTTTTCTCCTTTGTTGTTTCTTGAAAGACGCTCTTTCTACCATTTTGAATAGAATGTCTTATCTGTTACACCAACCACATTGGCAAGTCGAAAAACTTTGCTGCTTTGAAAACCAGCCCCATCCACCAGATCTACCCAATTTTGCTCACATAAAAGTAGTGTTTTTTCCTGCACACTGTTCGAGTACAGGAAAACATTGATTCGTTGATATCTTACTAGAAGACGGCAAATTTGCTACCTCCTATATAAAAATTTACATTCTTGATGCAATGAATATATGGTATACTCTGCATGGAGAAGTATTGGAAATTCTAGCATAAGGTTTTGATTCAACAATGAAGGTTTTCCTTTCTCTGATGGAAATGAATATAGTGATCAAATCAACGAAGTTGAAGAAGATTGGGATATCGACCTTATTGATGACAAATGGCAAACATCGTTAGTGAAATGGTTGATAATAACGTGGATGATTATAATAATGAAGACGAGGAGAAAGTTCCTCTAATCATACGAAGGCGTTAGAAGTTTCATCAGGCACTACTCAAGACTATTTCCTGTTTAATTCAACAACTTAAATTATAAATTCTTAGTGTCCACAAATCGTAAAATGTTTCGAGGACGTTCCGCTAATTCGTCCTCAAATCAAGGCTTATAAATTTGGTCACCCTAAATGAGATGTTTATAAAAGTAAGAGAGGTCGAGTAAGATATTTACTGGCAGTTTTTTTCTTCCAATAAATGATTTTACAGAATTTCAATAATTTGCACAAATATATTTTTTAAAATTTATTTCCTCAATGATCAAAATTTGAAATTCGCATATAAGCCGGTCTGTGAATTGGAGTCGCAGTCAAGCTCTCAGAAAAGGCCGGAGTTAGAGTCGAACATTTAAACTATTGATTACAGAACACTAATTCAAATTTTTGTTCATCTCAATTCATCCCAAATTATCCATCCTCATCCTTCATTTTTCACATTTATGGTTAGCTCTGTGGCCTAAATGCCGTTTATGTTGTTCCTTGAGTTAACCTGGTGAAACAAATCAAAAAATATTTTATTATTAAAGAATCTGCAATAAATGACGTTTTTTAATTAAATCTAAAATTATATTTTTCAATTTTCGTAAGAAAATATTAGGAATTTCGGTTTGAAAGTCATGTTTTAACAAGCATATTTGAAAAAAAGCATTTTGAAACAAAATGTATTTTTTTACTCTCTCGATAACTCGTTCAACTACTATGACAAACTTCATAAATGAAAAATACTTCCGTGATGCTGTCAAAAATGTAATTATTTCAAATAATACATAACAAATATCTTTGAGAATATTTTTCTATGAATACGAGGAAATGGTTGGACATAGCATACTTCAGGTAGACGCGTAGATAGAGGAAAAATCTGTATTCCTTCGTTTAATAACTTCAAAGTTTCATCAATTTACTGAAAAATAAAGTTAACTTTAAAAAAAAAACATTAGTAGCATTTTTATTAATGTAGGATAGGAATTTAAAAACAAACAACAATCTTTGATTATTAGGGAATGTTTCCGTCGTTTCGTCATATTATCCTCATCAGTAGTATGTTAACACGGATCCGTCAGCCCCAGATATTTCCTTCCTTTTTAACGCCAGAGTTACAATAGAGCAATGATCACCTTGCTTTAGTACGCTTTGTTTTGATCTTTTACCGTTAAATTCTGCATTTCATTCGTCTGTAACTATATTAAAAATTAACACTACCTATCTTCTTCTAATATTCTAGTCTTCATAGAAGAAACTACATTTTGACAAAGTTAGGTGTCTGTTTTATACCATTGTAATCTCGTCTTTCATCATAAGAGGACACAGTTTCTTCTTTCAACATCCTCTTTTACCATCATTATTGTCTTTCAATTTTTTGAACTTACTGACTAGAGTATTTGATCTTGAAATCCCTTTAAAAGTTTGCTCTTGAACTTTCCTTATCATCGCAATAGCACGAATATTTATTGAAGAAAAAGCTTCTATCTGTTCTTTTCATGATCAGTTAATCTCTTTACCTTTGGCAATTTTCACAAAGAGCACCAAAACTTCGAAAAAATACAATAAAAAATGCGAAAAAATACATAGCAAAAATGCCCGGCAAATTTGCAAATACAAGTGTTTTTATGATCTTCGTAGTTGCCTATATATTACTAGTGACCTCAGTTGCCTAAATCTTACTAGTGGCCGTAGTTGCTTAAATATAAAGTTTTTACTCGGGCTAAATACTAATTTTGAGCATAAAATTTTTTTCTGAAAATTACGTGATTGCAAATCTTGTATGTAATATTATTTCTTAATAATATACTTTAAGAATGAAATAAAAGGGATTTAAATTGTATTTTTTGATTTTCTTAAATGTTTTTAATAGTCTGAAAGTTTCCACTCAGATGGTACTTTATGTTGTATTCCATTAATTGATTAGTAATTTTCTGCGCACTTAATAGTATTTTTTATAGAATTGTTTTCAAGATGCTTCGTAAAGACTACTACTTGGATAAATTTCTTGAATTCTTGTCACAAAAAAGTAAAAAAAAAGGATCACAAATTAACACATTAGGGGAGACAAAGAAAATAAAATATGATCAGTCATCAATTGAGAAGGTGAGATTAAAAATTTATGTTTATTTGCCGAAAAAAGCATAGCGTAATTGAGAGACACTTCAAATTAAATTCGGCAATCAAACTGGTTTTAAAATTTTAATTCCGTTTATCTTAATAGTGATTCTTACTACTTTCTTAACGTTTTCCCCTGCTTCTAAATGGTAGTTTGCGATTTCTAATTTGAATACTTTTTTAAACTTAATTCTTAAAGATGATTCTAAAATTATATATGAGGACGTAGATTACGGAACACTCTGCATCATAGAATCAAGATGTTTCAGTTTTCATAATTAATAATTATATATTGAATGTTAGTAAAAGATATTGATTTGATTGTGAAATATAATTTTCTTCTGTTTGATATCATGTTTTTGTCATGCATTAAGATATATATATATATATATATATACAGTCAATTCGCTATAACTCGAAGTACGATAACTCGAATATTACTATAACTCGATTTTTTTATGAGGTCCCGACCCTTTTATCTTCAATTTCATGTTAATTATTCTCGATGACTCGAATTTTACTCCCTTTAACTCGATTTTTTTGGATCTTTTAAAGCAAGAAGAAAAAAAACCTAGGAGCTGATATCTTGTCCCTTCCTTTGTAACACACACACAATGTCTTTCGCACTCTTCATGGAGAAGCTAAAGCTGTCCCTCTTGAAGTATGTGAACAGTGTTTAAATGAAACGTTACCAAATTTACTTCAATACAGTTAAAATGATGTTTTCAATATTGATGAAATGGGTTTATTTTTTAAATATCTTCCAAATAAGACTATGATGTTTAAGGATGAAAACTGCTCAGGGGGTAAAATGAGCAAGGAACGTTTGACTGTCCTAGTTGGAAGAAATGCGTCTGGGACAGAGAAACTGCCCTTACTTGCTATCGGAAAATACCGAAATGCCCGATGTTTCAAGAATGTAAAAACGTATCCTTTGGATTACAAGTCTAACAAAAAGTTTTGGATGACATCAGTATTATTTGAAGACTATGTAAGAAAATTGGATCGGAAATTCTTCGCTAAGAAAAGAAAACTGATACTCTTTATGGATAAATGCACAGCGCATAGTGATCTACCTAATTTGAAAGCAGTAAACTTGCAGTTTCTCCCGCCAAACACAACAGCAAAGTTGCAGCCGATGGACCAGGGTATCATAAAGTGCTTCAAACAGTCTTATTGTAAATGGCTTGTCAGAAAAATGAACTTAAATATTGTAAGCATTTAGAAGATTTGTAATTAATAAGCATTAATTAAATAATCCGACAATATTTTGAAACTCCAAAACCGAAAATAACGGTAAGTCGAACTTCCGATATGTCGAAGTTTTTCGTCAGTCCTATCAGATTCGAGTTATCGCGAATTCACTGTATAAATAATCCATGTTACTATTTCTAATCACCCAACTGTGCGTGGATGTTATATTGGGCTATACATACTGATTGTGAAAAAAATCTCAATTGGGTATAATATGAAAAAAACACAACTACTTCGATTTAGTAGGAACAACATATGACGCAATGCTAAACGAATGGAATTTAGTTGTTGTTTATTTAGTTATTGTTATTAGTAGTTGTTGTTATTTGTTTTAGTTGTTGTTGTTTATTTAGTTTCAATAACTTTTCTTTATAATGCAATAAAATCTGGCGAGCAGCTATTTAAACGATCGAACACTTCGTTTGTTTATTTGTGGCTTGAAGTTAGGCTCGCAGAAAATGCCGTTAATTTGTTAAATTTAGTAGGAACAACACAACATGTGACGTAGGCTATATTATACCCAATTGGAAATTCGGAGATGCGAATAAGAACCTGATTGATGAAATATCGCGAAAAACTCGCCAATCAGGTTCTCATTCGCTTCTCCTAATTTGCATTCTGCTTTTTTTTTTTTTTTTTTTTTTCATCTAGTGAAAATGGCCCTTTGGATCAGATTTAGAGTAGATAAACACCCGATTTCACACCGAATGCAGTCCCGTAGTGAACTGATCGCTAAGACACGGTTCTCAACAGATCACCGAACTCTAGCATCACTGGCAGCTGTCAGTGTGCGGGTGGGTAACCACTTGGATCAGTCTACATAGGGACCGAGGGTGTGCTGTATTGAACCTCGTTAAACTGTTCTACCGCAAAGTGCTCGACTTCGCACGCTGGTTGTCGGGCTACCAAAACAGGGGAGTCATCCCCTCTGCAGAGGATCAAAATTGTGATGGCATATCTTCGGATTATTCTCAGGGATGTTTCCTAGATCGGCGCCAATAGCCCATTGTACTACTCTAGTGCGACATAAATAAAGTACCGTAAAAAAATGGAGATTGGGTATCCTAATGCAGCATCCCCACTATACCGCGTCTCTTTTTGTCAAACTGAAAGCTCCATTGATGAAATCGGGAAATATGCTCAAGCATTGAACTGCACAGAAATAAGCAAACAAAAGCGTAAATAGTAAATAATTTCAAATTTTCATTTCTTTCTGTCTAAAATAAGCCTGATTATTACGCTTTTGAGGTAATATATTTTAATATTCTTTATTTATGAATAAAAACTTAAATGCGTTTTAATTTATTTTTTCTATTAATACCTCAAAAATTTATTTCCCATTCCATTATGTAGATAATGTCATTAACCATAAAAACCTTTAATTTGGAAGACTTTCGAAGAATTATGTAACTAACTTTTATATTAAACTTAAATTGTCAGATTCATCGCATATTTTATATTCATATTTTCAGCCAATGTAGGCAAATATTGGTCCTATATAAGACCAAAATAAAAGAAATCTAGACATCCTAAGTGATTCCTCGGTGCATATTCATAGGACCCATATTGAGTTCGTTTTAAACCCAACTGACAATAAGATAAAATTGTTACTAGGGTATGTTTATACCCTTATGGTATTTTACCTTTCTGAGGTCATTCATTGCCTTTTAGGACCTTCTTCAGTCCAAAATTACTCATAAACTGCCATTCAGTACCTTCAATCACTGAAATCTATAATATTTTATAGATCAGATATTAATAAAGACCTTTTGAAGATCAGATTTTATAGATTTCTAAAGTGAATGTTGCATAGTTAAATAAAACTAAAAAAGAAACTAAGAAATCTCACATTTTTTTTCAAAAATTTCACTTAGTTTTTTCTTTCACAAAGCTCTTCAATTTTTTTGCTTCCAAAATTTTAGTAAAACACTGTGACACTTTTAACTAGGACGGGAAATATTGTGATATTTTAACAACTGAGACTTTGTTTTAATTTAAGATTGCTTATTAATAATTATTAATTTGACCTGATCTATAAATTTTTAATGTAGATTAAACTCCAATTAAATATCTAGTCTCTCTTTACTAAAGTGAAGGCAAAAAAGCCTCCCTATTTAACTGATAATAAATCCCAAATAATCTTTATGACCAAGTAAAAAGAAGAAAAAAAAACCTTTTGATAAAATGTAATTTTTTTTATGAAATTTTTATTCAAACATTTTGACGTCATTTAATAAGTTTATGGAAATACATAACAGAAATTCTTTTTGTTTATTCATCAATGCTTTGCTTATTCTAAAATCTGTTATTTAGAAAGAGTTATATTTTCTCCTGGAAATGCTGGTTTTAACTTCTCTAAATCTTAATTTGATTTACTTTGTAAAAATTAACAGCTGCTAATGGAAATAATAGTAGCATCATTGGATGGATGGAAATAAGAACGTATGCAAAACCAACTTTTTTGGTTGCTTTAAATTTTTTGGGACTAGTTTTCTAAAAATATGATTTTTAAAATTCATTGTTCCTGGGCACGCAAGTTGGACGAATCCAAATTTTGCTGCCTTTTTAACAGCTGAATGAGATCTGTCCAATGTTCTATTCATGTTATTGCATTTTAAAATTGTTCCATTAAGTAGATGCAGAAAACTCTTATTTTTCGTTTTGAATCCCATTGTTACAAAGAATTTCAATTTAACAAATAGAATTTTCTGTGTCTGTGAATTCATTAAATCAGGGACTGACTGTATTTAAACTTGTGTTAATCTTTTGAAGTTTTCCTTTTCCCATTCCATAAGATTTACAGAAGATCTCATTCTATACCATTATTTCTCTTTACATATCTTTTGTATTTCAGATTAACCTAGTTGTACACTTTTGACTTTTTTCTTAACACAAACATGGCTTTTAGCTTTGGAAATCCTGTTAGTTCTGCTCCAACATTTGGTGCACCTTCAGGTCTGATTAATTTTTTATATTACATTAAAACTTCTATTACATTTAAAAGTTGAAAAAAAGTCATAGTTAAAATTATGTAATTTTTCTTTAGCCTTCGCTTTTGGAAATACTACGGCTCCAGCAAGTTCAACTGGTTTTTCTTTTGGAGGACCTGCAACCACTACTGCAGGTACAGGTTTTGCATTTACTTCAACTCCTTCTACACAACCATTTAATTTCTCTGGTATTGGAACAGCCACAACAACTGCCTCTTCATTTGGATTTGGAGGTTTTGGAGCTCCAACTACAACATCATCAGGATTCTCTTTTGGTAAACAAAATTCTAATCATTAAAAAAATTGGTTTGATTCTAAGGTTACATTTTCTTCTTTAAAAAACTTATTATTCAATTTTTTTTTTTTTTTTTTTACCTAAATAAGTATTTGTTATTTCAGGGCAACCAACCAATACATTTGGAGGAGGTAGTGGATTATTTTCTACTAGCTTGCAGCCCACAAATTTAACTGGTAATATTTCCTTTGTCATAATGAATCAAACTTTAACATTTTATTGTTTAAAATGTTATTAATTTAACATTAATTAGTTTAATTATTTTTATTGCTTTGCTCCTGTATTTTCCCCCTCAAAATTTGTGTTATTTATAACAGCTGCCCTTTTCCCATTGATAAGTGAGCTGCTAGCTTTTTAGATTTTTTTTTTTTTTTTGAAAAATAAATGTTGAAATAAATTGAAAATTGAGAGCAATTTTAGGCTGAAACTATCTAGTTTCTGTCCAGAATGACATATTAATTCTCTCAAAAAGGGCAAGCAGTGTCAAAAATCCCATTAAGGTTTTATTAATTTTAATTTCTTGTTTTTGAGTGTTATTACAGTTGTGACTACTAAGTGAATACAACGAGAAAATATTTCAAAATAATTAAAGCAATTAAAAACAATACTTCCAGTGGAAAAACACGCTAAGCAGCTGAGAATCCAAAAAGAATTGAAACAATGAAAAAAAAATATGACAACCGAAGCTGACGTCTTCAGGGGGTACCAGCTCCGGAAACCTTAAATGCAAAACCTTTTCTATCGAGAGAGCACAACAAATGTTTAAATTGCTCTCTCTGTACCTCCAAAGGTTTTGCCAAAGTCCAGGTAGAGAATACAATACAAAATACATAAAGCAAATACAGAAGTATAAATTCAAGACAAATACATAAGAATAGTACGCACAAAAGCTTACTTGAAACATAAATCCAAAAACCAAATTACACTACTGACCGCCAGGCAACAACTAAATTGAAATAAACATAAAAACAGCGCCCCTTAATTTGCTCAGAAGGAAGGAAAAAAGGACAGAAAATTTTCTCGCTCTTTATTCTGTCCTTTTTTTTTCTTTCTTCTGCGTAAATTAGGGGGCATTGTTTTTATGTTTATTTCAATTCAGTTGTTGCCTGGCGATCGGTAGTGTAATTTGGTTTTTGGATTTATGTTTCAAGTAAGCTATTGTGCATATTATTTCTATGTATTTGTCTTGATTTTATACTTCTGTATTTGCTATACGTATTTTATATTTTGTATTGTATTCTCTTCCTGGACTTTGGCAAAACCTTTGGGGTACACAGAGAGAGCAATTTAGACATTTGTCGTGCTCTCTCGATAGAAAAGGTTTTGCTTTTATGGCTTCCGGAGCTGGTATCCCCTGAAGACGTCAGCTTTGGTTGTCATATTTTTTAATTTTTCATTGTTTCTTTTGAATACAATGAGGTTACTTTCGTTATAAAATAATGTATTTTTAAAATTTTTTAAACATTTGTTTTTCTTTTACTTAATTCTGACATGTGTACATTATGTATATATTAGTTAGTGGGCCTCGGATTTTTAAATTTTTTTATTTTTTTTATATAAATTTGTGAAAGTGATGTTTACCACAACTAAAAAGGTTGAGAACTGCTAATTTGTTCCATTGTTTCCCAATCTGCTACCATGCATACTTTGATCTAAAAAAACTAACGATATGAACTAATTGGTTAAATTGATGTTCTAAATTGTTTTACCGTATCTATTAAAATATTTCATGTCAACCAGCAGTACGGCCAGGCCAGTAATATGACCCCACTAGTATGACACACCTAGAAGACTGGATGTTGAATAATTAATAAAGTTGAATAATTGAATAATTATAAAAATAATTAAATGAAATTTTCATTCAACTTATTTAAAGTACTTATTTTATATTTAACTCAAAATTTCAGGTCTTACAGCTCAGCCAACAGCAGTTGATAATGTGACATGTCTTGTTACTGCCCTCAATCGACCAGCATTGTTTGGAGATGAAAGAGATGCCATAATAGCCAAATGGAACCTTTTGCAAGCTTCTTGGGGAACAGGAAAAGGCTATTATTTTCCCAATGCTGCACCTGTTGAATTCACACCTGAAAATCCATTTTGTTGTTTTAAAGTTTGTTTAATTTTGATGTTTTATTTTTACTTGTTGCTAAATCCTTTTTTAATTGTTTTCTATTTTTTTCTATTTTCTATTAGTCTGTGGGTTACATGTGTTTACCAACTGCCAAACCGGAGGATTGTATAGTTGGCATTGTGTTTAACAAAAAAGATCAAGAGATAGTAGCTCAACAGCAGCAAGTTATTGATACCCTTCACAAGTGTTTTGGCAGTAAACCTACAATATCTGTTACTGTTGATGGTATTAAAGCTTTACCAGATGACAGGTATATATGCCATCCACATTATTTAAATATTCAATCTTCAACTTTATAATAAATGAAACAAAAGGAAAAAATTATTATATGTTATTTTTCTATTTTTGGACGCTTTTGTTGAAACAAGATTTTTTTTTTATGCACTAATTCCTATTCTTGTTGTTTTGCAGACAAAAATTTAAATACTTAATGTCATCTTTTTGGTAGAAATGGTTGAAATAATAAGTTAAATTTTTTTTATTTCCTACTTTAATCAGTGCAATACAGCGCCATTTTTTTTCTTCTTCGTGCAAATGTTTATTCTAAGGTGTTAGTTATGTCTACAATCAATTTTTACCCTGTACTTACTGCAATGCTTTAAAACCTTTTTTTTTTCCATACATATTTGGACATCCTGTATCAGTTGTTCATTGTAAAAAATAAAGTTAAATATGAACTGAAAAAACAAAGTATTCTTAAAATTTAATGTGTTATAAATATATTACTTAGACTTCATTGACAGTGATAAAACAAAATATGAACTAAAGATTATTGTTATGTTTTAAGATTTAATGTGGTTTAAATCTGCTTAAAAAAGTTATCCATTGATGATGATAAAATAAAATGTGAATGTAAGATTTTAAATATTGTTTTGATAATTTAAATCTATTACTTAGATAAACAGTTCATTGATAGTATTAGAATGCAATGTGAATTAAAGATTAAAAATATTGTTAAAATTTAATGTGCTCAATATATTACATAGATAGACTGTTCATTGACAGTAATAAAATGAAATAGGAACTAAAGATTAAAAATATTAGGGTTTAATGTGTTTTAAATCCAATACTTATATAAGTTGCTTATTGACAGTGATGAAATTAAATGTAAACTGAAGATTTAAAGTATTGTTAAGATTTACTATGCTTCACATCCATCACTTAGACTGTTCATTGACAGTGATGTAATGTCCTTACACCCAACAATGATATAAGTTGTTCCTTGGCAGTAATAAAATATGAATAGAAGTAAAATTGCTAACATTCGTTATTATTTTTTTTATAAATGGTTAGTTATTTGTTATCAATACTTTAAAATCTTCTCTCAATGTTTTAATACAGAATATGTGTTTCAACGATTTTGAAATTTGTAAGACATTTTAATAAAACTGGTGCATTCTTGAATTTTAGAACAGAAGTAACCTTTTATTTGTTAGAGAGGATGAATACTGGTCTAACCAGAAGAGTTCCTCCTACAGAGATTTGCAGTTACATGGAACAGCCGACTGTAAAGCCTCAACTTACAACTATTGGAATAATGTGCGTTGCTCCAAAAACTGCACACAGTAAAGAACAGTTGCAACAGTATATTGAAAATCCTCCAGCTGGTCAGTAAAATATTGCAGTTCTTAAATTATGAACTTATTAGTTTTTCATGCGGTAAATGTAGCGTTAAATCTTTAACTTTTTCAAATATTTTTATCAAACTGCTGATGAATCTTACTGGAGTCGTAAATCAATTAGTACAAAAACATAAACATCCTCGTTATCTTCCATGTTTTTTTAAAAAATTGTTTTGAGTAAAACTATGTATGAAACTATGAATGATTATGCTCCTATTGTAATTCAAAATCGTTGGAAATGTAATGGATTGCAATTTTTTTTAATACAAAAGTTGTCTTAGGAATTATATAAAGTTTTCTCTTAAAGTCCAATGTAACATGGGTAAATGCAAACTTTTTCAGTATCAATTACTAGTGAAACAACTTATTTGGCAATATTGGTATAGTTGATTTTCAATTGCAAAAACCTAATACTTTTAGCATAAGATACTAAATCGTTCATAATAATGGAAGTGATAAGAATAAAAAATTAAGTAAAATTTGGTTAAATTTTTTAATATGTTTTTATTTACCATTTTTTATTCATATAAAATTCAGATTTCTAACAATAAAATAAAACTGCAGTTAATTTAAATTGAATTACAAGTATTAGATTCAAATTAATAACATATTTACCATTTTTTTTATTTCCAATGGCCAAAGTTACAGAAAGACCTCTATTACACAAAAGGGGAGAAACAAATGAGAGCATAAAAAAAGAAAAACTTGACAGGCATGTCGAGAAAATAGTCTATGGACTCAATAAGTCTCTTGCGCTCCCGTAGCGGTCACACAGAGGTGTCATTTAGTGCCGGGCAATGGCGAAGGTGGCCTGCACCCATCTTTTCCTGAAGGTCACAGAGCGTGCAGAAAGGAGCTTGTACAAAGTGAGTTTGTTGAAGATGTTTAAGGAGGCAGTCGCGTCCAGTCAAAACTTGTTGACTGGTTTACGTCTTTGCCGCATTAACCTTAGAAATTATTCCACCAGATCTTTCAAGAATTTCCTTCTGTGATTTGGTTTAAAATAAGATCCTTAATCATTTTCTTGATTAGGTGCTCAGCATTGGCAAGAGGGACAGCTTTCCTTGATATTTGTAGGATAGAAACTCCTTGCTTTGCAAGGTAGTCTGCAGATTCGTTACGAGTTATACCGCAGTGTTCCGGGATCCACTGCAAGTCATTTTTCGTAGAGAACCCAAACAGGCGCTGCGGAAATTTTTTGCACCCGAAGATCTTAGAGGAAGCAAGAGTAGTCATATTTAACATGTGTTCATTAAGAACAACACATCAATGAACTATGTAAATTTCAATGACGAAATTCACAAATTTAGTCAGTGAAAAATTTGATTTATTAAAATTTAATAATGTAACAATATAGTATGGAAATCAAAAGTCACAGTTCAGAATTCATTCGAACATTATTTTATTTTATTTTCTGTTTAAACACAAATAATACAAGCTTATTCTTAGTAGCGACATTAAAACACTATTTGAACTACCTGCATATTTGGAAATAATAATATAATGTACTACAAAAGAAAAAAATCAAATAATATTAATGATAATAAGGATTTTCACATGTACCTTGGTTAAAACAAACCAAGCACACTGTTAGTTAAAAAATATATATTAATAAATTTTTTATGTGTTTTATTTATTGTTTTTATCTTTTTGATTATTTTTTTAAAAATTTTGTTGTGTATAATCTCTTAGGAATCGAACCTATAGTTTGGAAACAGGCAAATCTTGACAATCCTGATCCTGGCAAACTTATTCCTGTACCGTTGATTGGTTTCCAAGAGCTGTCTCGTCGTATGAAATTTCAAGAATATGAAACAAAACAACATCAAAAAAGATTGGATGTAATTTCTTTAATTTATTATTTTAATCAGTATAGCGTGTGCAATCTTATTAATATACGACATTTTTCTTAAAATTTTAACTGTTTAATAAGTGCTCCTTGAACTTAACTTTATTTTTGTTTGATTAGTGATCTATTGTTTGTTTTTATAAGTAAGGATTAATTTGTAATTATAATAAATTGTTTTGCACTTTTTATAAATAATCAGGGGTTTGCTTTTCAGATAATTTTTTTATTTCCAATTTTTATTGTCAGGCTTAGCTTATAACTGCATATAATTTAAATTTAGCTAGTTTGAGTACATGATATTATAAAGTTATAGTTTCTTTTTTGCCTTTGAATATAAATTTCAAACATTTATTTATATATTTGATTATTATTTATTTATTTTAATCTTCATCATCTATATACGTTTATATTTAAAGAGTTATTTTTTACTAACAATATAATTTTGCTGTCAGGTAGTAAGACTTCTTCATTTAATTACAGATTATATCTGATGATATAGTAGAACTTAATCGCAATCACACAACAACTGTTGCCAAGATTGCTGAACATAAGCGAAAACTTTTGGAATTACAGCATAGAGTTTTAAAAGTATTAGTGCATCAAGAAGTTAGTAGAAAAATGGGATACAGTATTCAAGCAGATGAAGAACAACTGCGAGTAAAACTGGAAGCTATTCAAGCAGAACTTAGTGCTCCAACTCAATTTAAGGTTTTAAATTTTTTCTTACTTTAAATTTAATAATTTTTTTTTCTTTTTTTTTTTTTTTTGAGAATTTCTTATTTCTATTAAATTTATTTTCAAAAATTAGATAAGTTTGAATTATTAATAGTGTTATATAACTAAACTCATTTATAATGAGGATGAAGCAACCTTGTCGATTTGAAGAAATAAAAGCTGTAATCAGGGCTTAATCCAGGTTTTCAATCCCAGTACCTATTTTTGTGAAAAAAATTATTTTTGTGAAATTTTTTTTTATTTTTGTGAAAATTAAGTATTGATAAAAAAAAAAAGCTATTTTTTTTTGTAATTGTTTTGCTCTTCAATCATTGGTTTCGTAGCATTTTTAATACACTGTGCCTCGTTATGAACTGTGACGGTTTTTTCAGACGGCGACTGTTGTGATGGTTTCTCCTCAGTTTTTTCAGACTGAAAAAATGTTTTAATTGATTTCGTTCCTATACTATCGATCATGCGTAAACGCTTCATATAATAATCGCTATTCCGTGAGCCACCCGCTCCACTTAAATTTCTTCCTCGCTTCATTATAAAAACTTTTCATAAATCTTGTTAAAAAATACGAATAGAACACGTTTTATGCTAAATCATAACAAAAACACTTGTCTGGGAAAATGAGTTGAGTTGTTTACGCGCTGGCTCAATTTAGCCGGTTGCCTAGTATAAAAACTTCACCACTCACTCCGATTGAATGGCGTATTTAGGAGAAGTGACGTCAGCATATCAAGCCTGTTTTCGAGCTAGTGCGGTTGCGCGGAACGCCGTCCAATGGCGTACCATACGGCGTTCACTGTGAATCCACTTTTCCGTGAACCGCTCGGAAAACTATTCAGCACTTTAATTCCTTCTAACTTTCTTTTTTATTTTCGTGAAGATGCGTTTTTTTTTCAAAGTTTGTTGAAGTACTGATTTTTTTTGTGAAGGTACCGATTTTTTTTAATAATTTTGTGAAGGTACCAAAAAACGGTACCAAAATCGCCCTGATGTAATGAACAAAAATTCTGTAAAGATATTTTAAAAAAGGTTGTCTTTTATTATTTTTTGTTTACACTGAAGGGGAAAATGTGAGGGTTTTGTTTATGATTTAACTTTGTGCCTTTAAAAATTGCTAGGCATCTAACACTTATAGCTTTAATTTCATTGTCTCCTACACTGTCATGTTTTGATAAAATAATGCAACAGTAAAAATAAAGAAAAGATCGGACATATGTTCACAAACATTTGTGTGGAAAAAAATAAGATTCCCCCACAATTTCTAATTCATGTGTCACATTGCTATAACGCTGTGCTTCTAAACAAGGCAGGTGAGGGACATTACATTGTATCTTTTCATTGCTTAGCTACATTTTTTTAAATAACTTGAATTAAAAGGAGTTTTTTTAAACACCTTCAAAGGAAAGGAGATTTTCAAATACTTTTTTCTGATAACATTAACAGAATAATTTTCTTGAAGTTTATGAAAAGTTTCTCATTAAATAAAGACAAAAATCAAAGAAACTTCATTTGCTGTAAATATTCTTTTTTAACGGTTTTGGTTAAACAAATAATCTAAACACTGTGAGTAAGTTTATATCTTCTAGTATTGTCTTACAGGATTGTTTTCCTTACCTGTGTTCAGACATTCAGGATAAAAAAGATTTTGAAATATATAAATCATATCTTATATGCATATTAATTTGTATTGCAACTAATTTTGTGTATAAACAGCAATATTTCCGAACTGTAAAATTACTTGCTTATTTACTGCAATATATTTAATACTTTTAATTTATAAATTGAAAAATTTGATATTTTTTTAATCTTTTCAAGCATAATAAATTTTAGCTTGTTAGAGTATTAAAAATATGAACATATTTCTTGTTACATATTAATATGTAAATAACTAAATTATTGGGTATAAATTACATATTTTTATTTCATTTTGCAAATGTTTCTGAGGAAAGGTTTCTGAGTTTCAAATTAATGTTAAACTTTTTATATTTACAAAGTCGAATTTCGTAAATTATGCTAATATTGCTGATCTGAAATGTGTAACAAATTAAATAACTTATTTTTTTAAACTATGCTGGTAAAAAGTTTTGGAAAGTTAAAGAACTTTTTAGGTATCAATTTGTATATAAAATTTATTTTGTACCTTTAATTATTTTATTGCATGCATATTAACTAATAAAATAAATATTGAAATGTATATTTTATCAATTAAATTAATACATTTACTTTACACATTTAATAAATTAAAACTAGATTTAAATTCGTATGCAAATTTTAAAAGAAATATATAAATTGTATACAGAGTTAAAAAGTAGGACTGTGTGTTTGTTTTTATCAGTTTTTCTGAAATTTCTAAATATTGTTTTATGACGTGATATTATTATTAATTAGGGCCATTTGAAGGAATTAACCTCTCAAATAAGAATGCAGAATCAGACATCAACGTTTGAAAGTGAACGCTATAGTATTGATGAAAGAGCCAAGGAAGAAATAAAAGAGGTAATAATTGATTCTCAAATTTTATATTCAACATGCTAATAAAGACTTCAAAACGATGATAGCAGACATAATCTTATATTTTGCATCACTGTTCATCATTTGATTAATGAAATCAATAAAATCCTATCCAATAGTAAAATATTTTATAAGAATTTTTTTTCTTCAAATTTTAACAGACATATTTGTATTTTAACCTAAAAACATATAAATTATTTTAATAAAAGTGTATTTTTTGTTTGTTCATCACTGTATTTTTCTGTTTTGTAGTGTGTAAGGGAATTATAATGTGTATGTCAACTATTGTTTTTCAACTTTAATCAACAATATTTTTTACCTTGCTTTAGACACCTGAGAATATTGTATTACTACAAAACTTATTTATAGTAATAAAATATTTTTAAGATTAATTTTATAGGCGTTTTTATGATAGCTCTGCATTTTTAAAAGCATCTCTGAGAAACATAACTTTTAATGTTTTATGGATAATTTTTTTCCTAGGAAATATTTTTTTTAGCATTAAAGTTTTTTTTGTTAAGTAAAAAAATAAGTTTGTTAAAAATTATTTGTAATTTTTGTAAATTTAAAAAATAAGTTCGTTAAAAATTATTTGTTTTAAAAAAAATTACCTAATTAATTAAGAAACACTTCTTTCCATATTCTTTTCGATAACAGATTACGTTCAGAACAAGGTAACGACGGCGATCACAAAGTCAGTCCCACTGAAAATAATCTACAAAAAACGATATCAAGTTGCGACAAAGAAAAAACTATGAGGCGCGAAAACGAACATGCGAGATTACGATATATATTCTCAAAACTATGGTTCTGATTCTACCACTCATCAATCAAGGCCATTTCAACATAACGAAACGAACATCATATTCCACAGTGCGAGTCGGTATCAGTTACAAAAAGATCCTTGCGCATCTTATATCTATACATAGTTTTGCTCTCGTTGTCTTTAGTCTACCGCTTAAATCAGATTTCTAATGTATCGCCTGTAACGAAAGTTGTGTATCGCCTTGCTGATATATGCATTAAATCCATATGTCGCGATACACCGATTTATAGCCCAGTCCTATTAATAACAATTACTGTTGGTATATTCCTACAAATCAAATAAAAATTATCCAATATCAATATGTTGCATATTTATGCTAATTCTACTACCATTATCAGAGATAAGGATATCTCTTAGTATTAAAAATAACTTGGTCCTGGTAAGAAGAATGCTTGAAATACTTTCGGAAAGTGTTGCATTAACTTAGTAACTGTTTATTTAAAATAATCACTTCCAGTTAACTTGATTTTGATATCTTCTGTAATTATTCTTTACATATTCAAATAAATATTTTAAAAACTTTTTTTATAGCAACTGCTTTCACAGCAAGAAGGTATTGCACTTCTAATAAAGATAATCAAAGAAGATCTGTGGGAACTGAACAAAATTGAGTCTATGATGAATGCAGAAAATGCTAGAAGAAGATGAAAATGTATGAGCATTTATTGTTTTGTAGGAATTGTTATTTAATAAATTTGTCCCTTTCATTTTTTAAAACTTTTTGTTTAATAATTTATTTTTTGTATTGTGTTTATATTCTTGATCTTTTTTCAGGGGGGGGGGGCTGAAAGTTTAGAGTTTAAAACTTCTTCGTTTAACACGTTGTTTGCCTTATATAAAAATGCAAGCATTTTAAACAGTACACATGCTGCTTAGAAGGATTGCCATGTACAGGGTATCCGCGCACCTGGAAAGTCATGAATTTTAGTATTGAACAAAATTTGTCATGAAATGTCATGATTTTTACTGTTTTTTAAAGAAAATCATGGAAAGCCATGGATTTAGGTCTCCGAAAAATCTAATTTTTCAAATGGAATCCCCCTCCCCAATTTCATCCTGTTCCAAATATCTGAATTTATAACAAAATCACCACTCAGTCATATTTTATTCGAATATAAAATGATTTTATCATGTTCTTTACAAATTTTGGTGTTCTTTCAAAAAATGAAAGAAAAAACATTTCTAGAGCGAATTATCTTTTTTTTAACTTCTGTGATTTAAGAATTTTTATTATTATTTTGTTTAATTTTATCAATTTAAAATTCTAGCTTAAGCAAACCAGTCATTGGCAAATTTTTTTTATTCCGAAATGAGAACAAAAAAATCAGGAGTATTTCTTTCCTTTCTGATGAACAAGTAAAGTATCTTTAGAATATAATTCTGCAGAAAAAAAATTTATTTTCATTTGTATTTTTTTTCCAGCTATCTTATTGTTTCAACTCTTTCTTTACTCTGTTTTTAAATTTAAAATCTATAAATATGAAGATGCAGAGTATGACTGTTTTTGGTTATAACTATCATTTCAATTAATGTTATTATAATGCTTTTTTAAATGTATTGTTCCGTTTTTGTCAGAAAAAATAGTAACTTCGTTAAGTCATGAAAAATTCTTGAAATTAGTCATGGAAAATCATGAATTTGAAAATCTAAAGTGTAGCAGATACCCTGCATGTAGAATTTCCATAAAAAATATGTGTCGTACTCAACATGTTAAATGATCTTTAATTTTCATACCTAGTGAATTAAAGATTATTTGAAATTATGTCTTCATAAAAATAAAATATTTACTAATCCTATGGTAGAAAATCTATTTTTTTATTTTAATACTGTACAGTGTGATTCAGTTCAGATGTTATAAATGTGGAGGGGGAGGCAGGGGGCAAATTGAAAGATTTGAGAATTGTATAATAACTCACGATTAGAAATGCTATTGTACCCCGCTACGGCCCTTCTCTTTCATGAACTTTTTGTTCACTGTTTAACTGGCACTTTTGCTTACATAAACTATCTTAGTTTTATGTTTTTAAATGATTGTTGCCAAAATTCTATTCCAATAGGCTTAAAAAAAACTGTTTTAGATAATTTAATGCTTTGGTGACTAGTTTGTCTAGTGCTCAATCACTCTGCACAAATTTTTTCCCTCTAAAACTTTTAATAAGAAGATTAGTTTATTATGGGAGTGAATTGTTCTTTTACATGAGAAACTTATTTCTATTGCTTCTCATCCTCATTGAAGTTAAGCAGAACAAATACAAAAGGAGTCTTTCCTTCCAGGGACAAATTAAGCAATTTTATAACTCCCCCCTTAGAGAATCTGAAGATAAAGAGATTTTCATGAAAACAATTTTTTTTGGAGAAGTTTAGAAATATAGCATAATCCTTAATTAGGAAATTTGGTTGATTACTGTCCGCATAAACTACGCTCTTTAGGAAAATTAAACTGTGATAGAAGCTAGAAAGCTTCTTATATACAAAAGTTAAGCAAAAAATTTTTTTTAAGTGAAAGATGATTTTGAATAAAGTTACACAAAAGGACATGCTATAGTGTCAGTTTTATAAACAAGAACTTTCTTCAGTGTCTGACCACAATTTTTTTTGTTTCTTTTTGAAATTTAAATTCTTATGTCTAGACAATGAGAAAGGCTCTTGTTTATAGAACTGAAACTATAGTATGTCCATTTCTGTAGCTTTATTTATATTTTATCCACATTGTTTTGCTTTATACATATGTGGCACAAAGTTCACATTATTTATTCTTGTTTGAATAAAGATGGTCACATTCAAATCTGTTCTTTGAATGGTTAATGAAAGACGCAATTTAAATCACACAAAATAGGATTCTTCAGTTAAAAAGTAATAATCCGAGAAAAAAGATGAGTATTTATTTGGTATGTATAATGTTTGTGCATTCATAGTCTTGAAAAAGTTTATACAGAAAATTTTATTAAAATTTCAAACCTTTACCACAACATTAAATACATGTCAAATTTAATTATAATAATATGATACAAAATTAAACCCACGATATATCTTCTTCTGATAAATGCGTTTTAGCCTCTCGAATCGATCTTAATAACCTTTGTCTGGCAACTTGTGGCAAATTCATCCTTATTTTATTAGTAGGCACAACATGCTTATTCTTTTTAATGACTTTGGTTGACTTCAGCTGTTTGTTTTGCTTGGAGCGTACTGCTATGGTTGCACCAGTTAGTGTAGAACCTGTATTTGAAGGTACCTGTAATAAATATATCAGTTAAAAGTTTTAATATAATTGATCAATTGATAATTTTAATCAATATAATTGGCCATTCAGGAATATAGCCAAAATTAAATTACAAGACAGGCAATAAATTAGTACCTAAACTGATATTGAATTGGAAATGAATGGATTGGAAATTTTTTTCCAAATTTAAAAAAACAACCCAATTCTCATTTTATTTAATTTTCATTTTCTCGAACCTCGGAATAAATATTATGAAGATTATTTATTCTTTATAATTTAGTTATTTATAGTATACATTCAAAGCGTATCTGAAAAAGTCTTCGCTCATCTATGACATGAACTGAATGTTAGTTTTATAACTTGTAGCGAATATGTTTGCAAAAAGTTTAAACAAATTTTTTTGAGTGATAGCTTTTTTACTGATTTAAAAACTAAAATCAAAAAGATGCTCAATTTGAAAAAGTGAATGGTGGAATTCATCAAAATGTTTTCTTTAAAGTGAACTGAAACTTTTTGCGGAGAAGGTTATTACTACTGAAGATTTCACAATGAGCATTTGTAAATCTTTGATATGTTTATTGGATCATCAAAACCAAATATTTATTTGCAAAATCCTACATTGCTGTATTTGACAGGAAGTTCCTGGTCACCCATTGTTAGAATCATTGGGATGAGGTGTTCCTTAATTCCACCTTCAAAATTTGATTTCAATGTCCAATATTTCTATCATTTTTAATATGGATATTATTTGTGCCTCTTTTTAATATCAAACAATATAAGAGAACTATTAGGAGTTTGACAAATTGAATCAAAACGTGGCCTCTAAATGTACTATGAGCATTAAAAAATACATCAACAGTGGGCCAAGATCTTTTGCCTCATACCTGCAACAAAAAATGGACGATTGAGATGATTAATGAAAATTGAATATTCGCTATGTAATAGAATGGTACCTTACTGAAAACGGCTCACGTCACCAAGTCAATATATACCACTTAATTTCATCTAATTGCAGATAAGTTATTTTGTGTATACAGAGGAGTGAACAGAGATAGCTGTTCTCGCACAGACTTTAACCCCTTCCTTCTCGCTTCCATGATATTGATGGGCTGGAGTGCTCAGAGTATAACTAATTCATTAACGCGCCAATAAGAATAAAACTAATTCATTTCTTTTGCCCGGTAAACATTTTATTTCTAATTTTACACACCAGATGGCAGTACCAGGATATTTTTAAGGTAATTGCAGATAGTTTATTTTAAACTAGATGTCATTAGATTAGATGATAGGCATTTTTATGGCCGTTTTCTTGAAAATTAACCAATCGTTAAGGGGTTAAGTGATATTAAAATAAGAATCAGCAAATGTATCTTCAAAACACTGCACATGGCATTACATTTTCTGTGCTTAGATGTTGTTAAATCAGTTAATACTGCTTCTTACTGTCATCTGTCTCCAGAAATTACACTACAGTATATTATTATTTTATAGTTTTATAGTGCATTTATGCGCAGTCTTTGCTTTGTAATGCTTATGAGGGTTTGAATACAGCACTATACCTTCCAAAAAAATGTTGGAAATAAAAATGTTTTTATATTAGAGTTTAAGACATAGTAACACTTTTAAAGCAATATTCAACTAATTTTGGAACTTCTGTGGATTTTATAAATTTGTGTGGGTAGTAATTTTGGATAGGTAATTTATTACTATAAATTTTCCTGCTTTAAGATATTTATTTTTTCAACAGGAAAGTATTGATTTGGATGCAACTGAAAATTTTTCTTATCAGAAATTACACAAAAAGAAAGACATTCATCAAAAATATATAAACAGAAAATTTTTTATTATAATGCACATTACAGAATCGTATTGGTAAAATTTTGAATAAAAAAAGCCAAAATTCTTTAATAATGATGTCTATATTTCCCTTAAAACAAAGGTTTTATTATATAAATCTCTTTTAAGATCAATTTTAACATATGCTTGTGAAACCTGGACCCTATCTTGTACAGATGAGGCTATGTTGGGTACCTTTGAGAGAAAGGTCTTGAGGAGTATTTTTGGTGGAATTCAAAAAAATCGTATGTAGCTTAGAAAATCAATTCTAGAGCTTTATCACTCATATAATTAACCTGATATTATTAACTTTATTAAACGACAACGAATAAAATGGGCAGGCCACGTTATCAGAATGGACGAAGACCGTACTACAAAAAGAGTTTCCAATGCAAGACCAGTTGGCACACGAAAAAAAAGGCAGGCTGAATTTGAGATGGATAGATGGCCTAGAGAAAGACCTTTTGGTCTTAAAAACTAAAAATTGGAAAACACTAGCAGAAAAAAAAGAAAGAAAAAAGGTTAGCCTGGAAAAAACTTCTTGAGAAGGCCAAGGCCCACCCTGGGCTGTAGCCATTGATGATGATATTTCCCATATTTTAATTGGGTTCTAACCTTATATCGAAAGATACGACCAAGTTCCCTCAAAATATCTCAAATCAGTTTATTTTTTAAAATTTAGTTGAATATTAAATATTCATAATTGAAAGGGTGAGTGGATACTATTTTCATGATATTCTTGTTACTTCTGTAATAATCATTTAAAATAAATAGTTTTCATAATCTAATTTATAGTTATTTTCTGTTTTGTAAATAAAACTTTATAGTTATGACTGTAATGAATTCGCATCAGCACTTAATTAAGACCTTCAGCTCGTAAATTAAAGATACTTATGAGCAGAATGTATTGTAATAATTTTTACTAAAAAGACACAATAGTAAATAAATGAACCTTACTTTAGTTTGTTTTGGGTTGACTTCTTTTTCAAAGTGTGGAGTATCTTTTGCTTGGTTACCATTGAGATGACCGCTGATCTGACTGTCAAATCTTTCTATCAGCTTTGCTTGCTTTCTGGGAAGAGGGATAATTTTGAAGTGAAAAGGCTTTTAGTGAATTACAAACTTTAATTTTTTGGACAACTCTGCCAATATCTTTCAAAGTTGTTACATTTAAAATGCTTTGTTTTAAATATGTTTAGAAAGTTGAATAAAAAAAACATACCCACAGAAAGATGCACAGGACCGCCGTATGTTTATTAATTTGCATTACAATTTGCGTAAATATGGATCATTACAAGGTAATAGGCATAGTGAGGGTAGGCCAAAAGGGAGTCGAACTGCCAGCATGGAACAAAAAGTGTTGGGGACCGTTTGAAAGCACCCAAGTCCCATGTGCTGTCGTAAGAGGATCTCGGAGTAGTGTTTGCAATGGGAAGGCTTACACCCATACCACCATCGCTCCCCACAGATCATGCTGCGCTTGTGCATTTAGCACAGTGGTACCTAGACCAATGTCCCCAAGATGCGTTCATATATATATACAGTGAAACCTCCATTAAGCGGACATTCAAGGGACCAAACAATTTGTCCGTTTATGAGAGTTGTCCGTTTACGGGAAGGGTACCCTAATAACGAAATTTAACACCGAAAATTGTTTTTAGAATATTCTCAAAGATGTAGAAATAATTAAATAATATCTACAAGGATACTGAAAATATCTACAAGAATATTTATTTAAACAATAAGAAAGATAAAAAAGAATATATAAAGAAGTTTGATATAAATACATAATTCTGGATGTAGCTACAGATAAATAAATATTATTTTCCTATTAGCATAGATACTCAAGTTAGACATATGATACCAAATAGAAGCGTACTGTCCTCAGTCCGTTTCAATTATTAGGTTCACATCCCCTTACACCTACTTATCATTTGATAGGGAACATGGATATTACCTTCTTGGAAAATAAACCTCCCATGATTCACAGAAAAAGTAATGCATACCTGTAAGTCATGAGGACTACAGGGAGAGGATTATTCACAATTGATCAGCTATCAAGTGTCTGAATAAATGTTTCATTTATATAAACACCTCAAAGATTATACTTCTGTTCTCTTTTTTTATCCCAGTTGTGTTAAATACAGTCTTCAAATTGATAAGAAAATTAAAGAAATTTTCAATGGGGAAGAAGCATTGAGAGAAGTCATTTCAGCTTGAGGGGTCTCATAACCTGTGTGGTCCAGATGAAAAGATCAAAAGATGCCGATGTCAGAATTATTTCAGGAGTGCAGTACCATTTTCTCTCCTTTCTTTACAAAGATAAGGCAAGCTGACAGGAGAAAGATTAATTTTTCGGTGGTGAAATAGCTTAACAATATTTTTAGTTATGGATAAGGCAAAAAGTTTTATTTACATGCTTTAAAAATGGGGAAAAGTTGCATTTTTTTATCTTGCAATTTATTTAGAAAAAGTAGTGTCCGGTTTGTAGAGATAAAAAACAACGTTTCAGGATCAAAATGACTGTCCGCGTTGCGGAGAACGTACGTAATGGTCTATTCATAGAAGATTCCCGGGGAATTAAAAATATGTCCGTATTGAGAGGCGTCCGTTTTGCAGGAGTGTCCATAACAGGAGGTTTCACTGTATATATATTATATTTAAAACAGATTTCTTTTTATTGCTTAATACACTTTAAAAACTTTAGTTTATAATGCGTTAAATTAAAAAAAAAATATATAATTATATTGGAAATATTATTAAAAAATAAATCATAAATATAAATTTGAAGTTATATTATTGCTTAAAATTGGTTTTATAATATATAATGTATGCAAATAACACGATTCAAATTTATTTTAAATGGAATAGAAAGTATTAACAACCGAAAAACAGGCCGATACAAATATATACAAAATTGAAACAACAAAATAAATTGTGCTGCCTTATACCTTATTTTAACTACAGGATGGCAAACATTTCTATTTAGAATAACGTTTCTATTTATTAAAAAAAATTTGCCTTACATTAAAATAAAACGTGGTTTAGAAGAATAGGTTTTTAAATTAGGAATTATTAATGTCGTATTTTTTGCAAAAAAAAAAATTCATATTCAATTGCTACTTTTTATATAAAATAAGTGCATTAAAAATTCACTTCGTTCTTTATGCATTTTTGAAAAAATCCAAAAAAGCTATAAGATTTTTAAAATGTCATTTTTCTAGACCAAGTACTAAATCAATTTTGCGAGCTAGAACTTATTTACACAACAATATACAACAAATTGAAATAATTTCATATCTTCATGCTTCATAAATGTCTGAATAGTGGATTTCATACAAAAAAAAAAAACTTTAATTTAAATCAATGATATATATCTTTTAAAAAAGTTGCTCATTTAAATCAATGAACCCTATGAAATATTTAAATAAAACAAAATTTAATCAATCAAAAATTTCATAATATTTAAAAAAATAATTAAAATTCAATTTTAAAATAAATCAAAGGAATACTTTTCAAAACTTACATATGTATTTCTGTCAAATCTTTTGAAATGTCTTTCATCATTCTTTCTTGAGAACTTTTCGTTTCTCTAGTATAACCCTTTTCTGCTAAAGAATTTGCACAATTCTGAGATACTTGATGTCTTGGCCCACATAGAGCTTTGTTATGACTTTTCATTTTTGCAAGGAGATTTTGTATGTTTGCTATCAAATTATGACTCTCAAATGCTGACTGTTAATAAAAATTTATTAAGTTAAAATATGATATAATTTATTATTGTTTTATCACTAAGAAATTTCAAAGCATTAGAGGTTTAAAAAATCTTTTAAAACATATTTTGTAGCATGAGTATTTTAGCCAAGTATTTAAAGAACTGATTATTTTTTATCATCTAATATTATTAACGAAGTTTCAACGATTCAATAAATGTGAATGTGATTTTCATATAATCATAACATTTGTATCTTTTAATAAAAATATCCAATTGCCTCTCAAAATAAGAAAGTATGGACAATTTTACAGGATTCATACTCGAAAAGAAAAGAAAAAATTCCCTGACTTTTTCTGGTAGATTTGTGTAAAATTCCTGTATTTTTATTTTAAAAAAATTCAACAAAATTTATATTTAATTAGAATCATACATCAAATCTCAACTGTAACAAAGCAATAATAAACTATTTTTATTTTTTAAAAAAATAAAGTGATTTTAACTATACCAAATCTGATTAGAAATAATAAATTGTCAGAACTATAAACGTCACAGAAAGGGATAGTAAGCCTAAGATTAAGTCTAATTTTTTAAAAACATT
Organism: Parasteatoda tepidariorum; assembly: GCF_982258835.1. Lineage (NCBI taxonomy): Eukaryota > Metazoa > Arthropoda > Arachnida > Araneae > Theridiidae > Parasteatoda > Parasteatoda tepidariorum. Next base: position 12,373,510 of record NC_141755.1, on the reverse strand, counting down.
TTATAGATGGATATCACTTTTTAAAAGTCATACCATAAAAAAATATAAATTTATTTGTGAATAAATTAAAAATATTTGTCCATACTGCAGATTAATTTTTTGTGTTATACTAGCATAAATATATTTATAATTTGTTATGTATATTAAATAAATGAACTAGTTGAACAGTATCTTGAGTAAATGAGTTGAATTATTTTAAAAATATTTGTCCATACTGCAGATTAATTGTTTGTGTTATACTAGCATAAATATATTTATAATTTGTTATGTATATTAAATAAATGAACTAGTTGAACAGTATCTTGAGTAAATGAGTTGTGTATCTTGAGTAAATGAGTTGAATTATTTTAAAAATATTTGTCATTACTGCAGATTAATTGTTTGTGTTATACTAGCATAAATATATTTATAATTTGTTATGTATATTAAATAAATGAACTAGTTGAACAGTATCTGGAGTAAATGAGTTGTGTATCTTGAGTAAATGAGTTGAATTATTTTAAAAATATTTGTCCATACTGCAGATTAAATTTTTGTGTTATACTAGCATAAATATATTTATAATTTGTTATGTATATTAAATAAATGAACTAGTTGAACAGTATCTTGAGTAAATGAGTTGTTTCGTATATGTTTAAAAATATAGGACAAGCACTAGATTTTTCATTAAAAATAGAAAGGATTAGAATCAAGTTCTAAGTACTAATAAATTAATAATTAAAAAATTCTCATAAAAAATTAAAAATACAGCTAAATAATATACATATCCATATATATTGTCCTCAATTCAAGTAAGGAAACATTTAGGTATTTATTTTACTTTGATAAGACATTAGGAGAGTTTTGTGCACATAAAAATGAATACAGACAAATAGAAAATACAAAATTTTAGTCCAAATATACCTAGAAAATATTGTTATTTGTGTCACTAAATAAAGTGGGTTATTAAATATATTGGGTGTCTCAAGAATGACCACCAATGATTTGAAAACATTTTGTCATTTGATTCACATTAATAAGAAGTTAGAGAGTTTCATGTTTATAAAAATGAATATAGATAGATAAAACATACTAAATTTCAGTCCAAATACACCTTAAAAATATTGTTATTTGTGTTAATAAATAAAGTGGGTTAATAAATATATGGGGTGTCTCAAGAATGACATGATTTGCTGTTATTTGCTTCACATTAATAAGAAGTAAGGAGAGTTTTGAGAGCATGAAAATGAATATGGACTAATAACACACACTAAATTTTAGTCAAAATATACCTGAAAAATATTGTTTTTCGTTTTACTAAATAAAGTGGTTTACTAAATATTGGGTGTCTCAAAAATAACACGACATGCAGCAGAAAATAATGCTTTATAGTTTTTTTAGGCAGCTGTGGATGAGATTTGTCACTAATTTTGAAACTAGGTGATATTAAAACATTATCCCAAGCAGAAAGCAGCAAACTTTTTGTTTACCTTCTATCACTATATATCTTATTATCTGTCATATATAATCGCTATCTCTAACCTGTTATCTTCTTAACTGTCAGCTATCTTCTTTCCATTAAAAAAAAAAATATATTTTTCAAATTGTCAGCTATTTTTAGGATTCTTAATAAACAATAACAATACGAATGCAACTAAGTTTGATATTAAGTATACAAATGATCATTATGATTATTTGTCATTAATAATGATATCAATATAGAATAGTACACTAAAAAAGTGGTAAAAAATATTTTCAATAAGGTCTTCTTTTAAAAAATTTATAAGGAAAGGTTAGTTACCCCTCCTAAAATAAAAGGGACATCATTAATGTTTAAATGATAGTGCAAAGGAATATCTCTTGAAGAAGGTGGGGCACTTTCACTAGGTAACTGATCTTGACTGTTGATAGCATCCACATTTCGGGCACTTTCACTGGGTAATTGACTATGATTGTTGATAGCATTTGAGGCATTTTCACTAAGTAACTGATCATGACTGTTGATAGCATCAAAATTTGAAGTTGATACTTCTTTGGCAGGTGCAGTAGGCTCAGAAGCAGAGCAGGTAGTACACTAGCGGAAGAAAAGAATATTTTATTAAACACCTAAATAAGAACAACAAAACTGCTGACCTGAAATAGAAAAATCTGGTAGACTTAAAGGTAGAATAATAATTTTATACAGACTATAGAAAGAGAAATAAACACCATAATATATATTCTGGTATTTCTTATGATCAATAAATGAAACTAAAACATAAAAAAGAGAATTACCTTAAACACTAAGAATATTTTAAATTTGTGATTGACAAAATGGAATTAATTGTCAACTTTTTTGATAATGTTTTACCTTTTAAGAATTTTTTTATTTTAGAATACATAAAATAATTTAAAAACAAAAATAAATAAAATTTAAAGAATAAAAATTCAGTTAATTACAATAAGAAATTAGCATTTTTTTCTCATTTAGTTTAAAATTTATTTGACATTATACACATTTCTTTATTTATTAGTACAATTACTTAGTTAAATTTTCAAGTAAAAAATGACCTCAATAAAAAATGGATATTTTGATAGGTTTTTTTTCCTATTTGCATAAAAGCCAGTAATATTTTTTGATAAAAATTAGGGTGCCAGGAGAAACAGTCAAAATTTAGTAGTTTACTGGAATATCTATTAAATTTGAGTTGTCAGTATCTGACAGCTCATATTGATGTTCAATTTCAACAGCAGTGGATTCTGTTCCATCGCTTCTGGTGTTCCTAAACTTTAACCTTAAATATACTGAAATATCTAGTTGAGTTGACAGCTATGAAAGATAAGCTCAAATTAATAATAATAAAAAAGATCAAAAATACATAATCAGATATCAAATTATTTTCATATGGTTAGTTACTACTTACAGTTTCTTCTGTATGAGATGTGGCTGATTTTGAAAATTTTGTTGGCATAATTTCATGCAAGCTCATTCCTGTTTGAGTTTCTTTGCAACAATTTTGTATCTCAGTGTAATCAGTATCAGACAGCTCATATTGATGTTCAATTTCAGAAACAGTGTGCTCAGCTTCATCATCTCTGGTACTTCTAAACTTCAATCGCACATATTGAAGTTGTAGAGATAGTAATTTTAATCGGACATCTGATAAAGTAATATCTGGAACTAAATTTTTGTTTAAAAAAAAAGACATAATTCATTAAAACTCGGATACACAAATTATTCAAGCTTAAAATAAGCATACTATAAATTGAAGGAGAGCAAAAAAGATAATATGCTTCACAACAGTAAACAGCAGGGGCTAAATAAATTATAAAAAAATTTTTAATGCTAATCTATCTGATTAAATGAAAATTTTATTATTGAAAAAATGTTAATATCATCAATAAAATGGACTTTTTTGGAAAAATGTGAAAAAAATTAATGACCAAATTTTTGTTATACAAAGCAATACGTCCTTAGAAAAATAAACTGCATGTAAAAGAAAATCTGCCTAAGTGTTATAACATGTCCAATACGCCAAAAATAGTAGAGAAGATGCGAAAAAATTTAAGATGTATCCCCTGTGAAGCATAATACTCCAGTGCGCAAAGTAAAAAAAAAAAAAAATAAATAAATAAATAAATTTTGCCAACATAAGTGTGCCAGCAAACTTATGTTGGCAAAATTATAACCAAACTTTCATTTTTCTTCGTTAATAGTAGGTGAAGAGAAAATTTGAATAATCCTGAAAATTAAATATTGTTATATTTACTTGATAAGCCTTGGTTGTTGAATTACAACTCTGCTTGTTTTGAAATATTCTGTTTTATCGATCGATAGAATCATCATAAATATGAATAAAGAAGTAGAGAATGTATAATTTAAATTTTCCGCTTTCAGTAATAGAACCCAGAAAAATGGAAGTCATGGGTCCTAAAGACCCGTAGTTTCCAAAATCACTGCATATATACATGGAATCGCTGTATATATGCATAAATATTTTCTCTATAAGCAATAAACACTATCTTTGAGATAGAAATTATGTCGAATAAGAACTGAAATTTTATTAGGCTAAGAGATTTTATATTACAAAAGTACATATTTTATAAATGAAAGCCCTATTTTGAATATGTGCTCAAAATGCAACAGAATATAATTATTCGAAAAGCTGAAATACTCGTATCCTACTAGTGATTGAGTTCAAAAACTGATTTATATAGAAAGCTTAATTTTTAAAATAAATTATCACAAACACTCTGAATAATGTTGAATTGAAAAAGTTACATTTAAAAAATAAATTGAAAACAAGAAATTGTTAAAAAAAATATTTTGTACAAATTCATATTCTAATTTGAATAAACTAACAGAATATAAACATAATTTTTTACAAGAAATAATTGTTAAACATAATACTATTTACTTGGAACCTAATTGTTACCATGAATAGATTGGTTATTTTCCAGGTCTGTCTGGTTTTCTCAGGTTTTGGGTAAAAAAAAAACCTATGTTTCCTCATACTCCCCAGACTTCTTTTTTGCTTAAATAAAATTCCTCAAATCATCCCCATCAAATTTTGATTAAAATCACCAAGATGCTAGATGGAGCAAATAAACTGCACCAAAGGAAAGGGAGAAAGAAAAAAAAAAAAAAAAAACCTAAAGAAATTTTTTTACATTTGATAAGATCGAAATATTATTTAATTACATAATTTATTTAAAAAAAAGCTAGCTTTTTATTCCCCTTATCAAGCACACACAAAATAAAAAAAGTCACCCAATAGTTGTGCATAAGAAAATAAGTTACATAAATGAAACATGTTTCATATTCACTATTTTTCTAGTGCATTTTTCATCAGTTTTAAAGTAACATGCAGAAAAGGCTTGCGCTTGTCAGTAGTACTTAATAATTCTGATATTATTTCTTTGTAAATAAGTTAATTTTTGGTTTACTGATTATTGAGAAGTACATTCACATGTTCTCATTAAAATGTATTAGAAAAATAGATTCAGTTTCACATAAAAATTCAACTCTGGGATATATTTTGTGAACAATACCTAGAACATACTTGCCTCCACAATAATTTTCCAAAATTTCAAAATTTTTTAAAAGTAATTTCTTTTTTTTCTTCCAAACCCTTAAAAAGCTATTTTTTATTTAATAAAAAATTAGTTTATACATAATTTAATGAAATAATTTTAATAATTATCACGTTTATGTAAGTGTTATCTTGATTTTTTCAAATCTGTCAAAATTTGAACTCAATAATTTAAATAAAACAAAATTGTTAAATTATAATTATTTGTAATTTATGTAAAATAAATTTTTTAAAAATTATAACTATTTTCTATCTATTTAGTAATCATTTTTCGAGACACTTAGTGTATACTGCTATCAAGTTTAAGTATTTTTCTTTTTCATTAGCCAGGTGCAAGTAAATTCAACCAATTTTTTTGTATCTTTTAATTTTATAAAAAGGACCATTCTGTTTCATGTTTTAAAAAAAAGATAAAATTAAAAAAGTTGAATTTACTTGCCCCTAGCTAACTGAAAAGTACTATTTTTTAAGTATTGTTTTAACTCATTTTTATTTTATAGCATTAAACAAATTACAGCAAGTTTTAAAACTCCAGATTTGTATTCTTATTTATCCCAAGTATAAATTTGTAAGTAAAATTTTATGGATTAGTTATGTTTAATATTATTAAAATTTTAAATCAATACAGTTCCGTTTCATACAAGATATCCTTTCCTTATAATTATTTCTATAAGTAGTGTACATTTTTTTTAGACATGTTCTAGCAAAGTGTGTTTGAAATTAAATTTCATTATCAAATAGCTTTTAAGAATTTAGCACTGCATTTGGATAACCAGATAGTGTTGGATGCATAAAAATATAAAAAACTGGCTGTTAATATGAAGAAAAAAAATAATCTCCAGTTTTATGAGTATTCTTTTATCTAAGAATTACACTGTTAAATTATAAATACCCAAGATGATAGATATGATTTTTTCAAAACTTTTTCAGGTATAAGTCAAAATCAAAAAGATTTATTACATTTTGAATGCTCTGGGCAAAATGATCATGTCACTTAATTACAAGCCTGGATAAATTTATATAAATACTATTTCATTATGAATATATTTTGAGATAATCAGAATATTAATACATTTTACAATATTTTTCAATCACCCAACTGAGTTTTATTGAGGGGGAAATTGTATTTTTTTAAAATTCCTTCCCTGAATTTGGAATAAACATCACACATAACCTTTAATGAAAACTGATTAGAAACGAGGAATTTCGACAAGGCTCAGTTAATTTTAAGAACATAAAACACGAAAATTGAGACTTTTGATTGTTTCCCAATATGCCTTGAATGCAAAACAGTATCTTCTGTACCTTTCAACTCTGCTGTGATCAATTTATTCTTTCTTAACTGTCAGGTTTAGTAAAAGAATAAAACACTAAAAATTACAGTTAAAAAATAAATGTTTTTTTAAATATTTAATAAATATGGTGCATTTACTATTGAATCTCTGTTCTTGAATGCATGAAAATTGTTAGAGAAATCCACTTTGATACATGAAATACATTTATGAATAATATTGAGTGAAGAAAAATTGAACCAATGATTTGCACTCCACCAGTGCTTAGCGATGGTCGATGATAGTTCTGATTATATAGCATTGTTGTTCCTTAAAATAACATTTCAATCCAATTTAAGTTAAAAAATTTTAACAGTAAATTTTCTTGTTTTGTTTGTTGATATAACATGTCAATATGTATCATATCCATTCTTACTATCCCTGCCATTTATTCAGCTAATGAAGGTCCAGATGACTATTGATGTAAAATTCCTAAGTTTTAATGATTAAGTGTTAACACTCATGAACATTTACACAATGAATATTCACCAAGGTTAATATTCCAGGGTTCATGCTCTACTTTAGAAATAAAATTCAAGTACTTTTCAAGGACTTTTAAAGACTTATTATAAAATTCTCAAGGACTTAAATTTTAGTAAAAGATAGACTAAAATTTCACATTTTAAACTAAAATGTTTTGACGATAATAGTTAGTTGATGATAAATGCTAGACGATAATAGCAGTACTGAAAAATAAGACTACCATTGCTCTCTTGATTTCGGAAAGTGATCTAAGTATAAAAAAAGCAAGGGTGATTGGCATCAAGTCAAGAATAAAATTCATGATTCATAAAAACGTCAGATTTGAACTTTGCAAAAGGCCTATTTTAAGCTAGGTATACAACCTCTGAATAAGCAAAAATTCGGGCAGGACGGGGGGGATGTTCTATATAATACTGTGATATCAATTAGATATTTAAAAACAACTCGGCCGGGAGATTTTTATTTAATATTTAAAGTGGCAGAAGCATTTGGACAGTGAAATTTAAATTGTTCTTAAATATAATTTTGAAATTATGACCACTTTTCTATTAAAGAAAATTAATCAATTATTGGCTGTTGCGGCTTAATTATCATTTTAAATTTATTACGGGTCAACCATTTTGAATTGAATCAGTTGCCAACTTTCACCTCAATATCTTCTGATAGATTCTTACTAACAATTTTGGTCACTTTGACTGTGTTAATTAACCACTCATACTTGAATTAATTTTTTTTCCAGTAGCATCGATCATACGCACTTGACATGGTCACATGAACACGAATCGTAATGAGTAGTTTTCAAATAGAGTATAAATACGAAAATCGATGTTTGATATTACAACATCGATGTTTGATATTGCAACATCAATGTTTGATATTGCAAAATGCCTGAATACGAATAGCGACATTGGATTTTAAACTTGCGGAAAAACTAATCGCGATATTGGGGTTTAAAAACGCTTAAGTACAAATTGCGATATTAGATTTTTAAATTGCTTTAATGGGAATTGCAAGTACAATTTTTGAATCACGCGAAAACGAATCGCAACACATAGCTTTTAAATCAGTTTAATACGAACATCGATGATTGATATTAAAACTGCCTGAATAAGAATCGAGATTTTGTCAGAATCTGGCGCAATTACCAATATTTAAAATTCCTAAAATCAGTCAAACATACATAAAATCCTAAAATCAAACAGTACATGTCATCATCTGAAAGGCGGGAAAGTCATTCTCTCACACTTACGTGCGTCAAAAAGTTAAACACAGAAATGCTGGAAATAGGGCTGTTTTCCTGAGTTTTTTATACTTTTCAAGGTCATTTTGAATTTTTCAAGGATTTAATATCATTTTCAAGTACTTCTAGGGGCCCTTGAAAATCAAAATGAAATTCAAGTACTTTTCAAGGCTTTTTCAAGGCCGCGGGAACCCTGTATTCTAATTTTTAGGTATTAATAAATTTATTTGAAAATTTTGTGATTATGCATTTATTAAGTTTTATAAATTGATTATTAACCTTGATTATGTTGTAGTTATATTGATTTATTATTAAAATTGATTAAGTTGTAGTTACAATGAATAAGATTTTACCAAAAAGAAAAACTTCTTAAGTTGAATTTGTAAACAATAATTTAAACAATTTTACTTAGAATGGTTAAATTCTTTATAAATTCACATTTCTGTTCATATTATATCCTGCAGTTATATTTTGTGATTCTAAAACTGACTAACAAACTACGAAAATGCCAGAAATATACTTCTGAAGTGCAAAAATTTAATCAAGTTATAAGCGATTTCTTTTAAAAAGTTAATTGCATATTACAAAACACCAAAGTTATTTTCTCTATTTACAAACAATATAAGGCGTTTTTGAAGCCATGTAAAAGCTTATATTACAAATCGTTTCCTCACATGCCCAACTCCCAAAGGGGATTAAGTTAGATTTTAATGCTAATTTTCCAATACAGTAAAATTCTTTTGTAAAATAATAAACGCACAGAAAATTTCTGTAAAAAAAATGTTTGTTTTTTTGGTCACTTTATGAAGTGTTTGGATCATTATTCAATAACGCTATGAAGCTAAATTAATTCAACTAAACTGTCAACATAGAAAATGGATTATAAAAGTTTTGTTTTTTCTTTTATTACATAGGATAAATTCAATTCTAGATAATGGAGGTCAACTTAGATAGGTGATAACCTTGAGATTTCTTGGTGCTCAATTAAAAAAAAAAAAAATCTTTTAATAATGCTCAACACTTGCAAAGTTATAAACGAATTACTGTTAACAAAAATGGTGAAAGGAACATTTACACTCAAATCAAGTTTAATATGACACTAATTTTAGAGTAGAAAATCTCAAACAGTTGGCCCTCTGTTTAACAAGGCTACTAAATCGGAAAAAAATTACTTTTAAGGAAATTTCTTTTAATTCAAACTCACCTTTAGAAATATTTTAAAGTCATCAAGACTTTATGATTAAAAATATAATTAATGGCACCTTTATTTAGGAAAGTAAATATCTATTTATTCTATATATGTTAAGTATCGAAAAAGTTTGGCAGTTCCTGGATAAAATGCATAAAATGACTGAGATTTTATTGTTTTTTTACGAGTAATGCAACGATTTTATTACTAAGCAACATATTCAATGCTGTTGATCACATATCGCAATAAGCAAAAATTTAAAAAAAAAAGTCAATTCACACAGTGTTCGAAACCATTTGTTGTTCACTAGTTCGAGAAGATAAAATTCCCCTTGGACCTTTATAAAATAGTAGTCTATAAGACCACGAATGCATCTGCCTTGAATTGATCATAGAATAGACACAAGTTCATCTGTTTGGAATGGTATGATAAAGGTTACGGAGTAATGGAATAATTTTATGTGGCAATCCTGCAACATTCATCCTGTTTTCACTTTTGAGGTTTATAGACCTATTTATTTACAATACAAAATGCAATTTTCAGAATTAAGGGCTTTAATATTTAAAAAAATATATATATATTAAATAATAAAGAAAAGGATATCCCGTATGAGTAAATAAGTGAACTGTAGGATTTCAAAATCAGTGGTAGGCAAATTATAAATATCTAATGAGACAATGAAAAAAATTGGATAAATATGACAACCAAAGGTGACATGTTCAGGGGGTGCCAGCTCCAGAAGTCATAAAAGCAACCTTTTCTATCGAGAGACCAAGACAAAAATTGCCCTCTCTGTACCCCAAAGTCAAAGAAAAGAATACATAATATACAATTTAAAATACAGAAGAATACAATATAAAATACAGAAGCCAATAAAGAAGAGTAAAAATTCTTTTTATTATAGACCTATTTTTTCATTGTCTCAATTCCTTTTGGATACACTTCTGCTAAGCGTGTTTTTCCATTGGAAGTATTATTATTTTTAATTGCTTTAAAATTTTGAATTTTTCACTTAATATATTATTAATGGCTAGTCTGATGAGGGAAATAACAAAATATAATACACAGTATGCATTATTTAATATTAATGTAATTTTTCTGAATTTTATTTGGATATTAGCTGCTAGCATGGATAAGAAATAATCCAGTAGATTTCACAAAATATAAATTTCATGATAATTGTTGCATCATGTAATAAATATTTTATGCATAGGGAATTTTTATAGACATCAAAATGGAAAACTGTAATATTTTCCAGTCATGATTGACATTAAACATACTTAAAATTTTATGTATTATGTTTACTCATAATTTCGAATATTAATAGGCATTTAATTCATCAAACATAATTAACAGATTTTCTTAATTAATTTAAAAAGAGAGCTCTGAATAAAAATAAATGGAACATTTTAGAAAAAAAAAAAAGAGTTTTGAATTGATTTCTATAAACGAGGTTCACTTCATTATGTAGTTACACTTATTTAATTATTCAAGCAAGCAATAGTCGTTACAAAAATTCTATTTCAATAGGGATTTTTTTAAGAAACTTACTCAATTTTAGGGAATTTTCTAAAATGCACAAAAACCAGGAGAATTTTAAATAAACCAGTAGAAACTACCAAACTCCAGTAGAGTTGGCAGCTATGTAAGACCAATCCATTTTAATTTGAAATAAACAAATGTGATGTTAGGAAGCATGAAGATGATTTTAAGTGAACAAATAAAATTAAATTTTAAGCAGACCAGTGCTATTGTTTGTGGACCAGTACATAATGATGCTTATTGGTCCAAAGGAACAATAACTTCTTCATAATTTTTAATGCTGTTCACATACTTTAAATTTATGTAAGTATCTTTATCACTAAAAATTACAAAAAAAAAAAAAAAAAATTTTAAACATACATACCTTTTTAAATGCTTTTGAAAATCTTTTTGGTTTGCCTTCCCAGTAAATAAATTTTCTAAGTTTGTACTGACAAAATAGAATTAAGTCTGGATTTTCGTTATGTGGCTAAATATTCATTCACAGGTCACATCTCAGTGAGATACTGTTAATTGATGCAGAGCAAGGAGTCTCAAAATAGTAAGTGCGCCAAAAACATCGATAAAGTGAGCCAATGGGTGAGTTTGGCGAAGTTCCCTCTTGCTGTAGGGGTTGCACCCATTTAGGAATCAGTAGAGAGTATTGCAATCTTAACTTTTTCTTCCGGCTTTACAATATTTTGTATCAATATTATCAAAAGAAGGAAAAACTTCTTAATAATCTTGAATATGTTCTTAACTATTTTAAAGTACAAAACTAAGTTTCTGGATTGTCTATAAATAAGCTTTGCCACCTTTTACTAAAACTTTTTAGAACAAGAAAAATTTAATAAAAAAATTTGGTGTTTGAAAATAATATAATTGAAACATTACTGAAATTAGCTATTTTAGCACAAATTAAGATATATGCTTCATTAATACAGTATTTTGTATATGTTTAGTCAAAAGTAGTGTTATACTCTTTTTTGGTTTATAAGAGTTTAAAAAAATTTTTTTTTAAGGAATCAACCATAAATTAAACTACAAAATGGCCGATATGGTAAAGTTTTGAGGGCTGCATACAAACTGTGCAAGGAAATGTGATTTATAATAAAAATACCCAGGTAATAACATTGATACATTATTAGGTAAAAAGTCTGAGAAAATAGTTAGGTGGCCTGACCTATCAAGATAAAACACAAAAGCTGGAGAAAATTTATGACTCACAATTTTAGGCTTAACTTAAATTTAACAATAAGTTAAGTAAACATTTTGAAAACTATTAACTGTCTTAAAAAATTAGTATAAATTATTTGCATGTGGTATGTAACTTTCAATGTTGCAAAAAGTTTACTAAAATTTTATAATTATTGAAACTCTCACCTTCAGTATCAGTACTTCCACTTTTTGATGACATTTCTCTTTCAGAATTTCTTACCTGCTTAAGACGTTTAATTTTGGTCTCCAGTTTTTGAAGAGCTTTTACGATTCCTAACAGAAATATTAGCTATCAGAAATTAAATAAAAAAAGGCAGACAAAATAATAATAATAAAGAAACCAATGCTTCTTTAACCTTTTGCTCTTGAAACCTCATGTTGTACCTGGATGCACTGAATGGAAGATAATTTTCTGGGGATATATGTACAATATCTGGGGATATATGCAATCTTGTATGTACAATGTAGATTAAAGCAAAAGGTTAAAAAGGAAACCATTTAGTTCTTGAAAAAAAATTACATAATTCAAACTGCAGTTCTCAATTTAAATTTTCTGATTATAAAAATATTTTAAGAAAAGTTTTCAATAAGATAACCATAATTTTTATTGTTAAATAATTAACTTTATAAAAATTACTAAGATAAATAATACTTTTACTTAAAGTTTTATTATCGTTGGTATTAAAAATCAACTTAAGGTGCAAACTTTGTGTAAAAAAATAAATAGCTATTACTGAACAATGAGAAAGAATTACTAAAAAAATTGTTGTAAAACATACTTCTTTTAAATTTTAGCAACCATCCAAAAATTAGTAAGAAAAATTTACTGACTGAACTACTAAAATGGTCAAACCTAGCCTAAAAATAACTAAGGCCTTACCAAAACAATTTTAACCCGTTTGTACAAGATTTAAATTTAAAATGAGGTACTTTTCTTATAATATAAATAGGTTAACTATCATCATGAAATGAAATTTTTTTTAAAAAATCAATATAGTACTCATAAAGACAAGTCATTTGAAGATTTTTATTTCATAATATATTACCCATACATAATAAAATTTTTAATAGAGAAATTAATAAAAAATAATTACCAAGTTTAGGCTATAAAAAATTTAGTATGATTTAGGAAAAAAAAATAAATTTACAGCAAATATTTATATCAAAAGAATTTAAAGAAGAAAAAGGAGCATTATCACAACACTTCAAACATGTTAACAAAAATTACAACCAATATGGCATTAAATTTGCAATATGCAAAAAAAAAAAAAAAAAAAAAAAAAAAAAAAAAAAAAAAACATATATACAACAAAGAAAAAGCCTATTAATTGGGCTTTTTTCTTATTTTACATTGCAAATACACATAATTACAAATCAGTTGCAAACATATCTCTATGTAAAAAGTCAAAATAGTTCTATAGATCGTAATTTACAGTATGTATCAGATATTTAGAGACTATCTGTATCATTTAAATAGGCTATCTTAAGATTATACATAGTATAAACATTCTTCCTTATACAAACATTCCTTTATTTACATCGCTAGATTCTGTAAGTGATAAATATACATATGTATAAAGTCACTCAAAATAAAGAAATAAAACAGTACTTAACTGTTAATGATACATAGTAACATTTCCTACCATTTGGATGATGCACTCATTTCAAAACCAGCTACCCAGTTTAAATTCAATTGAAAAAAAAAAAGAGATTAAAAAAAAAAAGTTTTAATGCCTTAATCAATACTTATCAAAAGCTGTTTTTAACAGAAAATTTTTCTTTAGCTTTTATCATTTTCAAAAATTGCTATTGCTATATTGTATTGCTAATATTTAGAGAATTGGTGATTTTTATTCAACTAAAATCAACAAAAAATAATTATTCTGACTTTTTATATCAAAATATTTTTTTTGCAAAGTATTTAAAAACACTTATATGCCCATGTTTTTTTTCTTTAACCCAAAATTTCAAATTTTTTTTAACTAAATTTATGCATATTTATCTCTTTTAAAGCTGGCTCTGAAACCAAACAACCCACTTGTTTCGAAAAAATAATAAAACCCTTTCATTTAATAACATTTCAGTTATAGAATTTAATATACTATGATAAATTAAATCTATTTAGTTATGGCTACAATTATGTGTTCGTGTCAACTATAATCACTTAGGCAAAGGTGTAACAGCCCCTTGCACCAGCAATAAATTCAAATTATATATGAATATATATATTCATTTGTTCAAAGGTGGTTAAGAATAAAACTCTTTTAGTACACCCCCTTCTGTGATTTCTTTTTTAGTGTCTCAAGCTCAAGCAATGCGGCCTTACTGCAATTGGTGCTAAAAGTTGGCAACCATTTTGACAATTAAGCAAATATTTCCCAGCCCTCTTAATTTTTTCAGAAAAATACCTTTTTACCAGTATGCCTATTAGCAATGGCATTACGACAATGTCAATGAATTACCAAAGAAAACATTTTAAAAAAAATAATAATAATAAAAATTAGCAGTCAAATTTAAAAATTTCCTTGAAAAATTATTTTTCCACTCTGCTTGAAATATCTTAAATGATTATTTTTCCTAATAAAAGTTAAGACCATTTTTATGGATTTAACTATTGTCAAACAATATGTATAGGGAAGAAATTATTTCACAAATTTGTATAAGTTTCACATTTCCAGCACAAATTAATTGAATAGCTCTAAAAAAAAAATGCAGATTTGTTTAAAATCTCTTATAAAGAATATTTCTAACTTAAAAACTAGCAAATAAGATCTAAATATTAATAGCTCATTTAAAACAAACTTAGGTAGAAATTACCTTATCACATATTATCACACAACTAGAACAAAGAAGAATTAATTTTGTATTATATAAACTTTGAAATATTTTAGACTAAATCGAAAAAACTTTTCGACTAAAAGTTAAATTTTTTTTAGCATATCTACCTCTAAATTGTATAGAGAAAATAAACAATATCTACTAACAAAATACTAAAAACTATAGCTTTTAAGACAGTAAATGCATATGCATGTACAAAGCAAATTTACCAAAAAACGCAAAAAGTGCTCGAAATTTTCCACAAGATTTGCATTAGTTATTGAATATATTTTTCTATGAAAATTAATATCAGTTGGAAATTGTCAAAACTAGATAGTCAACACAAATGCTGTTAATTATAAGAAATTAGTATATATAGGTAATATCTATTTCATTAAGGTATTAGTATTTTCATCTGATTAATAATTTAATCATATGTATAAATATATACAGTATAAAATTCTAGCATACAGCATATTTGACAAAACTTTACAATTCACAGATGAATATCAGAAAAATTAATTTTACAACATAAGTGTAGAGAATTACTTAACAAATTATAATATGCCTATATAAATTCAACCAAATACTTCAAATTTAGCTTTCGCGTGAGTAAGAATATGGGATTTGAGATTAGTTGACTGGGCAAATTTTTTGTTACACTCATCAAAAGGACAAACATAAGGTCTGTCGCCCGTATGAATACGCACATGAGTACGGAGATTAAAGTCCAAAGAAAATCTTTTCCCGCATCCTTCAAAAGTACATTGAAACGGTTTTTCTCCAGTATGCACTAACTGATGTCGTTTAAGTTTTGAGCTTTCCACAAATGCTTTACCACATTCAGCACACACATGCACTCTAGGACCGTGAGTATGCAGGTGCTTCCTCATAGCAGAATTATCTCTAAACATTTTGTTGCAACCTTTATGAGGGCAGGCAATTGTCCTAGCAATGTCATCATTCTGTTTACGAGGCTTCATTTTGGCAAATTCCGCTAACTGCTTTGGATCACTTAAATCTACACCTGGTATACCACCAGGTAAAGATTTTTTTCCCGTCATGTATTCGGTATAATCTGGATCAGGTTCAGGATTAGTGGAATCATCTACAGATATACCTTTTTTATTGTCATCATCACTACCAGAGGCCCATACAGTAACAGAAAACTCTCCTTCAAGTGTTTTGATTTGAACTTGTTTACGATCCCATTTGCGGGCAGCTCGTTTATTTTCCGTGAGTTGTTCACCGGTAAGTTTGTTTTTACCAACAAGTTTTTTACTTTTTCTGCCTCGTTTGCTTGTGGGACCAGCACTGGTATCTAGCATTACATCAGTCGCCGACACAGGTATCTGTTCGTAAGCAGACAAACCTTCCGATTCCGAATCAGCACCGACTATTTCCTCTTGAGGTTGAAGAATAATACCTTGGCTAGTAGCATCCAGTAACGGTTGCAAAGATATAAGGGGTTGCTCTTCGGAGACTTCACCAGAAGCACTTACAGTTAATTGGGTTTCAACAGGCATACCGACCAGGATATCGGCGATTTCAACTTCACGAGTGTCCGAAACAACAACTTCGGACGCTATGTCAGTTGATCCCAAGTTACTCATGTTCATATTAACATTAGAACAGGGCACTAGTCCTAAGAGAGTAAAGAAAGTTTAAAAAATTGTTAAAAGTCTTTCAGAAAACCTTAATTGAGATATACTGCAAATTTGAGCACAGAAGAGAGATATATGATTGAAGTATCAGAGTCAATTAAGTCTCTGTTTTTACATTAAATCATACGTACGTTCGCCTTTAGAAGTTTCGAGCCCAGGAACACCATTGAAAACATACAGGCCGTTGTTGAAATCCATTCTACCAGATGTTTTTCTATTTCATTGACAGTTAAACTTCATCAGGAGACATCGAAACTGTCAGAACGATAGCTTTCTTATCTAGTTTATTATCCTTCAGTATAGCAACAATCTTCCACCATTTTCTTTTGGAGACAGTTGCCAAATTTTAAAGAAAAATATTTTATCAACAACATATAACAAAATGGCGGCGATGCATCAGATGCTTTCATTTTAGTTACGTAAAAGAGGAGAACCGGAACTTAACAATAAAAATTTCTTGGCAGCAAATTATAGGGTTATCGTGTTTTGGCTTAAACATTTTAGGTTTATCACCAACTTGGCTTCATTATTATTGTGATTTTCACAATTTATAGTTACTAATTTTAAAGTCTGTTAAAACTGTCTGTTAAGTATGAAGTACCGTAATTTATTTTATTGTATTTATAACTTATTTTTACTTTTTCGAATTCTTCGTCGTTATTTCCTTTAAGGTAAATAAAGTTGAGGAAATAGATTTGAGAAAATAAATTTATAGTAAATATCATTTTTTTTTTCTAAAGAAGAAAGAAACAAAACTCTTTTAACCCTTGCACATGCAGAATTTTTTTTATAAAGAGATGTCTTTTTTTCACATTTGAAGGGTTAAAAATAAAATGCGTATTTTCTTATTTATTTATTTTCGACATTTATTTCAAAGTTTTTCGATTCGATTTTATTTCGTTATTCGTCAAACCATTACAACATTATTGCTAGAACACCTATAGCTCTAAGACAAACTTTCATTTCTTTAGAGAAAGCGGCTCTCAAGATGGGCTTGAGAATAAACGAGAGCAAAACTAAATATTTGCCCTGTACTAAAACAAGCTTCAATAACACTAATTTAGAAATTGAAGAATATATATTTGAGGTTGTTGACAATTTCGTTTACTTGGGTTCTGTAATAAACAACAGGAGCAATATTACAATGGAAATACAAAGAAGAATTTCTATAGCTAATAAATGTTTTAATAGAATTCGAAAATACGTAAAATCTAATGAAATTCATAGTAAAACAAAAGTTTTATTTTATTATATAAATCGCTTTTAAGATCCATTTTAACATATTCTTGTGAAACCTGGGCCATATCTTGTACGGATGGCGAATTGACAAAACATACCGTAGATTATAAACTAGGCGATTGCACGTGGAATTGGCGATGGATTACGCGTAAATGTGGTGGGAGAACGAAATTACATTAACCTAAACAGTGAAATTCGATATTTTTTTTCTCCTCCTCGGCTAGCCATGATGAATAAAAATAACTCATTAATTCATTTTAGTAGAAAATTAAAAAAGAAAATAACCTTTTTATTCTTAGTATCACGTTACAAATAAACTGTATTTATATTTTATTAAGCGCAATAATTTATATTTTATAAAACGATCTAGTTTTTTAATACAACAGATTTAATTTTTTAATTTTTTTTACAAGAATTGTGTTTGTGAAGAAATAAAAATAATTTATTAATGAACCAATCACAAAAAATAACGTAACATTTAATACCATGTTTTATTGGAACGCTATTATGAAGAATTAATTCTATTTAACTTTTATTGTAAGAAAACATAACCTGTTTTAATTTAGTGATTTTCTCTGTTAAATCAATCTTGATAAAAGAATAATGTAAACTTTTTTATGAACATTTTTTTAGAAATTAACAAAGACATATTATTTATTGGATAAAAAAATTGGAGTATTCAAAAATGTTATCACGCTTTAAAGTAAAAATTTCTTGCAAATGAAAAAATCGATATTTTTAAAATTTTAAAGTAATCGGAAATTCGCTAGTGAAAAAAGAAATATGTGAAATAATTTCAAGAAGGGAAAAATGTACAAATGAAGGGATTTTTCTTCAATGACCTATATCGCGTTTGTTTCATTACTAGAAGCATTTATTATAAAAAAATATTTATTAAATAACTTTTTTTTCAATGGGATGAGATCTTAAACTTCGTGAAAAATTGATTCAATTCCTTAATATATATAAAAGTCCGTAAATACTTCATTTATTATGGAGGACATAGATACCTTGATACTCTTTCAGTATAAGAATAATGAATGCGATTAATAGAAAATGCACAATTTTAAAAAAATATTTTATTTACATATATTGTGTACAGGTTATTCTGCAACGATCATACGTAGCATAAATTTATAGATTCCTAAATACTGTTATATGAATTAGGTAATTAAGAACATAATTAAAAAAATGACATAATTAAAAAATAACATAATTAAAAAAAATTTCAACCTTTATTAAAAGCTTCCTTTTGTCAAGTATTAATAATAATTATAATTTTTAACAACTTTTTTAAACAAAAAGTTTTAATTCTCAAACTTAATACTATCCTTCATATGAAAATATCCGAAAATTTGTAAAAGAAAAACTATATTTTAAAATTGAGCCATTGGCAACAACAGAGGTCAGATGTATATACTGAGTTTAAATAAATTATATGTTATAGAACTCACATTTAGGACTTAGATCAATTTATTATCAGTTAATAAGAGTGTTTTTTAATAAATAAATTTAGTGATTGTTTGATTTATAATTGTAAGTCCTGAGTGCTTAATGTTAAGTTATGTTTCCTTTGAAATAATTTTTGAACTATGCAAAGTAGGGAGACATTCATTTCAACTCAAAATATATCAACTTAACTTTCAATAACTATAGATAAATAGGAAACAAAAATTAGATAAAAACTTTAAATGAAATACTTTTAGAAAAATACCTTCTAAATAAGATTTAAATAAAACGCAATCACTTCGCCTGAGTGATTTTGTAAAGAATTCTAAACTATTTAATTTTACAAGTTAGGTGAAAAGTAAATGTCTTACAATAGTGGTACTATATTAAATGAACATTAAAACATTGAGTGCAAAAAATTTTCAATTCATTTAAAAGTTCACTGGAAAGTTCCCAAGATATGGTGAAATGCGCAAAAAGTAAAGTTAACACTAAGGGGTCCTAACATTGCATTGCTTTCCTGACCAAACTATTGGGATAATATTTCCAGATTGCGGCAACCCCTATATACTGCGGATCAAAAATCCGAATACGCAGGAAAAAAATTTCTCAACTTAAATTTCGAACTTAAAATATATTGTCTGCTATAATTAAGCGGCATATTTGAATTCACCCTCTCGATCCATTAAGATTGAGTTCTAGACATCTGATCATTAGATCAAAAGTTAGTTTTAGATTTTTGTTTACTGCTCACTGTACACTAAAACGTGATTTTTTTTCTTTTGAAATTTCGATTTTAATGCCATTACTTCGATCTCCTTCGGGTTGTGCTTACTTTATAAATTTAATCTCAACCATATTTTTCTCTTCACTTTTAAACTGTAAAGACTTTTTCTCCATTTGTAAATTATGAAAAAAATTATTAATCTGATTGCGTAAACAGTTAATTCATTAAAATTGGACATTCTCAATTAATTCCTTTCAATAGTCATTTATATAATTAATAATTATTATTTACGCAAAATTATAATGAGGGAAAGTTTGATTAGAAATTTAAAACTTTTTGCTGCTATAATTAGGGAATTTCTATCGACAAAATTCAAGTAATTTTTTTTTCCGGAGCAAAATGCATTTTTATTTAAAAGCGAACAATACTGACTTAATATTTATACGATAAAGGACTCTCTAATCACTAACACCGATGACAGAAGAAATTTTCAATTTTTTCTTTTCCACAAAAAGTTTAAAACTTAAATTGTTGTTCTTTCATTATAAAGCAATCGTATAATATTCTCGTATCATGTAAAACTTTATAACGAAGTTACTTATCTACCGTTTTGCAGTTATAAAAGGAAATAATTATTAAATTATACTTTCATTTTAAAATGTAATATTCAATTGCTCAATGAATTTTACGATTATTATTATAAAACTGCGTATAATGAACATTTCAATTAAAATAATTAGTACAAAATAGCTGCTAAAAATTCTCTTAAACATTTATAAATATTATACATTTATAAATTTCAGCTTTTCGCATTATTGTTAAATAATCTCTACGTCGAAAAATATTTAAAGAATTTCATAATAACAGAAAATTAAATAAAATTTTAAAGAAATTGTAAATGGTTATCGAGCAGAACCATTAAGTTTAATTAATGAATATAGAATTGGAAACTAAGTCTCTGATAAACAATAAAAAAAATTTAATCTTTTAAGTAAGCAAACTTTATTATAATAATCATTTCATTATTAAGGATTAAAGGTTATTGTGAAATTATTTATTCTAATTAGTGGATCAGTAGGAAAAGAATTTCACTACTCGAAATACATTTAATGAAAGTTATGAAATTATAGAATATGTAATAATGTGTAATTTTTCTATCTTAGTTCTATTACGACCTTTTAAAAAACGCTAATAAACACAATTTAGTCAACAGATACAAACGATTATGTCGGCGCTATAACAAAAAAATACGCTTTATATTTTATTTGATGCAGAAGAATCAAATGAAGACCCGCTTAATTGAAATGTCGCGCCCATATTTAACTTGTTGAATGTTATGCGATACCGAAAACAAAACAAAAACATAAGCACACAGCTGTTTGGCGATTTGCGAGAACGCTCCTTTAACGCCAATAGAAATTTTCGCCAACTCTTTGCAATCTACGGTATGTTTTGTCAATTCGCGTACGGATGAGCGTTGTTTAAGCGACGTTAATCCACTTATATGGGGACCACGTTAAAGTTTTAATTATAAAAGTTAAATACATTATATTCTCCTTTTTTTTTCTTTTTTGGAAAAAACAATAAAATGGCGTAATATTTTTTTAATTTTGATAAAATTAAAAAAAGAAAGTGACGATTGTTAATCAAAAACGAAGAGAGTTTCGTGAAATCTTAGCATCCATTTTCGCAGTGTACTGTAATAATGCTAAATATGAGTCCTTGTTTTCATGATCTGTTTTCATTTATTTTACAGTTTGTACTTGCCTGTCTACCATACCCTTTTCTTGAGCATAACGAGGGTTCGAGGTTCTACGATCAAAATTCTAGGGATGAGCAAACTTTTCAAATTATAAACTATCACATTGGGGACCATTATCGGATTATAAAATTTTTGATATTCTGAGTCTTGCAAACATAAATTTCAATACTATTTAAGCTGTCAATATCTTTTAATTATCCCGTGTCAGTATTTACGAAAATAGTCAATTAATCATAAATCCAGAACCTTAATAGCCAACGACAAATACAGCAACAAATAGTCAATTATAATTAAGTGGTTATTATCCTGAAAATTAAATACATCTGTCCCCTAAAGTTCCTGGGTACCATATAATACCTCTTTAGGCATTAAAAGCTCATTAGTTAGAGATTTTCTAAATTGTAAACAGGAACTCCAATTTAAAATTAAATTTTCATTTCCGTTTGTGACATGCCCACCGATATAAAACTTTTATAGCTTTATTTCTACATTTATCAGTACCTAAATGATTATAATTCCTATTCAACATACATTTTCTTAAACTTTCTGGTGCAACACAATTATTTTTTAAAAAATTAAGCCATTTACATCCGACAATTCCTCTTTAAAATGAAAATAAGATTTTGTTACATCAAGGGCAAATATTTTTTGCTTCGGCCAACCAAAAAATTTTAATCATTAATTTCCCCGTCCTTTTCAACCTCTTCCTGAAATATTTTCAGTTTTTCTTCAGGCATAGGCATACTGTTTCTTATCATATCCACATGATTTCATAATTGAAATCATCAGTACTTTCCTCTAAATAAGATCTAGATCAAGCATCTACTATTAATAGTTCTTTACCTGGCTTACAAATTGCTTTAAGTGTATAAGGCTGTTAACAAATACGCATTCTTTGTAATCTTGCAGAACACTTATTTAATTATTTCTTAAAAACAGTTTCTAAAGATTTTTGATCAGCTGTAAAAGACTTATCAAAGAAATAAATTTCACCACAACAAAAAACAATTGCTAAACTTTCTTTTTACAATTTTTGCACATTGTTTTTGAGCATCAGTTAGAGCTTTAGAGGCAAATGCAATGGGGAAATTATTTTGAATTAATACCATCCCTAAGCCATCATTGCTGTCAACTACAGATATTATTATAGATTTATTTAGAATATAATGCCAGATATTATTAAAGATTTACTTAGATTATAGATATATTTAGATTATTTGTCAACCAAAATAGATTTTTTATCATCAATATTTCAGGATTTCAAATAAAATTATTTATGTTTAATAATCCTCTTAAAATCTTTTTTTAGATTAAAAACAAATCAGGGACACATGTTGTCCTAATCCAGAATCTTTCCAATTTTTTTTTTATTTGTATGTGATTTCATTTCAAAAATAGCTTTAATCTTTTCTTCATCTGTGAGACATATGTAATCCTAACCCAGAATCTTTCTAATTCTTTTTTATCTGTGGGGGATTTCATTTCAAAAATAACTTTAATCTTTTCTTCATCTGGTTCTATACCATTTTTTTTAATGATTTACGTCCTAAATATTTAACTTCAGTTTTACCTATCTTACACTTTTTAAAATTAAATTTAATGTTTTTCCCTCTAGTAAAACCAATTGTAACCTTTTATCATGTTCTTTCCTATCCTTACCATAAATCGAAATATCATCTAAAAAGATTTTTATTTCCGTATATCTTGAAATATTTCATAAAAAAGTTTCATGAAAAATTTCTGAAACTGAATTTATTCCATTAGGTAAACGTAAAAAGCAATAAAGGCCAAAAGATGTATAATTTTGAACATTCCACAGGTAATCGAATTTGATAGAAAGCTTTATTTGCATCTAGAATACTGAAATAAATTGTTTCAGACATTAAACTATATCACCAAGTTAGTGGGAAATACTCTTATAAACTATTTCATTTAAATAAGGGGGATTTAACCAAATTCTTAAATTATTATCATTTTCCTAACAACTACTAATGAAATAAAAATTTATTCCGTTGACTCATCAGTTCTTCTTATTGCATTTAATTCTTCCATTTTTTTGTAACTCTATCTTAATTGATCCAATATTTCTAAAGGTACCTTCCTGCAAAGTTCAATTTTACCTGCAGCATAAATCCCTAATTTTATATATTATAAATAGAATCTTTTAAAATACCTAAACCACCGGATAAACCTGTATAATTTTCATATCTATCTGAATAAACAACATTATCAGATCAAACAGCAGAATTTACTTTTAGAAGTAAATTTGAATCAATTCAAGTTGACAAACCAAGTATAGTACTAACATTTTTATCACAATCTACTACTTGAAAAATATTTTTTTTTATATATCCTTGGAATTTTCCCAAAATAAACCACATTTGCAAATTACTTTAATTTCAGAAATATTATACACTGTTAGAAATTTCTCCGTAAAAATGGTTAAATAGCAATTTCTTTAATTTTTATTTTACCATATTTAACCAAAACAATCAAATAAGCATAAAAAAAAGCTGATATTCAAACTGTTAAGTGTGAGAAAAATGTTTATTGATCATTTTTTCATAATTTAGTTCAACTAGAATTCTGTTTGCTCCAACTAGGCTAATCTTATAAAGCCATTTCGTTCCATGCAGCTGCGTACAGTCGGCAAAAAAAAAAAGATATCACCCTGAATAACTTTTGTTCTAATGATCGGATTTTCACGATTTAAGTGTCAAACTTAATGGTTCCTGGGGGTGACCTCAAATATGCTAATTAATTAGTGCTAATTATTAATTAAGTTACGAAATCAGACACAAAAACGTACTTTCTCTGAATAAACATGCATTTTTTTTTACATATTTGGAATCCTGACCCTTAAAATAGGGGGGGTAGACAAAATTTCGAAAAAAATGAGTTGTAAATTAGGTCGCAATAAGGATTTATATATCTGGCGATGGTTTAAAAATATGCCAAATTACCTCGCCATAGAGGTGGGAAATAATTTATAACAACCATAAAGAAACTGAATGAATGACAAGATGGGAAAAGATAGTGCTTCTCGTTGCTAAGCAACCAAAAGAATTTTTCGCGTTGCTTTCTGGGCTTTCTTTTTTTTTTTTAAATCTCCTTTAAAAAGGAAATTTAAATAAATTAATAAATTATTTTTGATTCTCCAAGATTATAGAATCTTTGACTTTTTATCAGACATTATTTATTTTTTTAAAGCTGTTTTAATGTAATTTGTAGGACAGTTTTGAATTAAAACCAATTTTCATAAGTTATCATAAATTTATGAAGAGTTGTAGGGTTAAATGCTTTTGCCCCTAACTTCGAGTTTCTTAGGAAAGGAAAAAAAAGTGATCAAGCAAAGGTGGACCTGAAAAAAGATAGCTATTCTGATGCATAATCGCAAAATTTTATAGAAATCACGGTATTTATTTTCGATAAAATTGTAAAACTTAATAAAGTTTATATGGCATTTTAAAAGCATTTTGATATATATATATATATATATATATATATATATATATATATATATATATATATATATATATATATATATATATATATATATATATATATATATATATATATATATATATATATATATATATATATATATATATATATATATATATATATATATATATATATATATATATATATATATATATATATATAAATATATATATATATATATATATATATATATATGTTTAGTTCTTTAAAAAACATGATTAAAAGAAAATTAGGTTTATAATACCCTTAATTAAACAAGAGTAACAATTGTTACAGTTTTTACAATACTTTTTCAACTCTGACACTCTTTTCATGAGATAACTTCTTTTGCCAACGATTTTGTCCCTTTTTTTTTGTTAGTTGAAACCAGCTTACGCATTCTTGTAATTTTTACATTTTATCTTTGAAATTTCAATCTCGAAAGACATGCATGAAGTGACGCCTAGTCCAAAGAATCTAAGTTAAATAGTTGTAAGGCCGATTATTACGAAAACAATTAACTACTCTGGTTCAATGAAACAATTACAGTAAAACTTGTGTAAGTTGATCACTTCATGTGCATTGTTTTAGTGGCCAACGTAGACAAGTGGTCAACTTATAGAAGGGGTGGGACATTGTTTACTTTTTCGTTTCCTACATGTTGCTATACATTTAAATTTTTTTTTTTACTTGACTTAAAAATTTGATTTAGCAAATGGCCAAATGAATATCTCAAGAAATGTGTTTAAACCTAAACGAACTTCAATTTGTTACACAGAAATAATTTTAATATTTAACTAACTTTTTAAAAAAAATTATTTTGTTAGTTATGCATGTGAAGTGTTTAATAAAAATAATTTCTTAAAATATCAGAACACGAAAACATTGAAAACTTTAACAAAACAAAATTATTTTAACACTTCAAAATTTATTCTGTTATTACTACACATATAAGCCTATTTGCTCACTATTGCAACTGGAAGAGCAACTTTTCAACTAACACACCTGTTTTCAATGAATGGTCAAAAGCTGAGTCCCTACAGTTTCCCCAGATGGTCAACTCACAAAAGGGTTTAGATTAGCTTTTTACACTATTTCACCAAACAAGTGAAATATTAACATACATTGCAAAATGACAGAAACTTTTCTGAATTTTTTTTTTCTGGTCAATTTATGAGGGTTTTAGAATAGAATTTCATAATACTCCTAGACAAAATTAACTTATTTCAGTGGTCAACATACAAGATAGACAGGTGGTCAAGTTACAAAGGTTTTGCTTCTTTATTATGTAGGAAAATTTCCGTTCTTGATAATTGAGGTCAACTTATTCAGATGTAAAACTTACAAGTGTGGTCAACTTGGCAGGTTTCACTGTATAAATAAATCATTAATATTCTTGTTTTTTTATTACGAAATATTAGGAATTTGTTTACATAATTTCTTCAAAACGTGTGTTAAAACTATGATTATAAGTTATTTAAGAAGAAGAAAGTCAAATGGAGTAAAAGAACAATTTTTGAGATGATGATTCTAAAAATAGCACGTTTTTCTAATCTTTTTACAATTTTTTATTTTAGTAGTTGTTTAACAAAACAAGGCATATCAAACATTTTCCTGATATAGCAATATTTTTTTGAACTGTGCAAAAGTTGAGAAATCATACAAACAACTTTTAAAGCAAATATTTTCAACTTTTTAAGACAAAAGGGTTAGCGCACAAGATTTTCTTTGAATGTTGAATTAAAATTGCATGCCCATAGTTTTTTTGTTCATTTAAAAAACAAAACAATCTGTTAAATTTTTCCCCTGTGCGCACATACGCATTTACTTTTCATTACTCGAATAAATAAGAAGCAATAAAAAAAATAAAATTAATAATTTATCTTCATTTTTCGTAAACAATAGTATTTTTAGTAAATAGTCAGCTGTTCTGCTTCGAATGATATTGTGTGTGATCAGTAGAATATTTTTAATTTCTTAACAAGATTTAATTCTCAGATAGCTGGCAATAATTCTAAGTTTTCTTTCAATAAGAACTTAGCAATAATTTAAAAAGTAATTTTACTTTAAAGAAAAACATAAATTAAAGTACTTAAACGATTGATTAATATATTATTGGACAAAAATATACGTAATAGAATTTAAAAAAAATTGCATTAAAATTCAATAAAAAAGTTAGAAAAATAATTCTGCGAAATACGCACAGACAGGTAATTTACAAATTTATTTTAAGATTAAGGCGATATATAAGATGTAAAGAAGTTTTAAAAAACTCTATTCTAAACTCAGCTGCACGACAGCCCATGGAGGGCCAAGGCCTACTGTGCCCATCTCAGTTTTCTGGACCTAGGGCTCTGGGGTGCAGGAGCAGATGTTCTGTTCAGGTGGTCAGCCGAACGCGGAACCCCCAGTGTTTAGTTCCCAATCATGCTTGGTACTTATTTATCGACCCACTGAAGGGATGAAAGGCTGAGTTAGCCTTGCCCGGCCTGAGGAACGACAGCGCGAAGCGCTACCGCTCAGCCACCGGGCGAAGTTTTAAGATGATTAAAAATGTTGACTACGCATTCGTATTAATAATTATAAAATATATATTCAAGAAATTGATAAATATATTATTCCAAATCTATGCATACGTATGTATATTATTGAAATTGTATCAGTTATTGAAAAAGAAAATCAAAAATTAAAAAATAATCACATTAAGTAAGCACAATCTGGTGCATAATCATATTCTATCAGAAGCACGCCTTTATAAAACTAGACATTCGTTGAATAAAGTGTTTTTTATTCAAAATGCTTTATTTATAATTTCTTTACTAAATTACAAATAAATTATTAGATGACTAAAAAGAAACATCGTATTTTATAGTTTGAAAGAAATAAAAATAAAAGGATTAGCAAACGATTATTAGCGAAAAAAATATGAATGAAATTTTACACTACGCGTGAGAAGTCAAGTTCCTCGCAAGTTTATCACATTTTAATATTAATCGCCTCATTTAATCATTTTTTTATTGTCGCCAAATTATTTTTTCAAAAATAATTAATTTTAATTTTTTTCAGCTTCTAATAAATAAAAACAGTTGAAACTTTAGATTTTTGTATTGAAAAATATGTAGATTATTATGGTATAAAAAAATTCATACCTTATAATTCAAAATTTTTTCATCCTCAATTTAATTAAATAATAAAAAATAATTAATAATTACTAAAAATTATTTTTTTCATGAAATTATCTTTGGGTAAATGAGTTTTATGAGTGGGCGCAATTTTCTTCAAATTGCTTCATTAGTTTTGAAAATATGACTAAAAACGTAAAAAGTGAAATTAACATTAACGGGTACGAACTTTGGATCGCTCTCCTGACCAAACTATGGGGACCATATTTCCCAGATTGCGGCTACCCCCTATATTTTGAAGCTTAGAAATCCAAATATGTAAAAAAATACATGTTTATTCAGAGAAAGTACGTTTTTGTGTCTGATTTTGTAACTTAATTAATAGTTAGCACTAATTAATTAGCATATTTGAGGTCACCCCCGGGAACCATTAAGATCGGCGCTTAGATCGTGAAAATCCGATCATTAGAACAAAAGTTATTCAGGGTGATATCTTTTTTTTTTTGCGGACTGTACATACTGTAGTTGAGAGGGATAATCGGTTGAACAGGGGTTCGAATCCAAGCGTTGTTACTATATTTTGTTTACGGTAAGAGACCCCTCCCACCACCATCACAAAGTCTGAGGTCATCTGCTGCTATGGAAACAAGAATAGTGCATTTCAGGGAGGGTAGCTTCTCTTCACTCTAGGGCTAACACAGTCGACCGAAAAAAAAATTCCCTTTCTCTCTCACCGACCCGAGCCAAAACCTGTCCTAAACAGTGACCCCACACCCCTACTTGAAATAGTTATACCTCGTTACCATAGTCACCTCCACGGATCCAGACGAATGGCTGAGGGAGTTCTTATTTTAGACAAACTATGCAATATTTCTTTCATTACTTCAATACTTTAAGAGTTTCCAGTAACCTGCACTTTTCAATTGGTGTTTTGGACTATGAGAATACGAAATTTTTTTTCAATCATAAATGGCGAATCATCCACGGAGGTCCAATGTCCGCTCAAGTTTCATTTTTAAGGTTTAGAAACTATGCTAGTCGTAAATGGTTACAAAACTGTATAGCTTGTATTTATAGTTTTTTTTTACCGTAATCAAAACCGTAAGGTAAATTAATGTTCCTAACCATAAACTTTATGGTTAATCGGACGGGCAGACGGCTGGCATTTCAATTCCATTGGGGTTTCCCCGCGCAGGTTCGAATCCTACCGGCTTATAATAATATGCCTTTAAAGGCTAGATAATTGAAGAGACTTAGGCTAATTCAGACAAATAGGTATTTTATTAATTGATATTAAGTTATTTAAAACAGTGTTTGTTGGATGTTTCCATGGATTACATTGGTGGAGTTTCCATAGCAGGGATGTTAGGATTCGGCACAGATTTATCTAGCCATGAAAATATGAAAAAGTCACGAATTTTTGCTGCTCCTGATGTTTAAACGGGGGTTCTGAAAGGGAATTGGTTGCAAGACTATCCTAATCTTAATGAAACGTCATTCAAATGATAAAATTTGGAGACTTTGATTTGCTAAAAGGATGGTGCCACTCTAACGTTGGTGAATTTTTGGGACTATCTTAATGCGTGCTTCATATACGAATTATTGCCCATTAACTTCGGAAAAGAATCTTTTATCTTGCATCTTGACTTTTTATGGCTCTTAGTGAGAGAACGATTTCTACATCTTAAAATTGATAAGAGACATATCTGTTTTAAGCTTATCATTTAACATTTAATATAGAAAGACTCGTATGAGGCATTATATAGATATATATATATATATATATATATATATATATATATATATATATATATATATATATATATATACACAGGGTCTTTATAATTAAAGTTCCACTTTGAAATGGCTATAAAAATGAAACTACCCGACCAAATGTGATCAAACTTGGTAAATGTCTATAAGAGGTCATGGGATTTTAGTTCCCGCAGAAAAAAAAAGTTCACAAATTTACCACCAGCGGAGAATGGCGCTGTATGCAATAATGTTAAACAAATGTGAAATATGCAGATTTGTTTTACACGTCTTTTACCGTAAATTTGCCTTAAACCTTGCGGTGTCATTGGACCTCGGCGTTTTCCTCTCACAGTACGGAACTTTTGCAAAGCCCTCCGTTCATTGCTGTCGCATTCATAGTAACATTTCACGAGCAAAGCACAGTCTTGCATGGTAACAGACATTGTCGACTCAGAACACTGACAGCTCAGACAAGGCGCCTCACTTTTATAACTGCAAAGTCACATGAAGTTCACATTTGTTTAACACTGCATACAGCGCCATTCTCCGCTGGTGGTAAATTTTTGAACTTTTTTTTCCGTTTTTTTTTCCTTCTTTTTTTGTTGCGGGAACTAAAATCCCATGACCTCTTATAGACATTTACCAAGTTTGATGACATTTGGTCGGGTAGTTTTATTTTTATAGCCATTTCAAAGTGGAACTTTAATTATAAAGACCCTGTATATATATATATATATATATATATATATATATATATATATATATATATATATATATATATATATATATATATATATATATATATATATATATATATATATATATATATAAAACTCCAAGAACCAACATCGGCAAAAAAAAGAACTCGAATAATATTAAGCTTGTGGAATATAACTCAGTACAAAACTCGAGTCATTTGATATTAAGAGATCGCGCTCTGTAAATAATTCCTAGCCAAATTACGGTAAAAAGTACTGGCACCCTGAGTGCCGATGCTTTTAAACCGATACCTTAAAATCCATTTTTTTCCCGAATCATTTTACGGGACAAAAAATCTCATATGTTGCAATTTTTACAATAATATTTAGCACAAAACCCCTAAATCACTGTAATTGAAATAATACTTCTGGAAAATTTACGTTATAAAATTTTACTGCAAAAAAGAATTCTATAGTAAAATGGATTTTACGAATGATGCACTCAGGGTGCCAGAAATTTTTCCAGTAATTCGATACGAATTCTTTAAATTAAGATACTCTTTCGGGTACACAAAATGTTGTCTAAGAACGATTTAAACAATGTGACTTTTAAATATAAATTCAAAATAAAAATTTATAAATAGAGGTGCATAAAAACTAATGATGTTTGTCGAATTTTAAACATTCAAATGAAATAGATATAGTTTCGAATTTTAACTTCACTAAGTAAAACAATTCATTTTAAAAATGGAAACAAAATGCTTAAATGTCAAGAATTGACAGCAATCTTTGTTCTTATGTAAAGAAAAATAAATTACCTAATTTTAAATTAAAACAATTTTTTAATTATACTCACAATTTCAGACGCAACGAGTCAATAAAGCGATTGCCCTTTGACTTAAAATTTTTAATAAACATATTTTTCATTATTCTGTATTAATTTTGGTCAAAATAAGTGAAAAATATTATTATTCAGCAATTAAATAATTTATAGTTTTGAAATGCAGCATGAAACACTGGTGTCTTTTCCTGCTCTAAAGATAAAATCTTTCATGCCATGATGTTTTCAAATTTGCAGTTATTGAAATCTCAGAGAAATAGTTATTCATCATTATTAAGGCCCGGATTTCGATGACATTTGCATTTTTTTGCATTTTTTGCATTTTTGGACATTTTTTGTCCTTTAGAGCATTTTTTGAGATTTATAGGGCATTTTCCTTAAATTTTGGGGCGTATTTTGCATTTTAAAGCATTTTTTAAATTTTTTGTTAATTTTTTTCTAATTTTTATTATTTTTTATAATTTTTTATTATTACACTGACTTCCAAACAATGAAGAAAATCTCTAGGATATTAAAAGGTGAAGCAACATTTTTTCAAATTGAAGAAGAATTGTCAGTAAGTATGACCGTCCTTTTCAAGTACGCACCAATAACATCATTAGACATTGAAAGAAGCTTCTCCTGGTATAAAAATTTGCTTTCAGACAAGAGACGCTCGTTTACATTTCAAAATATTAAAAAAAATTTAATAATCCACTGTAATTCTGATATTTAGTAATATTATGAGATGGAAGTTGTTATATTCATTTAAATTTCTATACAAAATGAAAATGTTTTGGAGTCAATATATTTTCCTTTTTTTGCTATTTTAGGATATAAAACATATTTTTCAAACTTTAATGAACGTAGAACAAGTATTGCATTGCTTTATATTTTTGAAACGACTCATAATAATTTTAAAGAGTAAAACATTGTTTTAGTTCAATATTTTTACTTCTATTTAAGTCATGTCATAAAGCATTTTTAGCTCAATTTTCGCATTTTAAGGGCATTTTTTGCAGTTTGTAAGGGCATTTTTTGCACTTTTTAAGGGCATTAATTGAGATTTTTTAGGTCATCAAAATCCGGGCTCTAATCATTATCATTGAAATTTCTTTAATTTACAAAATCAGTTATTGATAAATTTCTGAATATGAATTTTAAAAAAAAATCGAACTACTCATTTTTGAACTTTATATTTTAGTACGAATATAGTACCGCTAATTTAACAGATTTATTTTAGTTACTATAAGACTGGTTTTAATAATTAAAAATTACCATGACATATTTTTGCTGATAATTAGAATGTCAGAAAAAAAGAATGCGCCAGTGTTCCATTTAAATCAGAGGGTTAGTATTAACTCCACACATGAATTTCCACAGAATATATAACGATTTAAAAATTTTCATTTAAATTAAGATTCCTTTTATGAACTTTTCTTTTCTTAATTTTTTGATTCATATACAAAATATTAAAAATAAATGTTCGACATGCTAAGTCGGTGCTTTCAGAGCTATTAAGGAATTGTTTGAAGAGAGAAACTGATATTAAGATCCGAAAATCAAATATAACATTAATCATCTTTTCAATTTGTTTAAATGTTAAAGGGCCAAAGCTTTTATAATATCAATGTCCTCCCATAAAAATACTACTTTGCAATATTTCATGTTTTAAATGTCAAGCGAACAAGCTTTTTCCTAAACTGCAAATTTGCAATTGTAATTACTGTACTAAAGTGAAAATACTGCGGAAAAAAAACATATATCTTAACAATTCCTCTTTCTTATTTCATCAAAATGTCGATATATAAAAAAAATAGTTTAAAAAAGAAAAACTATATGAAAGTTGAGCACCTTATGAGTGTAACTTTATTCATTTCTTACACGATATGCTATGAAAAGGTGAAACCCTTCCTCAATCATTTATGGAGTTGTCAATAATTTGCGAACAAACAAACACACTTTGTTTAGGATACCAATTGGTTAAAAATTGTTTGTAAGCGCAAATGTCAAAGTGCAAAAAAGAAGTCTCGATTTTTCTTTTCTTTGGCGAGATTTTAATGTTTGTAAGTTGAGAGACTTTTTAACTTCGAAGAAAAAGGAATAAATTTTAGAGCACGATGCTAATGTCTCCCCTAAGAGAGGTTGCTTAATAATTTATAACTTTTAAGATGCCAATGATACCGCTTGGAGTTAGGAAATCTATAATGTATTAGTTTCAAAAATGTATCAAGTTTTGATACTCGCGTGGGGTTAATATTCAGAGAGATGCATCTATTTTTACACTGAAAAAAATGGGTATCGTAAAATAAAATGTCATAAAATATTATTATTAGTTTTATACCGTAAATTTATAAAATAAACCTAAATTATTTTAAAAAATTGCAAAATTTTATAAGAACTGATTTTACTTACTATTTTCAAATAAGTATTATGTAACTTAACACGCATAATGCATTGTATAAATTAATGAAATTCGGAGATACAGTGAGAGTTGTATCTAGTTTTGTACTAAAAAAATTGATACTTTTGAAGAAAATGACACAGATGGATTATTAACTAGTTTTTTTCTTTCCGTAAATTTATGAGAACTACGGAATTCTTAAAAAAGTAACATAGTGATATGAAAACCAATTTTAGTTTAAGATTTAATACGAAAATTTAATTACTTTTATTTTTTTACTTTGCAGAATATAACTTAACAACGCATAATGCATGATATAAATTCATAAAATTGGGAGATATAGCGAGAGTTATAGTACTAAAGAAATTGATACCTTTGAAAAAATTAACACAGAAAGATTAGCTATTTTTTCTCGTAAATTCATGACGACCGCGGAATTCTTAAAAAAAATAGTGGAATTATATAAGAAATTATTTTAATTTGAGATACGCAATTTAACACCAAAATTTAATTTTATTTTTTTTAACTAGGGAGTTTAGTCCCCTGTTGGCTGCTGCTCACAAACCCCGATAATTTGCTTTACAATAAATGTTGTTTCCTGGCATAAACCAGTTTTTTCAACGAAAGTTGAAATTATTCACTGAAAATATCTGTACCAAAAAGAATTCTGTTTGTTTGCGCTTGTGTCTCCCACTTCACATGTCAAAATATTTCCCCTATGATTCTATTAAGATCTACTAATGAACGTAAGTAATTTTTATAAATAATCATTTTTTAAAAAATCATTTAAAATAAGAAGTATATTGTTATAACAAATTTGGTGAATTCGCAAACGTAATTTAATATTTTTGCTTATCAAACAGACGGATATATTAAATACAATTTTTTCATGGATCGCATTGGGCATGCAGCTGATCGTTAAGTTCTGAATCATTTAACGAATCTCTTTAACTGCAATTTATAATAGTATATTAATGTTATTTGTTCAAAAAAAGCAAGACAGTTAATGAGATCAGATACCGATTTAAATAATCTTATCTTAAAATGTAATGTAGATTTACGTTGTAGCAATAATGATAATAAAGAAGAACAATTTTGGTACTTGCACTTCAAGAAGAAGATCACGGATACCCGCACATGTAACCAATGACGTCAGTGTCAGCTGATCGTTTTTTTTTTTATTTTATTTCTTTTTATATCCGTCGCTGAACAGCCGACACAAATTTTTGGGTTTACGACTACTAATGATCACTTCGTATCCTTGTAATTTTGAACCCAATCCAGAAGACAAGGGAACTCCTGGATCAAATATTGAGAGAAATTTGCCTCCGTGGAAGACTTTTCGATGGAACTAACCCGCATTTGCGTTATATGGAGAGGAAGACCTCGAGAACCTCCCACGGTCAGCCTGACACATAGGTGATTGTGCTCCGGAAAAAAAATCCGGAATTTTTGCTAACTGCGATCCAGAAGTTTCCGGAAATCCACGGTCTAGAAGTTTCAAGAAATCATAGATTGCATTTATGTATAAATTATTCTAGCAGATTTTGTTTAAAAATAATAGAACTAGAATTTATTCTTAGCATCTCTTCCATTTGTAAATTATTTTTTTTTCTGGTAGTTAGATCAACCTTCAAACTAATATTAGTTTTTAAAATGTAGAAAACTCGATTGTATATAACATAAAAAGGAAAAAAAAACAACAACTAGATATTATAGGATAGAGAAAGAAAAAAGTGACCACGAAGAAGGCAATCACATTTTGCTTATTTGCTGCTTGATACAGAAAATGCCCAGGAAGGTAATATATTCAGGGAAATAGGAAGAAAAAAGAGAATCTCCTAAGTTGAAATCACCCAATCATGAAGCGTGCGAAATATTATTTTCCCTACGAAGTATCATTTTCCCCTTTTTTTCTTCTTATTTCTTTATATTAGACTTTTGTAGTAGGGAATTCAAGGGCAAGATAAATCTTGAAGGTAATATGAAATTCTAAATCTTTAAAGTGGAAAAGGTGGTATCTTCAATTTTATCAATTTTCCATTAGATAGATGATTGTGAAAATGCAATTGACAGATACTGCGAATTTTCGAAAGAACTTTTTTTTTATTTATTTTTTTATTGCTTTTTTCAAATACGAGATCGCAATTTTTACGTCGTTACCTGGTATTAAAATATTTCAAAAATTTTAAAGACCCAAGGAAGTTCCATACCTTTTTACTTTACACTCTGTTATTGCTTCGCATTCGTTATTGTCTTTTTTCTTCTTAGTCAATATTTTCAAGGAATTTTTTTAAAAAGAATAATAATGATGCTGCTGAATTTTGTTGATACACTGAGAAAAAATTAGGTCAAAACTACCGGAATATGGTAAAATTTACCGTGTTTCTGGTTCCATTAGAACACTGAATTTTACCTAAGCGCCTTGTTAATGATTTTGATAAAATTAAAAATAAAATATAATTTCATAATATGTGAAAAAAAATCGATAAATAGGGTAAAATTTAGTAAATTTACCATGAGATCTTATAGCGTAGCATAAAAGCCATTTATTCGGTTAAATTTACTTGTTGTTGTTATTCTTGTTGTTCATTTACGTCGCACTAGAGCTGCTCAATGGGCTATTGGCGACTGTCTGGGAAACATCCCTGAGGATGATCCGAAGACATGCCATCACAATTTTGATTTTCTGCAGAGGGGATGGCACCCCCGCTTTGGTAGCCTGACGACTTGCACGCGAAGTCGAGCACATTACAGCAGGACAGTTTAACGAGGACCCATACCGCACACCCTCGGCCCCTACGCAGACTGATCCAAGGGGTCAACCACCCGCACTCTGACCGCAGCCAGTGATGCTTGACTTCGGTGATCTGCTGGGAACCGTGTCTTAACGATCAGTCCACTGTGGGACAAATTTACTTTTCAATTTTGTATTTTTTACTAAATGTGTGGTAGTAAGAACTATAATTTTGAAACTTAGAATTTCCGGTATACCGTTAATGAACGGAAAAATTACCAAATGTGAAATTTAATTATTATTACCAGATTTATGTTTTTTTTGTTGCCGGAAATGTCATTACTATGCAGTACTAATATTGCACTAGAATTTTTTCTCCGTGTGCGACACTTAATTTCATACTTTAAGGCGAGGTTGATTGAAACTTCTAAAAACACCTAAGAAGAAAATTTCAAGAATGTTAAATCACATGATCTGGACGATTCATTCGGAACGGGAAATTAGCTGACCATGAAATGACTTCACAACTCTCAAAATTCTGCTCGTCACTGAAAATGCGCTGTTTTTTCGTATAGCGCTTAATTTTTCATAAACCGTGAATTAACAGGTGTCATTTTTATTTGTTTTTTGTATTATTTTGTAGTATAAATAGTGATGCATAATGTAATTTTTCTGTCACATGCCCACTTTTTCATTCAAATTATCAATAACAATTTTGCATGCCTGGTCGGTAGAGCGCTGGGCCCATGTCCGAGAGTTCGCGGGTTTGAAACCCGCCGGCCGAAGACTCCCCGGGTAGTAAATGGCGCACGTTAAATCTGTCGAGTCGCAAAGTCCTCCATGTTCCCATAACAAATCAATACCTCTGTGTGTACTGGATTGGAGATCGATCATTCTCTGATTCAGGTCAAAATTACGATTTGTGGATGAATGAATGGATGTATGAATGGGTTCGCCCTATAAACGGGTGCGACGAATGGGTGTGGCAGAAGTCGAATTCTTGGCCATAGATGGCGTCACCGGAAAATAAGAACAATCGCACCCCTCTGTCAAAAACAGGCATGCGCAACAACAACAATAACAGTTTTGCATACATGTGACTGAATTTTGTTGATACGGTTAATCATTTTATCCTTCAGAGTGGGGATAATCGTTGGCTTGTTGGCATACGAGTGTTAAATCACATGATCGGGACAATTCGAAACGAGAAATTGTACGACTAGAACATGCTTAAAGTTCTGCTAGTCAGTGTAAATGCAGTGCTCTCTTCTGCCCCCCCCTCATTCTGTAATTATCGTAACCTATCAGATTTCAGTCTTTGTTTTATTGTCATCATTTTTTTTGTCCACGAAACGAGAAATGATGAAAGTTGAGATGCAAAAATGATGAATGAAAATTTAATCACTTTGTTTCCGAATTTTTACTTTTCTTGCAATTTAATGGAAAATTTAATCTTCTTTGGATTAAATTTAAATATTTGCACTCAGTTCAGTTGAATATTTTTTTTTATATGTAATTCGAGTTTTGTAAGAACTTATTCTTCAAAAATAAATGTCAGTAATAACTTAGAGTTAAAATCACCATTTCCGTAAATAAATATGCAAAACTTATGCTTATTTGTTAAAATTGTATCTTTCAATTGTATTTTCATCCAATTCTTAGATGTAAGAAAATCGCTTCACAAAAAACAAATACCCGACTGATATGAAAATTGCATTTGATTTAAAGTGACTTTCAAAGCGCTAACTTTGCTTTCTGCTTGATAAGCATATTTAGAATGTTTAGGAATAAAATTATGCATTATTTATTACATTTCCGATTAGCCATCTATAATATTGAGTTCGACCAAAGACTTTTGCACTCTAGTGTAGATACGTCAGTTTTTTTTTTTTTTTTAAAGAATAACTTTTGTTTTAACGGTTGGATTTTAAACCGTTTCATTTGCAATTTTTATTGCTCGAAACGTTCAACTGAGATATTCATATTATTTAATTACAATGTTAAACATTTCTGACTAGCGAATTACGAATAGCATTTAATCTTTCACGTTAACATAACAATCAGATTTACACGCATACTGTAAAGAAGTCCTGATCAAATTACAGACAAAAAGTACCGTGATTCAGGGTGCCGATACTTTTTACCGTGAAATCAATTTTTACCGGAACATGTCACGTAACGAAAAAAAATCTGACATAGCGTGATTCTTACAATAATAATTACCGCAAAACCTCTGAATGATTCTACATATAAATATTATTGTAAAAATTACGGTTGGATTTTTCGGATGATGCCACCAAAGTGATGGTACTTAATACCGTAATATACCAGTGACCAGATACCGTAATTATCAAAATATGGGAGAACCATATTCGAATAATATTGTCCTAATAAACTTGCCTTCGTACAACAAGAAAGCGATCGAAAGTTGGTGCCCATTATTTCTAGTTTCACTTATTACATTTTTGGTCATAAATCTTAAAATATTCTATAACAATGTA
Source organism: Parasteatoda tepidariorum (assembly GCF_982258835.1). NCBI lineage: Eukaryota > Metazoa > Arthropoda > Arachnida > Araneae > Theridiidae > Parasteatoda > Parasteatoda tepidariorum. The sequence goes on along the minus strand of NC_141755.1, from coordinate 12,334,299 downwards.
ACTATTCAATTGAATATTCAATATAAATTCTTGCACCCAGAAATGAAACTCGTTTATCGAAAGTTTGTTTCATAAAGGAAATAATGTTTTTATTATTTTTTATTTTTTAATTTAATAGCAATAAAAAAAATATTGACATTTACACCATTTTAAACTAAGTAATTTCAAACTACGAAACCCGAAATTTGAAAAAAATAATATTTTTAAATTTTCTTACCCCAATCAATCAATCAGTCAGCCAATCTCAGTCAATCAATCCGTCAACGAATCTCAGTCAATTTCTTTCCTCAGTCAATCAATTTCGTTAAAATTTTAAAAAGCACATAAGTTACATTTAAAAAAAATGAAACTAAATATAGTTTTATTCTTTGAAACTTTCATGCAAAACTTCTGCTTTTCGAAGCGGTACCTTAATGCAACGTACGATACGGAAAAAAATGTTAGTCTGGATAATTTTAGTTCTAATGATCGAATGTTCACTTACTAAAAACCGATCTTGATGTTTGAAAAGTTTGACCTCAAATATGCTGATTGATTCGGGCTTATTATTAGAAAAATTACGAAGTGAGACACAAAAACATTCTTTCTCTGAATAAACATACCTTTTTCCTGACAGACTCATATGTTTGACCCTCAAAATTGGTAGAACGTAGCTGCAATCTAGAAATTATAGTCCCAATAGTGAATTCGCTTTCTCTTAGTTTTTTATTTTAGCTTTTTAGCTTTTCTTATTTGCGAAGCCATTATTTTTTTAATACATTTGTTGATAACCGAATTACTGATACAATGGTAAAAAGAAAAAAACAAAAACAAAGTTAAGTTATCTTTTGTAATTTAAAAGCGATGGGCGAATGGAAAAAAAAGAAAAAAATATTTGATATTTGGTCAATACAAGCAAAATATCTGTATCCACTTTTTTTTCTTATTAACGCATCGATTAATTTTTTTTACATTACATTCATAGACAACCGAATTAATGATACGAAGCTAAAAAAAATTTAAAAAAAAAAAAAAGCAAAATTTTGAGATTTTCAAAATTTTAAAGCAATTGAGGAAAGAAAAAATGTTTAATATTTTGTTCTCAACAATATTTTAAGGGGGTTCAGTACCTAAAAAACTTCAAAAAATCGAATTTGAGATTTTGATCAATAATTAAACTAGAAACTATTAGCTTTCTAACGATATATTGCTTTTGTTTGAAATCCACGTAGAAATGCACTTTAACTTAATTTAAAAAATGTAAACAAACCGAAAACACCCATGCCATGCCCACTTTTGACACACGATTTCGTAAACATTATAATGTCCATTATTTTTTGCATGTGCTATTACCAAGCCATTAAAAATTTTTTTATAATTTCAACTTTAAAATATCTTTAGTTGATTGTAACTTTAACTGGATTATTTGTTTGCTCTTTATTTCCATGCGATTTTCGAGAATTTTGAATATAAAACTGAGATTTACATTAGTTTGATTTGTTAAGTCTATTTTTGTTTTGTTCTTTTATTATACTGTTATTAGGTCATTATTTTTACGTTTTTTTTTTATTCTTCATTACGTTTTTGTTTGCTTACGTAAAAGAGAAGAAAATAAAGTACTGAAATGCAAAAAAAACATTGCTTATGGACCAGGATTGTTTTGAAGCTGTCATTACCGGCATAGATTAGGAATTTCGTTTACATTATTCGAATTTACCTTAGACCGGATTTTTTTTTCTCCCTAATTTCTAGTTACATCATTTTGATTTTTTGTTTAAATGTTCTTTACATAATATTTCTAATTTTGAAGTAAATTCTTATTTACAGTTCTTTGTTAATTATTTCTGTGTTTAGAATGTTTATCTTGAAATATGCATTTTCTTAGATTTTTTTTGTAATATAGTTATTTTTTTAACAAAAATACTTTTAACTCATTTAAATTTAAACAAAACATCTTGGTAAAGACTTGAATATTCAATTTTCATGAATGAAATTTAGGGGTGATTTATGAATTATACAATTTTATAATTATCGCATTCAGTTTGATCATTTTAAGGGCTTTTTATTCGCTTGAAAAGTGAGGAGAGTATAGTATAAAAACCTATTTCTCAATCAAATAAAATAAACATTTAAGAGTAATTTGTTTGAAATGTAAGCAGTACGAGATTTATAACTTAGAAACAATTTGATTTTTGAATTTAAATTTTAAATATTGTTGGTAGTCTAATATTTACGCTTTAAATGCAAATAACTCAAAACTATGTTTTTTTTGCTTCGATGTACCTTTTCTTGAAAACTATTGATCACAACACTTTGATTTTTGATTTAAAAAGTTCCTTTAGTACTGTAGTTTGTGCTGAAGTGAGCAGTTTTTTAAGAGAAACTTAATATTTTTTTTAATTCAAAATTTTCGTATGAAAATGTGAAGCTTTTAAAATTTTCTGACATGCTGTGTAATTTAATTTTTTTAAATTTCTTTTAATTCACTAAATTAAAAAAAAGTTCACTTCAGTATAATCTAGAATATCTATTACATACACAAAAAAAATTTCAAAGCTCTAACTACGATACTTTTTTTAAAAAGGTACATCGAAATATGCCATTTTAACATTGTCAACATAGGAGGTACCGAACCCCTTAATCCTTTTTCTCTTAGCTTTTCATATTTTACTATTAATGCAACCATTAATTTTTTTATATTTATTGATTTATTGATTATTGATACGTAGGTAGAAGGGTAAAGCAAAACTTTGTGACAGTTAAAAGTTTAAAGTGATGTGAGAACTAAAAAGTAGAGCAGTTTCATATTTTGGCTTATGCAAGCAAAAAAATATCTTAATCCTCTTCGTTAATCCTCTTCTAATTATCTTTTCCTATTAATGCATCCACTAATTTTTCTTTATATTTATTGACAACCACATTATCTATTCTTAAGAAGAAGGAAAAAAACAAAGTTTTGCAATCGTTAAAATTTTAAAGAGATGTGAAAACTTAAAAGAGGAAATAAATATATCTATTGTTTGGCATATACAAGCAAATTATCTTAATTACGTTTCTTAGCTTTTTATGCTTCATTATCTACATATCCAATAATATTTCTTTATATTTATGGACAACCAAATTATTGAGATTTCAAAAAAACGAAATTTTGTGTTTGTTTAAAAAAGTGATGTGCGAACCAAAATGTAGAACTGTTTGATATTTTGGACTATGCAAGCAAAATATTTAATCCACTTATTTCTAGATATTTACGTTTTCTTATTAATACATCCATTAATTTTTCTTTATATTTATTGAGAACCAAGTTATTGATACTTAGAAAGGAGAATAAAAAAAAATTTCATCGCTAGAATTTTAAATCGATGTGCGAGATAAAATAAGAAATGTTTGTTATTTTGGTCTGTGCAAGCAAAATTTCTAAATCCTCTTTTCCTAGCTTTCAATCTTTTCTTATTAATTCATTCATTAATTTTTCTTTATAGTCGCTGACAACCAAATTGTTGATACTTAGCAAGAAGAAAAAAAAATTTGATTGTCAAAATAAAGTACAATAACGAATAAAAATACTTCAGTCTAATACTTCAGACTAATACTTAAGTCTCAACAATATTTTAATACTCTTTCTCTTAGCTTTTTATATGTTTTTATCAACGCAACCATTAATTTTTTTATATTTATTGATTTATTTATTGTTGATACATAGGAATAAGGTAAAAACAAAATTTTGTAATTGTGTAAAATTTTAAAGTGATGTGCCAACTAAAAAGTAAAAATGTTTAATAGTTTGGTCTATACAAGCAAAATATCTTAATCATCTTTCTCTTAGCTTTTCTTCCTTTCTTATTTACTCTTCCATTAATTTTCTTTATATTTATTGACAATCGAATTAGTGATAAGAAGGTAAAAGGAAGAAAGAATTATGTTAATGAAGCGATTGAGAGAAGGCAAAGTATCGGACATTGTTTGAATATGACGACACAATCCCAATGGTCACCACACCATTTGACCTTTTTCATCCATTATTTTTCGGAACTCAAAACAAAACATTTTATCGACATGTTGGTGGTGGTCGTATATTATTATATGCGTAATAGAGTACTAAATTACTGAGTAGGCACCGCTTTTTTGTTGACAACAGATTATTTAAAAGTGAGATCGATAGTCGGAAACGTTCTTAAGATACTCGAATTTTCTAAAAATAGAATACGGCATGAAAAATTGTTTATGCGTTCTTTTTTCCTCTCTTTTTGTATGTTTTGTTGGTGGATGATCGAATTTAAATCATGTTTTTGTAAGGTATGCAGAATAATCTGAGAGTATGAGTTTTTACTTATAATTGTACTATAGCTGAATATCCTTTTCTTGTACAGGAAAAAAATTTAAATAATCAGTAAATCGATATTAATTAACACAACGAAATTAAGCGGAAAAATGAAAGATATGCATCACATAATTAAAATAACGTAATTTTTTAAAAAAATTTTTAAGTATTTTTTTCTGCATTTCTCAGATTAACTACATTGTAAAAAATTCCGGATCAAATTTCGGTAAAAAGTACCGGAAATCAGGGGGCCGGTACTTTTCACCGTAAAATCCATTTTGACCGCAAAATTTTTCGGAACAAAAAATATGATGTACCGTAATTGTATTTTATGGGGAAAAGGGATTTTACAGTAAAGTGGATTTTACGGTAAAGTGGATTTAATGGATGATGCATCCAAAGTGCCGATACTTTATATCGTAGTTTAGTTCAAAATTTTTTACAGTGTATATTCAGTAACATTTGACATAATACTGTTGCTTACAACCAACTTATGATAGTCGAAATTTACCAAAATCCAGTATTTCTTACCGATATTTATTACTTACGGGGCACCATAAAATATTTATTACCACAGTAGCTATATTAAATACCTATATCAGCATATTTAGTTTTGATTAAAACATCACCTATTACCAACAGTTCTAATTACCAGAATTAATTAAGTTTCAAAAATGGTTTGGAGATTTTTTTTTCTGGTCTCCCAAAACGAATAAATACATTTTCTCCAATAACTTTTCTTTTTAGTAGAAAACTTACTATAGTATTGTACTACGTAGCCTTATAATTTTGAACCTAATCCGGAAAACCTTTAGGATGAGAACTTTGGGATCAAGTAATGGGAGAAATATTTTGGTGAAACAAACCCGAATATGTGCTGCACGGTGAGGAAGACTACGAAAACCTGCCACTGTTAGTCTGACGGCAAGGGGACTCTAAACCATGATCCGTCTATCACTAAGGATACGTTAGCAGTTGGTCGATGTGAGTTGGGAGCGGAATTCGTCTCGACCAGTCATTGTTGGAATTTGAACCAACAATGTTGGATTGTTGGAATTTGGGAAACGAACGTTTTATTCCCTGAGCCACTACGACTCTATAAATAAGATGGTTTGTTAAAGTTGAGCTAAGTTTCTCCCATGTTTCTCCACATAAGTTCGAATGTCGATTAACGCGAAGATAATTAAATACAAAGTCATATCGCACATCGAGTTTGTTAAATTATAATTCTTTCTTGTCTACGTCTTCTACTTAAGTTAGATTTAATATTTGTTAATGCATTTTATTGTAACCATGATATATTTTTGTTTTGCGCACCAGGCAACTTTGATGCATAATTAGTTTGTTCATGCTCTACATGACTTCGCGTCTGTCTTTGTGTTAAGTAAGAAATATATAGTGAAAGAATTGAAATTTTTGTGAAAGAATTTTCGTGACAGAATATAGAATGTGTAGCTTAAGAAAATTGATACTTGACGAGCTTGGCTTATTCGAAATAGAAGGAAAAGAACAGTTGCCAAGGAGAAAAAAAAATATGCCACGTTTCAACAACCAATCAGGATCGAGATACCTAACACTACGTAATTTGCAGTTATCCCATTGCTATTCAAATTTTCTTAATAATAAACAGAATGTCACATCAAAATTCCAATAAATGAATAATTCAACGAAAAGTTTTCCAATTTTATTTATTTAATTAATAGAGATGTGGTTCCACAGATTTAACTTCTGATTCTAATAGCTAGAAAATTTAAATTTCAGTTAACATTTAAACTTCTTCTAAATTTTCGTTTTTAAATTCTCGTTTAATTTTTTAATGTAAAAATATATTTATCATATTGCTTTTATATATTATATAAAAGCATAATATTAAAATATATTAATATAAATATATTAATATATTTTAATATTTTGAAATATAATACAAAATTTTATTGAACTTCTTTCGACAAAGAAATCACTTCGTAGTAGTGCGAAAACGTCCGATTTCGTATTCATAAAGAGCTTCTACTACTAGAGCACGTAAGGAAGCAACGCGTTTTGTTTTTCTAATACCCAGCAAAACGACAACATTTCCGCCTAAACGATAATAGTCCCATGCTATAATAAAAAAAGAAAAGAAAACTTAACTGAGAATTAGAGTGATTAACTTATCGTTTTCTATTTTTATTTTTAAAATAATTTATTAAGTTCGCTGTAAATCGTTTGGTTATTTTAGTTCTATTAAGATATTATTTCTTCATGAAAGCATAAGTACTTCTTGTGAAGTAATTACGATATATTTCAAATATTTCTGTTTCTCAAAATTTTTCGTGTTTTTAAGTGCATTTTAACACTGAATAAACTGCATATTTATTATCGCACACCATTAATCATTTTAAGCTAATAGAAAAATTATCGTGGAAAAGCAGTAATAATGATGATTAATTCTTTTCCTTGCTTTTGGTAGAATTTATCATATAATACAATAAAATAATAAATACATATAATAAATACATACAGCTGAATAAATACATATAATTAACACGATTCAATTTGAAACAAATTATGTTTCTTTTCAAGCTGAACATTTCAAAATGCTATGTGGTTAGGACATAATATTTGAAAATAAAGTTAACAGAACCTGCTGTAAGTTAAACAGTAATAAAAATTTAAACAATATTTTATCTTCATAAAATACTTTGTATCCCTAACTGGATAAGCACAAATACAACGCAGAGATATTTATTTACAAATTTAGTATTCATAAATATTCTCTATCTTAATATTTTATAAAAATATTTTTTTAAACTTCTAATGGCAGGAACTGAACTTTTATGTCCTTCGCCTAGGAATATACCGGAAGTATTAATCATTTAACATTACCCAGTGTGCACCGCTGAACCTAAGTCACGAAGGTGAGCAACATTACCCATGCCACATTGCCACAGATACCCGTTTATAGGGTGGGCCATATTCACACAACACACACAGAGAGAAACATCCATGCCTCGAGCGGGATTCGAACCCGCAGCCATTGGCTTCGCAGTCAGGTACGCTAACAGCTCGATAGTTTGGCTGGCATAAAAATAAATATTATACTAATCAAATCTGTTTTTGGCATCTTTAAATAAACAGTTAAATACGCTTAGTCTTCAGCTAAGAGATGAGAAATAAATCATAATTACTTGAAAATTTACTCAAATTAACAATTAAATTGACAAAACTTATCTAAATGCGTGAACTACTAACTAAATTCATGAAAACATATCTAAATTCATTTATATTGGCTATTATAAAACTTATCTAAATGCATGAACTACTAACTAAATTCATGAAAACATATCTAAATTCATTTATATTGGCTATTATAAAGAGTTTTTGTCTTTTTTAACTCATAAGAAAATATAATTTTAATAAATATATAATTAAAATGCAAAACTGAAAATAATTCCATTAAAAACTTCCAACTATAATATAATTATTACAGTAAGATAATAGTTTTAAGAATAATTGAGAGATAATAATATAATAAGATAAGATGATTTAATATTAGAATGATTAATATTTTATTTAAAATTGAAAACAGTAAATAAGATAACGAAATTTTAGGTCAGTGACAGATGATTAATTTTAAATAACAACTCTCTCATGTTGAATTAAGGCTTTAATACTTTTATTTCATTACTATTATTATTTTTTCTCAGTATTTTTCATATGGTTTGAAAACTAAAATAAAATTGCATTAACATTTAGTCAAGCAGGACATTTGACAATTTTCCAAAAATTTTACTGGTATTTAAAATTAAAAATTATTATTTTTGTAAAAAAAATAAGATCAATGCAGAAAAGCCTATTTAAACAAAATATCAAAAGATTTTATACAGAATTTTAAACTAATGTATAATAAACAGACAACAAATTTGGATAGATGGAAAAAATTATGTGGATTCTATATCTCATTTTAAAATACTAATATTTAATCTAAAAAGCTATTTATTTTAACTTAATTAAATTTTGACATTTAAATTAAATTCATAAAATAAGCGAAATAGAAAAAAAATAAAGAGCATCCTAACTAAATCTAACTTTGACTATAATTCATTTGCATTTAATGCTGACATAGTTAAATTAAACTAATCAAAGCTTTTTGTCTGATCTTTTAAAGTAATAATGCACTCAAAAATTAAACTTCGATTGGATGTTAAGGATTTTTTCTTACTATTATACCATAAAATCACAATAAAAACTGTTAATTTATTTCCGTATAGTTAAGGTATTTATACTGTTCGCAGAACTGTAATCAGAACAAATTCTGGTTATTTGCTTCAAAAATGTAAATACCCTGATTTTGGGGTATTTACCCGAGCAGGGGTAAACAGACATTTATAAACACCCTACTAATAAGGTATTCAAGTGACCCACGTCGATCGATAAACGCAATGGCAAAAGTTGAAAGAAAATATGACTTATTTGATGATTAACAATTGTAAAACTATTAAAAGATCATTATAACTTCTGTTGTTGTTGTTGTTTGTTGTTGCTTATCCCCTTGGTCTAGAGTCCTAGACCAAGTCCATAAGATCATGTCGCATCAGCAAGTCATAGACAGTCTCTCCATTACTCATCAGTTGCCTCACAGAGTCACCAATGCAATCCAAAAGATGAGATGGAGAAGCGATGGCCGAGCAATGACAACAGGCATAAGTCTTTTCTTTCGCTCTGAAGGTCAAACACTTTATATGGCAGGTCCTAATAAGTCTTGACAAAGCTGTTTGAGCAAATCTAGGAAAAGTGCACTGCAGGGATAATCCGGGGCATTTGGCGGCATACCAATCATGATCAGGTGGGTGCTTCCACGCTGAATTTAATTATAACTTCTAAATAAATCTATCATAAAATTTTAGCAGTCCAGCAATAGCGTGGATTACTTTAACATAAAGAAAACAAAAGATCGATATAATAAGTAGGGATTTGCATGTTTCGGAATAAGTACTTCTTTAAAATTTTCTACAAATAACTCTACCGAATGGGTACTTCCGGGAAATATGACACCCATATTTGAACTCAAACCCAATTTCAGAAATTTCTAAAAATATTATCTAACACAATGCTCAATTATCATAATTTCTGAATGCTCAAATACCTGACTTTCTTGAAATTCAGTTTTTCAGGAAATATTCAACCGATTTTGCTCAAATTTTGTATTTGACCATGTAAAATTATATTCTTTATCTTCTTTAAAATGATGCAAAGAATTGTGTACCTTAACAATTCAAATTTCTTTCGATCATTATTAAATAAAATAATAAATACTGGTGGGCAGCACCCCCTGCTCGCTAACGCTCTCCAACCCCCGAAAATTGCTACGCAATCTTGTATGGTTTGCTTATATATGCAATACCAAGCTCGCTTCGCTCGCTACTACCTTAAGTGCATTGCAAATGCTCAAAATTCTAATATTTCAAAACAATCATTCAAATCCATATAACAACCTTTTTTTTAAAAAAAATTACATCTTTTTGGTAAATACTAAGTGATTAAAATAAATTTGTATTTAAATAAATGACATGTAATTCGTTAAACCTATTAGAAATATGCTATAGTATAAAATCTTAAGATAAAATTTCTAAAACTGATATCTCTTTAAAAAGGTTAAAATTTTGGCTATAATTAAGTCTATTAAAAATTGAAATAAGTGAATTGCAATGGAAAAACCTGCATAAACAAATAAATTTTAGTTAAACAAATAAATTCGTGATATAAATCAAAAATCGTCAAATAAATTCGTAATATATAAATTCGTGAAAAAAAACGCTTTCGACAAAATACTAAAATAGAGATCTATCAACAAAGACTACTCACTTCTGCCTAGTTTATGCTCTCCCTGGTTATTTCCTTTTCCGTTTTTAAGAGCCACCTGAGCTAGATTTGGCATGTGACATTTTTAGCGGCAATCATTGGTCGATTTTCTAGCGTTGCCATTCGGGGAGTTGTAATGAGGCTTTTTTTTGTCGCTGTGTAAGAGAAATATATATATAGATTTACTAGAAGTTACTTTTTGCATGGAATTATATCTTTGGATAAGCAAATTTTATAATTGCTTGAAAATTTTTTTCAATTCTCTTAAAACGTTCTGGAGGTGTAGCGAAATATGCAAAAAACAAAATTAAGGTTCTGGAGCGTTCTCCTGCCCAAACTATTGGGACCCTACTTCCCAGATTGCGGCTACCCACTATATTTTGGGGATCCATCGAGAAAAAGTTTTGTTTATTCAGAGAAAGTACGTTTTTGTGTCTGATTTCGTAACTTAAATATCGTCTTCATTTATTAATTAGCATATTTGAGGTTACCCCATCGAGCCATTAAGATTGAGTCAGAGAACGTGAAGATCCGATCATTAAATCATAAGTTATTCAGGGTGGTCCATTTTTTGTTTGGAGCACTGTACAGATATGGATATTTTCGGAAAATATGACACTCAAATTTGAATTTGATATCTCTTTCAACTAACTCATGTGTTGCAAAAAAGTATTAAAAGTTCGCAAAGTATCCAGTGTAATGTTAAATTTGGGATTCACACTTTATTTTATAACCATCGTTGTGAACAGCCAATCCAATTTTTGGGTTTTCGACTACTAGTGTTCAACTCTGTATCCTTGCATCCAGACCTTGTAACTCTGTATCTAGAAGACAAGGAAGCTCCTTGATCAAGTACTGCGAGAAATTTGCCTTAGTGGAAGACTTTTTGATGGAACTAACCCGCATTTGCTTTACGCGGAGAGGAGGACCACGAGAGCCTCACGCGGTTAGCCTGACGGCAAAGGGACTTCTAACTCATGATCCATTTACCATTGAGGATATTTCACGACAGCACTGTGGTCGGTGCAAGCCGTATGCGGATTCGTTTCGACCAACCATCGCTGGGATTCAGACCAGATTCTCCTCATTGGAGGACGAGCGCTCTATTCCCCGCGGCTCTGGGATACACACTGGGATTTTCGTGTTTTGGACAAATTAATGACTTCTTTTAAATTTTCTATCTAAGTCTGGTTATGGATATTTCTGAAAATTTTAACTCCCATTTTTTAATATGAAACTAATTTCAAATGTTTCTCTCGTTGCAAAAATGTTTTATTAACTCTCAAATTATAAGCTGAAATATCAAACCTATATACTAACCGGAATTTGCGTATTTTAGTCTTTTTATAGCTTCCTTTTTAAAATTTTCTATGTTCATTTTTACATGTATAAAGGTATATCCGAAAAATATGATTTTCATATTTTGACATGAAACCAGTTTAAAATTATTCTCGCTTTATAAAAAATTATTTAAAATTCAAAAAATTTTCATTATGAAGTTAACTCTCTGAACTGAGATTTGCGTGTTTTTGACGAATTAGGGACTTCTTTAAAATTTTCTATAAATAATTTTACATAAAATAGGACGAGAAATAGGACGCAGCTATTCTAATATGAAACTCATATATTTTATTTATCATATTAAATTAATAAGTAATTTGCTGAAAGACATAATGTTGTGTTAACAATATTTAGTAAACAATCTTTTTCGACCAGGAAAAAAATTAAATTATAAAATAGATATCTAAGGCTATATTTTTAAAATATGAGCATTCTTTGCTATTCAAAAAATATATTTGAAAGGAAAAAATATATTTGAAAACTAATATTTGTTTCGTAAAGATTTAAGGAATTCTACTTTGTTTTATGAATGCTTCTTTATTGTTAGAAATAAATAATAATAAAAAAGTTACACTTATTTTGAATAGCTTCAAGAGTCATAAGTATCGATTTTAACTGTTTTATTTATTATCTTAAATTTGTAAAACTAAGATTATCTTTAATTTATAACACTACTTAAAGACAATGATGTGTTAACAATGATTACTAAACGGCGAACACCAAAAAAATAAATTGCACTATAAAATAAATATCCAAGGCAATATTTTAAAAATATGTACATTTTTTGTTATTCGAAAATTATATTTGAAAGGAAAGAGTATATTTGAAAACTAATATTTGTTTTACAAAGATATAAAAACATTAAATTTTTTTAAAAAATGTTTCTTTAAGTACCTTAAGCAAATAATAATAATAAAAAAGTTACATATATTTTGAATTGCTTCGGGAGGCATAAGTATTGATTTCAGCTATTTTATGTATTATCTTTAATTTATAACTCACTTAAAGACATAATGTTGAGTTAACAATATTTAGTAAACAATCTTCTGCAAGCAGGGAGGAAAAAAAACTATAAAACAGATATCTAAGGCAATATATATCTGTTTTAAAATGTGTACGTTTCTGCTAATCAAAAAAGTATATTTGAAAGAGAAAAGAATATATTTGAAAACTGATATTTGTTTCACAAAGATCTAAAGAATTCTACTTTGTTTTAAAAATGTTCCCTTGAGTGATAATAAAAAGAAATAGCTATATGTATATGGATGGATAAAAAAAAAAAAACATTCATTTTGTATTGCTTCAGGAAGCTTAAGTATTGATTTCAACTTGCGAATTTCCTTTCTTCTAAGAATAAAAAGAAACTATTTCCTCCATTGTTGCATGCATATATAGATGAAAGAAATTACAGAAGAAGCGTATTCAAAGAATTCAAAAATCCTTCTTTGAAGAATGGTAAAATGAGAAGTGAAGGTCCCGGCAACAGTGCGTGGGCGTTGAGAGATTCCCCCTGGAGGCAATTTTTCTGTAACCTTTTCTCAGAAATTCTGTTCAAATAAAACATTGATAACGTTCACATGCAGCGGAAATGGAACCGAATTGGTCTGGATATCTAATTTGATAAAATAAACGCTTTTCTTTCTGGATGTATTTCCTAATCAAGTATTATAAAAATGTTTTTTTCCCCAAGCTTTTTGCTGGATAAAATTGAAAATTTAGAAAATGAAAGAATGGTCACTCGAAAATCGTATTGATTTTTTTTTTACTTTACGTATACTAGGGGGCTACACCTGCTTCTCACTGTCGCTCAACAATCTAGGGAACTGCTAACACAGTTTTTTCTTTCCTGATAGTTTTCTGCTTTAATTTATCATATACCAGGACTCGAAAACTATATTGTTTCACATATATTGTAAAAAGTTCGATCTGGTGGGTAGTTTTTTTCTGTCATGCCCTGCGAAAGGGGTAATTTTTGAATTTCATTCACAGTGCTAAGGTCAAACATTTCAAAAATGAAGACATTTTGAGAGTTTGAAAGTTAAAACATGAAAATGAAAACCTATTTAGTAAATCTCAATTTTAACAAATCGTTCAGTACATGTAGAGTTTCAGCTTGAGGTGAGAATTACAAATCATAATTGTGATGTTGAAGGTCACGAATGACAGCTTTGAAAGAAGAAAAGGAAAAAAAAAAGACTCTAAAATCAACTTCAGACAAAAAATTTTAAACAAATGCCACTGTCTGAAAAATTTAAAATGGGTCATATTATTTCAAGAGAAACCCTTCATAGACGAATTCATGAAACCAAATGTATCTAAATAAACTGTAGTGTTCAGGAATGAGAAGAAGTTGAATTTATATAGCCTAGACAGCAATAGCTGATATTGGCATGACCTAAGAGAAGTCGCAAGAGAACTGTTATTGGAATGACCTCAAAAAGATCCCAAGCGAGCTGTTATTGACATGACCTAAGAAAGATCCCGAGCTGTTATTGACATGACCTAAGAAAGATCCCAAGTGAGCTGTTATTGACATGACCTAAGAAAGATCCCAAGCGAGCTGTTATTGACATGACCTAAGAAAGATCCCAAGTGAGCTGTTATTGACATGACCTAAGAAAGATCCCAAGCGAGCTGTTATTGACATGACTTAAGAAAGATCCCAAGCGAGCTGTTATTGACATGATCTAAGAAAGATCCCAAGTGAGCTGTTATTGACATGATCTAAGAAAGATCCCAAGAAAGTTTTTATTGGCATGACCTGACCCTTACAGAAAAATTGAGGCATTTTTGAGGTATTAATGAGGTATTTTTCAAAGGTATAAATGAGGTTGTAATTTAAATACGTCATTAGGTTGAAAAGGGTGTAAATGAATACCTCAAAATTTACCTCAAATGTACCTTACATATACCTCCAGAGAAATATATGTATCAATCTGAGGTGTTTAATCTTACATCTGTGGAGAGGTAGATATTTGCTACTTTAAGATGTTTCGTTTTCACCCTTAGGTTATCACTTATTAACCTGAAGTATATATATTTTACACTAGTGGAAGTATTTATTCAACAACCTAACGTGTTTCATTTAGCACTTCAGGTTATTCTGTGTCTACCTCAAGTGTATTTTTTGACTGTTGTAAAGGTAATTTTTTACTAACCAGAGTTGTTTTATGTTCTGCCTTAGGTTATAATATTTCAAGACCATTGGATAAGTTGTTTTTAATAAACGTGACGCATTGATGTTCTACTTTAGGTTATTATTTTTCAACACCTCAAGAGTAGATTCATATAGTTGTTGAAGTATTTATTTAGCTACCTAAGGTGTACCATTTTACACTTTCGGCTATTATAAATCAACCTCAAGTGCATTTTTTAAAACTTGGAATGGTTATTTTACATTAGCGAGAGGTGTTCCATGTTCTACCTTAGGTTAATTTTTCGTAACCTCAAGTATATATTTTTGCATTTTTAGAGGTAATTAATTTATCGAACTAAGATGCGACATTTTACAGTTCAAGTTTTTGTAGCTTTATCTAAAGTTGTTTTTTTAATACTTACGAAGGTAATAATTCAAGAACATGTGGTGTAATACTGTCTACCCAGTTCATCTATTTTTAACCTCACTATTTATATTATATAAATAATAGAGCATATCTTTACATTATTTCACTGGCAGAGATTTTCATTTATCAACCTGAAGTTTTTAATATTACACCTTCGGCATTAATTGCTTCTTTTGTTAAGCTATAAAAGAAAGTTTCAAGTACATAATTTTTCTTAATTTTGTTAGATTCAATTAAATTATCTTGAAATGACACTCATCCGGATTCCACAGTTGAAAAAAATTATTTGTGGGAACTCACATTTTTATAAGATAGATGTCTAAGGTACTTGAATGTTTAAAGTTATAAAAATGCATATTTAAGTAATTAGACATTCAAAACAGCATTCAAGCTGACATTCAAAATACTTTTATTTAAAACTAAAATTTCAATTTTTTTACAAAGTAGCAAAACTATTTTAAATATTGTTTCTGTCTCCCTGTTGAAACTTGGAAGTATTGGAACCTAAAAGTAAAAATTATGAATTAGTAAGAAAATCATATTTACAATAATGGTGGCAGATTTTAAAATATTAGAATCATACGATCTTCAACGCAATAAATTAAACAAGATAATAGCCTTTTTATGACTTAAATTAATTTGATGAAATTAATTTTCTTTTTCAGATTAATGGCATTCCACTTTTATCAATTCTATTCAATTCTCGCATCTAAAAGCATTTAAAGGCGTTGCAGGTACCACAATCATAAAATATCATACACTGAAAAAAGTTCTACCATTAACAACTTTAAAGAAATAAATTCAAACATATAATTCCAATCTTTTAAGGAAATTTTAACACTATTTTCCTAAATCTTTACATAAACTCAATAAGACTATTCTATGTTTTTAAACATTTTTTCAGATTTTATAAAACTGATAGTTTTTTAATCAATTTTTGAAGATGATTCTGAAAAAGACTTACGTTATTGTCAATTACATCAGAGTTTCGCGAAAAATAGTTATTTTAATATTATAATCAATATAATCAAGGATCAACAATCGTTTAATTACATAAAATTTTAAAGTTAAGGTTCCAATTTTTATGCATTTTTTACACCCAATCGAGTAAAACTGACCACATGCTGATAGAAGCATTTGGCATTTATTTTAAAGTTGTAAGCAATTTATTTTTATGAGAGGAAAATGTGTAAGAGAGAACGATTTGAAATAATTCTTTTAAAAGAGGTTGAGTAAAATATTTCTTATGTAACTTTTACCGAGCAGAATAAAATTAATTGTTAGGTGCTACAATCATCTGTTTAAATATAAGAACATATCTCATAGGGGGAAATTTTAAAAAATGCATATAACTTTCAAACAATAAATGCTTCTATTTGCAAATGATTTTTTTCAATTTAGCAATAAAATTACATCAGAAACAATAATGACTTATTTCTAAAAAGTTTAAGATTTCCGAAATTTGCTAATTTTTTAGGTAGTGAACCAAAAGCAGTTGCATAAAAATGCACATAAACTAAACTTGAAATCGTGTAAACTTGTAAACTTGAAATCGTGTTTTATTTAATCCTGTTTAATATTCTAATAAGTAATAACAATATGTTTAGTAAATAATTAACATGGGTTAATTGCGAAAAAATAACATGTAGTGAAAAGTAACAGTTCTGTGATCAAACATGAAAAAGCGAGCTAGTACGGTTATTAGTTTTCAATTATCAAATATCAGGCAAAATGTTTATTTTCAACAAGTATATAAATTCAGTAGTTTTATAAGTGTGAGATTACTTTTTTCTTTTTGGTATAAATTCTGAATATATATATATATATATATATATATATATATATATATATATATATATATATATATATATATATATATATATATATATATATATATATATATATATATATATATATATATATATATTCCTTTTGAGGCAATGGCCAAACCTGCTTATCATTTTCGTGTGACTGTCAGAATTCAATTGACGATCACTATAGGGCCATCTACTACTTTCAGAAACATGTTAAGTTAAGCGAAATGGGCCAAACGAAGCATTACCAGTATACATAAATCTGTGTCTGCACAATAAGGACTTATTTAGAATTAAAAATATAGCAGTTTCAGACTGGCCCTCACTATATCTTTACCTAGACCCTATACAAAATGTCTGGGAGTACCAAGTTACAAGCAGCATATGGGAATAGAAAGGTTCAGTTTTAGTTATCATTAGTAGTGAAACTGAAAGATGCCATTAAAACAGCATGATTTAATATAGATGATTCAATATAGATCATTCAATTCAGAATGATTCAATATCAATCCAATTAAAAGAAAATTGTATGGCATCTTGAATGGGAAAAAGTATTTAACGTTTCCTTTTTTATAATCCCCGTGTATTTGTTTAATAATATTGAATGAATTATTAAAATGCTGAGTTTTGTATTCTCTAAATAAATATTGACATTTATGCCGCTGAAATTATTATAAACGCAAGAATTTTTTTCTATTTTTTTTTTTTTTTTTTTTTTAGTTCTTTCTTTCTTTTTCCTGTGGTATTTTTTTTCTATCAATTTAATATACCCTTAAAGTTAATATTCAAAATGCGTTATTTTAAAATTTATAGAATAATTTTATGAGTACCTAAACTTTTGTGATACACCAGCATTAGAGACGAGCGATGCCGTACGTTTAATATCTCGATACATCGACAGAAAATATCAACATTTAACAATAAACTGGACAATATTTTCATTACTCAATTAAATGGAAAATTAAAAATCTTTACTAATCATCTCTTTACGTTTAAAGATTCGTCAAAGACAATGCTTCTGTCTTGGGTGTTTAAACTTTATGCTACATTTTGTTTTGTAGAAAAATTATAAGATTTAGGATCTTGAAAATAGGAAGATGTACAAAAAGAATGCACAGAGAGTACGATAGAAAAAAGCATTTTATCATCGATGATTAGTTCAAGAATTATCGATTGTTTGATTTAAAGTAAAAATTATCGTTCTGTAGCCCGTAGAATTACAATTATAGAGTTGAAATAAGACGCGCTAAGAAGGTAATTTTCATTCATTAAATTATCAAGAATTTTTTTCTTTTTGAACTTCCAATCCTAATCGATACTTTATCGTAAGGCTTGTTACTTTCAATATATTCCAAGAATATTTTCAAAAATATTGCTGCACTGTGGGCCAGAAGACCATGATCTTTGGCCAAAAGTCAAAAATAAAATTTTCAACTAAAATATGTGTAGGCAGTTTTAATATAGCCCAAATTAAGTATTCATAATCATTAAAAACATTATAATTTACTTTTTGGAACGACAAGTGTACAATGTAATGAAAAATATGCTAATTTTTTTTTTTTTAAATGCAACTTTTAAATTTTTATTTCAGAAATATATATATAGGAATTTCACCTTACTATTACATTTTTATCAGAGTAATTAGTCTGAAATTATAGTAAAATTTTTCAATTTGTTGGATTAGTTAATACTCTTGACAAACTTATAGTTTGTATCTTATCATTTGACATTTTACAATATTTGAATGACTTTCGAAACTTAGTTCCAGAAAGTTCCACGAGGTAATTAGCTAAACTTTTTGTTGTTGTCTTCTTTGATATTTCTTCTTTCGAAAAAACCTGCCCCATTTTGCCCGTATTGCAAAGGTGGACTAAATATATCGAAACACAAAAATTATGCCTTTTTTTTTAGTTTTCGAGTTATTTTGTAATTAATTCGCGTTATTTTGTAATATTACTTCGGAAATATAATTTGCTTTCCATTTTTAATATAAATTACGAAAATTATTATATTTTCATTGCTATATTTAATTATTTAAAAGTACTATATTATTTTTTTCATTTTTGCTCGCCATTTTGTTTTTTGGGTATTTTTAGTGTATTTCAAAATTTCAACAATTTACCTGCACATATAACCCCCCATATATTGAAATTTTTTTTATCGAAATACTAATTTTGGCCACGAAACCTTGGATGCTGGCCCATTGTGCGCTGTCGTGATATTTAAAAAATGTTGTCATTTTCTCATTGATTAATGTATCGGTTCAGATCAAGCCAACTTACTCGTTACATCAAAGCAAATCTAATCCCACGTTTATCTAATAACGTGATGTGATGACACGTTTGTTGAAATAGCGTCGGATAATACTTATCAACAAAATTCGAGGATTCATAGTGTTATACCACGTGTCATGTAACGAAGGTAATTATTTTAATGTTTTAAACAAAAAAAGCATCTAATCATATTCTGAGAAAAAGAATACCTCGTTGAACCTATCGCTGTAAACCAGGCGGTCTTAGCGATTGCAGCTTATGTAATTGGGCAATGATTGAGCCAATTGGTAAAATATTACTTTGTAACTCCTCTTTAGCTTATTCTGAAGAAAATATGAAACGGGGGAAAAAGTTTGGTTGATAAAAATTGGAATTGAATGATAGTGGTTTTTAACAAGCTTTGAAAACCAACAAACTTTTCTTTTGTTGTTACTTAAAATATGATAGTTTTAATGTTCTGAGGACTATTTTAAATGTCAGTGTAATGTAATCTTAGTAAAGTCTCATTTCTTCACGTTTCTGAAAATATTATGTTTCAGAACTTTTGTGAATAAATGACTTGAATGAGTGATGTAGTTATGATTAAGCAATGAATGGTTGTATAACGGTAAAGATATCAATTTAGATATCGTTATTCATTGAGAGGCAGGGAATCCCCTCATGAATAAGATTGAAAAAAAGAAAGGAAAAAAAAATAGAACTTAAATATTCCTTGTTAATTAAACTTTATAGGTTAACTTAAAGCTTGTGAAGTTTTTTATTTTTATTTTACTGCTTATGATAATATAAGGTATTCTGGTTAAAAAGGTTCTTGCTGGTTTAAATAGTAGTTAGTAATCGAGATATAGTTCATTCTTATTTTTTGATATTATATGGTCACTACACAGTTAAAACTTTCATTCTTAGTATACGGTAAAATAAACACCAGCAGTCTATCTGTCCAATTAACCGTAAAGCTTACGGTAAAGAACATTTTTTTTGCAGTTTTAAAATCGTTTACAACTAGAATGCTTAAAAAAAACCATGAATACAAAACTACATGGTTTCTCAACCATTTACAACCAGCATAGTTCCAAAACAGCAGAAAATTAATTTAACTGGACATTGAAGCTAGAGTTTTCGTTAGGTAATGAGCATTAGAGTTAGATTGTGGTTGGGTTGTGTTTTATAAAATGAATCATGGAATGCAGTTTAACTAATTTATCTCGTCGTTTTACCTATCAAAAGAGATGGGAAATACTAGAATTTCTTTAAGCAGCTTTATTGTTATCCGTATCAGCAAATTGGAGTATGATTTATTTACAATATGAACATCCAACATTTTAAAATAAATAATCTTAAAAAACTGGAGCTGTAAAGTATTACCTGATTAAAAACTTCATTCTCTTCAAAGATATATAAATAGAAAATAGCAGTCGATATATCTCAAGCTCTCAAAAATCAGCGCTCATTTTCAAGACTTGTTGTTGCTTTGTCCAAGTAGTGCACAGAATTCATTATCACTGAAGGAGTCCAAAACAATTATGACAATGTCAAAGACCCTTGGCGAATAGAGCAGTTGACAGTCAGAGGGGTCGATGTTGCAGAGATGAGCCAGTGTAGAAGGATAATTAAAAATATAACCTGGAGGAAGTTGGACTTCAGAAAAATGTGATTTGAATTATAGGATGTAAAGTTATCAATGAAAAATAGGAAAGCAAATGTGGGAAACAAAAATTAAAAAAAACTGCAGTAGCCAAGAGGGGTGAATCAGGGTAAAATACATTTCCATAGCACTATTGAGAGGTGGTGAGAAGGAAACAAGATTCGTTAACAGACCTAAAAACTACTTTAAAATCAAAACGGGAGAGGATATTAACAATCTATACATAATAATAAACGCGGCTGTGTGTGTGTGTGTGTGTGTGTGTGTCTGTAATCACAATATATCGCCCCAGAAGCATCGCCCGGGCACGAAACTCGGCCCATAATTGTGTTTTCACATAATGAAGAAGTATTTTTTTTCTTTTTCAAAAATTTTGATTAGTTATTTAGTTATCAGTCATTTTGTAAGTCTATGCTTTTCGTCTGCTTTTTCGTCTTCAAAGAGCCATATTCAATAAATTATTAAAAAATGCATATACTTTTCCCCACTCTTATAAATGTATGCTAATGCGAACCTCACAATTGAAATATTAATTTTCGACAACTTAAACCAATAATATACGAAGGAATTAATAATTTAATTGTAAAGTTCGCATTAGTTTACATTTATTAAAGTGGAGAAAAGTTTAACTTTCGTATTAAAAATGTGGCAACATATTCGATACGTAAATAGAACGCTTCGCTTTGATATATTTGTCGCTGTTCATAATTGTTGTAATAAGTTTTTCTTCTTCTTTCCACGCTCTATTTCTTTTTCTGAAGCGAAGACGATAATTTTTATAGTGATATTGTAGTACTTTGTACAACTAAAAATTCTTTTCACAACACTTTAAAAATATTTACTTTATTTTCTTTATATATACAGAGAACAGTCGGCAAAGAATTCGATTAGGTTGAAAAACAGTACTCTAAAAAGGAACGAATTCCAAAAGAAAAAATAAACAACTTAAAGAATAAAAATGCTGATGCCAGCCAATTTTTTGAAAGTTAACTTAGAAATAACAAACCAAACGATGTTAAATAACAAACCAAACTATGTTAACAAAATGACGTAGAAAGCGCAACTAGATCAAAATTATACAAGCACAACTAGATCAAATTATAATACCTGAGTGCTTGACGTAACAGATATAGAAATAGAATTTGATACCATAAAAAATTATATAGAAATAGAAATTGATACCATAAAAAATTTATTCGTTTTCGTGTTCTTTTCATGTATTTAGCATTTTAGTTTTTTTTTCTTAAGCGTTGTAGCTATATAATTTCAAACATCCTCAAGAGCTATAATACATTTGCAGCAGAACTGGATATGAAGACAAAATTGCTGGACAGGAACACTTTAATTGTCCACTAATCTTCAGATTTCCTGCTATGTTTTAAAAAACTTTATTTGTGAAAACCTTCAGCGTGGCGGACAGCTGGCCGCCTTAGGCGGCTAGTTTACAATAAATGGAGCCGGGATAGCTACGCTGGTAGGGCACTGGACCCATGTCTAAGAGGTCGTGGGTTTGATCCTCACCAGCCGAAGACTTCTGGTGTAATAAACGGTGATTGATGCTCATTAAATCTGTCGGATTACAAAGTCCTCCACGTTTCCGTAACGAATCATACCTCAGGGGATACTGATCCAGAAGTTTTCTTATCTTCTGGATTGGTTCAAAATTACAAGGATACAGAGTTGAACATTAATAGTCGGAAACCCAAAATTGGGTCAGATGTTCAACGACGGTTATTAAGTAAAATAAAATTCATAACAAACGGGAGAAAAAAACGGTAAAGTAATAAGTTCTCTGTAGGGAGTAGAAGAAGAGGAGTTTCTTCTTAAAAAAACAATAACAATCTGCAATAAAAAAAAATAACAGTATCAGCATTATCAAATCTGGAACATGACTTGTTGAGACATGAATATCCACTATTCTTCTTGAAAATACTTGTCTATTTCTATAATATGTGATACTTGTCTATTTTTATAATATGTGATAAAATTCGGCAAATGTAACAAAAGTTAGTTAATTAATGTGATACTTTTTTAGAGCATGGCATAAAAACCATTTATTTGGTTAAATTTAAATTTTCGTTTTGTATTTTTTACTAAATCTGTGGTAATGAAGACTATAATTTTAAAAACCAGAATCGCCGGTAAACTGTTACCATATGAGCGGAAGTGTAACGAAATGAATTTTATTAACCAGAATTATAGTATTCTTTTCCAGAATTGTCAACACCAGGCAGATCGGTAATTTTTCCAGAATTTTTTTCTCTAACTAAGTTTGAATCAAAAACTTATATTCTTAGTGTAAATACACAGTTTGTTTTTCCTTAGTTTAGTTCTTTAAAAAATAAAACATTTGTTGTCATAGAATAGGTTCAAATATATTGCTTGGCTGCAACATAAGGTGTAGCCCAATACACAGCCCAGTGGGTCCCCTGGTGTCCCGCCTCAGAACAGTTTGCAATTTCTACTTCCTTTTATTCGTCTACAGACTGATGAATTTTTATTTTTAAATTATTTGAGTTGTAAAAAAGATATGACAGAGGAAAAAAGTTTGTGCATATGAATATTGTTTTTAGGTTTTATATTTGATCCTATATGTGGAAGCTAAAAATTAAAAAGTCAAAGAAGTGTCCCTAAGTCAGTAACGAACGAGCTAAGTGCGAACTTACCCGACTCAAACTAGTTGTAAACCCAACTAATGGTCTAAATTAAAAAACCTCAAAAATTTAAATTTCTTTCGCATTTTATATTTAATTAGTGCTTTTTGGTCTTTCATTTTAAACGATATATTACCATTGGTAATAAAAAAAATTAAAACTCCAGAGTTTTTCCCTTGTAATTACTTAAAAACTAGTTAAAATAATGATTATTAAAAAAAAAAAAACAATAAATGGTAGAGAAAAAAAATTTTTTGGTTAAAAAATGCTTAGTATTCTAAAAAAAAATCAAGAATCAATGTGATATGAAGAATTAAAGTTAAAGGCAGGAAAAAAGAAATTTTATTTTTCAGTCACCGTAGTTTAGTTATGGCGACAAAAAACTGATCCATTCCCAAAAATCAAATTCTTAAAAACACAAAATTAAAATTATTCAGAGATTCTGCTTACGTGTATCAATCCAATCTGAAATACGGAAACAAAAACAATTATGACGCGTAATTTTTCGTTATTAAGAAAAAAAGAAAAAATTGATGTCTTCAGTCAACCCAATAACTATTTGAAGAAAAAAATGATCAGGGACAAAAAAATAATAATAATATTAAAATAGATCAATTTACATATTAATTGGCTTTGTTTTGTTTTTGCAGTTTTGACAGAGAAAAGAGAAAAGAAATTTATCCGTAGGTAAAATATATTTTCAGTTGGGCTCCTCAATACATAAAAAAAGAAATATCAGAAACAAAAGCTGACTATAAAAAAAATCAATAGGTTTATCTGACGATAGCCTGATTAGAGTATTCTCCTTAACTTTGGAGGGGCACACTGCCTCTTACCCCTGCGCTACAACCCTGGTCCCAAGATACAACGTTCTCCCATTCAGTTGGTTAAAATTCTGAGCAACAACTTCACCAGTTCCAAGTGTTTCATTATTGGCTTGAGCTGTTTCATTTATTCTAACATCTTCCTCTGACGTCAAGACAAACATTATCCACATTATATTTGCTTTCGCTGTCAAGATGACTGCTCTCATTATTGATCAACACATAACCAAAAACTGACACAAAATCACCACGTAAAGTGCAATGTTCTTGGTTATCGTGCCATATCATTTCTCATTGGTGTTTTACCTACCTTAAGTGCTTTAATATTGCTTTATCAACCTCATTTTTCATTTGATGTTCATTTTATTCCATTTGATTTTTCTTATAGGCTTTTATTTTTGTCATTTTGTTCTCTTTGGATTAAATTTTTCTCACGAATTTTACCCAGATTTTTTCTTACAGTAACATTTTGCATTTCATACAATAATTATTCAAACAATTTCTTTTCCTTGCATTAAAACAGTAGAGGTCAAACCTGTTATTGATTTGCTTTGCACATAACTTCAAATTGAAGATAAATCTTTTATATAAAAGAGAATTTCGGATCACAGTCACAGTGTTTCAAAAACTCATATAGATTAGACATATATTTAATTTATTCCCATTTCATACATTTTATACAACAATCAACGAAACAATTTATTTTCCATTTATCAAAACAATAGAGGTCAAGCCTGTTATTGATTTGCTTTGTAAATGGCCTTAAATTCAAGATAAATCCTTTAAATCCCGGCGACGTTCGTATCATAGTCACAATGTTAAAAAAAACACAAATAGATGAAACATATACTTAACTTACTCTCATTTTATACAACAATAATTGAAACAGCTTCTCTTTCTTATATCAAAACAGTAGAGATCAAGCCTGTAATGATTTGCTTTGTAAATAGCTTCTAATTCGTGAAGATACATCTTTTATATCCAAGAGACATTCTTATCATAGTCAGAGTGTTTCAACAAACTCATATAAATGAGATATATATTTGCTTTCTAAGCACAAATTATTCCATTAGACGCTTATAGAAATATTTCATACAAATATTATTTTAAGAGAAATGCAAATGAGTTATTCTTTGAGGTAACACCAAAAGTAAATTATAAAGTTTGCATTAAAATAATTTGAATTATAGAACTCTCTCTGTACACCAGGTCTATATTTATATAAACTACATATCAGAATTAATTATAATATTTCCGATTATACCTTTTTCTTTCACTCAGAAATGAGTTTTAAAAAGCTATTATTTTAAGAATTTCTGACTAACAAATTTATAGAACTTATCTAGAATGAGAAACTGTATTCAATTTTAAAAACAGTTACCATTTAAAATTTTTAATTGGATATTATTAGTATCATTATTATTATTTACCTTTTGCGATATTTCGGCATTTTGATTAAAGTGAATCAATTATTTTTAGTTATTTTCAAAAGTAATTAGTCCACAAAAAATAAACAATATTTATCAGAAATGAATTTTTAAAAAAAACTTAAAAACATTTATATTAAAAACTAAATTTAAATTTGATTATAGTCATCATTTAGGATTTTATTTCATTTATTTATTTTACCAAAAATTTGGTTTAAATGTAGCCAATTACTTTTATGCGTAAAGTACAAATTTTCTACAGAACAAAACAAAAAATTGTTCGCCAGAAAAATATGAAAAACTCTACGCTAAAATCTAAAAATAAATTTGATAACAATCTTCAGATTTTTATTGAATATCTTTTTCCTGGCATTTCGTTGTGGACTTTAACTTGAAAGTATCCATTTTTCAATTCTTCATTTTTAACGACAGAACAACATTTATCAGGTATAAAAAAATGTTAAAAGATGAATTTAATTTCGATAACAATTTCCATTTAGAATTTCTATGTGATATCCTTTCTCGCATTTCACAAGATTTTGACTGAAACATATCAATTATTTTCATATTTCCCTTAAAAGACCATATTCTTTGAAAGCCAAAACAATGTTTAGATGAAAAAAAAGGCCAAAAAAACTTCGAATTTTTATTTTTTCCCCTCTAGAATTCCACATAAAGCAGATAACATTCAAAAGCTGTAAAAATACTTTCAGATGAACAGCGATTCATGTATGGACGCGAAATATTATTTATTTACTGTAGTGCTCTTTGCACAATAAAGTGATAAAAATACAAGCAAAGAAATATTTGTAAGTAGATCAGTTTTTCATACTTTAAAGCCTTTTTTTCCTCATCTGTGAGTAAGTTATATCTTTTCCCTATCTCGCTTTTATTTTTCACTGAAAGTAAATATCTAGGGAGATAAAATTCTCGCAAAATTTATAAAAATGTGAGTTTAGAATGGATTTTAGGAACAAACGCGCGTGGGTGTTGGAGCTGCTTGAAAAAATAAATAAAAGAAGACGCGCTGATCAATATCAGTGAATCCCGGGAATTTTATTTCAAGTTCCTTACAGAAAATGTGATAAAGAAATAACCAGATTATGCAGTAATAGTCAATGCATTATTTTCAAAAAAGCGTAATCACCGCTACTGTAATCATTATCGTCTCATTCATACCTGTGAAATTCAATTTTAAATCCATTATTTTCATATTTTTCTAAATTTCCACTTTTAATTTTCACTCTTTTTTATTGATTTTAGCTAAAAAATGTCAAATCGGGTATTTTCGATTCGAGAAGAAGTGAAGTGATTATGTCGAACTATGTGATTTAAATCAGACTTGATTGGATACTTGCAAACGACGTCACGCCTGTGTGACGAACCTGATTGGCTTCTAAATCAACAAATGCCACGATTTACCTACAATGACCTCACTTGGACGTATCCAATTGTTTAAAACATTGTTTCAAACGTTAATCGAAGCCATTTTTGTTTTTTTTTGCTAGGTTTCTCCGCTCGTTACTTGTGTCTGCTGACGATTTCTACGTATTTTTTGCTTCTTAATTATTAAGATATTAATAAATCAAAACTTGAAATTAAAAATTATTCTATTGAAAGATCACAAAATTTGTTATTGAATTTAAACAAAGGTAGTTCCTGATTGTATTGGGTTTACATTATATATTAATTATAATATATTAATTGGGAGGATAAATAGAAATTAAAAGCGGATGTCCCTAAATATGAGAAAATAAAAATTTCCTATATATATATATAGGAAACTTTCCTTTTCTCATATTTAGGGACATCCGCTTTTAATTTCTATTTATCCTCTATTATCTTTTCTATTATCTTTTAATTCTGCTACAATTTTTTCATTGAGAAATCGCTTTGCATAAAATAGTTCAGCAATCGTTTGCAAATTGCTTACAAATATGCACAAGCAAAATATGCTTAATTATCTAATTTATTAATTCGGATAATGATTTTTTTAAGCAGTTCACAATTTAAAAGAGTAATTAAATTAAAACTATAAATTATTCTTAATTTCTGTAAATAAATGCATTTATATTGCATTTCATATTTGTATTTCTTCAATGAGCTTTCGTCATCGAGAAACAAATTTTTTAGCAAAAATTTAATTTATTTTCCTTATAACTGCAGCTATTTAAATTAGTTATTCCCATCTGTGACAACAAAAACAAATTAAGGTGAATAGTTTCATCTTGAATGCTTGTTTAAATAAACTCATATTGCCACTGCAACCTTTTAAAACTGAAATAAAATGAACACTAACAGATCAGACCCCATCTAATTACTTACTTAATTCATTGGCTCATCTTTAAAATTACTTACATTATCATTTCTTATAACTTATACAGATTTTAGAGATTAGAGATAAAAACTTAGCTTTTTTGTTTCATTGTCTGATTATAAATTAAGGAAATTACGAAAAATGAAAATCTTTGGTAGAAATAACATTGCCTTTTAGGTTCCTCAAGAGGAAAGAATCGGTCAACGAGTAAGGTGATAAGGTTGCTGGTTTCAAGGCTTAATGCATCGTGAGTAGTCCTCTACATTTTCTTCCATTAGCATGACAGCCCTTTAGGGTCCAGAGCCTTCCTTAGAACCTTCCTGTGTTCTGCTCTTTTCTTCGCAATTGTTCTCCAGTTAGTAATTCTTGGGATTTTAAAATCCTACTAGTGGGCTATACCCACTGCTCGCTGACGCTCGCCAACCCCCGAAAATTGCTCCTCGATCTTATATGGTTTGCTTCGCAAACCAAGCTCACTTCGCTCGCTACTAACTTAGGTACATTGCAAATGTACAAAACTCTAAGAATTCAAAACAATCATTCAAATTTATATAACAACTTTTTAAAAAAAAGTTACATCTTTCTGGTAAATACTAAGTCATTAAAATAAATTTGAATTCAAATAAAGACTCATTGCTTGAGACTCATTTTTCAATGAATAACTAATAAGAATAATAAAACAAATAAATTCGTGATACAAATCAAAAATCGTCAAATTAATTCGTAATATATAAATTCGTGAAAAAAAGCGCTTTCGACAAAATACTAAAATAAAGATCTATCGACAAAGACTACTCACTTCTGCCTAGCTTAATAGTATGAGATTGCCGCAGCTGAATTGTTATTTCAGTTTCCGTTTTCAAAAGCGCTATATGTTAAGCCACCTCAGCTAGATATGGTGTGTGACATTTTTAGCGGCAATCATTGGGCGATTTTCCAGCGTTGCCATTCGGGGAGTTGTAATGAGGCTCTTTTTGTTGCCATGTAAGAGAAATATATATATATAGATTCCACACAGTCAAGCCATCTGATCTTAGGCCAACCTCTAATTCTAGTTCCCATTGATTTGTAATTGAAGATCTTAGATGTCTATGAAGAAGGATCCGTTCGGCAGATGTGACGCGTAAGCTTTAAGTAGTCTACCTATATTATAAGCCTATGGTGCTATCAGGAAAACAGCATCGCCGCAAAATGCTCAAAAAATTGAAGCAGACGAAATCTTGAGAAATAAAAAATTAAATATTCTATGTTTGTGTGGGTGAAAACTCGAAAACACAGCAGCCAATGCATGGTTCTTATAGTTGATAAGTAGAAGGTTAAAGGTTGGGCGCCAACAGTGAATAGAAGCTCTAAACTAGTATAAATTATATATCTGAATATATTTTGATGTTTTTTCCTAGTTAAGGATATTTAATAATAACATTAATACATCATTAAAACTGTTAGTGTTGGAAAAGGTTTTTATCTCTCCTGAACTAATTTTTTTTTTAAAAAAACTAGGAGGCTCCGCCCCCTGCTCGCTAACGCTCGCCAACCCCCGAGAATTGCTACGCAATCCTATGTGGTTCACGCCGTGAACCATGGCTCGCTGTGCTCGCTCGCCAATGAACACAATGTTCTAGCACAAAGACATAATATATTATCATCAAAGACATAGTATTTTATCATCAAAGACATAGTATTGTACTTATGTAGATGAATTCTACCAATGTTCTTATTGGCTTTTAAAAAAGTATATTAGCTATTTAGATTGTACATGGTGAAAAAATCAAAACATTAGCTAAATAAGAAACATATTAGCAAAATAAATTATCAAATATTGCTTCACTAATATTCTTCATTTTAAAGCGTGAAAATTCAATGCATAAATAAACGCGAAATATAAAAAAAAATTCAATGCATTCAATACAAACACTTAAACGTTTTTTAGACGTTAAGGTAGCTCCCAGTAGAAAAATATCAATCCAACAGCGGCCTTTTAAAGCATTCTCACTTCAATTAATTAATTAATTCCTAATTGAGTTTAAATTAAATATTGTCATGTTTTTAGTGCATGAATCTGAATTGAACAACCTGATAATGCTCACTCTGGTTATTGTTATCTGGTTGCTCACTACGTGCTCTTGCGCGCCGAAGTAATGTTAGGTCTTTTCTTTTTAGGCATTACTTGTAAATAAACAAATCGAATTAAGATTTAAAACCAGATTAAACTTACGAATTAACGTTTTAGAAAACAAATAATCAGATTAATCAATATATCAATACGAAATAAGTTGAGATGTTGTAAAACTGAAGAATGAAATTCTAACTATTTTGTGATTGGTTGCATCTCTGAAAAAGAAAATTCAGACTTGTAAATCGCTTTTTTAAGTTTGCCGTTTTCAGACATGTGATTGGCTGTTGTGAACGGCGGTTATTCTTCATTATTAACTGCAAAATCGTGCTTTAAAACTAAAATAAATAAAAATTTAAAATTATGTAAAAGATTTGAATGCCCTAAATGTCTTCCCTGAAAGATTCTGAATGAATTGATTCCTTAATCTTAGATTTTCATCACGTAGTTAAAAAGTTTTTCAGGGGACAAAATTAACTGCAAAAATTTTTTTTAGAATAGAGAGATATTTTTAAATTTCAATGTAAATATTAAATCTGTGGCATATCTGTCTCTCTCTCTTTTATTTTTTGCTACTTTCGACATCAATTCAAGCGTGAGCTTATAAAATAAGGATCTTGTGAGAAATCAAACTAATTGGATAAATAGTCATTATACTCGTATAAACAAAACAAGCGCACCTTTCAAACAAATCAGAATTCAAGTGGGGGGGGAGAACTGGCGTTAAGCTCTTACTGCACATTAAATTTCATCTCTGTAGTTACTCAAGTAGTTGCTACTGAAAGATTCTCAAGTATTTTTTACAAAACGCTTAGCAGTTGATAAATCTCGCACTATTTATCGAATATTAATTTTTTTTATTCAGTTGTACTCCTTGTAAAGTTTACTATATACCTTCGTAAAAACAAATTTCTAAACTTCATAAGTTTTGCACTGCAAAATAAAATGTAACGTAAAGACAAACATCCAAAAAAGCGACGGCGCTTATGATTTTTTAGTGTAGATAAATGCTTACACTGAGTTTAACTCGTGATGCGGCTAGTTAAACAGTTTGACTTGACATCAAAAATGAAAAAAAACACATTTCAAAGAAGTGAGACCTTTTTGAAAGCGAAATTTTATCGTTTTTTGCCATTAAAAAATTCGTTGTACATGCTATATAAATATAGAATATTTACAAAAGGCATTATATTAGTATATTATAATAATTAGACACGCTGCAGTTTTTAAATAATTACATGCTTTGCACGATTTTGCATGTAATACTATTATATTTTAAACATACATGTTATGATTTTTTAGTGAGGAGATTTTTTATATACTTACATTTTCGAATTAATTTTTTACATATTGCATTATAACATTAACCAATTGATACACGAATGTAAAGAAATGCAAACCGGTTTCAGCCGCGTAAAAATAATACAGCTGTATAGTATCATCACCAGATAATTAAAATTTCACATAGAATCTTATAATGCGTGTAATAATTTGACCAAGCCAGGAACTGTATATATATATATATATATATATATATATATATATATATATATATATATATATATATATATATATATATATATATATATATATATATATATATATATATATATATATATATATACGAAGAGAGTGAAATGATAACACATAGCCAATCACAATCACAAAAGAGTAACGCGCAAAAAGGTCAATCAAAATTGAGAACGCGTGAGTATGAAAAAGTAATAATTTCTAATAATGCTGCCTGCTGAATTGTTACAACTAAACTTACTAGCTAAAGTTTGTTGAAATTTTTATTTTGTTTTGAGTATGTCTAATGATGGTGTACCAGTTTTACATTGTTGTCCATGCATTTTTACTAGCCGGAAAATCACGTGGTAGGATACAGTTTTTTTCATTCATTTCAATTTTGTTTTGGTTATCATCAGCATAAAACTAATTTAAGTCGTAAAGATATTGTTTTTATATTCGCGATCGCAACGAACTATAGGGGGCGTTGTTGTATGAGACGCATACCTGCAATTTCTATATGAACCGTCATTCAGTTACTCTGGAGACGTCGTTAATGTAGCGTGTAGCATTGCAACGTTCCTTCTTTAATGTGGCTTATTAAATTTAAAAAAGAAAAATGCTTGATATTCTTTCTTGTACAACCGAAAACAAAATGGTATCTCTTTTTATTTGAGAAGGAATATCCAAAACACATCGGAAAAATATTTGTACATTAACAGAAAAAAATATGTATATTCTTATAAGAGTTAAAACCTAATGCCCGAGAAATAGTATTAATAAATTTAATGATATAACATGAAAGGCCCATTTAAACTTTACATTCTATAGTTTTAAGAATCATATTACTTCAAAAATTAAAATGAACAAAAAGTATACATAAGCCTCATAATTTTATGAAACATAATTTTTTAAACAAAGTTTTTTGACAACAATTTTTATCAAAAAATTTCAAGTTTCAATAAAAATCATTATTTAGAAACTAAGAAACGTAAATTAAAGAATGCTGACGAAACAAAAACAAAAAAACAATTCTTTTTTGTCGCCATTTTTAGTACTACGAAAATTCGTCTTTGGGATTTGGCAAAAACAAAACAAGATCCAATTTTATTTTTTCAGGAGGGAAATATTTTACCGAAAAAACGAAAATGTACCAATTCCCACAACATGAAACTTTTTCTTGGTAAACGTACGTTTTGGAAATGTTATTTCATTTGGAATCTTATTTATCAGAGTTCATATGGCGATATGATTGTTTTGAATCTATGCTAAACTCTATATCGGCTCATTTTCCACCGAAATCTGATTGACTATTTTGATTTTAAATAAAGTGTTTTATTTTATGAATTGTCGCAAAAATTTTAAGTGTAGATTGGCGGCACTTAAAAACCGCCAAATCTGTAGCGGCGGTGGCGTTAATACGTAAGTACCGAATTTTTATTCCATACTTTTCTGAATCATATTACTTCAAACATTGGAATATACAAGAAGTATACATAAACACATAATGTTATACTATTTAATTTTTCAAAAAAAGTATTTTGAGAACAATTTTTATCAAAAAATTATAAACTAAAATACGGAAAATAAAGAATTCTTAGGATAAAAAAAACGATTTTAAGAATTCTTTACATTGAAATAAAAACTTTCATATTGTTTCTTTTTTTATTATTCTTATAGTTCTTAATCAGACGTAAAAAACCATTCTGTAGAGAACCATCATCAAATGAAAAAAAAAATATTTACAAGCAAATTTTTTATTGTAAAAATCATTGCACTTACCTGATTTATAATGCCCGGAGAATTCCAAAATGATAAGTTCCTTGTTTGAAAACTTTATTCTCAAATAATAGATACATAGTTTATCCCTTCATTACTTTTAGATAACATACTACACAGCAAAATTTTATAATTGATATGAATTTGAATATGTAGCTAAAAACAGAATAGCTGAATTCAGCAACTAGAATTCTAGTTGAACTTATTCTTTCAAAACTAAAAAAAACTTACCAAGAAAACGATTAAAATTAATTAAGAATCAGCACAAATGGCACTATTTCAAGTAACTTGGATAATTTTTTATTGTTGTTTTCCGAATTATATGGATACAGAAATATATACTATTCTATAACGAAGAAGAATATGCTATAACTATTACAATTCTGTATGTTCTGAATTCATATTTATTCACTGGAATGACGAAAGCAATGTTAACTTTACTTTAATTCGTAATGAATTGAAGACAGAAGAAATGCATTTTACCTTAATACACACATCTGTAACAGTATCCGAAATCGGAAGTCATCAGTTGCAAGTTTGTTGATAATAGAAATTAAAAATTATTGAGGAATTTTTCTTCAAATGTTTGGCGTGTTCTGTTCCTAAAAGGCTAACTAATATTCTGGAGATTTTTTCAAGTTTTTTGGTCTTTTTCTTAGGGAAATTTTGTTTCTTATTTGCTGCTAAAAAATGGCGTTTGATTCTGAAAATGACTTTGATGGAAATAAATGAAAACGTGATAAATTAATGTCTGATATTTACAGGCTCCCGCTAGACGGCGTACTCGAGCGTTGCGATCGCGAATAAAGATTTTTGTATCCCTAATTTAAAGTTATTTTCCTGTACGGCTATTATTACGTTTTTAACTCAATTTTTGACTTTAAAACTAAGAGAATAGTTGTAATTTTTATTATTATTATAATGCTGCGCTACTCTGCCTATAATGCTATACACTACGCTATACTCTGCGCTACATTTTCAGATAAAGTTAGCTAGAAAGATCGTCAAATCTTATTAACCGTCTTACAATTATTATATATATATATATATATATATATATATATATATATATATATATATATATATATATATATATATATATATATATATATATATATATATATATATATATATATATATATATATATATATATATATATATATATATATATATATATATATATATATATATATATATATATATATATATATATATATATATATATATATATATATATATATATATATATATATATATATATACATATATATATATGTATATATATATATATATATATATATATATATATATATATATATATATGTGTATATAAATATATATACATATACATATATACATATACATATATATATATGTATATATATATGTAAAAACTTATATTTTAATGCTTATGAAGCGAATTCTTAAATGTCCCTATATATATATATATATATATATATATATATATATATATATAATTTCTAGAATTGTGGTTTCCATAAAAAAGTAATTTCGCAAATTTCAGAGGAACATAGTTTTTGTATTGTTTACTATATATATATATATATATAAGCACTTTAAAATGCATAATGGGTACAACAGGGAAAAAATATAATTTTGAAAAGAAATAACAATACTAAATAACTTATCTTCCAATCAACAAAATCACGCGAAGAGTTTTAAATTCTGTAAATGTTGCTTTCCTTCGGAGAAATAGATAACTAGGAAAAAAATAGCATTTAGTGATTTTATCAAGTAAATCTTTCAACAGTTCACCTGCTGTAGTTTTCTAACTCGTAAAGCCTTTGAATTGTATGATGACAAACGATTTTTAAATTCTGTACAAGTTGCTTCTCCTTTGTAAAACTGCATCAACCGAAAAAACAACTTAAAGAATAAGTTTCAAAAACCTCATCTTCCTTTATTATAATATCTAGAATTGTGGTTTCCATGAAAAAGTAATTTCTCAAATTTCAGTGGAACATAGTTTTTGTATTGTTTACTATATAAAAATCATGAACTTAACAATTTATATGCAGTCTATAAAATGCAAATTGAATGTTTTTGATCGAATGATATGATTTTAATGCCTTATTTATCAATTTCAATGGCTTCAAAAGGCGCGTTTTACACTTAGAAAATTAGCATGTTCAAAACTACTGTAATGTAGTAAAATTTACCGTGCTTCCGGCTCGCCCTATTTAAGCACCAAAAAGCTCGGCACTTTTTACTGAAGTGCTGTGGTAATAATTTCGGTAAAATTAACAATAAAATATGGTTTTGAAATGCGTGATAAAATACAGTAATTTTATAATTATACTTTAGAGCATGGCATAAAAATCATTTATTTGGTTAAATTTACTTATTAGTTTTGTATTTTTTACTAAATGTGTGGTAATAAGATGTATTCTTTTAAAAACAAAAATTTCCACTAAACCATTACCACATGTAGAGAAAAATAACAAATGATTTGTTTTAATACCATTTATTTTTGTTTTATTAATCATTGTTGTTTGTTGTTTATTTTTATTATAAATGTATTAGTTGTTTATTTTTATTATAAATGTCATAACAATACAGT
The DNA here is from genome assembly GCF_982258835.1 of Parasteatoda tepidariorum. Lineage (NCBI taxonomy): Eukaryota > Metazoa > Arthropoda > Arachnida > Araneae > Theridiidae > Parasteatoda > Parasteatoda tepidariorum. The sequence goes on along the minus strand of NC_141755.1, from coordinate 12,298,317 downwards.
ATGGTAATATAATTAAATTTTCTTCTCCAAGTAATGTCTGAATTTGCTTACATATTTTGATAAGATCTTATGAAAATCTTCGTATGCAAAAATACTGAAATTTGACATGCTGCTATATACGCTTTGGATGCTTTTATTAAATCAATTACAATTTAATTCCTTTAGTATAATTTCATTTTAAAATAAAATTAATTTTTATTCATAAAAAAATAATACATTTTTTTTAAAAAATTTAGAAATGTCCTACTTATTTTACTTTTAATATAATATATTATCCATACATAATAAATCAAATTATTTTACTTGATTGAAACATACATTCATGCTAATTTCAGAAGACTTTTTCATAGAAAATTTGCCTAAGCTTACCCGAAGAAAAACTATCATTAAACACATGAGTTTAAAGAGAATAAGTTTAAAAAGCAATAGAATTAAAAAAATAAATGCCTAAGTATTTAAAATAGAATTTAATTTTTTATTGAATAACATTAGTACTTAATTTTTATAAATTGTAAACATCGATATATATTTACTAGCGGAAAAAAACTACATTTTCTAAAGGTTAAAGAAAATCGCATTTCCGCTGTTCATAAAGTTTTATTTCTCTTAAATTGAGGTTGAGTTTTTAATTTTCTATCTTTAAAAAACAGTTCTAGATGTAGTATAGTGATGTAATGTATTCATCATAATAAACATAAATTAGTAACTAAAATTAGGATAATACTAAATAGAAACAATCAGTAATTGCTGAAAAAATACAGATGTGATTTGTTTATTAAATTTATCATTTAAAAACTTCAGTTGGAACACTGAAATTTTTTCAAAAGTTTGATAAAATCATTCTATACTGAAATGTAGCAAAGAGCCACCACTGCTGTTTGGTGTTCAATTTTACGTTACATTTTGTTTTGCTGTCAAAAACTATAAATCTTGAAATTATGAAGATATGAAAACAAAAATTTGAAAAGAATATAAAGGAATAAAAAAATTCAACATTCCATAATTAGTTCGAGAATTATTAACTTTAAAACTTGAAATAAAAATTACCCTGTGGGCAGCTTTTCAAACCGCAGGAAAGCAACTAAGCAACTACCGAGTTTAAATTTGACTTGATGAAAGAGCCATTTATATATCTGATCTTAATAAAAAAAAATTTCGAAATTTCGATTTGTTCGCAATTTATTCATCGAAAAAATTATTTTTCTCTCTCAAGAATTTTTTCTAATACGCTTGAGCGTAAAGTTGATGTAAAAAATAACAACAAAAAAAAAGAAGGAAAGAAAGAAAGGAAAGAAATCAGATGTTGTCAGATATAAATCTTAACTGTATATGCACTATATAGCCGGAATAACAATCGGAATTTCTTAATGTATTGACTGTATCTTTGATCTGTATCGATTATGTATCCAACTGTAATATTTACTATATATTTTCGAAAAATTGAATTGAACACTTACTTGTCAATTATCTTATAATAATATAATCGAATATTATAATGTTTTGTTATCTTATAATAATTCTTCTAGTTTTCAAAACTATTTTGTTTTTGAATTTGCGTCTAATAGAACTTCTGTTACAGTAATTTTACTAATAGATGATAGCTGTCAAACTTACCGGAAATCACAAAAACGAAACGGAGGATTCATTTATATATATATATATATATATATATATATATATATATATATATATATATATATATATATATATATATATATATATATATATATATATATATATATATATATATATATATATATATATATATATATATATATATATATATATATATATATATATATATATATATACAGGTGATTCTCAAAATAATGGAAACACTTGTGAATAACAGGGACATTTAAGAATTCGCTTCATAAGCATTAAAATATAAGTTTTTACATATATATATACATATATATATATGTATATGTATATATATTTATATACACATATATATATATACACATATATATATATATACATATATATATGTATATATATATATATATATATATATATATATATATATATATATATATATATATATATATATATATATATATATATATATATATATATATATATATATATATATATATATATATATATATATATATATATATATATATATATATATTAAAGTATAATGTAAATATGGTAATATATTATAGTAAATAATAATGCCGCGTGTCCGATGTATCTTTTCCTGAATACAAAATTCCCTCCTTCTGGATTTCATTCATCGTTCCGCAATCGTTCCCGCCATCAGTCGGACAGCTGACCTTTCTCCCAATCCGGACATGCAGCCAATTACATCCTCCAATCGACCTGCCAGTTGCGCGCGCTTCGTTTCTAACCCCTCTTTTCCTTATCCGGCTGTCCCCTTTGTCTCTGTTACAAAACTCTCTATCTCACACACGGCTCTGTCTCTTCCACGCTCTCCCTTTTCACAGCTCTCAGGTGTGCTGTCAGCTGATATTTTTGGCCGGATCAGATATTTTTTTTCCAAAACAATTGACAGCTCCCGTTCTCTCTCTCTCTTTCATAAGAACGAATCACTGTTCAATTTTATTTCAACAAGAAACCTATTTTATTTTCACTACAACAGAAAAGAGCAGACGATTTCTTTTTTGAAAAATAATAACAAACTCTTTATTCAAATTAAAAAAAAGTTTTAAAAATTTAAATCGGACAAAAAAGCAAACGATCCTCATAAATCAAACGATTAGTTAGTGGAAAGAAGCGAACATTTTATAAAATAAATAAATTAAGAGATAAATAAAAAAAAATCAGATTATTTGTCACGAAAAACTAAATGATTTAAGTTTTACATAAATGTTGGAAATTATGTGAACTGGCAAATAATGAAGTGATCTGAACTTTAATAATGAACACATTCTAACGTATGCTTTTTTTCTTCTTACTATTTCACACTAACGTAGCTTTGAATGCTTAGAGATACAGAAAAATGAATATAAATTCGAAAGATTTTACTCCATTTTTGATTGTGGTAGTTGTTCTTTGTAGCACGATTACAGCTTACGCACCCCGCTACCAAAAACAAACGACGCCAAAGCCAGACGATGGAGATCTGTACACAAGTGAAAACAATCGACCTACTTCAATTAAATACCTACCGAATTCCTACGATGCAGAAGTTGAGTTACTTTCTTCAAGAATGCCAACTCATCGACACAATGCATTCATTCACCCACCAAACACTTTAACAAAACTTACCCGATCCATGCTTGCTAATGGTGGTGGGGATTCCATGTACGGACGTCGGAAAAGATACCATCCCTTGAGAAGTTTTATGCTTGCAAAATGGTCAAGTGCTAAGTCGGAGAGGTGCGCAACTAAAACTGGCAATTTTAGTGACTCGAAAAACTGTACAGAGGGAGAAATAGTTTCGGAACAAACTCCACACTTAGAAAAGAGAATATCTGTTCCTTCCATGAGTGATTCTCCAAAACTCAGTAACTTCAGGCGTCCCTATGATGTCCCACAAATAGGTAAGTCATTTTTTTTTAAATAAGCAAATCGCACGCACACTTTATAGGCAATCAATTTTTTTTTCAAAAAATTGTTGTATCGTAATCTAATATTTTCTTGAAAAAAATTCAAAAATTGGTACGTCGTAATCCAATATTTTGTTGAAAAAAATTCAAAAATTGGTATGTCGTATTCCAATATTTTTTAAACAAATTCAAAAATTGTTGTGTCGCAATCCAATATTTTTTGAAAAAAATTCAAAAATTTTGAAATATTATCATTTTTCTTAAATTTTGCATACTTTTTGAATTTTTTTTTCACTTATAAATGACAATGTTATTCCACTATAAATCTGTGAAAGTGAACGCTATAACATTAATTCGAAAATTTTCGGATAAGCGTTCTCAGAACAAGAAAAAAATGCTTTGTTTTTCAATGCTTTGGAAGTAATTTGAAAATTAGATCAATTTTCAAGCGCTGTAACCCTTAAAAAACATTTTGAAATTGCATAAAAGCCTTTCACCAAATTTTTTTTTTCTAATCCAAATCTATAAAGAAATATATTTCGCTTACACTGAGACAAAGAAAGTCCTCATTTCTTTTTCACGTCGGCAACAAAAATGTGAAATATCAAGCTTGCGGGTCTGTCATAACCATGAAAGCGTTAACGTAGATGTTAACGTATTTCTGAATGAAAATTCTTTTCTCGCTCCGACATGGAAAAGCTGGGGGAAAAATTAGCTGAAACTTGGGAAAAATTGAAAAAGTTGAAACATAATAATTCCTATTAACAAGTAAAATGTTCTATCATAGATAACTATTTACTTTTAAAAAGCAAAATTAATGTATAGTTTTGAAAATTTTTGAATTGCGTGACATTTTTTACAATTTAACTAATAATTAAGTTATTTTACAGCAGTGATAGCTCAAAATTCTGAACTTTATAATTGTGTTTTTAACAAAGTTGTGATTCTTCAATAGTATTTGTTTTATAAAAGCAATATTTTGTTTTTGCAAGTTTTTTATTTCATGTCATTTATTTCAATTTGAGATATTTTATTTCAATAACTACACTGTAAAGAATTCCAGATCAAATTACGATAAAAAAGTACCGACCATTCAGTGTGCCGGTACTTTATGCTGGAGCATGTTATGGAACAAATGTCTGATGTACTGTAATTTTTACAGTAATGATAACCGTAAAACTCCTGAGTGTGTAAATTAAATAAATATTGCTGTAATAAATTAACGGTATAATAATTTACGATAAAAATGGATTTTACGGTAAAATGGATTTCACAGACGATGCACACAAAGTGCCTGTACTTTATACCATAATTTGAATGGAAATTTTTTACAGTGTAATTATTGGCGTGTTATGGTACAAAAGGTCTGATTTACCGTGAAACTTTTATCTTCGGGGGTTTGGGAGCCTTGGTGAACAGGGAGCAGAGCCCAGTAGTTATATTTATTAACATTATGAGATCCAGCATTCAATATATGGGGCAACATTTGGTACTCTTTTATCACCTAAGTAACATTTTAAGAGTTTGTTCTGTTTGTTTGCTTTCACAAAATGATTTCTCTGTAACTACGTAACTGGATTTACCCTCTTTGTTCGAAGTTTTCGATTACAATGTAAATTTGTAACGAAGATTTAAAAAAAATAGATACAAGTAACCATATTAAAAGTCTTATGACGTTTCAATATTTTATTATTTAAGTCTAGAGTCTTTTGTTTCTTGAAAAAAATGTGAGTATATACACCAAGGTGCCCAGACTTTCTCAATTCTGGAATCCTGGAATTTATCTTCGAATGGAAAATCATTCTAACTTGTTGAGAACAGAAATTGTTCCCAAATTTTAACATGTGTTCTCAAAGGTTTTCGAATTTCTCCTCTCCTTTATATTCAGCGAATAATAATAAAAAAAGAATGTGCATGCTTTTTTAAACAACATAGTTTTTCCTTAAATTAAGATAATTTTGTCTTTCTTTGTAAGCGAAAACTAAAAAAACACCATGCTGAGACTAACGGATGAAAACGCTACACTCGTCTTAAAATAATTCCAGCAAAAAATTAAAACAGAAATTGATAACCATGTACTTATTCATTTTACGTGAGTTTAAATGTAGAATATTTTATTATATATAACTGCTTAGAAGGATCTGATTTGACCTGATATTAGTTATCAATTTTTAAAAAAAACTTGCTGCACATATAAATTAATATTTTTTTAAATATATGGTTGTCCTCATATCTGAAACATTTTCGATGGCTCTCCTAACCTAAAATCACAGCTTATAAATCTGGTCACCGGAAAAATATCTTACAACGAACAAAAAATGCAAAACATTAAAGTTTATCATTTTTATGTAATAATGAATTAAGATTAATTACATTCAATTAACTAATTTTATTAAAATAAAATATTTCATCGCATTTATGTATTTACTTTCCTCTAAGCTGCAGATTTCTAGATAAAAATTGCCTTTTCTATGATTATTTAAAGTTCGGGTCTCACACTGGGAAAAAGGTACAGTTAAAATTACCAGAATATGGTAAATTTTTCCGTGTTTTTGGCTCTATGGGAGCAACAAAAAGCGCAGTAAGTTTTACTGAAGCACTGTGGTAATGATTTTAGTAAAATTGACAATAAAATAGGGTTTTATAATTTGTGATAAAATTTGATAAATGTAGTAATTTTATCATGTTAGTTTAGAGCATGGCATAAAATTCATTTATTTGGTCAAATTTACTTTTAAGTTTTGAATTTTTTTTATGAAATGAGTGATAATAAGAACTATAATTTTTAAAACCAGAATTTCCGGTAAACCATTATCGTATGAACGGAAAAATTACCAAATGAATGGTTAAATTATTTTCTGGTTTTATTAATCAAAAATAAAGATTTTTTTTATCATAATTGTTAATATCATTTAGTATGGTAATTTTTTCAGACTTTTTTCTTCATGCAGGAAGTAGCTAAAAGAATTTCCTAGCGAAGCAAATCTAGCTGCAAAATATTTGATAGAAAATCATAAAAGTTATATATTAAATGTAGAAATTAAAATGATAGAAGTTATTTATTTAATATGGTGTAACGAATTTAATAAAAATATTATTAGTCCTGAAAGTTGTTCATTGCGTTATTTATAACTCTACACAGAGAAAACAATTCTAGTAAAGTTACCGTACTGTATGGTAATGACATTTCTAATAAATAAATCACAATTCTGGTTAATAAAACCAAAATGTACGGTATTTAAAATATTCGCTAGATAATTTTTCCGTTTATATCTAATGATTTATGTACTGGAAATTTTAGTCTTAAAATTTATAATTTATACTAACTCACATTAAGTAAAAAATACAAAGCTGTAAAGTAAATTTAAACGAATAGGTGGTTTTTATGCCATGCACTAAGGCACTAAGGTAAGGTAAGGTTTTTATGCATGCACTAAGGTATTGGGATAAAATTACCAAGTTTTATCCCAAATTATCAAACCATATCTTTCTTGTTAATTTTACCAATATCATTATCAAGTCCTTACAGTAAAAATTACAGTACTTTTTAGTGTTTTGATAGAGCCAGAAAATCGGAAAATTTTATCATATTCTCGCAGTTTTGACAATACTGTTTTTTCTCAACGTATGGAATTGTTCCCTAATGAAACGATTATAGCAATTTTAAAAGAATTGATAGTGATCCATTTATTTCAGCGAAAAACGACTAATAAGAATGCATTGTTTTAACGTGCTAAGTTGTTTTATTTTGAAAGGGTAGCGTTGTTCTTTTAGTTCATAAAGAAGATGTGATTTAAATGCTCTGGTATATTTTTTTCTCACATTATTTAAATACGAAAGTATTTCTCTCCTAAGAAATAAAATATTTAATATTTTTAAATGGTTGAATTTCTGTTTGATTTAACTAATTCAATGGAAATCTTAGCAGTATAGAAAAATAGTTACTGTGCAATTCATAACTCTATGAAATTGTTCATTAAAAACTTAATAATTTAAAGAAATTATAAAGAATAATAAAAACTTCAAAGAAATAGATTATGTTTGATTTATTTTAGTTAATAACAACCTACATTAAAAATTGTTTTGTGTTTTGCTGCTACGCTTATCTGGGACAGAAGAGTTACTTTTACAATATAAGATAACATATGATTTAAGTTCTTTGGTACACTCCTTTTTGCATATCATTTAAATGCGAAAGTTTTTTTTTCAGATATTTTAATTTAATAAGAGTTATTTATTTAACTAATAGGAAAAACAACACTGTTGGTATTACCGGGTAGATGTAGGGAGAAATAACAGGCATTTTCGAACCTAATGTTTTTTAAGAGTAAAAATCTTTGCCCGATATTCCCAACAGTAATATCTTCCGTAATCTATCCTTATCCGATATTAAAATATCGTTGAATAAATTAATATCGAACATTGCAAATATCTCGGACATTCACCAAAGCGACTGCGATTGCGATTGCTGATATTCACCGATGAAGGCTAACATTCTCCCGATTTCGGTCTAAATTTTACTGTGAAAGAAATTTATACCATATTACTGTCAGAGCTTAGATCTGTGCTATTTCTAACCTTTTGGGAATTGCCCAATGACTTTTGAAACTTTGAACTAATAATATTTGTACTAATTATTAAATTATATTAATTTTGTACTAATGAATTTTCAAACATTTGAAAATGAATATTCTATGAAAGGTACAATTAGGAAAAACTAGGGTTTAAGAGAAAATTTGGAAAATATTAAATCAGATACTAAGCATTTTATCAAACAATTAATTCACTATTTATACGCAGAAAATATCTAATATAAGAGAAAAATTTGCAGATCAAATTAATATTAGTCCGTCATATATTCATCGCAACAAAATGTCGTAGGAAAATTACAAAATTTTGTTAATCCAACGAAAAATCATTTTTGATGCAATATTTTTTTAAATTTCTAGCTAAAGTTTTTAATTAATCGTATTAATAAATATTTTAAATAATTCCATTAATAATGTGTTCAGCTAATCATATTTAATGAATCGAATCAGTACAGGTCAACCCAAGTGTCTCCGAAGAAAGCTTAATACCAAAAAAACTAGTAGAAAGCTGAATATTGTTTAAAAATTTGGGGTTTAATCCCAACTTCGAAGTTGAAGATGGAGGATTCAAGATGGGAGCATCTTGAATTCACTGATGCTGTGTGAGGGTTAAAAAAGGGGGTGACTTGTACTTTACGCTGAATTAAATGATACCAGCATTAAGACGAATACACAATCAATAGTTTAGAAGTTATGAGAAATTAAGTTTGTATAGGATTTAGAAAAAAAGTACATTCCTTAATGCATACCTATTTACATGTCTAATATTATTAACAAGTCAAGTATTGTTTCCTAAGTATTTTTTGCCTTTGCACTCAATTAAATTACATCAAAACCTAGTAGATAGATCTAACTGTTCACGAGTTGAAAAATTCGTTATATATTAAAATTACAGGTTTTATTTATACCTTTTTACACATATGACATCGTTATATAGAAAAATTATTGCATATTTATATTAATTTTGCAATATCATAAGAGACCAAGACTAAAAGTTTATACTGTGACGTCACAGTACCGTTTCTCTTAAAGTTTCTTTTCGACCAACGAACCTCAGCTCTCTCTAGCAAAACTGGAAGGAAACGGTCAGTTTATAATGTAGATTTGAAGAGTTAATACTCTGCAGTTTATAGCTTAATGTTTGTTTTATATTTTCCTTCACTTATGCGTGATTATATTTATAATATGAACAAATAATACTTTTAAGTGATTTATAGTTTTAAAATTGAGATTTTTTCGTCATTTGAATAAAGCTTACTAAATCATAGCAGGATTGCGTAGATTCCTGTTAGTGTTTCGAAACTTTTTATTCTTACTGTGAATTTGTGCAGAAAACTCAAATTTTTTTTAATCTTAGATTCAGTCCTGTTATTCACAAAAAGTGCTTCTGTCATTTTTTTATATACTCATTTCATTCTTTCATTAATTACAATTTTACTTCCATTCATAATGTATACATTCATAGTAATTCATAATACTTTAATATTTAAGAACTCATTAACAATAATTTTACTTTAAACAGAAATCAAAAAGCATATATGTAGTAATTATAAGCAGTAGCCCTTAACAGTATTTATTATTCTATTAGTTTAAAAGGATTAATGGAAATTTCAATCATATAAAGACGTATGTTTTCCCAAACAGAAAATGAAAAAGGACGAGAAATTTGAATCTTTAAATTGAATCGTAATTTAGTTACAAAATGTACTTTTGGTCTTTATTACCACAGGGCTTCTGTAAAGAAAAAAATATTGTATAGAATTAAAAGAAACCAAACGGATCGTCTTAAACTAGTACTTAAGATTCTTACACCAGCGTGCCACTGAACTCATTCGGTTGGAGAGTACTATTATTTTACTGTCCTCAAAAAGAATAAAAAAAACACTTCGGTTTCTTTCACATTCTAGTATAAAAGAGGAAATGTTTGATAAGTGCAAAAACTAATGGTTTGTTGGAGTGCTCCAATGTCATACGATCTTTTTATTGCTTAATTTTTGTATTGCTTAATTTTACAAGTATAAAAAATTATATTTAATTGCTAATTTGGGAATTTTTAGTTTTGACATACAGTGCGTTCTCAAAAATTAAAAACATTCAGAATTAAAAAAATTATCTACTTCAAAGTAAATAATAATAAATGACTAAATAATAATAATAATAATTTATCAAACTATTTTACTATCCCTCCTTACTTTAAGTTTCTTCATTATGAATTAAATTATTTTCTTCATCATTACCATAAATAATAGTAATAATTTAGGGAGAAGTTAATTCGACATATTAGAATGAAATCTTCAGCAGAAGGTATTCATCTAAATATTATTCTAAACATTTAAATAAATTTTTGAATGAATTAATTAAAAGCAACTTTTCTAATTTAACTAATGAGTTAAAGTAAAATCCTTAGACAGTTTAATATTAATTCATGGAGTACTTTCTAATTAATTAATTTGTTCGCAAAAAACTTAGTAAAAAATGCAATTTTCCATTAAATCGTATTTCAAGTTTGTTTAAAGAGTTAAGCTGCTTTGAGAATTATGAAAGTTTTCTTTTTTCGAATTAAAATTCTTCATATATAATTTCAAAATCCTTTCCAAAAATACAGTCTGTAAAGAAAATACATTAAGAGTCCCAGATGAATATTTAAACTAGGAATTTTTTTTTATTAAAGTCAATAATATCCTTAATGAAGAAGATTGAATGAAAATCACCAAAAGAAGTTTATTTGCTTGATGAAACTAGGAAGTGATTCTAAAAGTTGACTTTCAACTATTCTTTGCTGCCTTCCACAATCTTATAAGTTTTGTTTCCCTGCCTTGTTCAGTAGCAATTTGTTAGATTTCTTTAGCGTTTTTGTTTTTTCTTCGCTTAAAAATTATTTTGAGACATTTAATGTGCATACTTCTATATTTTCATTAAGAGAAAAATTCAAAACAAATATATATCAAGAGCGGTACTATTTTTGAAATGAACTTCTAAAAATATGTCAAGCAATGTATGCATTCTGGAAAAACTATGATTTATTTGCATTTAATTTAGCTTATTCGAAATAAATAATCTCTAGCATTTCCCTATGCACACAATTTAAAAGTTCAGAGTTTATATATAACAGCTTTAAGTCCTTCATCTATCATGAACACTTAAGATGCATAAAAAAGAAACTATCAAAGAGAAGAGTAAAATAAAATGACAATTGAAAGGAATAGAATCGAATGAAATGGGAAAGAAAATGAAAATAGGTTTTGGGACAACATAGGGGAAAGTTGGACTAAAACGGGTGCTTACATTTCTTCTTTATTCCCTATGTCACTTGCGTGAATAAAATTGTTGAAATTTTTATTTGAAAGATATGCTAGCTCTTAGCTCCAAAAATAAATATTATTTACTGGACAAACTTTATTTTCTAGTATAAATGAATTATTTTTTGAAATCTTTGTTTATTGCATTAAATTATAACACTGACCGTTTTACTCTAAAAAACACAGTGAGGTTTTAAAATAAAGGAACATAAATAATTTTGAATTTAATCTGTTTGTAACTTTTATTAAATTAAGTAACACTGTCAAAAAAACTCCGGATCAAAATTTGGTATAAAGTACCGGCACTTTGGGTGCAACATATCCATTTTTACCGCGAAATATCCATTTTTAACGCAATCCATTTTTATCGCAAAATATTATACCGTAATTTTAACAGTAATAATTATTTAATTGGAGTGATTTAGGAATTTCATGGTAATTATTCCTGTAACAATATTGGTATACCAGATTTTTTGTTCCTGGCATGCTCTGGTAAAAAAAATAGCACTCACATACCGCTGCTTTTTACCGTAATATGATTCGGAATTTGTTACAGATCAGATTTAAGAACAGAAATCACAAATAAAACTTTGATTATTCTCTTCTGCATTGCTTCATGTGACAATTCTTTGGAATTTGAGGCTTAGAAACCCAACTCTCCTGGGATTTTGACTTAGCCTAGCCTGCTTTTTAATTGCGGTGACTTAGTTTTATTCCTCTGCCCGGGGCTTTTTCCAACTTTCTTCTACGTATTAGTGTTTACTTTTTCTACACTAGGGTGCACTGCGAGCTCTTTACTGCCTGTACTTCCGGTGTATGTTGAAGCCATTTGTCTTACAACGTGATCATTGTGGTTTTGCGGCTCTCTGGAGTAGCATTTCTTGCATACGTGTATTTGCTGCTTGATTTATTATTTGTGTTAAAACAAATCGTTATAGGAATCGTTATTTGAAAACCTTTCATTTCAATACGCAGGGCCTGATTATCGCCCAGGCGCAATAGGCATAGGCCTAGGGCCCACAATTTCTGATGGACCTCAAAAATTAGCAAAAAGTCTAATGAAAGATGGGATAGCTTTGTGTTGGTTTAAGTACTAAATTAAAAATAATTACAGCTTACAATAAACAAAATAATTAAGCTAATCGGTGACTTTAAGCAAAAATCACTGATTTCAATTGTTTGTGATCACTAATGCCCGGATTTTGATGACATTTGCATTTTTTTGCATTTTTTGCATTTTTGGACATTTTTTGTCCTTTAGAGCATTTTTTGAGATTTATAGGGCATTTTCTTTAATTTTTGGGGCGTATTTTGCATTTTAAAGCATTTTTTAAATTTTTTGTTAATTTTTTGTAATTTTTATTATTTTTTATTATTACACTGGCTTCCAAACAATGAAGAAAATCTCTAGGATATTAACAGGTGAAGCAACATCTTTTCAAATTGAAGAAGAATTGTCAGTAAGTGTGACCGTCCTTTTCAAGTACGCACCAATAACATCAGTAGACGTTGAAAGAAGCTTCTCCTGGTATAAAAATTTGTTTTCAGACAAGAGACACTCGTTTACATTTCAAAATATTAAAAAAAAATTCAATAATCCACTGTAATTCTGATATTTAGTAATATTAATGAGATGGAAGTTGTTATATTCATTTAAGTTTCTATACAAAATGAAAATGTTTTGGAGTCAATATATTTTCCTTTTTTTTGTTATTTTAGGATACAACATATTTTTCAAACTTTTATGAACGAAGAACAAGTATTGCATTGCTTTATATTTTTTGAAACGACTCATAATAATTTTAAAGAGTAAAACATTGCTTTAGTTCAATATTTTTACTTCTATTTAAGTCATGTCATAAGGCATTTTTAGCGCAATTTTCGCATTTTAAAGGCATTTTTTGCACTTTTAAGGGCAATTTTTGCAGTTTGTAATTGCATTTTTTGCACTTTTTAACGGCATTAATTAAGATTTTTTAGGTCATCAAAATCCGGGCTCTAGTGATCACCAAACTATTTTTATTTTGATATAACATTGTTTTGTTGTTTTATATCTTGCTTTAATTTATAGATACGTAAACTTTATCTTAGAAAAATAATCTTCAATTGTCTGCTTTCAAAATTTCTTAGAATCTTTATCTTGAATCATGCAGTTCAATAGATTGTTTCGCATTGTTAGGACTAATTACTCAAAATATTACGTAAGCTTCAGTAATTTAATTTCAAAATATTTTGTAAGGGGCCCGGAGAATTTGGTGGGCCTTGGGCCTGAATTTGTTTTGATCGGTCCATGACGTAAGAATCGTCGTTTGAGAAAAAGAATCGTTATAAAACACTTATTACCTTATCCACAATATACAAATTTCGAAATTTAAACCTAAACGATAATTTGTAAAATTAACTTAATTTCACTGCTCGGACAATATGCTAATACTAGCGTATGATGGTACACGGCTCGCAACTAGAACAAACCGTAATAAACAAGTAAAAAGAGGCCGAATCAGGGCAGCTAAAACAGCGAGTTTCTTTTTTAATCTACAAAACCATGCACCTTTTTTTAACGATACATTTATAAATAAAAAAAACAAATTGTCACTTCAAACTCACCACAATTACTTAATATCATTAACATCTTATGAAACATAGCAGATTTGAACTCAGAAATTATAAAATTTATTTTTTTTATTAAAAACAAAACTAACTGTTAGAAAATATTGCCTCGCAGAATAAGTTGTAGCAAGCAGCTGTATACTTTATTACCAGATGCAGAGCAGGTCAAGAGCTCGAGATCGATGTTGTTAACATTTATATTAAAAACACCATCCATAGATCGTTGCGTTGCCGACTACTAGTTGTACGGGTAAAATTAAATATGTGAATTAATTAACTTAATCTAAAAATGCTCATTTTTTATACAGAATGATGTATTTATACAATCATGTCATCATTGCTAAAAATTAATCATTTTATATGTAACTTTTAAATAAGAATATGATTTAGGTATGTGTTGTTCATCAGTTAATTTAAAAAAATTCGAATGAATTATTTTTTTCAAATAATCTCAATTTTTTATAATAAATTTTTTTCATCAGATAATTTTTTGAATTTCTCTCAAGTACTTTCAATAATTTTTTCAGACGCAGAAATAAGAACTGAAAAAAACACTATTCTAAATTTCTTTAACAGTCAAACACCTGACACTTCATTTGATGCTTTGCGACTGAAAAAAGCTGGGAATCGGAGAAGGATCTAATTTATTTCCAGGTTTTAGCCAAATATTTTCGCCAATTATCCTATTTCATGATTTGACAGTGTTTCATAATTGAGAGATTCTCACAAAAGAGGTATAAAGTGTACCCTTATATTTAATTTGAAAACTTAAAACAATATTTTAATATTTCGTAATTTTTAGATAGATATATACCCTTTATTACTTGTTAGTCTAATAAAGTTTTAAGTTAGCTCAAAATATATTTTACAAGCAAATTATTTTTCTTCTTTCACCTATTACTTTCATAAGCTCCTGTTAATAAGATGCATTTTGGAAAATAAAATTTGCACCTCGTTGTTTCTAAAAATTAATTTTTAAAATATGCGAGCTTTTTATTTTGTACTTCTTGAAATTTTTAACTTTCTTATAAATTAATTCGAAGCTTAAGTTTCGAAAGAAATATTTTGGGAATTTATCTTTAATATTCCCAGACGATGCAAAGAGTTACTGTGTTCAGTACACAAAATAAAAATCGAACCACACTAAATAGCTTTTGATCTAATGATCGAATTTTCACATTCTAGAACTCAATCTTAACAGCTGGAAGGGATAACCTCAAATATGCTAATTAATAAGTGCACACGATATTTTAAGTTACGAAATAAGGCACAAAAACGTATTTTCTTTGAATAAACACACCTTTTCTTCAACGGATTCGGATTTCGATTTCGGATTCGGATTCCCCTAATTATAGAGGGTAGCAGCAATCAGGGAAATATGGTCCCAATAGTTTGGTCAAAAAAGCGCTCCAAAGTTGGACCTTTCTACTTCCCATGTTAATTCTACTTTTTACGTATTTCGCTATATTTCGAGAAATTTTTAAGCAAATGTAAACATCTTTGCACATCAGTATAAAATTTGTTTATCCAAAGATAATTCCTTGCAAAAAAAAAAAAAAATTAGTAAATACTTATTTTTTTAAATTATTTTATTTAATAATGATCGAAAAAATTTTGAATTATGGGTATAAAATTTTTCGCATCCTTTTAAAGAGCATAACAAAAGAGCATGAACATTTTAAACATTTAAAAGAACATTTTGCAGAATATGGCAAAATTCAAGTTTGAGCAAAGTCGATAGAATAGTTTCTGAGGAACCGGATTTTAAATATCTGACTTTTTGGAAAAGCAATTTATCACTAACCATCATTCAACCAATTTTGCTCAAATTTGATATTTTGCAAGAAAGTTATATTCCTTAAATTATCAAAAAAATTGTGCACCTCAAAATTCAAAATCGTTTCGACCATTACTAAATAAAAATAATAAAAAATAATAAATATCTACTGAAAATTATTTTTTGGATAAGCTTTGGATAAACAAATATTATAATTGTGTGAATAACATTTTTCAATTCGCTTAAGAAATTCTCGAAATATGCAAAAAGTAAAATTAACACTAAATAATCCAAACTTCGAAGCGCTCTCCTGATCAAACTATTGGGAGTATATTTCTCAGGTTGCGGCTACCCCCTTTATTTTGGGGATCAGAAATTTGAATTCGGAGAAAAAAAGGCATGTTTATTCAGCGAAAGTACGTTTTTGTGTCTGATTTCGTAACTAAAAATATCGTATGCACTTATTAATTAGCATATTTGAGATCACTCCCTCGAACCATTAAGATTGAATCCTAGAACGTGAAGATCCAATCATTAGAATAAAAGTAATTCAGGGCTGCCCGTTTTTTCTTCTTTTTTTTCAGGCGCACTATTCCTAAATTTGGTTTAAATAGAGAAACAGTTAGTTAGATACTCAGGATACGTACTTATAGGAATGTTTTTGCACAAGAACTATATTGACTCCAAATGATGAGAGGTTCTCTATCTGTTAAATTTATGAACAAAAAGATTAACTGCCAAATATAAATGTCGTTTCTGTGCACTTTTCCAGAGTTATATTTTTTGGATACTTTCCTTTAATGTTCTTTTTTCCTTTTGGGTGAGAATAACTCACATTACTATCCCTATCAAACATGCCAAAATTTCCTTAGAATCATTCACAATAGTATTCCTATCAATAACGTCAAAATTTCCTGAGAATCATTCACAACAGTATTCCTATGAATAACGTCAAAATTTTCTGAGAATCATTCACAACAGTATTCCTATGAATAACGTTAAAATTTCCAGAGAATCATTCACAACAGTATTCCTATGAATAACGTCAAAATTTCCTGAGAATCATTCACGACAGTATTCCTATCAATAACGTCAAAATTTCCTGAGAATCATTCACAACAGTATTCCTATGAATAACGTTAAAATTTCCCGAGAATCACTCACAACAGTATTCCTATCACTAACATCAAAATTTCCTGAGAATCATTCACAACAGTATTCCTATGAATAACGTTAAAATTTCCCGAGAATTACTCACAACAGTATTCCTATCACTAACATCAAAATTTCCTGAGAATCATTCACAACAGTATTCCTATGAATAACGTCAAAATTTCCTGAAAATCATTCACAACAGTATTCCTATGAATAACGTTAAAATTTCCAGAGAATCATTCACAACAGTATTCCTATGAATAACGTTAAAATTTCCTGAGAATCATTCACAACAGTATTCCTATGAATAACGTCAAAATTTCCAGAGAATCATTCACAACAGTATTCCTATCAATAACGTCGAAATTTCCTGAGAATCATTCACAACAGTATTCCTATGAATAACGTCAAAATTTCCAGAGAATCATTAACAACAGTATTCCTATGAACAACGTCAAAATTTCCTGAGAATCATTCACAACAGTATTCCTATCACTAACATCAAAATTTTCAGAGAACCATCCTTAACAGTCAAACATGTCACCATTACCGGAGAATCATCATCCTCAACAGTATTGTCAAAATTTCTGGAAAATCATCCATAACAGTATTCCTATTAAACATGTCAAAGTTTCGGTAAAAATATCTATATATATAAAAGAAAGTCGTGTTAGTTACTTCACTTATAACTCAAGAACGGCTGAACCGATTTAGCTGAAAATTGGCAGGGAGGTAGTTTAGAGCCAGGAGAAGGACATAGGATACTTTTTATCCCGTGCGATAAACCGTTCCAGCGATATCAGTGAAAGTCGAAATGGAATTTTCTGATTGGTTAAAAGCTAGCCATTGTTTTAAATTTTGCTATAAACGATTCAATTTTCAAATATCTTGAAGATAACAACAGTGATATTTTCTATCTTATAACTCTATTCATTTAGAAAAGTAAATTAAAGTAAATTGCATATACTTTAATTTTTAATTCGCGCTTTTCTTTATGTCAGGTGAGCACAAGCAAGTAAAATCAACGAGAATAGATTTCTTAATTGTTGGTCGTATCACGGATTCAGTACTGTGAAAACTGTTTAATAAATATAAAGACAAAAGCAAATTTCATTCAAATTGCACGTTTTCAGAAATATTTATATTTAGTACGTAATTTTAGGTTAGCAAAATTAAATATACTTTTCGAAGATTTCAGTGCTGTGACAGTTGTCATTTGAAAACTATTAGTTTGTTTGTTTATTTATGCAAAGTTTTCGAATTCATCCATTTTATTTCTTTCATTTATAAAATTGATTTTTGTTTTAAATCTTATAATTTTCATATTTCTTATTCATCTCATTTTTATTGCTCTTTTTATTATTTAAAATATGTATGTGATATTTCGATTTAGCAAATTTGCGACCACTGCCAACTTTTACATTTCTTTTTCGTTGTCAGAAAGAATATTTGCAAAAATATGCCGCCTAAGCAAATCGCTCTTAGTCGGTCGACATCTCAAGCGCGCAAAAAGAGAACTACCCGTGTTTCAGAAACATCGGAGCAACGGGAAAAAGACTTGAAACTAATCGAGAACAGAATGCTTTTGCCCGTTCCTTAGAAACGTCTGAGGAACAGGAAAGAAGACTGTCAACAAATCAACTACGAACTACACAAGCCCGTTCGTCGGAAATATCAGACCAACGGGAAGCAAGAATGAAAACCGACCGAGAACGCATTTCGCTATTCAGACGCTGCCAATACTCTGATTTGAATTTCAGTGCATTTCACTATGATCCGACAACAAACTATAGTCTTCCCCCAAGTGTCATCATCGGAGAAATATATCAATTATGTATGTTTTGTAATGCTCTCAAATTTAAAAATGAAACAGCTGAAATTTGCTGTTCTAGAAGCATACAGAAACTACAAGATTTTACGTCGCCTGCCGAGACATTATCAACCTTCGTATCAGGTCAAACAAACCAATCGAAACATTTTTTGGCGCATATACGCCGGTACAATTCGTGTTTCTAAATGACTTTATTCGGTGCTACACGTATCCTGAACGAGAATTACATCCCAACATTCAAAGTGCAAGGCCAAATTTATCATCGTGCAAGGATCACTTCTTTCAATGCCTAACGCAGATCATAAATTTCTACAAATTTATTTCATGGATAACACAAATGATCAAGTCAATCAACGTTGTCAGGTAAACAATGGCACTAAACGAAAAATTGTTACCGTATTACAAAAATTTTTCGATCAACATAATCAGTTAATTAGGCTGTTCACAATTGCCCTAGACTAAATGTCATCCGATATTTACAAAGTTGTTATTAGAGCTGAAAAAACACCTGTAAGCCACCACAAAGAAAAATACAATGCGCCAACATTGGATGAAGTGGCTATTGTTATAGTTGGCGAAGAATTTACCTCCCGCGATACAGTTCTTCATCGCAGAAATCGTGACGTTCAAAGAGTTCTCAGAAACGTATCGATCATATGATGCATTGCAATATCCTATTTTATTTTGGTGAGGAGAGGAGGGATATTATTTTAACATAAAATTAAGAAGTTCGCAAACAGGCGAGAAAACCAATAAGAAAGCAAGTGCAATAAGTTTTTATGCATATAGATTAATGATTGCCAAAACGCTGATAATCATACTTTAAAATGTCGACAATTAGTTCATCAATACATTGTCGATATGTATGCGAAAATTGAAACTGAACGCCTACTGTATATTAAATTAAATCAAACCAAATTACGTTCAGAAGAATGCATTCATTTACGGGATGCAATAATTAATGATGGTAACGTTAATCCTAATGATGTGGGGAAAATGATTATATTGCCGACTACATTTGCAGGGAGAAAAACTTGGACTCCCTGCAAATGTAGTATTCATACATGTCTGAGTATTCATACATGTGCCTTGGACTCCAAGGCACATGTATGAATACTCACAGGATGCAATGACATATGTTCTCGCATATGGGCTCCTAGATTTATTTATTACATTTACGTGCAATTCTGCTTGGGTTGAAATTAGAGATATTTTGTTACCAGGACAATCATCATCGGATCGTCATGATATTACAGCACGTGTGTTCAATCAAAAATGATAATCTTTACTTGATTTCATTGTGAAGCGTCATGTTTTTAGAGAGACACGGTGTTGGGTGTACTCTATTGAATGGCAAAAACGAGGATTGCCTCAGGCACACATTCTAATTTGGCTTATTGAAAAAAAACCACCTTCTAAAACTGATCAGATATCAGCAGAAATTCTTGATGTCACCATAGATCCAGTCTTATTTCAGATCATTGTCCAAAATATGTTTCATGCTCCGTGTGCATCACCATACATGTCTGTTTGAAAATGCACTAATGATATCCTAGAGAATTAACTGCTTTTTTTCACCATTAAATAAAATTTGCATTTCAAATCATAATCGCAAATGTCATTTACACACTTAAATACAAAATTCAAATTCAAATTGAAAGCGTTGCAACGCACGTAGGGTACAGCTAGTTTTTATATAAATTATGCGTCATTAATACGTTAAGTTTCCTCTTTTTAAAAAAAAATTAGAAAAAATAAAAAACGAATTATTATTAATATTATAAGAGCACTATAAATAGATTTCTATCCTTAACACTTAAAAGAAACTTTTCACCATCCGCAACGAAATTAAGAGATCAGAGAGTCATTTTTAACAAACACACTGTCCAAAAAATGCTAAGAACTATTGCTTTTCCTAGTTAATGACTAGTCTAGACATTATTATCAAATTTGGTAAGGATTTCTGCCGGCTGCTTCAATAGACATAAACACATTTTTAGCTATTCTTTCGTAAAAGGCGTACAAGTTTTTCTTTAATCAGTTTCAGAAAAAGCTATAACAGTGTATGTTACATTATATTTTATTTACGCATACTTAAAAAAAAAGAAACTCTCGCTTATAATATGCATGACTTTTTAGAATATAGAAGAGATTTTGTAATAATGTCGAGTTTGCGAAAATGTATGCTTATCAAGTGGACTTATTCTCATATAATTTCTCACTTACAGCAAGGATTAAAGGGACAATAATGATGGATTCAAATGTTAGTAACAATTTTATAAGCCGAACTTAAATTTTGAAAGACTTTTTTCCAGAATTTTCTGACCTGTGCGGTCTTTTTAGGAGATAAACCCCCTGAAGTTTTGCTACGAATACATATAGAACAGAAGTCCCTCACGCTCTAGAAAAATGTACTGAGAATTAAAATGTAACACTTTTAAAATCATTTTTATCCGTGGAACGCTAATATTGAGAGAAAATAAACTCTTTTGTTCCCCTAAAAACAATTTTAAAAAAAATTAGATAAACATTTTAAAATTTCCTTAGCAACATTTAAGGAAGAGTTGTACAAAGCTAGAATTCGGCCTTTTTGACTGAAATACTGCTGCTATTTATCAGAAATCCCACGAAACTAGTTGCATATAGCCACCAAGCTATGGCATTGTGCATTTATATTCGCATATATGTGAAAATAAATGAGAAACAGAATAGCCTATTTGTTAGTTAATGCCATCGTTTTTAAAAGTCCAATGTGAGAAAAAAATGTCTCCACAAATTATATTCTCTAGTTTCTAATTGCTATTTTATGTAATTTCAGTATTTGATAAAAACCTATTTTTAGCTATACTAGTTCTAAATTGTAAAGACAAGTTTATATCACGTTTTAAATATGCCCTTTTTTTACAATAAAAAAGGCGCCGTCGGTTGAAACCGGGAGGTCATTAGTTGGACAGTGCACAAAATAAAAAACGGATCATCCAGAATAACTTTTGATCTAGTTAAGTTCTTAGAGTCAATCGTAAAGGTTTGAGGGGGTGATATCAAACATGCAAATTAATTAGTGCAGACGATATTTTAAGTTGCGAAATCAGTGACAGAAACGTACTTTCTCTGAACAAACATACCTTTTTTTCGCCGCAATCTGGAAACATCATCCTCATAATTTGGTCAGGAGAGCTGTCCAAAGTTTAGACCCCTAAATGTTAATTTCATATTTTTTTTGCGTATTTCACCATATGCCTAGAATATTTTAATCGAATGTAAAAAGTTTTGCACACAACTATGAAATTTGTTTATCTAAAGATACTTCTGTGAAAAATATAACTCTCAGTAAATATCTATTATTTTATTTAATGATAGTCGAAAAAACTTTGAATGGTAAGGTATAAAAAATTTTACATCATTTTAGCGGATTTAATTTTACATGATAAAAGGCAAAATTATGAGCGCAATCGGTCAAATAGTTGCAGAGAAACCGAATTTTAAAGTAGCCGTGTTTTTAAAATCCGATTTCTCAGAAGCTATTCAACCGATTTTGCTTAAAACTCTGCATTTTGCAAAATGTACAAATACATACTTTAAAATTATGAAAAAAATTGCAACCTTACAACTCAAATTCTTTTTTTACTATTATTAAATAAAATAATAAAAAGTAATAAATATTTACGAAAAGTTATATTTTTCATGGAATTATCTTTGGATAAACAAATTTCATAGTTGTGTGCAAAAATTATTCAATTCGCTTAAAAAGTTCTCGAGATATGGCGAAATGCGCAAAAAATGAAATTAACGTTAAGGGGTCTAAACTTTGGACCTCTCTCCTGATCAAACTATGGGGACCCTATTTCCCAGATTGCTGTTACCCTCTATATTTTGGGGGTCAAAAATTGGAATTCGTCGTAAAAAAGGCAAACTTATTTAGAGAAAGCACGCTTTTGTGTCAGATTTCGTAGCTTAAAATATTTTCTGCAATAATGAATTAGCATATTTGTGTACAACCATCCAACCATTAAGATTGAGTCCTAGATCTCGAAGATCTGATCATAAGGTCAAAAGTTATTCAGGGTGGTCCATTTTTTATTTTGCACGTTGTGCATTATTCATACAGGTCCAATAAAAGCAGGACTATTTCATTTGGACATAGTACAGGTCTTGGACTTTAGTACAGGTCTGATAAAATCGTGACTTTATCGGTCGTACATCATCCTTACTGATCCGATAAGATCGGAACTTAATCAGTCTGATATCATCCGTACAGGGACGATAAAACCAGGACTTTACAATCGAACATCATTCGTACAAGTCCCATAAAACCAGGTTTTAACGTACTTCATCAAAATAATTAATCTGTTCTCAAAAATACAGTTTTTTACTGTGCATCATATTATTTTTTATCTTTTTTAGCTTTATTTAGGGTTGTCATTCAAATGAAAAATTTAAGTAATTTTTATTCTTAAACTTTTTCAAAAAAAAAACATAAAAAAAAATAAATAAATAAATAAAAAAATCGTTTTTGTTTTCATTTTTTAGTTTCTTCTACCCTTGATTTTATTTACCAACGCCATTCATATCAAATATTTAACAGGAATTATTTGCAAAAATGAGAACTGAGCAAAAATCTCAAAATACTTCAAGATAATTTAAAAGACAGTTTTTAAAAAAGGACAAAAGAAATGAAATAGAATGAAATGAATCTATATTGGAAGAAATTTTTGAGTATTCAACGATAATTCAAAAAGTAAACTGAAAAGAAAAAGATATCTAATCAAAATAAATAAAACAGAAATCTATATGAAAGTTAGTTCAATTTAAAATTTTATCGCATGTCAAAACTAGAATTGATCTGCCTTGAAAAAAATTCAGAAACTTCGAAAAACTGGATTTTAAAGTTGAAAAAAAGCAAAAAAGAAAAGAAAAAAAGGAGAGCGAACAATTTCTAATATGTTTTTCATATTCTCAAAAACTACTTCATGTGGCACGTGGCAACGTACGTCATCACTGACATCAAATGGTAGCAAAAGAAAAAATAATTGATTTCAAGCGAGTAGTGAGTTTTACGACCCCCAGTTCTGCTAAAACGAAAGATAAAATGTACGTAAAAATATTTACATTTTCCGGGGCAATAGATAAATTTATTTCGATACATTCTCCAGAAACTTATCAAATAAATGTGCTTTTATATATTTATATTTAGTAGTAACAATTTTTAAAAAAATTCAAAAATAAGTACAATAATAATAAAAAAATGTTATTTGAGGAAGAGAAGGAAGCATTATCTCTTTTCGAAGCAAAACTGTATTTACTTTTATAACTTTCTATAATTCGAAAAGTTGAAGGAATGCTTACGAATAGGGGTGTTTGAGAATGTTTTTCATTCCAAACCTATCGCTTGAAAAATGATAAAGCATTCTGAAACTTTCAGTCATTTCAAATTTTGAGCTATCATGAAAAAAATATTTATTGAAATATTATTCCTTGCTTAAATTTCTTGCAAACAATTTAAATAACTTACTAACAGACAAAGTTGTCACGTGAATTTCGACTTTTAAAATGCTGTTACTTTGTTTATAGCTTGGCAAAACAGTCCATGCCTATAATGTCAGTGTTGTCTGCGATTTTGAAGCATGAGGCTATTGTTTTTGTCATCATTTTATCATCTTGGACCGGGATAGCTTGGTTGATAGAGCGTTGGGCCCATGTCTAAGACGACTTGGGTTCGAAGTTTCCCCATGCAGTAAATGGTGACTGGTGCACGTTAAATATGTCGGGCCACAAAGTCCTCCATGTCCCCATAACAAATTACACCTCTGGGGGTACTGAATTGGTGATTGGTAGTTCTCTGGTTCAGATCAAAATTACGATCCGGGGATGAATTAAGGGATGTATGAAAAGGTCCATCCTATAAACGGGTAGTGAGGTGTGTGTGGATGAAGTCGTATTCTTGGCCATAGATTGCGCCACTGAAAAACAAGAAGCGCACCCCCTGTCTTAAATTCGCTTTGTTTCACCAAGCAAGCTTGCTGATATTGGCAAGTGGCATTAGGAAATACAACATTTTATTATCTTTTCTCGTGTCTGAGTTTAGGTGATTGGCACAAACTGTTGGTTATACTTAAATGTTACAAAATATAAATATTAACATTCAGCCGTATAAAAAAAAAATATGCATTAGCCCTTCAAGTTATGTTTGTTTGAAAACTCTATGATGCTGGATCGCAATTGGTATAATAAATTTAAGTTGCAATAATGGCCACGGATTAGAAGACAAGCTGGCAAAGAAGTGGACTTTCTATAATGTGCAGTACGCAAAATAAGAAATAAAGCACCTTAGTAATTTTAACGTTTATCCTATTGATCGTATTTTTACGCACTAAAACGCAACCTTAACGGTGGTTCTTTAAAATATGCCACCCTCTCCACAGGCAGCACAAGGCGTTAAGAGCAGCATTTGTTGCCTTAGAACCTAGATTAGAAGCAAAATGAAATACTCATTTTTATCAACTTGACATTCCATTTCTATGATCTGAAAATTGTCTCTGTAAAAAAAGATATAAATTCAAATAGAACAAAAGAACTTCTTACGAATGATGTAAAACATTATGCCAAAAACATATAATGACTAATAGTTGAGTATCAGAATTAACTTCGTAGGCTCTTAGAAACATTTATCCAATACTTTCTAACCATTTTTATTTTCGATGAGATGTTTGTTTACGGCTTTTGCTTTCCTAGAACTCCCTCTAGAAACCTTTTTAATTACGATAGATTTATAAGATTAGTTCAGCGAAAGCCGATTGCGAAAGTAAACATGAAGGTCTGCTGTTTATTGCCAACATCGCCGATTTCTTCGAGTTCCTCGTTAAATCAGCGATTCTTTTCATACTGACTGCTAGGCAGATTTGCGCTGCGTATCATTACCTTAGTGCCAATCAGCCAAACATCTTGCCAAGTATCAGATTACTTAGTTTATTTCAGGCTATCAGTTCTTGCTGAACATCATACTTAGAATGCGAATTACCAATGACGTGATTATTATTAATCGATTAATCGGTATAATAACAAGACAAGGGTGTGCTTGCTATTGCCCAGTATTCACTACTCTGATGTCAATGATCGGAAAAATTACATTACTTTTTGTAGTTAACTACAACAGCAACTACTTTATTACAAATGTAATTAACTATAGCTACAAATTTTTTTCCTAATGTAATGACTACAAACAATTTCTCAACTCTCAACAACTACAAACTGTCATAAAAGTAGTCACTACGTCACTACTTTTATGAGATGAACTTTGTTGAGGAATCTATATTATATATAACGCTAATACGTACGCATATATGTATGTATGTATCAATAAAACCGATGATATTTCTTTTCTCGCGCTAGCAACAGTTTTCATTTTTAATTGATTGGATTTGGCGCGCAAGAGCACGTAGTGAGCAACCAGATAACAATAACCAGAGTGAGCATTATCAGGTTGTTCAATTCAGATTCATGCACTAAAAACATGACAATATTTAATTTAAACTCAATTAGGAATTAATTAATTAATTGAAGTGAGAATGCTTTAAAAGGCCGCTGTTGAATTGATATTTTTCTACTGGGAGCTACCTAAACGGCTAAAAAACGTTTAAGTGTTTGTATTGAATGCATCGAATTTTTTTTATATTTCGCGTTTATTTATGCATCTAATTTTCACGCTTTAAAATGCAGAATATCAGTGAAGCAATATTTGATAATTTATTTTGCTAATATTTTTCTTATTTAGCAAATGTTTTGATTTTTTCACCATGTACAGTCTAAATAGCTAATATACTTTTTTAAAAGTCAATAAGAACATTGGTAGAATTCTTCTACATAAGTACAATACTGTGTCTTTGATGATAAAATACTATGTCTTTGATGATAATATATTATGTCTTTGTGCTAGAACATTGTGTTAATTGGCGAGCGAGCGTAGCGAGCCATGGTTCACGGCGTGAACCACATAAGATTGCGTAGCAATTCTCGGGGGTTGGCGAGCGTTAGCGAGCAGGGGGCGGAGCCTCGTAGTTTAATTTAATTTTGCTTTAATTTACATCCATGTTCAAAACGGTTTTGAATTTTAAAAAAAAATTATATTTAAATAAGAGGAATTATTAATAAATATGTGCTTATGCTTTCATGAGCCATTTTGTGATTCCTCGTCATTTTTTGCAAATTTGTTTTTTAACATTCAACTATTTTATGATTTTCTAAACGGATATTATAATGGTTAGTTTAAATATTAGTAATACGCAATTTATATTAATGTTTGACCACAGGGGCATTCACGTTACATTCATTTGACGGACCCGCGAAGATTTTTATCAACTAGATTCGAAAACTTAGTTGCTTTTTAATCTTATTATTTTCACTTGTCTAACATTAAAAGTAGTTGCCAGGAATCGCTGGAAACTACAGTTTTTTTTTTGTATCGTCCTACTTACTGTACAACTTTTTTTAAAGTAGCACACTGTACTACAAACTACAAAAAAATGCAACTACATTAGTTCCGTTACTTATAACGCGCTACATCTGACCATTGTCGGATGTTATTTTAGACAAAAGCCCATTGCTCGAATTCCACGCTCAGATATTTTTTTTAAAACTCAAGTACCAATGTTCGATGTTCCTTAAGCTGATGTTTTTCCTAGTATAGGGGAGAGTGGGGTCAATTGTAGCATTTTCTACTTAACTATTTTTAACTAACAAAAAATCCAATATATTATTAGTATTAATTGACAGATTAGTAAAGTAGACTATCCTCTACTAGAAAAAAATGCCTTATTTTAAATGTTATTATATTAGTTATTAACAATTTTTGACAGTCGCGCACTTGTTACAATTGTCTCCACTTACGGGGTCAATTGTAACAGTTCATAAATTCAACTAAAACATAGTTAATTATCATAATTGTGATATATTTTTTTATTGATCAAAATAGTAGTGATATTTTAGGAGTAAAAATAATAATGAACAGAGACCTAAAGGGTTAAACTTTTAACTTTAAGGGGTTAAAAATTTTAATTTATGCTGTGAAAGGTGACAAATAAAATAATGCACATGCAACATAATATAAATGATATAGGAAACTGTTGGTGGTTCTTAAAGAGTTAAGTAATGGTTTGTAAACATAAGATTACTTATTTTCAGCTGTTACAATCGTCCCTTTACTTATTGTTACAATCGTCCCCAAGACACCATTTCAGCTTCATTAGTTAAAAACATTGCTAGTTAATTAACAAAACTAATTCTGTTTTATTGAAATGTTAATTAAGGTGTCCACTTACATATTTGGTTAATAATTTTTATTTGTTCAAACAAAATTACTTTGTTACAATATAATAATCTAATACCAAAAAAAGTACTTACGTAGCTTGAAAATATCTTTTGTGACGTAACTCTTTCAAAAGTACATAAAAATGGTTGCCAGCAGGGGTGTACATGTAGATTTATTAAATACCCCTTGTGCGCCACCTAGGAACCAAATCTGGAACCCGACACTCGAAATTTTTGCTCTGTTACAATCGTACCCTGTTGCAATTGACCCCACTCTCCCCTACTCTAATCGCATATTGTTATATAATAACCATTGATTATTATATGACCTTTACATACTTTTTATATAACCTTAAAATAACCAAATGAGACGGTTAAGACTGTTTTTCGAAGACTCCGTCGTAACGTGAAATGATACTTATTCGCAAATAATATACTATTTTTTATAACAGCTGTTGAGTTTGTAACTGTTACTAATGGCTGTTGGGTCAAGTTTAGAGTATCTAAAGCTTATTTTGAAAATGGTGCAAAACGTCAATATGGAGAAAAGTCACAGTTTTGTGAAAATTAAAAGCGTTTGTGGTCTAATTTTTAATATTTAAAAACTTACTCCAATGCTGCATTACCTGAGTTCCTAAAAATTTACTGAGAATACGGCAATGATTTTGATAATTTTCATCTGGGTGGGAAAATGTCACCAAATTAGCAATTTTTTAAAAAAAATTAACTACATTTAAAATATAAGTCATTTGTTTGTTCTAAAGCCTTGATAATTCTTCATGGCAAAATTATATGTATAATTTAAAATCATGGCATTGCCTTAAGTGTAAGAGACTTAAACTATGCCTTTTTAATTTTCCTTGGCGACATAGCTTCGAAGAACAGCGTATTATAGAAAATGATATAATAAGTAAGGAAAATGTTACTTTCTTCGATTGTCAACTAAGTAAATTTTTAAAAGGAAAAGTATGCGTGTTTATAAGGCAAGTTATGACAATATCAAGATCCAACACCAGAAACGTGCTAACTAATAACCCTTTTCACCCTCAAACGCGATCATATTACTAGTTGATATTCACAAAATTGCATAATAAGAATAACTTTAAAAAGCGAAAATTATTACTTAAATCCGTTATAATAGAAAATAACTCAAAAGCTTTTAGTTAATCGATGCCATTGCATCATTTAGTCTTCAATTCCAATAAAGAAAAAAAAATATGGAAGTTTAAATTATAAAAAAGATTAAAAAATAAATTGTTCAATGCATAAACAGTAATAAAATGAAATCCCCAGAATTAAATTTTCCTTATGCATTTACAAAAACTAAAGAGCAAATCTTATTTGTCGTTCAACAGATCAATAATTGAAGAATCTAATGGTATTAAGAAATACGTTTTTATCCCATTTCATAAAAGTAATTTAATCTACAGTCAAAGTCGTTTTAAAAAATATGAGATGACACCTTTCATGTTCCTCTTTTTTTTTTAAATAATAAAAGAAAAGTAACGGATGTCACTTTCAATTTTTTAAATGGCAGGGGTTGGGATGGTTCTTTTCATTTTATTCCTGAAAGAAAATAATTTTTTCTACGTCATTATGCACGCGTCAATGCATTTTTTGAGTAAAGGGGAAAAAATGGCGCATATTGTTAGAATAAAAAATGCAAAAGAATGCATTGCAAAATTTTAAAGGCGAATATTAGAAAGGAAATGTCAAAGAATTTCTTTTAAGCTAATTTCCACAACAACAAATTTATTATAAATAGAACTATAATTTAATTCATTGATAATTAAAAATTGTAGTCGTTATATTAGTTAATAATCTGATAGTATGATAATTTTATTCAAGACTTGAATAATGTAATTCAGCGAATGACAATATAATCATATTAATTCTCAGTTTTATTCGTAAATAAAAGATAAGGATTAACTTTTGATTTAACAAACGGCTTTTAAATATTTTACCTTTGTATCGTATTCTTATCATTTCAAACCATGATACCATATATACAGTGAGCAGAATTAAAAAACAAACCATCCTGAATAATTTTTGTTCTAATAATGGGATCTTCACGTTATAGGTTATCATATTAATTTAGTTTAATTCGTAAATAAAAGAAAAAGATTAGCGTCTGATATAATGATTGACTTTTCAATAATTTAGCTGTAGTATTCTTACTATTTATAACCATTTCATGCACATAATTAAGACATTAAAAATACTAACATTATGTCAATAAATGATTAGGAAAATATGTTTTATGGAAATGAATGATTAGTAGAATAAATGATTCGGAGAATAAAAAATATGACTCCTGTTAATCATTCGTTTTATCACGGCCAGAGCACAGTGATGAAAAGCACACTTGCACCAAATCGCTGTTCATTGTTGTCGCAACCTTTATATGACCACATATAAACAATTTAAAACATGAAACCAATACTTCAATGCATTCCAACTTGTGCTTGGCAAAATAAAAAGACTGAATAATTTTCGATACAATGATTATACTGTTAGTCTCGAAGGTCTAATCTTAAATATGCCAATTGATTTGTTTAAAGGACATTTTAAGAAGCTATTAAACTATTATGACTTTGCTATTAAACAACTCCTACTTTATTACTAATTAATTATTCAAGTCGATTTGCTTTCTCACACTTTTAAAAACCACATCCTGTTTCTAAATCTATTTTTAGCCAAAGTATGCATAAATTTAAATAAAAACATTCTTCCCTTTTAAACTAACTGGAAATCACTCGAGCTAGTTCATAAACCAATAGTAATCCCTGGGACTTCCCTTTTCCCCTCAAATATAACAAAATAGAGGGAAATTCCTTTGCTACTTTCCCTAAGATAAAAACTTAAGCACACAGTTTTGGAGTGCGAATTTGAGCTCCGCCTTTGATAGAAAATGTCTTAAATATACTATGTGAAGCTAATAAAATATTTTTTGCCTTCCAACTGCTATCTGCGCGGCCTAACAACACTCACCATGACTGCTACCCTTTCAAGCCTTGCAGGATTTTTTGCAGTTGGTTTGGCACTTTTTTTTTCACTAGTTCCATTTTAAAAATGCTTTTTTCAAATAAGTAAAAAAAATATATAGATATAAATATAAAAGGAAAGAAGAAAACAATCGAATGAAGTTTTGGGAGATGCCGGCGTTGCTCGTGAAACAGACATTATCCTGAGTAAAAGAATATGATGCCAAAAAATTAAAAGAAGAGAATTTCGGGCCTTTCGTCCTTAATGGGTCCAGACATTGCCTCTACCGTTGTACCGGAATTGCCGTTAGTGATTTGATTTTGTCGCTGTCTTGTTTCATTTTCGTCTACCGTGTGTTACCATCAACAAATAGCCTCTTGCGGATTTACAGCAGGTGCTTGCTGTGTTGCCCTACTTGCCTGCTGCTTGTCGATCTCATTGAGGGTTGATAAAGGTTCAACATATGATCGAATTGATTTCGTTTTCGGGGATTTCCTCGAATGTTCTTCTGTGTTTCCTTGAACGGAAGATGACCAAAAATGTGATCTCAAGTGGTGGCTATGATTCCGCTCGCGTGTGCGCGTGATTTATCAAATATTTGAAGTGATTTATTGGTGATTAAATACAGATGTGATTGGTATTTACTCTCAAAATTTTCTATACCAGTCGAATGTTTTAGACGTGAATACTTTTGAATCATTCACGCTCTTATCTTGAAACTGGAACCTATAATTTTATATTTATTGTTCCAGTAATTTTATATTTATCTATTGATATTTATATTTTGATAATATTTCCATTTATTGATATTATTATTCAATGGTTTATCATATTATTTGTTTAAATTAAATAATAATATAAAAATTTAGTGTTATCACATATTTTTTTTTTCACTTTTGATTCAGTATGATTATAGTTTTAATTATTATTTAAGGAGTCACTTTTTATATTGCATTATATATCGCAGTGTATATTATATTGATTGTAGAAGTAAAATTTAAATTTTTATTTTATTATGGTGTTCAAAAAAAGCAAAATATGTGCTATTCATATATTTAAATTTATTTTTCTTCCTTCTAAATGTTGTATTTAATTATTAAAATTTATTTTGGTTATTTGAATGCCCTTACTGAGTGGCAAAAATTACAAATTTACCAAAAAAATATTTTTTTGAGCTGATGACAAGATTATATCTTTGCTTTATTTTGTATTTCTGGCTTTTTAATTTTTTTAAAATTTATAATAATTTTTCCTTTTTTTTAAAAAAATATAATTTTCCTGTTTTCTTTGTATTTTAACCTTATTTTATGGGTTCTATGCGCTGGCAGCTTAAGCACAGTTTAAACTTATTTTTTCCTTATTTTCTTAATTTTCTTTGTTAATCTCTCTTTTCGCTAACTCTTCTTTTTCTCTTTATTGTGTTACAGGTATATATTATCTAATAAGGGGCAAAATGTCTAGAATCTAGTTAGTTACTTTTTACTAAAAGTATTCTATTCAATTAAAAAAGAAATTTAAAAAATTTCGTTTTTTTTTTTAAATTTATTTTTTGGTTTCAATTAATCGAAAGCATTACTTTTTTCCTCAAAAAGAAGTTAAATCTCTCTACTTATTTGAAACTTTCCTTTCTTTTGAAGATTATATCATCATTACATTAAAAAAAGAACCGAAAAGTTTTTTCGAAATAAAAGCAAAGAAGAAACATTGCTGAAAGCTGCCAATTTCTCAAAAACAACTGCTTTGTTTTTTTCAAAAAAAAAACTTCTTTTGCTCAAGAAGGATAGTTTGTTTTAAGCTATACCATTATGTTCCTTCTTTTCCTTTCATTCTAAATCCTTGTTATTTTCATAGCTATTATCTGACATTTGTCTTCGCTATATTGTGCATATTTTTTTTTACCCAATCGAGAAACTTCCAATTAATTACAAAAATTCCCTTTTTGATCACAGAGTTTTAAGCTGAGGAGAAAAATAATGAATTTTCATTCTGTGCTTATGTAAAAACTGTGACGTTTTTATTCCATTTGTATTACTTTCCTGTCGGTTATTACAAAAAAAATCTTGAAAAGTTTACAAATTTGCCTTTATTTAGTTTTTTTTTTAACAATAAATTTTTTTGTAGCAATTATAGAGTAAATTTGATCCTTTTTTGACAAAACCTTTAATACGCACATTATCTTCCTCGATGTTCATATTTTCATAGTAGGTACTAGGTAGGAGGTTTTCGTGATTTTTCTCCTCATGCAACGCAAATGCTGGTTGGTTTCTTCAAGAAGTTCTCCACAAAGGCAAGTTTCTCCCAATGCTTGATCTAAAAGTTCCCTTGTCTTCTGGGTTGGGCTCAAAATTACAAGGCTATGGAGTTGAATATTGATAGTTGTAAACTCTGAATAATTCGGTCGGCTGCTCAACCTTGGGTATAACAAATACAACTGAGCAGCGGTACACTGTGTCACTGTTTAAAAGAAGATTTCATTAGTGTGAAAATATTAAGTTTAGATAAAGAATACTATCTTTGCAATCTTTTTAGTGAGAACTAATAGAGAAAGTAAATGAAGTCATCTGACACTTCTCAGTGGTTTTGGCTGGTTTACACAAAAGTTATGACAAACAGTGTCAATCTGAATAGTAGTTAGTAAGGAAAGAATTGTCGACTCAGAAAGGAATCGGCAGAAGCAGGTTAACGTTGACTATACACGGCAAACTTTTATCTTATTTATTTTCACTATCAGCTCTCGCTTAACAAAAGTTTCCCTCTCTTGCGCTCTGTAATTGATTAAATAGGATTACATACAGTATACATATAATGCAATTGGTGATATTAAGCAAAATAAATATAGGAGTGCTTATAGTATTCATACATTGCTACCGGCGATATTATGCAAAGTAAATATATATTCACATTTTCAATGAAATTGAGAAAGTGTAAGGAGTTAAGTATTTACTTTCTGAGATTCTACCCCGTGGTTTACTTACTGAGAGTCTACTTCGTGGACCTCTTGAACCAGTGGAAGTGCTTGTGGTTGCCTCATCATCTCGCCCTGGAAAATGTATTTGTATTAATAATGTATGTGAATGCATCATAATATAATTTCAGAAGAGAAAACCTAACAATCAATTGATATTCACAAGAGACGTACCTTGACATAACCTTAAATCCGTCGTATTGTCCGTGGGATTGTTTTCGCTCATTTTTTACAATTGTTATCCACTAAATTTGAAAATGAAAAATACTACCCTATTAAATTATATGTGTATCAAAACAAACTAAAAAAATATTTATGGAAGAACAATACTTTTATGACTTTTATTATTTTTATGCCAGTGAGAACCAAAACAATATGGAAATGAATGAGGGAAAACTGGATCCTACCACGTGATTTCCCGGCCAATAAAAATGTAGCGTTAAACGTTTAACGTAACCTTGTTAGAATTCGCATAAGAAGTATAACTTCAAAAATACTACCCTATTAAATTATATGTGTATCAAAACAAACTAAAACAATATTTATAGAAAAACAATACTTTTATGACTTTTATTATTTTTATGCTAGTGAGAACCAAAACAATATGGAAGTGAATGAGGGAAAACTGGATCCTACCACGTGATTTCCCGGCCAATAAAAATGTAGCGTTAAACGTTTAACGTAACCTTGTTGGAAGTCGCATAAGAAGTATAACTTCAAAAAAAAAAACATTTTTTTTTTGTAGCCTTGGCTACAAACATTTTCATGCCTAACGCATCTGATGCTCAAAAGATTCGAAGATAAAACTCTTCAGCGGAGAAGCATCTCGTTTTTTATACACCATCTTAGACGTTCTTTGGTCTGCATTTTTAAGACACTACGCTAAAATTAACGTTTCTATTGCGACTTGCAATACGTTATTTCTGAGCATGCGCAGTATCGCTAAGAAGTATAAAATAAGGGTTACCGTTAACGTAAGGTAAACGTAAAGGCTTGGTTTCTTAGGACAGGACGCCGTCAGCTGGAAATCAGCGTTAACCTCTGATTGGTCCATTTGTGAGTTTGATAGTATACGTCATCGAACGCTCATCTTGAACTACAATTGCCGTCCAACTCAACTGCAGTTGGATTACAACGTGACGTTAACCACAGAAGCAATGGCGGACAACATCCAACAGCGCATTGAAATCAGCCAAGATTTTGATTTTGACATTAAACATAGCTTCTTCATTAAACATAGCACTCTTCATTTAGCTCAGCTATAATGTGTTTTTTCTTGGACAAAGTCATTATTTCTTCTCTAAAACACTGGTCGACAATAACAAAATCAATGCAAATTCAAAATAAATATTTGTTTACGTTATTAACGCATGCGCAATGAGAGATAATGTCTGCGTTAGACCGACTGCTCACGCTGAGCTAACAAAAAAGTATTTTTTTGGCGTCAGATCTACGTCAACTTTCCGCTGACGCCCAGATAAGGCGCTAGTTCTAAGAAACCAGGTCTTGAGCTAACAAACCAGTATTTCGTTGGCGTCAGCGTGACGTTGACGTCCCGCTGACGCCCAGATAAGGCGTTTGTCCTAAGAAACCAGACCTTTAAGCAAAAGATAATCTAATAGGGTGAGCTAATACATAACCGTAGCAGTTAAACTACTGATCTAGTTCAGCCATCACGCTTAAACTAGGCTGAGTTTTAATGATATTTGTGTCAACAGTTTGGCAACATAAAAATTTTCTAAATTCCTCATATCATATACAAGTGAATTAAATATAAATACAAATAGCAACCCGATGCATTTTTCGATGTGTTGACATTTTAAACCAGTCAGTCAAGTGTTTTACTTTATACCTTGTTTCTATGCATCTGAATTTTAATTAGCTTTTCAGATTTTTTTTTACATTTTATGATAAGAAAAATTACTATTTTGTTGTTGCCAAAAAACATATTAAACATAAATGTTAGAGATGGTAAAAATAATATTACGGCTAAGTTCTGTTAATTTATTATCTTTAATGGGTACCAAAATATTTTAACCTGGTGTTAATCAAGCTGATGTTAATTAACCTGGTGGTGGTTCATATTAAATTTTATTGGAGATAGTCCCTTATCAGATCCTGATCACGCCTACTGCAATTCATGTGCTTCCAGACTTTTACACATGTAGCACATACTTGTGCATTCATCAGACATTCATAGATATAAATTAATATTATATCCTTCCCGAACGCCCGTAAACCCAATATGTATTTTTAGTAAGAATTACACTAATTATTAATGTGAGAGAAAGAATTGGCGTTAAATCAACTTCTAAATAATGGGAAAAGTAATAAGGAATGATATTTGTAATGATACTAATTACGTATAATAATTTAATTCAGAGTCGTTGTGGCAGTAGTGATTAAAAGTAGCACCTGCAAATAAAATCTCAAAATTTACTTATGAAATAGAAAGTAAAACTCTGAATGCTTTCTAAAAAAAATATAGAGTAAGAGAGTATTAAAATCAAAACACTAACTAATAACAAAAATTTTTTTTCAGGTATAGCGTGGTAAAATTTTTGTAAGATTACAGTTTGATGACTTCCTGATTCGGTAGAGAAGTATTGAGTTAGATATTTTTAAATAAGAATGGCAGGAAATAATATAAAAAAATCAAATATGAATGATAAAAATTCTGTAACTCCATTTGAATTGACTTATAAGCATTTTAACACACATTTATATCTTGCACATGAAGAATTAGATATTTTACTTCAAAGTGAATCACCGTATGATGAAGCCAAAGTAATGGAAGAAAGGCAAATGGCTATTCGTGTTGTATCAAGACTTTATGTGAAATATATACAAATAACCAACCAACTTATTAAATGTTACGAGAATTTAGCTAACCCCC
Source organism: Parasteatoda tepidariorum (assembly GCF_982258835.1). Taxonomy (NCBI): domain Eukaryota; kingdom Metazoa; phylum Arthropoda; class Arachnida; order Araneae; family Theridiidae; genus Parasteatoda; species Parasteatoda tepidariorum. The sequence goes on along the minus strand of NC_141755.1, from coordinate 12,261,389 downwards.
AGAAACGGTTGTACCTCAGGAAAATGTGCGATTGTTGCATAGGGAGGATCTTGGAACTAAAGCATTTGTTGGCGGATTGGGAAATTTCTGACTTCCATTATTTAGATCAAACAGCTCTCGGCTTAAGGCTATTTCCTCAAGAGCTGGATGTAAAAATTCCTGAGTATTTTGCAGATGGAGAAACAAAAGTAGAGCAACAACGCAAGGGAATCGTTGAAAAGTATCTTGCAGTTCGCAAAAAAGAAGTTCTTGATAAAATAGCTGTAACTAGAGAACAGAAAATGGTTAGATTGGCAATGGTTTATATCAGAATGATTCAGGACCATGAAAGAGCACGGCAGGCCAGGGAATATTTTTATAAAACTCAAAAACAATACTTGCAAGAAGAATTGAATAAAAAAATGGAAAGCAGGAAATCAGGGACATTCAAGCTAACAAGAGTGGAATCGGCTGCTGTGATTCAGAGGGCTTGGAGGAAATATCGCTCTCGAAAAGTGCTGGATTCCGATTATGAACTTGAAATGAAATTTTTGAAAATGGCTCCATCTGATAGGAACAAGGAAGATATAGTTGGCATTATTGAAGGAGATCGGAAACTGGTTATAAAAAAGACAGAGGAGGAATATTTTAAGAAAAAAGAAGAGATAAAGCAGGACATGTTGTTGTATGAAGCTCCAAGATTGATAGAACAGCTAGAAGAAACTATTCGAGATTATTTTCACGAATATAAAGATATAAATGGAACATATCCAGATTTTCCAACTGAAGAGGAGGGTGGCTCCGAAACTATGTTAGCTATTCCACCCGAGGGATTTCCTGAGCCCCCTGAAGAAACTGAACCTGAGCCTAAGGATAAAAGTTCAAAAAGCGATAAAACAGACAAGAGCAGCAAGAAATCGAAAGATGAGGATGACGAACCTGAAGTTTATACATTGGAGCCTTCGAAATATCTGCCCGACATGATAAATCTCATGGAAGCATTCCATGAAACATGGCCAAATAAAACTATTGCAAATCTCGATAAGTTTGATATAAATGTTTTGAATGACGAGGTAGTAAAAGAAGTAGATCATGAAATCCGTTTGCAAGTGGATGAAAAAATGAGAGGAGAATTGCAGCGTCTTTCTGATGCTGTGAAGAAGGACTCTAAGAAGAAAAAGAAGAAATCGAAAAAGAAGGGGAAGAAGAAGAAGGGAAAAATTGAAAAAGATTTAACTCCTGACAGGACGTTGGAATCTCTTGTCGAAGAACTAGTTCAGCAAAATATTATTCGTGACTATCCCAAGCACCATTTGAATGAATTCATAGGTGAATACAATCTATCTGGCTCAATTAAGCAATTCTTAAAAGATCAAGAAAATGAACCATTACCCTGCTTAGCTGACATAAGAAGAGTCGTGAACGAATATTGTATTTTGCCCATGGGATCTGACGCAATCCACAACGGTGGGGCTTATATAAAGTCTATTTTACTTGCTGGCCCACAGGGCTCTGGAAAAACACTTTTAGTTCATTCAATTTGTACAGAAGTAGGTGCAACGCTAATGGATTTGTCCGCAGAAAACATTGAGGGGAAATACCCTGGAGAAAATGGCCTGGAAATGCTTTTGCATTTAGTCTTGAAAGTCGGTAGGCTTTTGCAACCAACGGTAATTTACATCAAGGATGCCGAAAACTATTTTTGGAAGAAAAAGCCTTCCAAGTGCCCCTTGTCTGAACCTGGTAGATTGAAGAAAGAGCTTCCAAAACTATTAAAGAAAATCAAACATGCTGACAGAATATTGGTTTGCGGGACAAGTAATTCCCCATTCGATGCTGATGTGAAAGGTTTATCTAAAAGTTATTCTAAAATCATTTGTATTTTAAAGCCAGATTATGATTGCAGGGTGCGTTTGTGGAGAGAGTTTATTTCTAAATCAGTTGCAGGAGTAATGAAGAAGCTAGAGTTCAGTGTTCTCGGTAGTATATCTGATGGTTTTGTTGCCTCGCACATACACGATACCGTATCCCAAGTTCTGACACGTCGCAGGTTAAATTCTCTGAAAAATATACCTTTACGTGCTTCAGATTTCATAGATTCCCTGGCTAGTCATGTCCCAGTATATGAAGAAGAACAGAAAGAATATCTTAATTGGTTGCAAAAATTACCACTTGCAAAGAAAAAACTAGCCCTTTACGAAAAAGATGAAGAAGAGAAAGACGAGGAGGAGGAAGACGTTGAAGAAGATGACTACTGACATTTTTTTTTCTTTTATTTTGCATTAAAAGAGTATCAAACTTTACCAGTGTCATTAGTTTTAAAAACCCTGTTTGAAGACAATAAATATTTCATTAATTAGATATAATGGAATTATTAAGCTCATTTTTATTCGCTTAATTCCATTATCAGGGACTAAATACTAATTACATTCTTGAAAACTTGATATCATTACCCTAAATCAACTGATAGGTCTAACAGTTCATTTAAAGAAAACATTCCACCTATTATATTCAAAATAATAACAGTTGCAAATACTTCTTTGAATGTAAATGTCAGGAACATGATCTTTCCAAATGTAAGGAACATGAATCCTTCCAAATGTAAGGAGCATGTCCCACCTATTATATTCCACATAACAACAATTGCGAATAATTTTCATTCTTGCTATTCGTCATAAAAGTATGTTTTAAAACAATTTTAAAAACGTCTGTCATTTTTTTAAAAAAAAAGAAATTGTTTTATAGTACAGTTTTTAAACATTTACATAATTTTGATGGTTGCTATTGGTTAGAATATAATAATGCAACGCTTTTAAAATAATTACCTCCAGCATGTGCAAGAAATCAGAAAATAATAATGGTATGAACTTTTTTTATTGTGAAATTAAACAAAAAAAATATTGATAGTAATTTTTTTAAGCGATGTAGCATTCTTATCCTACAGATAAGAGAATGTGGGTGTGAAAAAATATTATTGAACAGATTTAAAATTAACAGAAATGGTTTAAGTGGCACTGGAAAAAAGGATCTTTGATCCAGTGTCAATAGATAAGGGATTTTGAAAAATCTTAAAACTTGCCTTATCCCTTAAGAGGATTTTTTATCCTCGCCATCTTAGATTTTAGGCCATATTTTTAATTTGCTGAACTTCAGACATCCGTCTCGCGTCGTGGCGGGTACTATGGTTACGAGGAAAGGTCACTTCGAATAGGGGTGTGGGTGAATAGTTTTGTCTTAATCTTATCGTAGGTCGTCGTGAGTAAACCAATCGACACCTTCTTTCTTCCATTTCACCCCCCATTAGAAATGTGCTCTCGCTTGTTACCATAGCAGCAGACAGCCCCAGACTTTCAGTCTGGAGGAGTTCTCCTCGAAGCAGCACTATACGCTGCTTCCCACCAACTACCATTTCAGCATTTCTTTCTATAACAAAATGGGTTTGCAGATTTAATTAAAATAGATCACATGAATGCATTCTCAAAATCAGATCTTAATTAATATAGTACAGTTTATCAATAGTGTGAAAATACAAAACAAACCAACGATAAAAATAAAAGTGAAACTTTTCTTTTTTACCCCCAATGCTTTCCCAACCTCATTATTAGTTAGGAGGAAAGAGGTTGCAAACCCTTTTCAAGAGCCTACGCTGCCAATCCCCTAAATGTTGTTTTTCCCTTTATACGCAGGCACCGCATCTAACCTTGGGTGACTGGTTTATATTATGTAAATGGAAGCTAGATTTCTTCCCCTATGTATATTCTTTGTCTTAACAGTGACATTCCTAGAATTTGGGAAATACTAAAAACCCTTGAGTAGTATATCAGGTTTTTTTCTTCTTCTTAAGGTACTTAATATCCCAAAATAATGTAATCAAAAGTAACAAAGGCAGGAAAATTGAAGGTGTCCAGAAAACTTTAAAATCGTTTTTCTGAAAACTACATTTTCAAGCTGACCTAATTCATAACTCGAAATAATTTTCCTCGTTTAGTATAAGTTGAAGCAATTTAAGTTCTTTCGCTTTGCCTGGGTCTTTTTCGAATAATTTTCTAACTATAATAGGTATCTCGGTGAATATACTGGAGGAAAAAAAAGTTTTATCGTTCATGTTATCAACAACATGCTATTACTACATGTTTTAACACTTTAGACTACAAATATGTTAATTAGCTTAATGGTGCTTTTGTTGTCAAAACAAATGAGAGATTTTATTAGAATCAAGATACGTTATCTCATTTGGTACTAGTGTTGCGACGGTAATTAAAATGCCTTTTCCCCAAATCCTTCTTTGTTATTTTAAAAGGGCCTTTTTTACGTAAAAATAAAACGAATTTTTACCATTATAAAATTTTCTAAACAGTATATTTGGAGAAGTATACAAATAAATACAAATATTAAAAATGCAAGAAATAAATAAGTGAAAAACAAATTAATTTAATGATTATTTTGAAGAATTAAAGAACAGCATATCGAAGCAAATTTTAATTACAATCTGTTATCTTCAAAATTCAAAAGTCTTCAACTTACTTTTGATTGTCGACCACTTTCATGAAAAAATAAAACAAATTTTTTTAAGTCTAGACAAAAGGAATAATTGTTATTATAAATTTTTCAAGGTCTGTATATTGAGATACAGCAGTCCAGACGCAGTAGATTTAAATTACTTTTTTCAGGAGTATTCAAGCAATGATTTATTCATTCGCTACGTATTCCTATATTTTTTAATTGAATGCATATCTTAATATTAAATTGCGAAATATTAATTCATTTGGGATTTTAATCCCACATTTTTTAAAGAAATTCTTTTATAGTTTCGAAATTTAATAAAGAAATAAATTTGCGTGATTTCGGTTAATTCGAAATATTGATTCTATAAATTTATAATTATTAATTTTATGCTATTCTTTTTTTGAGAACACACAAAAACTATTTCTAAAGAAAAAAGAAAAAATTTAAATTACACATTTTTCAAGTAGAATAAAATTATTTTCAGATCTTAAGGAGAAACGTAGGGCGCTTCATTATAGAAAGACTTGAAAGGGATTTTAGAGATGGTGGAATTTGAACGCCCTATGTATTTCGTTCAAGATCTGGTAAATAATAAAATTATATTTTCTCCTTCTTAGCCTACTTATAAGTGCAGCTTTTGAAATTTTTGATTTATTTTTAAGATGAGTATTAATGTTCCCTAAAAAATAAGTTTGAAATGAATTGTTAAAAACTAGTGTGCTCTACCTTCAGTTCATTTACGCTTCCCATCCCCCGATTATTGCTATTTTATATAGTTTTCTTCGGAAACAGATGATTGCTTTGCTCGGTACTAAGTTAACACTTTCCATCCCGATACGCCTCAAACGCCCGGTCAGCTAGATTCCCGAGGAGCCACCCGAGTTTTGGCGTGTTTTTCCAAAACCTCCTAGAAAAGAGAAGGCCTCTGCACGGGTTACCATAAACAAAAAATTTGATCCTTTAGTAGTCCAAAAGTAATGACATATTTCGTATTTACCATCACGGCGCAGATGAGCAACTCGAACGCAGTGACATCTTTCTTATATTCATCCACTGCGCAGCTGAAATTCGTTACGTCGGACTACTAAATTGATCCGTGCTGAGGCCTTCTCTCTTCTAGGAGGTGTCTGTTTTTCTCTCCTGAGATGCGATGTAACCACAGAGTCATAAAAGTAAGGTGGCTTCTGAGGTAGGTAGAGTTTGTCTATAGAAAGAACTGAGCCGTGATGGTTCAGGGGATAGAGCATTCGCCTTCCAATGAGGTGAACCGGATTCAAATCCCAGCGATTGATACGAATTCCGCATCCAGCTTGCACCGACCACAATGCTGACGTAAGATATTTTCAGTGGTAGATGGATCATGGATTAGAGTACCCTTGTCGTCAAGATACCGTGGGAGGTTCTTGTGGTCTTCCGCTCCATGTAACGCAAATGCGGGTTAGTCTAATCAAAAAATTCCTCCACGAAGGCAAATTTCTCGCTATACTAGATCCAGGAGTTCTCTTGTCTTCTGGATTGGGTTCAAAATTACAAGGTTACGGAGCTTAACATTAGTAGTCGTAAGCTCAGAATGGATCGCTGTTCAACGCCGTTTATAAAACAAAATGTAAAATAAACCTAATTAATAAAATATTGCTTGATAAAATATTACAAATAGTCTTTGCCCTAATAACACATAAGCAGTGTGGAAAATTCGATATTTCTGTGGAGGAAAAAAAAAATAATTGCGAGAGAAATTGTCAAATGTCTAGATGATTAAAAAAGGGAATTCAGGAAACTTTTCTTGACAACATTTTGAAAGACGGAAGCATAGAAACATAACAATACATATCGCGAGCTTTTTATTTATTTATTTATTTATTTATTTTTATAACTGTTAACTTCTGAAAATAAATGCGTTCTTTCCTATTGCAAGGAGAATTTATTTAACGTAAAATTTATATGTTCGTTGAAGCTGAAATGAAACACTCAAAGTAATGGGGCTAATATTAGATATGTTGAAAAAACTGTTAATTTATATGATAATGAAATGGAGTTTGTGCTTATTTTGTACTAAATATAAAATATATAATCATTGCATCTACATTAAACTTTCAAAACATAAAAATATTCTCTTTCTCTTTTATTGTAAGAAAAAACACTTATTGTATGAAATCGCTCTTGAGTTGATGCCATAAATAACAGAAAAAGGAGAGTATATTGCCAAATATAAAATCATAACATTTCTATTGAAAATATTTATCAAAATATACGCATGTTATAAAATTGTATGTATTATATTTCTTAGTCTGGAAAATGCAAATTCATTTGGAAGTAGTGGATTTGAATCCCACCGTGTTTCTATATGTGTCTTGTACTTTCCATCTTTAATTTGTGCCTTTATGTCCTTAGGCCTTCGCATAGTATTCAGTACAAAAGCCCGCATAAGTGGATAAAAATGAAATAAATTAATAAAATAAACAAATGTATATATTTTATATATTATTTATGCATTTATATTCATATTATCATTTATTCAAGAAGTAGTACTGCGGTTGACGAATAACTAAATCTTGACACATATTTAATTCACCTCAAATTTCCCCCGATAATGTATCCGGTATAATTTGCAAAACTTTGTGAAGTATAATTTAAACAGTTAGCTATTGATTATAACTGAAAAATGCATGCACAATCAAGCTTTTAGTATAATTATGAAATTTGTGCTTTAACATGATATTAGTTTTGTTACTTACAAAAAATAAGAGTATTTGTTTAAAAGATTTTTAAAAAAGAATAAATGCCTTAAATTGATTAGCTATACTCATACACACAGGGTGTCACACATTTTTGTTTTGTTTTGTGATTAATCAAGAAATCACTTTGAAAAACTTATTTAAGATATGAAAAATAAACATTCAATGTCTTGAAATTAATTTAAAAGTTGCATATTGCTTTATGATTTTAAATAATCGATCACTAAAAATGGTCCCTTTTATTCCAGGAATTTAATTTCCTTAAAGAAATAATTTGATATCATTTAAATGTAGTTAAATTAAGCGTGAAATAAAATAATGTTAATGAATTAAACTGTAGCGATATAATAGAATTAATAATAACAGAAAATCGAAATAGAATACCCGAAGTACATTTCGAAATGATTTTCGATTTATTATAATTTGTTTTACGCTATGACTCTACTAATTTAAAAAGTCTTCAAGCGTAAAATCTTAATCAATTATTAAAATCCTTAAAACTTTTCGTTAAGTATATATTTAGATTCCTTTTGTTAGGCTATCTTAACTAATTAAGTATTGTTGAGTAGTTAGTGATACGTTAAGTATTCGTTTACAATATTAATTTATTTTTTTTGCTGTTGTATTTTTTATAGAAAGTTAGTTACGAAATAATTAGTCAAATTTATTTTTGATTCTGCTTGAAATGGCTCTAGAAATTTTAAACATAAACAGTGCTATAGTGCGGCCTACTGCCATACCATTTTTTGCTGACGGAGCTTGCCTTTTTCGAGAAATAGCATAGATATGAGCCGCGATGGCTCAGGGGATAGAGCGTTCGCCTTCCAATGAGGCAAACCGGGTTTGAATCCCAGTTGATACAAATTCCGCATCCGGCTTGCACCGACCACAGTGCTGACGCTAAATATCCTCAGTGGTAGACGGATCATGGGTTAGAGTCCCTTTGCCGCCTGGTTAACCGTGGGAGGTTCTCGTGGTCTTCCTCTCCATGTGACGCAAATGCGGGTTCATCAAAAGTGTCCTCCATGAAGGCAAATTTCTCCCAATACTCGATCCAGGAGTTCCCTTGTCCTCTGGATTGGGTTCAAAATCACAAGGCTACTTAGTTGAACATTAGTAGTCGTAAACCCATAAAATTGGGTCGACTGTTCAACGACGGTTATAAAATAAAATTAAATAGCATATATATAATACGATACTCAAATTATGGCTCGAGAGGTGCGTGAGGAAGTAGTACAACACGTAATAAAGCATAGGAATGAGTTTTCTATCTTATCTCACGACAAAGATGGAGGCTGTTTTTACACTTTTGCATACGAATGCCGAATGGTTTGAGCTCATATTTAAGGTCGTTTGTGTGATTCAATATCTTTTGGCCAGATTTTTAATTATTACTAAAATTCAATGCACAAGGAATTTTGACATAATCGTGGACATGAAAAAAGTTAAAATTGATATCAAAGAGCTTCAGCGTAGGCAGCGCGGTGAAGAAATTTGGTTGGCATAATCAAAGTAATACTCACGACCCTCGGCTGAAACCGGTGGAGTCTGTCATAGTACATGTAGAAAAAAAAACTGTTACAGTATATATAAAAAATAACTATCATAATCCATGTGAAAATTTATTGAAATGGAATGCTATTTTGGAGATATTTTTCTCTGAAAAATACAGTGGAATAATAAAATTTATAACTTCTCTTATGAGTTTTAGAGTAACCATGAAAAACGAAAACTTAAGTTAGCATAACGCATTGCAATATTAGATCATGCTGTTATCGAAACAATATTTTTATTTATTTTGTGAAACCCAATTGGTGTATAAAAATATTAATTGCGATTAAAAGACACAAGATTGCATGAAAATATTAGTTACTTGATTTTAAATAACAATTGGTTAAAAAAAGGGCGAGGGAACCTGCCGACTACAAAGGAAGGTAGCCTACATGATATCATTTTTCGCATTTAAATTTTTGTCACAAATCTCTGATAATAACTTTTGAAATATTTGAATAATAAAATACCGTTTTTCAGATTACATTATTTTTTTTATTATTATATTATCTTTTAGTAATAATATTTGCTCAGTAAATACTAAAAAGTAGTATTTTTCACAAGATCTGCAAATGGTACTATTTAGAAAACCGTTTTCCTTATGCACACGATCTGCTTTCTACACCTTTCCGACTTCAAAAATCCTAGTGTTCAAAATTTACTGAGTAATTAGACCATGTGTAAAACAAAACAATACTTTAATAGCATAAATATTAAATCTTTAAAAGTATAGTAACAGTATTATAAGCATATAAAACGTTAATTGAACATAATGTTACGTGCTACTAAGCTAAAGTGTGACTTTTATGAGTGCTGTTTGTTAAAACTGAATATTTTTGGATTCTATAACAAACTTTCTTCTTATGTTTTAGAAATGGGAAAGTTAGTTCGATTGTAGCCCTCAGCATTAAATAGTATTAAAGCAGATTGTTCTATTAGATCACATTACTATCCAATCATTACTGGATAGTTACTTAATTAACTAGAAAGCTTATCACTTTTAACTAAACGAGGAAAATAAATCTCATCATAAGGGTGTTAAATCTCGTTGAATTTTTTGTCATGGTTTCGTTTTTTTTTCCCGACTAATTCACGTATACCTTTCGGTCCTTTTCTGTAACAAAAAGCAGTTTATTGAAATATTGAATCACTGGAATTGTAAATCCTTTTAAACAGGATTTTCAATTTTATGCAGTATATATTATTAGAAATTTGGTTTCAGGGGAAAGTTAATTTCGAATTCTCAGTCACTTTTCGCCAGTTTGCTTGTAGTACAGTTAAAATGGCTCAGCAATCGACTTGTTGAAGTCGATGCCTTGTCTGAAATTGGTTACCTGAATCTATACTAATATGATTTAGGACTGCCTACGAGGTACAATTTAGGCAACAACGAAGCCTTAACAAAGTGTTATTCCAAAGAAGAAGAAAAAAATTGATTATAACATAATAAATTTCTTAATTATATGATGTATTTAATTTTTTGTACATTACCTAAATTCTTTTATATCTTTGCACTTGATGTTCGGAAATTGCATTGAAAACTTGTAAAACCAATTAATTTAAATAAAATCTTAAAGCGAGTACACAGCGACTTGTTTCTTCCGCATGGATCACCACGTAAAAAAAATGTTCTTAAATTAAACACTAGTGCTTTCAGCATGCAATGCTTCTTGAGAAATTGAAGGTGGTACAGTTAAGATAGGTACGATTAAGGCAAATTTCCTTTATGTTTCTAATAGGAGTCATTTTTAAATGATGACCGAAAATATTGGTTTAGAAAATAAATAAAAGTTTTATTCTTTTCATTCTTATCATATGCTATAATTATGTTATTATTATTATTATTATAGTTTTTTTAGCTATTTCAATGGATGTAATTACAATCCATATTTAGCGAGACTTGGCGGAATTTTTCGATTCTTTGGTGACCCATGGAGACGTTTTGTGCACAGGTGACTGTTGTAGATAATCTTAAATGAGACTGTTAGAAACCATGTTTTTAAAACACACCATGGTGAGGAAATTTTTAATATTTAGGGCTAAGTTATTCCAAATAAAATAGAAAACCTGTTAGTATTTAATCTGACTGTAACCTCGAAGCGTTTTATAAATTAATCAGTAATTTCAGGTTTATTAATTTTTTATTTCAGTTAAAAGTTGAAATAAACTTGGCATTGACACACAATAAAAAATTTAATTATAATTTGGAACAAAAACAGCGAAAATAGGTAGTTTTTATTTTTTTTCCAACTAAAGAAGACATAATCTACTTGAAGAAAATATGCTGTTCTTTTTTGAGTTTGATAATTAAAGCTAACGTTTGATAACTAACGATAATTAACTTGATGTAGAAAGCTACCAAGAGGGAAAAAAGCTTATTCATCCCGTACAGAGAAGATAATTCGAAGGCTTACGAAATAAAAAAAAATATATTTAATAGATAGCAGGAAATCCATTTGACGAAGATTTTAACATGAACCAGATGATGACCTCACACATGATAATAGTTTAAGAATAACCCCTTATGTTGGCGAACTATATTCCTATTCCTTCCTTTTCATAGCTCCGATTTGACTCTCATAAGGAAGAATACATCTTAAAAACTCCTCTTTTTAACTAAAGTAGGTACTTGAAGTTTGAAATTTTTTCTTATGGAGATATCCAAGCTAGAGAATGAACTACATCACTTGACTAATGTAATTCTATCAATTGCCGTAATTTTGTGTGAGTGGATGGCAACCTTTTATTTGAAATATTCCTAATGGATAATTCTTATTCCTTGAGAAAGGTAGAAGTATTCTTATAGTAAAGTGATGTCAGTCTAGACCTTCTGAGATCAACACAACACTTTTCAATAATTTTCCTTTCGAAAAGCAGACTATAAAAAGGCTCTAAAGATGCCACGTTCTTGTAATTTAGTTCAGTCTGGTCTTACGTGGCTATCATGACTTCTGCATTTTTTAAAAATCAATCCCTTATGTCTAAGCTTTCCTTTTGATGTAGAATTTTCATAAAACATGTTCTAACTTTTTTTATTATTTTGTAATATTTTAGGCCACAATAGAAGGAAAATATTATATATATATATATATATATATATATATATATATATATATATATATATATATATATATATATATATATATATATATATATATATATATATATAAGTTCAAAATGAAGAATAAAACAAAGAAAAATTAAAGACATATGAAAAAAAGGGGGTGGGAAATAATAAGTAAAAAAATAACAAACAGCATTTTATTAAAAAAAAATAAAAATAAAAATAAAAATAAAAAGTTGAATGTTAATTAAAAAACCGGAAAAAAAAAGATATAATCTTTTCTTCAGCCCACACGATTATATCCGCAAAACAGTGATACAATAGTTTGAGTGCTCCTCACACTATTGTATTAATATATTTTGCTTTGGCTTTATTGATACAATATCAGAAAGCACTCTGTTTTGCGGATATAATCGTGTGGGCTGAAGAAAAGATTATATCTTTTTTTTCCGGTTTTTTAATTAACATTCAACTTTTTATTTTTATTTTTATTTTTTTTTTTTTTTAATAAAATGCTGTTTGTTATTTTTTTACTTATTATTTCCCACCCCCTTTTTTTCATATGTCTTTAATTTTTCTTTGTTTTATTCTTCATTTTGAACTTATCTAATGAGTGCTGTTTACTTGCAGCTTAAGCGCAATAAATGATACTTATTGTTTTTCTTAACTTTCTTAGTGTTTTCTTGTATTTATTTATTTATTATATATATATATATATATATATATATATATATATATATATATATATATATATATATATATATATATATATATATATATATATATATATATATATATATATATATATATATATATATATATATATATATATATATATATATATATATATATATATATATATATATATATATATATATATATATATATATATATATATATATATATATATATATATATATATATATATATATACTTAAACTATTAATATTTATCCGACTAGCGACTTCATATCCCTGATAATATGTAACCTTAATGGTCAAATCATAAATTAAAATCCAAAAAATTAATCTACAAAACAAAATCTAAGACCATTGTACTTTTCTGAGACTTTAATAGATCAAAATTACAAATATAAATGCATGGCAAGATATTGGTTTCTCGCGTGAGAGAACAATTCACATGCTATTAATAGAAACTTCTAAATTAAGCCAACAGTTTCATTTACTTAATTGAGTCTACACTAGGGCAGATGTTTTTGTAATGTCCGGAAAAATATGGTTATACATTTATGATGAACTTAAAAGAAAAAAATGTCGAAAGATATTATTTCTATTTTTATCATAATCTAGATATAAAATAAAGAAAAGTCTTGTTTATGTCTTAAGAAATGCATATTTGTCAAGGCTTATATTACTTTCTTTTCTTGTCATGACTTGAGTAAGAATAAGTTCGTTCGACTACTAAGTACCTTAAAATCTTAAACCTAATCGAATAATAGTTAATCGAATAATAATAGATCATCGAAGAATAGTTACAAGCACAAAAAAAAGGACGATTAGAGTTTAAATTTTAGGTAAGCAGTTACATTATTTCATAAATATAAATGTGTATATATATATATATATATATATATATATATATATATATACAGTCAAACCTTGCTATAGTGAACACGGTTTATAGTGAACTCCCGGATATAGTGAACGAAATGTTCGGTCCCGTGCCTTGCTATATATGTGTAATGTTATTTTTTGTGGATATAGTGAACCAAAAGAGTGATGAAGTTGGATATAATGAACTTTTTTCTGTCTTCGATTGATTTTTTTCTTCATTTTTTTGTAATAATTTTGAAATTTCTAGTTCAAAATAAATACATATACTAATTTTCAGAACAATCTATAGAGGGGAATGTAGCGATAAGTATTTTTTCTTGTTTGCTTCTTTTTATCTCACTTTCCCATCCCTAAACAAACCAAGCAGATGTTTCCAACCTAGGCAGATGATGCACCTGTAAGGTGTCAGTGGGATCTATATGCATTTTCGGTCAGAGGGAATGAGTAATTATTCATTATTGGTCAAAGGGTTGGACACTAATCTGTGTTGATAAAGCCATCATTTCAACTCCTTTTTGCTCTCAGTTCAGTTTAAAAAAGCCTGCAAACAAGTTTCTCAAATTCAACTATGGCGAGCAGTAAACGTAAAACGTTCTCTATTGATGATAAAATGGGCAGAATCAGAAAAATTGAAAATGAATGTAATCAAGCTGATATTTGCAGGGAATATAAACTATCCAAATCTACAGTTTGTATGGAAAAATAATTACTGCTCATGAAAAAAATTTAGATGACACAAAAAAAGTTGAGAAAGGCAGTTCACAAGGATATTGAAGAAGCATTACTGAAGTGGTTCAGCATTCGAAGCCGCAATCTTCCAGTATCTGGACAAATGTCGATGAATTTGCTAAGCGATTTTATGAGATTACTTTTATGTGCTTGCTCGAATGGCAGATTAGACAGGTTTAAAAAGCGGAATAACAGAAATTGAGGAAAAATTATCTGAGGGTAGGGAAGTGTTTCCATATCTGATGTTAAGGATTGCTCCTCAGCTAAAGATTACAAATTTTTTTTTGTACGCAAGACGAAGAGAAATAAAAAAATAACGCAATTTTTGCTACTACATAATATTTTTCAGTCATTTGTTTGAATAATGAGTAATAAAAGGCAGGAGTTTGGGAATCATTAGTTAAATGCCCGCGTTACGGATATAGTGAGCACCCGGTTATAGTGAACTGAAATTTTAGTCCCTTGAAGGTTCACTATAGCGGGGTTTGACTGTATATATATATATATATATATATATATATATATATATATATATATATATATATATATATATATATATATATATATATGTATTAATGAAGATAAAAAACGTGATTATTGTTTTATATGGCTATTTAAATCAATATTTGACATAATATTTCTGTCATCGAAAGAGGATAAGGAAATTTGTCACTCGTTTATTGATCAACTTAAAATTTTAATTGCTGAATATCCTAAAATTTTATTAAATAATTTTCTGTTTCTGTAAGAATGGAATTCTGAATTGAAATTTCGGCAAGTTTCCGACTAGCTAGAGCACATAAATTTCCGTGAGTTCCGTGATTAATGGCAATGCAAATTTCAGCCATTATCTTGGCCGCCACAAGCATAATTCATTGCCATTTTATAGCCAAATAGAATGTTACCTCAAGAAAAATTCCGATCACATTTCGTCTTACTAGGATGCTGAAATCTCCTCTAGAGCTCTGAGACTATTTAGAATGCAGAGTTTTTGCGACAGATTTCATTTATTATTTATTTTGGCAGAGTATCCCCCAAAAAAATTCATTTTTACTCCAAGTTCCGATTAACTAGAATCTCGAATCCCCTTTGGTGTTCCGCGTCTATAATCAATACTAGTTACAATCGTTTTGTGGCTGCTATAAATAGAGTTTATAAACCTGGGAGCAGACTAAACAAACGCCGTGTATACGCAGCAAGGTGCACATAAAAGTCTTTTCGTTGTATGCGGTGTGGAAGATAGGTGAAAGGGATACAAGCTCAGGAACTGTCCACGTCGTTTGACCGCTGTCAAAATTACGTGGCTTTCCTACAATGGCTGCTAAAAGACAAAGCCTTGAAAAACGGGCTTGGTGCTTGGTCATGGTTGGGTGGTGCGTGGATTATGATATAGGATTGGTTTTTATACAGTTTTACATAAAATCTTAAAAAAATCCAGTTTTTTTTTTTATTATTAAAATTATTCTTTTAAGCGAAATGAAACTTAGTTTTAATTTAACCCCACATTCTAAGTAATGCTAGAATTTTAAAGGCTTCGAAAATGTTAATTTATTTTCGAGAAAATCTTATTTTGAAATTTAATAATTATCTAAAAAGAATATTAAAAATTAAAAATTTGAATTTTGTAATATTTTAAATTATTTTTTAAAACACCAATGACAAAATTGATGAAGAAAATACAAAAATTTTTACTTGGAACAGATGAATTATTTATAATTTTTATAACATTCAGCTTTATAATATAAAGCACTGATACTGATGCATATATGGTCAAAATACGGATGGAATTTTTTTCCTCCGGCTGGCATGAAAAATGAGTCATAAGATAAGCAGAAACGAAAGGGTAAATGCGAAAACTTTATGTAATCAAACTGTCCGATATCTTTATTTAATTGAGTTTATTAATTTAGGAATTAAATACAATCATTTAGAGATATATTTTAGTTTTAATGATGCTTAATAATTAACTAAGAAAAGCGATACGTTTTATTAACGGAGAACGGCGAGAAATTTGTTGTTCATTGACTCAAATTCTGGTATACTACCTCCATAATTACCTGTTTTGTCGCTATGTTTTTTCTTCTTCATTTTTTCACCCTTTTCTTTCATTTTTATGCATTTCAATATGTTAGAAAAAAATACTTAAACTGCTATGTCTTCAAATAACTTAAGCCGTGATAGCTCAGTGGGTAGAGCGTTCGCCGTCCAATGAGGCGAACCGGGTTCGAATCCTAGTTGATACGAATTCCGCATCCGGCTTGCACCGACCACACTGTTGACGTTAAATATCCTCAGTGGTTAACGGATCATGGGTTAGAATCCCCTTGCCGTCTGGTTAACCGTGGGAGGCTCTCGTGGTCTTCCTCTCTATGTAACGCAAATGTGGGTTAGCTCCATCAAAAAGTAAGGCAAATTTCTCCCAATCCGCGATCCAGGAGTTCCCTCGTCTTCTGGATTGGGTTCAAAATTACAAGTCTACGGAGTTGAGCATTAGTTGTCGTAAACCCATAAAATTGGGTCGGCTGTTCGACGACGGTTATAAAATAAAATAGAATAACTTAATTTGCTTTGGTGTGTATTGGGAAATGAATTGAATTATTTAGTCCAAACTAAGTTTTTCAGCAACATTGAAATGTATATAAGTAAAGTTCCACACATGATACACAATTCGCAGATTTATAAATCCTTGTTTTAAAAAGTATATCAGCATATGTGCGAAGTTAGACTGAAATACAGAGATAACCGATATATCAGCTGAGGGAAATTGAAAGTAGCTGCGGGCCTTAGGAATCGGAAATAGCACGTAGTGGGACCCCTTAATTTCAAATTATGGAATTCAAGATTTTTTCAAAATGATTTCAAAATAACTTTCAAGCTTTTTCTGTGAGTGGTAAAACAATTTTTAAAAAAATTTCAGCGAAAAAAAATGCATGCATTTTTAAAAAAGTTTTAAAAATGTAAGCAAAGACCTTTTTACTTAAATATCACGCATTCAACTTAAATCAAAATCCACTATACTACAGTACTTAAGCTGTTTTCTCAGTAGGGGAGAGTGGGGTCAATTGTTACAGGGTACGATTGTAACAGAGCAAAAATTTCGAGTGTCGGGTTCTAGATTTGGTTCCCAAGTGGCGCACAAGGTGTATTTAATAAATCTACATGTACACCCCTGCTGGCAACCATTTTTATGTACTTTTGAAAGAGTTACGTCACAAAAGATATTTTCACGCTACGTAAGTACTTTTTTTGGTATTAGAATATTATATTGTAACAAAGTGATTTTGTTTAAACAAATAGAAATTATTAACCGATTATGTAAATGGACACCTTAATTAACATTTCAATAAAAAAAGATTAGTTTTGTTAATTAACTAGCATTGTTTTCAACAAATGAAGCTGAAATGGCGTCTTGGGGACAATTGTAACAACAAGTAAAGGGACGATTGTAACGGCTGAAAATAAATAATCTTATGTTTACAAACCATTACTTAACTCTTTAGAACCACCAATAGTTTCCTATATCATTTATATTATGTTGCATGTGCATTATTTTATTTGTCACCTTTCACAGCATAAATTAAAATTTTTAACCCCTTAAAGTTAAAAGTTTAACCATTTTGGTCTCTGCTCATTATTATTTTTACTCCTAAAATATCACTACTATTTTGATCAATAAAAAATATATTGTAACTATGATAATATGAGTAATTAACTATGTTTTAGTTGAATTTATGAACTGTTACAATTGACCCCGTAAGTGGGGACAATTGTAACAAGTGCACGACTGTCAAAAAATTTTAATAACTAATATAATAACATTTAAGATAAGGTATTCATTTATTTTTCCAGTAGAGGATAGTCTACTTTACTCGTATGTCAATTAATACTAATAATATATTGGATTTTTTATTAGTTAAGAATAGTTAAGTTAAAAATGTTACAATTGACCCCACTCTCCCCTATATTTCTTATTAAAATAGTCAGATTATTCCCCTACTTTATGTTGAAGACAATCAAACATAACAGTATCATCTTTTCTCATTCAGGAAAGAAAAAAAAAACATGCTGTTTCCCATTAAAAAAAAAAATATTTGTTATGATTTTTTTTTACTCTTGCAAACTTACATTAATGATGTAGCCATTAAGGATTTTATTCTATTAACCAGTAAATATAATTTATTTATTTGGAAAATATGATTTAATTTTACTTGTTTCTGAAACCCGAAATTTAAATTGTGTCAGAAAAAGCAATTTGTACTTAGAAATACAGCTTGGAAAAAGTAAACTCATAAGGGAGAAAATATATTTTTTAAGAATTGTAATTAACGCAGTATTGACCGTTGACTATTTAACTCGTTTTTATAACCCCAAACGTTGTTTACCGATGACGAATTAACTCGTCATTGCATTTGTATTGTTGAGTCAACTTACCATTTTTCAACAACATTTGGACATGAAGTCAGTCTTTAGAATGTCTCATTTTACTTCCATATTCAATTACAATATAAAAGCAGGTGGCATGACATAATTGAAGAAATTGCTGGTCAATAAAGTTGCATGTTAATTTAAATTTATTTAATTAAACTTAATTATTACACAAAAATTTTGAGCCTTTTTTACCTAGTGTAGGATACTTTTATGGCGTATTTCTTAACATTTCGGACATGAAACAAAATCTACCAACTTCAAATAATAAGACATTTTGCATGTCATATAAATGTCCAAAAGGTCATTTGAATTGAATATCTCACCTTTCTTATAATTTTTTCTGGCAATTGAAAACTTGAAACAAACCAATTACATCTTTACAAACACAATAACAATTAACACAATTAAGTTTTATAAAGCCATACCAAATGAAAAAGAAATGCTAAAATACTATTTTTAAGTGGAAAAAAATTGTACCGAATGTTTTCAAACATGTTGAGAGCTCGGTTGCAGGAGGTTTGGAGGAAAACAAACAGACAGAAAGCTACATTTCTCATTAGCTATATTTCCCCACCATTAAATATTATACTAAACAAGGACTCATGCTAATTTTTTTTAGTTTGATGCATTTAGCAGAAAATTTCTTATAACACAACAATTCTTAAGTTACAAAATTCTTAACAGCTATCTGTTGGAAAAGGTATTTAACTTTTGAACAACACTTTGAAAATTAATGACTGCCACTTTATTATAGGCTTATCTGATATTTGTGTCTTTGAATGTTTATGATGAAAACTGATGAGATAAAAAAATTTTAGGACCGAAACATTTTTTTTCGTTCGTTCATATCATGATTTTCATTTTCAAAATCTTATTTAGGTTGCATTTGACTTGAAGATCCTTCGCGGCTAGTCTCAATTTTCAATTCTTTATCAGGAAAAATCAAAGGGAAACTTTCCATCAGTTAAACAACCTCACCATTTATAATTCCTCGAGATGAACACAAAATTGGATGGAAATCGGTCAAAAATAAAAATAAAATTGTGCCAGATGCAGGGCTAAAACCTATGACTTCACGAATGAAAGATACACGTCAGATGTGTTGTGTCAGAATCAAATATGTTGTCTCTTCTGGGCTATTCTAAATCTAACTCTTTTCTAAAAAAAATTTAAGTGTAAATTCTCGTTAGTTTGACATCCTTGGTGTGCATTTCAAATTTCTCAAAATAAATAAGAAAACAGAACTGCGAAAATAGACACGGAATACGAAAATAGGCACGGAAAATACGAAACGGAATAAACGGAGTATGAAAATAGAATATTGAACAGAAAACGAAGGAGAATAAGAAAAATGACACGGAATATACGAAACGGAATATGAAAATTGACAAGGAATATACGAAACGGAATATGAAAATTAACAAGGAATATACGAAACAGAATACGGAAATCGGAATAGTGTGTATTCCTATTTTCTTGAAATAAATAAGAAAATCGACAGAAATTGTTCGAAAGGAGACTACGAAAATAAACACGAAATATATGAAATGGAACACGAAAACAGACGGGGAATATACAAAACAAAAGACACGGAATATGATAATAGAATATGGAACAGAAAAATCAAAGAAGAGTATGAAAATAAACACGGAATAATCGAAATGGAATACGGAAATAGACCAGGAATATACGAAGCGTAATGCGAAAATCGTATGCGGGACAAAAGAAATCAAATGAACATTTCTCATTAATTAGACACCATTAGCGTGTAATCCCATCTTCTTGAAATACATAAATAATAAAACCGGCAGAAATCGGTTACAAGAAACGACGAAAATACAATTTTGTCCGACGTGAGATTAGAACCTTAATACCTCTCGAATAAAAGATTCCCACAATTCCTTATAAGGTGCTGACGTTTATCGTCTCAATTCCAGTATGAGTAGGCGGCGTTCATCGATAAAAATAATAAAATTACTGTAGCAGATTCGATTTAATTTCAATATTATAAACAATACGACAAATATAAGGAGACTAAAAAAAAAATTTTTCTTCCAATAAAATATTAAGTGATATTGCTCTTTTCTCTAACGAAGCAATAAAAAAATACAAAGAGCTCCCGCACCAATGTGCAATCCCACTCATATGAACAGTCTAGTCGGTATAGAGTATAATTTCCCTCTTCATCATTAATGAAGATTGTAGGCTTTTATGAGAAACATGTATAGATTCGTCATGAAGAGAATCTGATAAAGGGAAAGAAGAAAAATAGAGTTCATGCTCTGTGTAGCCCCCGGAAAACAATAGGACGCAATGCGCACCAAGAACCAAATGTCAGGGGTTGTGACGTAGAGATGTTGATCCCCCCCGTCCGAACAAGGAACGGGACAATCTAATGAATACGAATCGTGTAGTAAATAGACTTGTCTTCAAAACGCCCCCGCAAATTTACCTGCGCCTTGGGGCTGAGGAGCGCTACCCCTTCTGCGCAGCGACCCAGGTATTGTAAAGGATTTGCCCCTCCTAAGTTGGTGGTGGGTGGGTAAATATATAGAATGTTTTCCTTCCATTTTTTTTCGGAGAAATAGGACTGACCACTTTTTGTTTTTATTCTGACCAACAGAAGGGTAGTTAAAAAACATAGTCTAGTAAAAGCCGTATGAGAAGAGAGTTTTAAGGACAGTGAACTTTGAAACTCTCTCTCTCTCTCTTTTCACTTACAATTTATTAATATATTTGAATTTTTTATTACTCCATTAAAAGCCAAAAAATCGTTTGTATGTTTTAATTAAATATTATTTTCAAAAGAACAGCAGAAAGTCTTTTTTTAAAAATAAAAAAAAAATTTAAACTTGAAGAGTCTCTTGTTTTAATTAGAGTATTTTAAAGAGTCCTTTTTTTCTTACAACTTTAAATTTATTTGAGTTTTCTCTTATTCCAATAATAGTAAGAAAACAGCCGGCTTGTGTTCAATTCTTAAAGCATTATTTTGAAAGTGGTATGCTACTAAATTAAGAAGTACATCATTATAATTATTTATATGGGCGTTTCCCATAACAGTATTATTTTTCGCGAAAAAAGTACGAAAGAAACTGTTAAAGCACATGTTCCTTTTTCTAATGTAGTTTGCCTGGAAAATGAATTATGTTGGTCACTTAGATGGACGTTGCACGCAAACAAGGCGTCCGGCTTCAAAAAATAATAAAATAGAAAAAAGCAAAAATAGAAAAATAGTAAATAAAAAAAATAATAAATAAATAAATAATGCTTTTAGTGTTCCGTAATTGTTTTCAAATAATTTGTTGAAAAACAGCTTATTTCACATATGTTATAAAAATACCTTTAATTTTTCTTTTCTTTAAAACGGTTAAAAATTTTTTAATCGAATGAAAATTGCCTTTCAATAAATATGACTTTAAATAATTGCTTAACCTTTTTGTTCTGCTTTTCATCTGGTTTCTCGCTTGGCTACTGACTTATCTATTTTTTTTCTCACCTTCATTTTTCAATGGCAAAGTTTTGTTTTATATTTCAAAAAACTTTTGTTTCTTCTCGTTCACTTCTGGCAAGTCTTGAAATTGGGCGCCTGTTTTTGAGAGCTTAAAACACGCCGACTATTATTTCTATTTATATATTCTTGAACCGTATGAAGTTTTTAATTGGGAAATATCTTCGATTACTTGATTCATTCAATCACTTTATTCATTATTAAAGTTTCTTGAAATTTTATAATTATAAAATTATTTGATTGACATGATTTGATTATTATTTGATTAACATTCATTTGAGGCGTTTAACATAAAAAATAATTAACTTCAATGCTTTTTATGTAAAAAAAAGTTCATAAATTTTTAGATTGATGAATTTTCTTTTACCCAAAATATTTAGAAATAAAACTATTTCCTATGCATTAGAATTTTTTACTCTTTGAAAAAATATTAAACAGATGTATGGTGCAAGCTTCGGTCGAAAATAAATGTAAAAGTTACTTATATGGATGGTTTTGTAAATAAGTATGAAATTTACCACATTTCTTCTTCTTCTCTTTCTATTGGCATGACAGCCCTTTGTGAGCCAAAGACTTTCTTAGAACCTTCCTTTGTTCTGTCCCTTTCTTTGCGATTGTTCTCCAGTTAGTAATTCTTGGGATTTTAAAATTCTCTTCCACACTGTCAAGTCATCTGATCTTAGGCCTACCTCTAACTCTAATTCCCATTGGTTTATAAATGATGATCTTAAATGTCGAAGAAGAGGAATTCATTCGACAGATGTGACCCACGAGCTTTAAGCGACTTATTTTGATGTATTTGTCGATATCGTTGAATAGCCTATACAGTTCAAAATTATGTCTTTGTTATATTAAGCCATCTGAAACTTTTTCTCGAGGCTTCCCTCTCAAAAACAGCAAGCAGGTCTACTTGTGATTTAGTTCAAGAACCTGCTTCACATCCACAAGTTAAGACGGATTTAATGATTGCTTTATATAGCATTATTTTTGTTCGTCTTTTAATTAAATTTGACTTTAGAAATGTTCTTAAGTCGTGAAGGCATCAATTAACTGCTATAATCTACTAGCTGCTGCGTCCATTTTTCTCTGTTGGTTGGTTGGGGTCGTGTCATGGACAGAAAATAATTTTAAATGTGATCAAAGGTCATATACAGCACCTGCAATTTGAAGACAATTTTCTTCATATAAGTCCGCCCACGGATTGTCACTTATTTGCTGCAATTGCGCCAGTATAGCGGGACAGTTGAAAAGATGTATGGGGGTTAGTTCCATGTCTGGGCAATTTTTGCAGAGGCAGTAAGTCCTTGTTTCGTCACCATGAATCTTTATCCTCCTAAAGTGTCCTGTCCGGAGTCTTGTTAGTGTGCTGGTGGGAGCTCTGTTGGTACTGATTTCAGGTATTTAGAGCTTGATTTGGATTTTCCTATCATTGAACTTTGCCTTATTCACTGAATTGATATCGCTGAGAGTAACTCTGCGTGTTTTTAATTGTCTTGCCTCTTTTGCCAAGGCATCGGCCATCTCGCTTTCAGTAATGCCAACATGCATTACTGAAAACGAGATTTTTTTCTATGCTTATATCGTTTAAGATATTAATATTTGAACCTGGATAAGTGAAAGAGTCAACAAGTTCAAATTTAGAATTTCTGGTTACTAAAAATTTGCAATTTGCAAGAATTTTAATAATTGGCATGTATTTGGTCCTGTCTTTGTTAATAACTAGATAACTGAATGCCTCTTTTCTGATGAATTCTTAAGAACGGTAACTACTTCCAATAATCCTTTTTTTCTGTCCACGCGATTATAACAAAATGATCAGCATAAACCAGGATTTGCACTGTTTTAGTGTATATTGTGCCTCAAGTGTTAACACCGGAATCATGAATCACCAATTCCAGCACCAAGTTGAAATGGAAAGACCGGTAAGAACGTCACTCTGTCTCACACCATTTTCAAAAAAATCAGTCAGTTTGCCAGATAATTTTATATGGGAGAAAGTCTGAGTTAAAGTCGACTTAGAAAGCTGCACAAGTTAATCTGGAACGCCTAGCTCATTAAGAACTCCGAGTAGTAAATCACGATTAACACTATCGTTGGCTGATTTAAAGTCAATAAAAAGATAATGCAATTCGATACCATACTCTCTGAATTTTTCGAGAATCTGACGCAAGTTGAATATCTGCTCGCATACAGATTTAACCTTCTTTAAAATGGTATTTATACTCTCCTACTATGTCTTCAGGCAAAGGGCTTAGTCTATTGAAGATGATAGGTCATTCCATTTAACGTTTTTAGATTCCAAACCTGATCAAACTATTGCGACCGTATTTCTCAGAATGCAACTATCCCTTCTATTTGGGGGGTGGTCGGTCAGAAATCCAAATCCGTTGAAAGAAATGCATGTTTATCCAGAGAAAGTGCGTTTCTGTGTCTGATTTCGTAACTTAAAAATATTGTCTGCACTAATTAATTTGCCCATTTGAGGTCACCCTCTCGAACCATTAGGATTGAGTCCTAAAAAGTGAAGATCCGATCATTAGATCAAAAGTTATTCAAAGTGGGTCGGTTTTTTTTTCTTTTGCGCACTGTATAAGCAAAGGTCTTGGCCGGTGGTTTTGCGGTTAGTTTTAGGAATATATTCCAATACAGTTGTCTGCAAATTATTTTGAGTATTTTGTTCTGGAATATGTCTCAACACAGATGTTTACAGGGGGGTATTATGGTTTGGAATATATTCCAACGAGGAACATATTAAATGCATTTTAATAGCATATATATTGAGTGTACTGATCGCATTTGGCAACTGGAACTAATTTTTGTAACTAGTACGTACTTTTGTAACTAGAACTTATTTTTGTATTATAGCTTGGAACGGGTCTCTGGACAAAGTGTTTGCAGAGAGAACATTGTAAAAATTTCTAGATCACTGGAACATATTAGGGGGGAAAATCTAAACTCACTGAATCACTCAAATTAAATAAATATTACTATAAAAGTTACGATATAATATTTTACAGTAAAAATGGATTTTAGTGATGAGGCACCCAAAGTGCCGGTACTTTATATCGTAATTTGTGCTAAGATAGAGGTAAATCACTATCAAAATTTTAAGTGAGGAAGGGAATTTTTAACAGTATAAATGAGTCAGAATGGCACGGTAGTTAAAGTACTGAGCTTTCCTGGTGAAGAATTAAAATTCTATCTTCGGTGACGGGAGTTGAAGCCTACCCATTTTAATATTAACAAGTTACAGCTAGTCTTTGAAGTAAAAGTGGCCGGTACGCAATGCGGATTACTTTACTAACATCCTGCCGTTGATCCCAAAATAGTCCAAACTTAAATTTTGTGACCCTTTGAACCCCCCGACTGTTTTAGAAATGTTTTGCGTAAGAAAATAAATAACAGATGATAATTTTGGGGGATATTTCTTGATATTTTGTGTGGATATTAGAGGACAACATGTTTTTTTTAATGGAG
Source organism: Parasteatoda tepidariorum (assembly GCF_982258835.1). Lineage (NCBI taxonomy): Eukaryota > Metazoa > Arthropoda > Arachnida > Araneae > Theridiidae > Parasteatoda > Parasteatoda tepidariorum. The sequence goes on along the minus strand of NC_141755.1, from coordinate 12,235,838 downwards.
CTTTTTTTTAAATAAATTTTCTTTTTCTTTTTAATGTAAGCAACTTCAATATCTGAAACAAGAACAAAAAAATTGATAAGACACATTTAATTCTTGTTGTTACCAGTTAGACTGGTATGCATGGGATGTGCATTGCAAGGCGAATTGAAAAAGAAGTTATTAAAATAAATAATCGCAGCAAACTGAGGCGATTAGATATTACCTGATTACAAACTTCATTTTCTTCAAAAATATCTAAATAACAAATAACAGTCGACATCTTTCAAGTGCTTCAATAATAGGCGCCCATTTTCAAGACTTTCCGGGTGTGAATGAAAAGAAACAAAAGTGATTTGAAATCATAGCGTCAATAACAATATAGGTATATTTTACGTTTCTTTTAAAGGAATCGGTGACGTTTCGTGCTTTTTATTACGTGGCTTATATTTCGATTTCATTTAGTACCTTTTTAAAATTTAATTAACCACCATTGGCGTCAATAATAGCATAGTTTGTTATGTTTTTTCTGAACGGAGAAGTAACATCTCTCCATTAATTTTGCTTTTTAATATAATTTTATGTTTCAGTTAGTACCTGCTTTCAAAATTAATTAAGATTCATTGACTTCGCTAATAGTAGGGCGATTTTAAACGTTTTTTTTTCATACAAATGAAGTATCGTTTCTTCATTAATTTTGCTTTCCAATACAAGCTAATGTTTTGTTTCAATTACAGTTGATAATAAATTGCTTGGTTTTATGGAAACACATTTTAAAGGCATGATTATTAGCAAAATAAGCAGATGGTTTCAAATATTTATAGAAATACTAATTTGGCCGATGTAGTTTGCCACCTTCAATTTTAACAATAAGTTTATCTAACATAGCAAATGAATAATAATTAAATATTAGAGAAAATAAAAAAAACTCCTTTTTTGATTAATGAGAACCATAAGCATGCAAACATCACTGATATTGAAACATTTGATTAAAAAAATATAATAATATGAAAAAAATGATAAAAACAGAATTGACTGCAATTTGATTCCAATGAGAAAATTCCATTTTTCAAGTAAATTTACCTAAGAAATAAATTGAAAATTTCGAACTATTTTTAGAATTGGGGTCTAAAATCGCTCCTTGCTTTCTCTGTCGGAATTTAGGGTTCATAGTGCAAAGGATTCTGGAGTTGCAGATGATTCTGTGCAAATGGTTCTGGAAAGACATACACACGCATACATACCCTTTAAATTATTACAAACTTGTGGGCTCCGCTCCCTGCTTGCCTTTCCTTTCAATAAAAACCATAACTTATGATTTATTTTACTTCCGAATATCATTTACCTTCTTTATACTATGTATGGGCCGAGATAGCTTGGGAGCTGGGCCCATGTCCAAGAGGTCGTGAGTTCGAACCCTGCCGATCGAAGACTCCCCTCTTAGTAAATTGTGACTGGTGCACGTTAAATCTGTCTGGTTCCCAAATCAAAGAAATGCACCCTCTGCTTTAAGTTCGCTTGGTTTCAACAAGCATTCTTCCTGGCATTGGCAAGTGACATTAGAAACAACAACATACTACATTTATATTATGATGTTCGAATGTTAGTTGAATGTTAGTTTTATCTTTTAAAAATCATGTTTTCAACAAGCAATCTTCCCGGCATTAACAAGTGACATTAGAAACAATAACAACAACATACTATGTTTATATTATGTTGTTCGAATGTAAGTTCAATGTTAGTTTTATATCTTTTAAAAATCATGTCTCACAAAATATTATCAACGTTGAAATATTTGGAAGAATTTTATTGTGCGGAAATTATTTTTAAAAAATCGACATTTTAATAAAAACAAATTAGATTATGTATTTTTCAGGTTTTCTGAAACTCAAGTTTAAAAAAAAAAATAGAGAATTTTTCTATCTTCCTTGGTGGAGAGATGAATCTGTACCCCAATGTATAAATTCACAGAAACACAAAAGATATTAAACTTTTAATCAACAAACATTTGTAACAAAAACATTCGAATTATGTAGGTCTACTTAGAAGTAATTAGTACTATAATTAGTATTAGAATACCTGGAACAATTTGTTTCCAAATAAGTAAAGAAGAAATACGTTTGTTTCATTGAGATATTTATGAATGAATGAAACTTATTCTTGTGAATGACCAAAGTTTTAAAATACTTCTTAAAAAGTAAACATCGTAGTTATTTAACTCTTCTGTAATCCATTTATTTATTTATTTATTTGATACTAAATCCTCATGAGTTTCTTTTTCTATCTTTACCTTTCTTTCAATTGTAATAGTAGGGAGAACTTTATTGAGTTTTGTATCGAGTTTCTATATTTGACATCGCGGTTCCCCAAATGACAGTAGCGGCAGGGGCCCTGACGTCACCAATGACGTCATAAGCCACAGAACATAATTTCCCTAGTCCTTTTCCTTTCAACAAGAATCGTAACTTATGATTTATTTTACTTCAGAATATCATTTATCTTCTTTATACTATGTATATATTATGTTCGAAACCCACGCCAAAACCAAAACATTTTATAATAAAATCAGTGAATTAAAGCTTAAATTTCGAATACCTGATATCTGTTTCAATAACTGATATTCCCCTAGCATGAATTTTAATTCAAAATCCAATTCAATGAATTTAAAAAAGAAAAAATTTCAATTAATTTTGAATTATCTTTATGTAAAGATCGTAGAAAACTAATGAAAAGAATAGTATAAATCAGTTAAGTTACTCCAATGATTTTAAAACTCTATTTCTAATTGTAACATTTAATACTGAACAGAATTTAATAGATTTGAAAAATTAAATAAAAAATTAATAAATCTTAAGTTTACATTTTTATTAATATTATGGAAAGGAACGAACAGTGTAAGGTATTTAAGCTACTTCAGTAATTAAAATTATAATTTACAATTTTATATTTTCAATTGTAAGTTTTCATAATAGACATAATTTCATTAAATTATAAAGGTTCATACAATTTAATGAGTCGCGAATTAACTTTTCATCAAATTTAATAAGAAATTTAAAATGTTAAAAAACACAAAATAAACTCTGCAATTATACATTTTCATGCTAAAAAAATTTATTTTATTTAAAACGGTTAACATATTTCAATGAATTTAAAATTACTTTGTAATAAATATTACAATGAATAATCACTTTACTCATTATATCTTTTTGAAAATTTTTAATAGTAAAATTCATTCGATAGACATTCTTTTATGTAAAAACTTCAATTCGTTATACACAAGAAAAAATTTCAAGATCGATAAATTTTCTATCTCTAAAATATTTAAAATAAAATAAAAAAATTTCACCCTTACTTTTCCATTTTTCGATGGCACTTTTTGGTTTTATATTTCAATTACTTTTGCTTCGGCTCATTCATATCTGGCAAGTCTTGAAAATGGGCGCCTATTTTTGAGAGCGTGAAGCATGTCGACTATTATTTCCTACTTATATAATCTTAAAGAGTATGAAGTTTTTAATCAAGTTATATCTTACCGTTTCAGTTTCTTGGGATTATCTATTAAATCACTTTACTCATTATTAAAGCTTTTCGAAATTTTATAATTATAAAATTAATTCAATAGACATTCATTTGATTTCATTCGAAATTAAAAGCAACTTCAATTCTTTTTATGTTAAGAAAAAAGATCTAAAATTTCTAGATTAATGAATTTTATTTTCCTTCTTCTTTGCCTTCTTTTGCGCACTGTACTTCAGAATAATTTTAAATGCATTATCTGATAAACTTTTTCATAGAACTAAAAGTCAATAATTAAATAATTTACACATCCTACTAATATACTAATGTTGACATCAATAATTAACAATTTCTAGGATGGTAGATTTCGTAATAGTAAATTACTTTGTTAGTGAATTAAAAATTCTAAATATATTAATTTATTATCAGATAAATTCACAGTATGATGCAATTTAAAACATGGAATGAAATGGTTGTTTGAAATCAAATGTCATTTAAATTAAGGTTGATTGAAAATAAAATGCATAGTAATACGTCAATTTAGTATAAAGTAAATTATATTTCCCTAGTAGTAGATGCGAGGGCGTTGTTATTACAAACAAATTAGTTTAAGCGATTGTAGGAGGATGCAGAAGTTTCATTTAGAAAAAAGCTTCTGATGTTAAATTCATACTCTTTTGCATATTTTATCGGTAACTTCACACCTACGCATAAAATGCCTCTTATATTCTAATACTATCAGCCTTAAATGGTATTCGATTTTTTACTTGTTTCAACTTCATTGATGAAATTTTTAGTTATTAGACATTGCAAATTTACTATAAAGTAGTTTATATATTGCCATGTTCATCATAAGCAGTAGCTTTGCATTATAGTAAACACTTTCTTTTTGATTATTTTCTTATTGTAGAATTCTTCTTTCTTTATAAATATGTTAAGTATATAATAATGATAGTATATAATCGATGAAAAATTTCATACTTTACCTAGTTATTCTATGAAATAGCTAATGATAAACAGTTGAAGTGAAAAATAAACAATTTCGAAGTTATTTTATAAATTAATTGATCATAAATAGCTAAAATCTCTCGAAATCTTATTTTATCTCTATTGCGGATGATTAATTGATAAATAATAAGGAAAAGCAGATGATATAATTTATTTTTGCTCATATTACTAGCATTAGTTAATCATTAGTATCATTAACATTACTTATATTAGTAACGTACTCACACAGACACACGTGTTATTGCATTGTCACACATTAATGTTATAAACGGTTCATAACAGACTAAAAACAACTAGAACCGATTCAAAGAACTTTTGAGTGCCATACTTTAACGATCAAGCAATCATTATCCTAACCTACAGAACACATTTAATTAATTCGTAGAATTCAGTAATTTCATATAATTTTACTGACTTGTCTAGTTATTTCATGAAATACCAAGTTATTCTATGAATTTACGGTAATATATATATATATATATATATATATATATATATATATATATATATATATATATATATATATATATATATATATATATATATATATATATATATATATATATATATATATATATATATATATATATATATATATATATAATATTTATCTGTTGTAGAAATACATGTGGTGATGCCTTTGGATGCATACGCGATATAACCTTAAATTCACCCACGATTCAGACATTCGTATGTCTTTTCAAAATCCTTGAATGTCTTTCAACGCTTAGTATCGATATTTCAGGAAAATGCTAATTGATTTAATTGCACTTGCACTAGTAATCCAAAAAAAAGTTTCAAAATCTTAAAACAACCGCAATAAATCTATTGATTCTGCTAACTTTTCCGTATTTATCTTGCTCTCTTAGTTTAAAAAAGTAATCAGTTTAATTCTTTTAAAAAGAAATATATTTATATTATCATTTAACATATTACTAAACTAAAAAAAAAATTATGTAACGTTTGTACTAATGATCGGATTCTTATGATTTTGGCAGCCATATATAATTATTTAAGAATGCTAATTCTCAATTATTGAGGGTTAGCAATTAGTTAGAAAAATTGCAAATTGAAAAGATCACCAAGAAATTTAAGATTGGAAAGTTGACTCAAAATCAAGAAAATTAACTAAAAAAAAAGAGAAAAAGAAACATATAGCATATTCTTTGCATATAGTTCCACAAGGGAGGTGACAAACCTTTTCTTTTTCTCTTCCTCCCCCCCCCTCTCACAAATTCAGCACTGTCGTAAATAATGTTTATGTCTAAATTTTAAGTGAATATAATCAGCGGATCTAAGAGAAGTTAAAATTCTAATAATTTTAGAGTAGTTTTTCATTATCCATTCATACTTCATATAATAATAACCGGTTTTCTTAACATTTTATTTCACTTGATAAGTCATCAAGGGACATTAACATGTTCACTGCCACTCAACTACCTCGATGATTGGTTCGCAATAACTGTTTTTTCTTAGCAAAAAAAGAAAACAGTTTTCATTACGAAAGTTATGAATTATTCACTTTAATATGTTCCATGAAGAATTCCGATTGCTTACGCTTGTGCCTCCACTTTTCTCTTATTATTCTTTACTGCTTAAAAGTGACGTACTCGTGTATGCTTATAAAATAACTATTAATAAATAGAAATATTCACTCAAGAAATAGCGAACGAGGAAAGGGGAATATTATGAGGCTAATGAATGCTAGAATTCTGGATACATACTTCACGTTTGAGAAATAATTGCCTTTCTGAGAAAATGCTCAGGTACTAGACTGTCCTGTCCTGAGCACTAACCAAAAACCAATTGAGAACATACAGGGTAAAAAAATTAAATAACCAATTAATCGGTATTAATAAACCAAAGATTATACATATTCTTTTCTGTATTCTTTGAATTAACCTTTCACAATACTGTTCAAAACTAATAGGTATTTACTGCCACAACTATAAGGTTCGAAAGAATAAAATAATTATAATTCCTTTTTTCATTAATGGCGGCTTTACCTAATTAGGAAAAAATGTTTTTAGAAAATCAACTCATCAAAATAAAAATAAACTATACGAAGTATCATTCAACATAAAAAATAAAGCTATTATTTGCGGCCAACTCATTGCAGTCAATATTTACAACAATCAAGCAATTTAACTGCATAATTTATAATTTTTTTACATAATTTAACTATTTTTTATTTCAGTAACCGTTGTCTTTACAAGGGTTTCAACTATTACCATAATAAACGAGTTGCTTCAGATAGCTTTAAAATACTAATCCCTTATAATCTCCCCAGGATACAATCCACGTTGATTTTAATGGGATACCTGCAAGTGACGCAGCGTGGGTATCTCGATCCCGATTGGTTGTTGAAACGTGACATTTGTTTACATTAGCAACTGTTTTTTCCATTCAATTTCGTGTAAGCCAAGCCTGCCAAGTATCGATTCTCTTAAGTGACACGTTATGAATTCTTCCACAAAGATTCCTTCTCAAAGATTTCAATTCTTTCACTATATATTTACACAGAGACTTAACACAAAGGCTGGCATTAAACCATGGGGAACATAAGCAAACTAATTACGCATCAAAGTTGCCAGGCACACAAAACAAAGATATATCACTGTTGCAACATAAACAAATAATAAATCTAAGGTACATAACAAATACATAATACATAAACATAACATACATACATACATAAACAAATAATAAATCTAAGGTAAGTAAAAAAAGTAGACGAAAAAGAATTATATTTCAACTGATTCGATACGGCTCTTTATTTCATTAATTTATCGTTAATTAGCATTCTTACTTATGTATAGAAACTTAGCTCAACTTAAATACGCCATTTTGCTGAAAAAGATTAGCTGACGTCATAGGTCACATGTGTGGGGTATGGGAGGTCTTCTTCTTCTTGAAATGCAAGTACCCTATTATGTCTTCCAAACATAATTATTAAAGAATGTACGATAAACTCTCAGTAAAATTCATCTTTAAATAAATAGAGTTGTAAGCTTGCAAGCATTTTTGGTGTTATCTCTTAAATAATTGAAAAGAAAATGAGTCTGCAATTTAAATTGCAGCAATATGTGATGTTAAATTTACAATTTTCTTTTCACATGTCTCTCTCAAATAAATGAATAAAAATATTTAAGCAACTTTTAGAATTGTCCAAATTTAGGCACAAATTGCACATAGTACCAAAGACGCGTAGATAGAAGCACAAATGTTTCCTTTATTGTCGATATAAAGGCAACAACAAAATAGTGCGTTATAATTAATATTCCTAGGGATGAATTGAAATACAGTAAAAAATTAATGCCAGATAAAACTAGTGCAGAATCTATCCGAATATCTTACCAGTACAGTTACTGTTTAATTCCTTAGCGCGATAATAAATCAATGGGTATTAAAGGTTCGTGTGTTTTACAATAATAAACCCGAGGATAAAATGATAGGGATTAACTTTTCACATTTAGAACACCCACATTTTCCACAAAATCTAATCAAAAAGCTCGTGACTTTCCCTAAATCCTCTTATTCTATTTATACTAAAACATTAAAGTGAGCTGCGTTTAAAATAGTAATGCCGACAGATGGTGAAAAAAATATAATCTATCATAGACAAAACATTTAGATACGCGATTATTCTATTTTTAAAGCATAAAGCTAAAAATATGCTCAAATTAAAAGAATTATTTGCTAGATGATCTAGACGACCTTTGCTTCATTTGTCGTCATAATAAAATAAAATAACTGAATTATAAATTAAAATAAACTTCAAGTGTATTATAAAAGAGAAAATAATTCTTTTTTATTACGTCTAAAACGACATACGAAAACCTCATGTCTTTTGAAAGACAGACGAAATTTTGATGGTGTTGTAAGATTATTCCATAAGATTATTACTCTTATTCTATTTATACTAAAACATTATAGTGAGCTGCGTTTAAGATAGTAATGCCGACAGATGGCGAAAAAAATATAATCTATTATAGACAAAACACTTAGATATGAGATTATTCTATTTTTAAAAAATATAAAGCTAAAGATATCCTCAAATTAAAAGAATTATTTGTAAGATGATCTTGACGACCTTTGCTTCATTTGTAGCTATAATGAAATAAGTAACTGAATTATAAATTAAAATAAAATTCAAGTGTATTATAAAGGAAAAAATGATTCTTCTTTATTACATCTAAAAAAACGACATACGAAAACTTCATGACTTTTGATAGACAGAAGGAATTTCGATGGTGCTATAAGATTATTACGAAAGTGCCTCCACCTACATTTTTCGCGTTAGGTGTGAAATTAGTCCACTTGTCAAACGAAATTTTTAAAAGCTTTATTTCATTTTAAAAGTTTAGTTTTGCATCTGTTAGTTCGTAAGTGTCTGGAAGTTGTTGAGATTTTGATTGGCAATTAATTGGAGATATTTGTTATCAACATTCAGAAAATAATTGTGATCATCTTTATCAACGAAAACATGGCTCCAATTGAAATTCGAACACTTTAGCTAGTCGGCATTTCGATTGAAAATTCAACCGTCACAGACGCGAAAACGGCCGAATAAAAACATATTAAAAATTAGTCGTGGTTCTTGTTATTAATGCAGGTTATGATGCATGTGTCTATCGGAAACAAACGACTTGATAACTTTTAATCTAATGACTGGATTTTCACGCACTAGGACTCAATCTTAGTGATTCGAGGACCTTAAATATGCTAATTAGTTAGTGCATATTTTAAGTTACGAAATCAGACAGAACAAAGTACTTTCTCTGGATAAACTTACCATAAAATACATACATTCTAATGGTCAGAATTAACCATTATAATTACGAAATAAAGTGAAATTTTTAAGAACTGATAACGTCAATTTCAAAAATATCTTGATATTTTCCAACTTTCGTAAAATGGAAGACTTATTCCGTTTGATTTAGTTATTTGATGATTAAAAAGATTAATATAAAAGCTTCTATTATTATGTATCAGAATAAACATTATAGAACTGAAGTCTTATTTAATTTCTACCATTAACTGCCTTATTTAAAAATTTAATTATTCGAAGAATTTCTTCGAAATATTTTATCGTTTTTAAATACCAATAATTTGGCTTACAGCGTTACTATTTATAACTCAAAAAATCAATACATTAAGTTTTCCAAAAATATTTTCCAATTAAAGAGACGTTTTACTGTTAAAAATATTCATGAATGGTTAAAAATAAAATAAAAACCGAACTTCTTTTTTAAAAAAAAAAGCTCTTCCGTGATAAAAGTTAAAAAAATATATTGAAGTTTAGAATAGAATATTGGAATTTTTTCAATTATAGGTTTCAGTCTTTACTCAGGGAAAGAAAACTAAAAATATTAAAAACAACGTTGCATATTTTTACTCGATAACTTCATCGTTTTATGCACTTTTTTTACTTTTCTTCGCTCTGTATGTATGCGTTCAAGTTACGAATAAGAAAAAAACTCCCCGAGGGACAATTCGAAAATATAAATTTCGAAAGCTGCAATTTTTTTTCTCGTCTGGAAAAAAAACGATCTTTAAGACAAAGAACTAAAGAATATAAAGGAAAAAAGTTAAAAGACATTCTCATTGAATGATAAAGAAAAGTGAATGGGGAAAAAAAAATCTCCCTCACGTCGTACTAATCTAAAAAAATTCTGCTTTTGTTTTGCTTTTTTTTTTATCAGCATTACCAGTGTGAAGAGTAGATCGTTGGTCACTATTTTTAGAGAAGTAAAAATAACTAATCCGCAGTAACTAATAATTTAGAAAAATAGAAAAAAAAAAAGCATACGATCCCTCTCCTTACATAACATATGAGCGTAATGGTCTAAAATTGTTTCTCATTGTTATCGGCGCATATTGTTTGGTCAAAAGATCACTTATTCCTTAAGTACAAGATAGATGTAGATATTTTTTGCCATCCTTAAATTAAGGGTAAAAGGAAATTTTTGCCTACATATTTATTTATTAGTGTTGTGCCATGTATTCTTTCTTAGTTCTGTGCCGTGTTGAAATTGGAATGAACATCGTCAACTTTGCTTGTAAAAATGAGCAGTAATGTTTTCTAACATCTTTTATTTATCAAAATTGAGTACACTAGAAAAAAAAATCCTGATCAAATTGCGATGTAAAGTACCTACACTTTGGTTGCATCATCCGTAAAATCCATTTTACTGTAAAATCCATTTATCTCGTAAAATTCATTTTTACAGTAAAATCCATTTTTAGCATAAAATCCATTTTTATCGTAAAATCCATTTTCACTGTAAAATATTATAACGCAATTTTTACTGTAATATTTAACTAATAAATGCGATTTAGTGATTTTGCGTAAATTATTACTGTAAAATTACGGTATGTCAGATTTTTAGTTCCACAACATGCTCAGGTAAAAACGGGTTGTAAGGCAAAAGTATCGTAATCCTATGTGGCGATACTTTTTATCGTATCGTATCTTTTTTTTTTTTTTTTGCAGTGTAGAAAGGAAATCGTCTAACTATCACGAAGTATAGTAATACATATTCACCATCTGCTCAATATTTAACACTTGAGCATAAACATCCATATTTTTTAACTGCAGTACTATTTTTATAAGGAAGAGCTTATTACATAATTTATTTTCCTGAACTTTTAAAAATTTCCAACGGTCGTACTAAGGGGCCATAGGATATCCATACTCCCCAGTCTTGACCCACAAATTTTAAATCTTATGTGTATGTGTAGCTATAAACCGAAGTTTAGGAGCATGGAAAGAAATCCATTATTGGCGAGTTATCGAGAAATAATATTGCCAAAAATAATGCCAACCCCATGTTGCTAACATTAATTTTTAAATAACACAAATAAATCGCCAAAAACACAATTAGAATTTAATATAACCCTGTAACCGAAACATTTTTGTGGTAAAAGAAACAAATATGGCAAAAGTAAGAATACAATTAAATTTTGATATTCGTTTTGTTGCGATATTGAATTATTATACACTTGTATTGAATAGAAAGTTAGACGTTACATTACTGTTGAGAGAAATGAATAAAAATATTTATATTCGCTTTTTATAAAATGGAATAAAAATTCAGTATTTTTTTTATTCAATTAGAGCTGGGTTGGGAATGATTAAAAATAATTATAAAATAAAGGAAATTTTAGAGCTAAGAAACATGAAATGTTTAAAATGACATCACGCTTAGATATAATCAGTGCAATTTCTATGTTTTTGATTTTGATTTACAAAAATCAAGACTTAGAACTAAAAGCAGAGTTTATTATAAAATAACCTCATAATGCAACATTTTGTGATAAACATATTTAAATAATTCCAAACTCATTAACAATTATCAAGCGGTACCTAGTTCATTAATAATTTTATAATTATTAAATGGTACCTAACTTGTTAACCATTTAACAAATATTAAACAGTATCTAACTCATTAACCCGTTTACATTCACTTCATAATAGGCTTAACGGATAACTGCGTCCAATCAACTTGTGCAATTAAAATAATGAATACAAAATTATAAAAACCTTAAGAGAATTAGCCTATTTCATTATTACTAAATAATCTCTTTGGGAAAAAAAATATTTCACGAGTTTTTACAGTAAACGGTTATTAAACACGAATTTATAAAATAAAATTGATTATAAAAGTTAAATTTTAACCAAGCAGAAGAATTAGGCTTACAATTTTAGCCCAATCGAATCGGATGAATCAAATTTGTGTTAATAAAATAAAATGTTTCTTGATCCTTCAATTGAATTGTTTTTAATTTCAAACACAATCTGTTTAAACAATCTGTTTTGAAGAAACAAAAATTAGATTACAAAGCATTCATGAAAGTTGGATGTAACGAGCTCCCTAGACCCTAGTATAAAAATAAAAAAATCTTTTTATCTATCTCTATCTATATTTATCTATGTATTTAACTAACTATCTGTGTATCCAGCTGTCTGTACGGGCATGAAGACATAAGAGTCTGTGACTTCTAAAACTCGAATATGATAGATAAAAACAAAGTGCATCTCTAATTATAACTGGAAATTTTTAAAATATAAAAATTTTAATGAGTTTAAACTGTTTTATTCATCATTTTTATTTACTTCCAAGTTTTTGTACATTTTTCTCTTTAGAAAAAAGTTACAATTTGTTAATATAAATAATATAAAACTTATAAATTGTTCTTCTCAGCAGAACATGAAATATCCATGAAATTTACGTTTTTATGATTTATTCATGTGTTCGATTTTTGATGTAATTGAGGCATTGTTGTAGCAAAAGGGAGAAAAATAGATTAAACTTTTTTCTGGTTTTATGTTTGATGTTGTCAGTATCCCCAGGTACTGATTTGTTATGGGTACATGGTGGACTCTGTGACCGGACAAATTTAACGTGTACCGGTCACACTTTTGTACCAGTTTTTTACCGACAGGAATCGGACTCACGACCACTTGGACATGAGCCCAACGCCCTACCGACCAGGCTATCTCGGCCCTTTGATTTTTATGCGTGTATTAACCCTATGACGCAGAATTATTACTTAATATATTTTTATACTTCTTCATTATTTTGTATTAATTTTGGTCGAAATAGTTTCAAAAAAAGTTTCATATTTAGAATTTTAATAATTTATGGTTATGAAATACAGCATGAAATATTGGTGTCTTTTTCAACGTTAAAAGTATCTTCCAAACACGGCTAGCTTCCGAACAATAATTTTTCAAATGTGCACTTATTTGCAGTTGTTTCGATCAAAGAGGAGCAGTTATTCATAATTAAAATTTACTTAATTTACGAAATCAATTACGGATAAATGTATGAATATGAATGAAAATAAATTCTTTAACTACTCATCTTAAATACAGTGCAAATATAATTCCGATAATCCAACATATTATTTTATACTTAAGTACCTAAATGCTATTTTTAATTTAATTAGAGTGTCACCGGCTTCCCATCTGTGTCAAAGGGTTAATTGATTCCCGTTGTTATAAATAAGAAAATTTTATAATGTTTAATGTTGTAAACACAGTAGCAATCAGATAAAAGCAAAGTAAAGCGAAAATAAAGACTAAAAGAAATGAATCACATAATGGTTTTCAGAGATATAAGTAAGAAGATCAAGGAAAAAAGTTTTTCCAAATTCAGCGATTTCTTCCAGTTTTTCCCCATCAGTGGCCATTGACGTGAATAAAAGTAAAAATAGAATCTCCGGACAGTTATATTGTATGGAGGGTAGTACATTACTCATTGCGGTTACAGTTCTTTTGTTTTAGTTACCCAACTTCGCTCATTAATCGTTTAGTAGATGTCAACCGAGGTGGTTCAATTCACTGGTTTTACTTAATATACTCCCCCCCCCCTTCTTTTTTTTCTTCTTTTAATGAATGAAATTATCTCGACTTACTCCTAAAAGATAAAACTTGAAACTTAAGCACACGATAAAATAATTAGAGAATTTTTCTTCCTTTTTTTGTAATAAACAGACAATGAAAAAAATTATTATCGACTTTGATTCATTTTTCATCCTCTCTTTTTTTTTTCTTCCTGAATTCTATTTAAAGACGCATCTTTAAATAAAAAAAAGAGAATTTAAATGAAAAGAGCTATTCGTTTCAACAGTTATAGAAAAAAATGTGAACTTCTAGAAGAATTTAGAAGTTACATTAGCAACTGTAAAATAATTAATGTTGGGTAAATATAGAATAACATTGGTTAAATCCATGGGTAACTGGCAGAATCTCATAAAGTAAAACAATCAGAATATTTATAACACTCGTTGAACAGCCAACCCAATTTTAGGCTTACGACCACTAACGTTCAATTCCGTAGCCTTGTAATTTTGAACCCTATCCAGAAGACAAGGAAACTTCTGGATCAAGTATTGGGAGGAATTTGCCTTCGCGGGGACTTCGATGAAACTAACCCGCATTTGAGTTTCATGGAGAAGAAATCCACGAAAACCTCCTACGGATAGACTGATGGCAAGGGGACTCTAACTCATGATCCGTTTACCACTGAGGATATTTTACGCGTCAGCACTGTGTTCAGGGCAAGCCGGGTGCAAAATTCGAATCGATAGTCATCTCTGGTATTCGAATTAAGTTCACCTCATTGGAAAGTGAATGCTCTATCTAATGAGCCACCACGGCTCAATCAGAATATTGTAATATACTGAGCAAAAAAACTGCAACATTAGAGTGTCCCTTATTTCGGGATAAAAATAAACTTTAGTGTAGTTTTCACGCAAGCCCCTTAACATTGTTGTTTTTGAGCACATTAATTGATGTGCAAATTTAAGTTCGATAAGACAAAAAAAAACCAGTACAGACTCTAGCTAGGTTTTTCGATTTTACAATAGTAATATGGTTGGTTTAAAACAGATCAAGAGCACACTGGTGAAATAAATTAAGCGAACTGAACTGAATGAAAAGAACTGAACTGAATTTAAAACCACTGCTTCCAGACAAAAATGCAAATCTTGCATATCAAATACGTAAGTGTACACGCGTGTGTAGGAGGAGCCAGTAGAGAAACAGGCTTTATAAGTGAGCGTTAGTTAAAACGCATTTCGTTCTCTAGCACACCTCGGGGAATTTCTTAGTGTGATTTTTTGCAGCAATAGGTTAAATTCAAATTGTAACAGTAAAAAGGAGTAACTATATACAAATGTTAAGATGATGGAATGACGTGGCATATTTATAGGAGACTAGAAGCAAGCCTATCTCTAGTCTAGAGTTTTAGAGAGTTCAATTTAATGCCCAGCATCGTGTGTAACTTATGGAAACAGTTCCAGGATACCCGATCCATCTAGAGAAAGCCTGGGCAAATTCGTCCAAGCGCCACGACGGCTAGAGAAGATTGTCATTTGTCCATTATAGCGAGGAGTAACAGAGGTGCTACAGCTTCTCAGCGCTCTCGTGACTTGCATGCTGCTACAGGAACCCGTGTATCAAGGGTGACTGTTTCCAATCGACTTCATCAGAGAGGGTTGTTTGCAAGATGACATTTTGTTTGCATCCCGCTCACTTCTACGAATAGGAGAATTCGAGCAGCATGGTGCAGAGATCATAGAGATTGAAGTATAGATGGATGGATTGCCGTTCTCTTAAATGAGGAGTCCCGGTTCAGCCTAAACACCGATTCTCGCAGTACACTGATATGGAGAGAACCAGGGACCCGCTACCTACCCTCCAATGTCCACGATATCGATCATTATGGCGGATCAGGTTAAATGGTCTGAGCAGACACCATGTTGGATGGCCGCACACCTCTCCATGTCTTTGAAAGAGGCTCTGTGGCTGGTGTGAGGTATAGGGATGAAGTCTTGGGGCCTTATGCTCGATTTTTCAGGGGTGCAGTTGGCCATGAGTTCATTTTAATGGATGATAACGCGAGGCCACATACAGCTCTTCTGATCCACAAATTTCTAGAGAGTGAGGATATTCGCCTGATGAATTTTCCAGCCAGATCTCTAGACCTCAACCCTGTACAGCATGTCTGAGGCACACTGTGGTTTTCAATTACAACTTGCTACCCCCTCCGAGAATCATCCAGGGAATGAAAACAGCGTTGCTGAACGAGTGGGACCAATTGCCACAGGAAATGATAAACTGCTATTTCAAGTACTAAGTCACGCTTCAAGGCCTGTATATCTGCAAGAGGGGACCATACCCCCTATTGACCCATTTTTTGTTTTATTTATTCCGCAACCTCCGTTCCATACTTTTCGACTCCAACGAGTGTTAGGCACGATCATACGCGTGTATTACAATTGTTGAAAAGTAATTTGTTTTGTAGTGTATCAATGTGTGTACATATCAGGGTTTGCTGATTTAAATCATGATTTAAATCAAATAATTTTTTTAAAAAATCATTGATTTAAATCAACTGATTTTTTTTATATATACATACCTGCCAACTTTTAATTCCTTCCATTATGGTTTTTCCCAGTGGTATTAAAATGGAATTAAAATTTCAATTTTAAGCGAAAAAATATGTTGTATTTGAAAAAGCTTAAGCTGACAATCATGATAGTAACGCATATTAATATATATGCTTAACTTTCTTAAGAATAGTGATGATTAAAATCATGTAAAAATTAAGTTTATAAAAGAGAAAAATAGTATAGATTTTCTACCACTTTAAATATAAAAATAAAATTTTACGCCAAATGCGTAAAAGTTGGCAGGTATGTATATATATTGATTTTAAAAGTTAAAAAGCTGTCTTTCTTTTCTTCGCTTTAAAATTTATTTGAAATAAATTGCTGCATTAATTAGTTTCAGTTAATGAAATTACTTTATTTCTTGGTGTTTCCCACACATTTGAAATTACATTTTTTAAAATCGTTTTTGATTCTTGAGATTGAAAGTACAGATTAAAGTTAACATTTAATGCTGTCTTAAAACTTGCATAGCTGTAGAAAGTAATTAATAAACATGAATTTTTCTTTAAAAAAATGCAACTAATGTTAACTAAAATTCTACCTTTTGATTGAAAAATCAAAATCTACATTATATTTTATTGGTGGAAAATGTATATTTCTAAAGCTTGAGGTTATATTAAAAAGAAATTACCCTAATTTGCAAAAAAAGGCTGATGAATTCAGAAATTTTTTCCTGATATAGTGTCATTCTTCTCTTTCTAACTCTTTCAAAGTCTATTTGAAGCAGTAGGGTTATTTACTGGTATTTTTTTTCTCATAATATGTTAACAGTATCTTTTACATCATCAGATTCTCTATGAAGAAATTTTGTGCAAAAAAATTCCAATGAGTACATAGATTTTTTAAAATTTTTTTTAGCTTAACTTATCTACTTTGATATGGGATTAAAAATTAATATTTTAATATAAAAATATATAGATTAAATATTTATTTATTTTTTGATGAATGACTAAAACACAATCTGAACATTGATTTTGTCATTTTAAAAATCAAGAGGGGGAAAAAAAGAAATCACAATTTTAATTTAAAATTATGGTTTGCTAATTGAAACCTTGTTTTAAGTATTCTTTAAATTCTCTATTTCATTTAGTCTAAATTTCAATCGTGCGTTTGTTTCAAAATGGTTGCTATGCATTCAAAGCTCTGTATAGTAAAAAAAAAGTTTAGTAAGTCAAAGCTTCTAAAATATTGTTATAATATAGTTTTAATATTAATTTCATTTTGATTAAGCATTTATAAAGTTTTTTAATCATAAATTAAAGTTCTTACAGTGTATTCAAATAAAAATCAAAAAAATCTTATTTAAATCAAAAAAATCCGATTTAAATAAAAAAAAAACTGATTATTTTGATTTTTTTTTAAAAAAAATCAAAAAATAACGAACCCTGGTACATATCAAATTTTATTAAAACCGGTCCAGTAGTTCTAGAGATAATCGACCAAGCCTACAAATTCCCTTAATTTCTTACACCAGTATAGTTAGCATAATTAGTTAAATATTATATTTAATAAACATAATAGGTGGACGGAAGCTTTATCAATATTTAATCACAATTTTGAACATCTTCTGACGTAAACAAACTGTCACAAAAATAAGTAGAGTTACAAGTCAAGTAGACTAACAAGAAGAAAAAAACGAAAAGAAAATGAGCTCATAATTTTCAAACTACATGTGGGGGCATTTTCGATGGCGAAGCATGTAGAAATCATATTTTGAAATTTCTGGGGGCTACATGTTTTGTTTAGTCTAACAAATATGAAATTGTTTTAGCTAATTGGTATTTTCTAAGTTAGAAAATTAAGTCAGATAGATTATACTAATAAGTTATTTTAATAGCGTGGGGTACATCATAAGATATGTGTGGGAAGAATTTGTGGCTGTGATTCAAGTGGAAGTATCATTAGGAAATTTATACCCACTACGCCTTTTGTTTTATGTCTAATGTTCGATTTTGTTATGTCTCCAAGAAATTCTTGTTAAAGCTAGTTAGATGATTATTACAAAAACAAGGGACGCTTTCGAAAGATGGAGGATTAAGTTGGTGATATAAGTAGTTGTTAGACCTAAAACTAATTTCCATAATATGATATCTATATGTATCACCTCCGAAAATCCCCACCCACGTGTATCTTGAAAAATGATCAGCCTTTTTCTTTCGTTTCGTTTTTCTTGTTGGTCTACTTGAAAACATAGCATTTAATTTCTTCCTATGAAAGTTATGCCCTCCGCGTTGAGTCAGAAAAAAATAAAATTGTTGTCTATTTTTTAAGCTACTTGAAAATTGTAGCTTTTAAAATTTTTATTGAGACAATTTGTTTAGATTAATTAATTAATTCGGTTATTTATTTATTTCAGAGTGTCCTCCTGCTAAAGATGGCACGGAACAATTTTCTTGTCCTTCTCCTGACAGAGCAAATCGCTATCGGTGTATAGATGACAGATCACTATGCGACGGTTTCATAGATTGTCCGAATGCAGAAGATGAAGATATGCGAGCTTGCATGTTTTATAAAACGGTAAGAAATAAATCCAAAAAATAATAATCAAAGTTTTCTTTGTTGATATGAAATTAGTATTTTTACAGTCTTTTCGCTATTAATTTGAAACCCCTCAATATGCATACTTTCCTGTTTTCCTTTTTGATAATTAAAGGTTCTGTCAATTTTTGGAATCCTTATAAAAAGAAGGATAAACTTAAAGAGTTACAAATTAATTGTTAGGCAAGGAAGCGACAAAAATGCTTTCGAAGTCTGTCGGAACACTAAACTGGAAGGAGGGATGCAAAACCAATTCCGATAGGTCCTATATTCCTTATAGCTAATTTTTGCTTTTTTTCCTTTTTCTTGGATTAAATTATATTTT
Organism: Parasteatoda tepidariorum; assembly: GCF_982258835.1. Taxonomy (NCBI): domain Eukaryota; kingdom Metazoa; phylum Arthropoda; class Arachnida; order Araneae; family Theridiidae; genus Parasteatoda; species Parasteatoda tepidariorum. The sequence continues at coordinate 12,216,511 of NC_141755.1, read as the reverse complement.
TTTAAATAAAAATCAGATTCGAAATAATATACGGCTATAAAATGTTAATTCAATGATGAAAATAAATAATATATGATGACAAAATTTAATTAAATATACTTATATACTTATATTGACTTCACCGTGCTGGAAAATTCGATGCGCAATAAAAAAATTTAACGACAAAAATAAAGCGATGGGAAAAGGTTACTGGTTATTTATTTTTGTTACGTCACAGCGTGACGAGTGGTTATTTTCCTGTCTTGCGCCTGCCACCATGCTGTTCATCCAACAAAATTGAATTCCGACCAATATAACAGCCATATATAAACTTAATACGACCACTGAAAGTTACATATTGTTAAATTAATGTTGATTAAATGTTTACATGAAGAAAAAGATGTAACTCTATTGAAATGTTTTTTTTTTCAGACAAAAGCGCACTTAGATGTACTGGCTGATGCACTTCTCCGATGGGCAAGAGGTCGATTTTAAAGGTATAAACAGCTTATATCCAAACATGTGATCAAGAATGACTGTTCAACTAAACAGTTCATAGATTAGATGGATGATTTTTTTTCCCTCCTGAAGTTTTCAGTTCAAACAAGATCGAATTAAAACTGAAACTAGGATCATTTTAGTCTGTCCGAAAACCACGGCTATTTCTTGCCGCATTGTTCCTAAGTCTACCTCCCACCTCCGTTAACAAGTCTTGTCAACTATATATACATATATATATATATATTTATTGAAGAAGACATTAAGCCTGTGATGACCTCTATTAAGAGAAATATACATATCCTTTTTCTGGCTGAACTCTTTTTAAATGTGTTCTTCATGAACTTTGAGACTCTAATTGACTAACGATGAGGAGTCTTGTTCGTAGCCTGCTAGCTCAACTTATTCATTTACTCGAGTCTGGAATTTTAATGTTGGCAAATGTATAAGGACTTTTTTTTGTTTGTGTTTTTGTTTTTTGTTTTATACCATGCCACCGAGTTAGTAACCCGATTCAAGGTTGAACTAGATCAGTAACTTAACTGTTACGTTTCAGGCTGTCCTATTATACTCAAACGGACTGTCAAAGCAGCAATGTTGTATCTGTAAATTTGTTAACACTCTCTATGCAAACAATGGTTGGTGCTATCTGCTTCGATTAATCAATACTTCCGGTTGTATCTGGAAAAAGTCAATTTAAGAAAATTGACTTTTAAGATTACAAATTAAGATTATTTATCATGTTCAAAAATTATTAGTGTCTTTCAATTCAGCTTTAAAAATCATAAGAGTTAGAAACCTATACTATTAATATTTTCATGAGTTGTTCAACAATCACTTATGCATCGTTACTTCTATGTTAAAATAATGGAAAGAATTAAAATATTTAATGTAATGAAGAGGATTTGAAACAAATATTGCAGTGCGCAAAAAGAATGGACCATCCTGAATAACTTTTAATCTAATTATCGGATCTTCACATTTTAGTACTCAATCTTAATGGCTTGAGGGAGTGATCTCAAATATGCTAATTAATAAGTGCAGACGATATTTACGATATCAGGCGCGAAAATGTACTCTTTCTGAATAAGCATACCTCTTTTTTCGACGGAAACGGATTTCTGACCCACAAAATATTGGGGGTAGCCGCATTCTGGGAAATATGGTCTCAATAGTTTGGTCAGGAGAGCGCTTTATAGTTTGGACTCCTTAATTTTAATTTTATTTTTTGCGTATTTAGCTGCTATATCTCGAAAAAATTTTAAGCGAATTAAAAAATCTTTGCCCATAATTGTAAAATTTGCTTATCCAAAGATAATTCCTTACAAAAAATAACTTTTAGTAAATATTTATTATTTTTATTATTTTATTTAATAATGATCGAAGAAAATGTGAATTGTAAAGTATAAAATTTTTTGCATCATTTTAAGGAATATTATTTTACATGGCAAAATACAAAATTTGAGCAAAATCAGTTGAATAGTTCCGAAAAAAAATCGAATTTAAAAAAAGTCAGATATAGAGGTTACCCCCTCGAACCATTAAGATTGAGTCCTAGAACGCGAAGATCCGATCATTAGATCAAAAGTTATTCAGGGTAATACGTATTTTAATGCGCTCTGTGCGTACGAAATAAATTATTTATTTTTTTCCCACAAGAAAAGATCTCAAACATTCAGAAAAACAAATTTTTTCACAAAATTAAAGTATCAATGAAATTAAATTTCTATATATATTTTCTTTTGTTAACAAGGCAACAAGAACATGTTAAAATTTAATACTTTATGTAAGGTAAACGATTACAGAAACCCTCGATGAGAGTTGAGGTATTTTAAAAAATTAAATTTAGGTAATGAGTAAGCCTGTATACAGATGGTTGCGATCAAGCTCAGCCTTGCTAGATTCATAGACCCCGTGAAAAATGTTTCTAATAAAAAAAAAGTGGGTCAGAAAAATGCAGCTATTTGAAATATTTTCAGTTTTCTCCTTTTATCTCATGTCATTTCCATGCAATTTTTACTGAGAAAACTTTTTTCCAAGAGCAGAAATCAATCTATATCGGCTCAATTTTGATTCAGTTTCAATAAAATTGAATAATATTCATAATTGGAAAATGTATTTCACTTATAACTCGAGAACATAAATAAAACTAAAGTCCAGAATAAAAAATAAAAAAAAAGCATTGAATAACAGATCGCCAAAGAATGAGAATTTTTGATTTCTTAATTGCTGAAATTTTTAAAAATAAATAATTAATTTAGAACATCAATGAATGGGAGGTCAACATAATAAAATTTAAATAACAAATTTCCATAGCTTTGTAATTTAGTTAATTATTTTTATAAACATAATCAATTTTTAATTTATTTACAAGTTTAAACTATTCATTGAAAAACGACCACTCTGACTAGGTGCGCCTTTTATTAAAATTTTAAAGCAATTTCTAGGATAAGTGTAGTTAAATTGGATGTTTGTATGCGACGTCATGCGTGGGTCCTCCAAAAAGGTTCCACACATACGCGTGACGTTGCTTGCGAGTATCCAATTGAATCTTATCTGAGAATTGATTCAGCTGAGACTTTTGATTGATTCAGCCGAGAATGATTAATAAAACAAAGCCTTAGAGCTGTAAAGTTAACAAGCGGTGAATAACCACGTGATTCGACACAACCATGTGATTAGTCGCAAGTACACAATTGTATTCTAGTATTAATGTTTTGGTTACAGTATCACTGGAAAGATTACATAACTCAATAGGAAGTACTGAAAATAATTTCCTACATATTTTCTTACAGTGTTTTTAAAAAAACGCATATGAGAAGAAAAAAAAAATTGAGGAGCAGGATTTTTTTAAGCACCAACAGACAATTTTTAAAATAAATTAAAATACATATTTTTACATAAAAAAAAACCGTATTGACTAAACTTCGCAAGAAAAAGTCTTACCTGGAAATGTGAAGAAAAAAAAAATTCTTTCATTTCTAGCTTGTTTTCGGAATGACTACCATGACTTGTTAATCGATGTAAAATGTATACAAGAATGTTTCCGAACTAGAAAAATATTTTACTCTTTCCAAAAACAAGCGAGATTCGAAATGATTTTACCAATTTTTTTTTTCCTTCCATTTTCGAATACGACTACTTGCAAGAATTTTTCCTTCTTGACAGCAAGTAAATGACACTCACTTTAAGACATGAACCTTATTAATGCTGAAAACATTTTCATTTATATAAAAAAAAAAGATTTCTGAAACTTTTATACTATTGACAAAATATTATCATTTACATTTGAAAAGTACTATTCTATTTAATGATATTTTTAAATTGATTACGATAATCCGTTGCATTTTCCAATTACAATATGAATGAAATTGCTGTTTCTATGAAATAAGTGTTATATTTATATAGATTTTTTGAGTTTGTTATTTCGTTATAATTTGTGTAAATAATAATTTAAATTATACTCCTTTAAAAAAAATGCGTTGCATTTTCCAATTACAATATGAAAGAAATTGATGTTTCTATAAAATAAGTGTTATATTTATGTAGATTTTTTGAGTTTGTTATTTCGTTATAATTTGTGTAAATAATAATTTAAATCATACTTCTTTAAGAAAATGCTTTGCATTTTCCAATTACAATATGAAAGAAATTGATGTTTCTATAAAATAAGAGTTATATTTACTCGCATATAGATTTTTTGAGTTTGTTATTTCGTTAATAATTTGTGTAAAAAATCATCTAAAATATACTTCTTTAAAAAAATGTTTGTATGCAAAAATAAGCTAATTCTTTTCACATTCCATTGCGAAATATTAACAGCGTACTTACCTATATTATTTCTTAAGAAACAGTCAGTTTTTCTGTCACAGTTCTTTTCCTTCGCAAGAAAAAATTTCACTCAAAGATTAAAATTTTATTTTATAAAGTAAAATTTTAAAATATTCCACACTAATAGAACTATCGTATTTCCCTTTTTCACAATATTGCAAACGATATTTTTTACTCAGCATGATCGTCTTCTTTAAACCAATTAAAAATACAAAAAAAATCTAGCAAATTATTTTAAATACTCGAGTACTTTTCACGAAAATGAAGGCAGATGGCGCACTTCAAATTTTGGTTTACTGTTATTACTGTATAATTACAAAAAATCTAGAGTTAAGAAGTAGTTACAGAAAATCTTGTTGCATGTTGCATTCTTAATCTACTGTTTTTCAAGAATGAAAAATTTATTTTAAGGTAAACTAGCAACACAAAAAAGAATTGTAACAACATTGAGAAGTTAAAGTTCAAAATGTGTCTTATAAATTTTGTAACACATCCAGTTAAAACTTTATAAACTTTGTGATGAAGTATTAGTAATAATTTTTGACGTTATTATTTTAAAAAATCTTCTAACATATTTCAGACTTTTTAAAATTTCAGTTTCCATTTTGATTGTAAGAAGTACTTCTTCTATTTTGAGTTTCTAAGAAATATGTATATTTAAAGCAAACTCCGTTTTGAACACCGAATTCGCAAATATACATCATAATTTTATCACCAATTAATATTAAGAGGAACTTTACTAAATGTTTCATCTTAGATTCTAATTTTAAAAGTCCTGGACAGTTTTTAAATATACCGCGACATAATCATGACTCACAATTTAGAAAAAGAAATAAAAATAACCATGAGCTTTAAAACAAGTAGTATAGTATACTCTAGATTAATTGAGATGGTCCATTGAGATCGAACAGTGATCGAATGACGATGAAAATGCCTTCTTACACCTATAAAAGTTCTAAGTATTCAAATTTCGATGAATTTTCTTTAAAAATTTATAGGAAATGTAAAACTATTCTACAATATCGTATTAATTTCATTAATTCTAAAAGAAAGGAAAAGAACAAAAAGCTTTAATTATATATTAATATGTAATGAGTGTTTTTTTTATAATACAATCAGTGACTAGGTCTCCGCCGGCATGCGTTTCAGATACTTAAAATGGAAATATTTAAAAATTTATTTAAAAAAGTTTAAGTTCTAAATTTACCTCACTATTTTGTAGAGGATGAAATGTACTCGTAATTCTGTTTATTTACTTTCCACCAAATTTTGTTGCTTAAATTTCTTAACATCATTATTTCAGTTGATGAACTTTCAGATTCCCGCAAATCGCATTCGTTTTTTTTATACCGGTTAATCAAGCGTTGACTGTAATAATAAAAATATAGAACCACAGATTATGAGTTCAAGTGATTTTGACAGGCAACGAAAAGGGAAAGTTATAGTGATTTTTCAGATTTATAGTTCTTCCTTACCTTAAGGGTATTTTATCGTGTTTCATTTGCAATTAGAATAAAAATTTAATGTTTGAAATTTCATCGTTTGCATTTAAACTGTTAGAATACTATTTTCTTCAGTCGAAAAAAAAAGACAGCTCATTCGATTTATGCTTTTATTCTTTTTTTTTCGCTTTTTTTTCTGTTTAAATTTTCTGTTGCTTTTAGGAACTTCGCGTTCTTTTTTTTTTGGGGGGGGAGGACATTTCTGTTTTCTGAATAAATATTTTTAGAAGAAGTTTCTTGGCTGAGCAGATTTTCGATTTTAGAAATTCTGGAATGTTATTCTTTTTATATTCCTATTTATTTAATATTCGCCTAGCGGTGCTCCTATGTCACCCGCTTGTTTTCGATGAGGATCTGCGACCTATGTCGTAATACGGTATTCAATTGTCTTAATCAGTAGGTCATAGTTACTATATTGAGTAATAATGCGCGCGTTAAGTTTTGGTTACTATATTAAATCAGAAATGTCCTTTTTAGGAAGCATATGTGGCATATGAGATACAAGTTTAAAAATTGTAATTAAACCTCTCTTTTCAAGCATGCTTTTAGAATGAAGTTATAATATAAAACCCAGAATCCCTTCTTTATGACCTTTTTTATGATTCAAAATCCCTTTTTACAGAAATTGTGTATTTAAAATTCTTTATAAGATTCGGAACAGTACGCAAATTTTTTATAACATAGTATTGCATACAGCAAATTCTATGAATTATGAAATTCTATTAATATTTTCCATGCAAGCTGTTTCCTCGACCTCAAATAAGTGGATTTTGAGCTATCAAATATCAAGTACTTGCCAAATTTCGTTACGTATTTAAAGCCGCAAAATAAAAAAAAAATTCATTAAAAATAATATTTATTCATCATTTTGTAACTCTTTCTTAATATTTTTTTTTTTTAAATTTCTCTTTGCATAAAAAATTTCCCAGTTCCTTTTCAAAGAAAATAAGGTTTTTAAATTTTTTTCACTGACATCTTTTTTCTTTTTTACATTCCGAGAGCTATTTTTCTTTTTTTCACATTCCGAGAATCATTTTTTTTTAAATACCGAGAACCCTTTCTTTACTTAATACTTTCTAAAAGATATATGAAATTCTGAATTAATAAAATCAGGCAAATAAGAAAAAATTCACGTGTAAGAGCCCTAAATTTTTTCAGTGTTTGTTGAGCGACATGTGGTGAGGAAAAAATATATCTTTCCTATTTACGAAATCTGACGCTTTTCTCACATTTCTACCATAAATTAAGTAATCAAATCAGTGCTTATCCGGAACTATTTGTTGGTCGCATATCTCTGCAAAAGGCACACGTGACCAAACTTTTCTTCATTTTTATTTATTTATTCATTTTGTTTGGCATACACGACAGAAAATAATCTCTGGTTTTTAAAATAAATGACATAATTATTTGACATTACTTTTGTGAATGTATTTTAATTAGGTATAAAAAAAAAACTTCCAACATTTTAAGCTTAAAACCATTAAAAAACAGAACTTTTGTTTCTGAGTGAAGAAGAGTGCAATTATATATTATGCGATTCGAATGTATTGAACTTCTTTCACTCATTCTATGGAATCTAATGTAAACGTAACTGCACCAACAATTGCAACATTGAAAAGTTATGCAAATATTTTTTTTTTTACTCATTGTAGTCTCTCTTCTGGCAACAGAGTGAGTTTGTATTCCCCATGCTAACCTATGGAGAATTATATTAATGCAATTATAATAATGTAATTTCCTTATTTATCTGAGAACTGATTAGAAATTTTTTGTTTCATTTTATTCATTAAAATGAGTTCTATTATACCTACCAAAAAAAGTATAAGTGTTTACAAAACTCTTTTATAATTATTACAGTTATTATAAAGTTAATATTAAGATAGAAAAGATATAATAAGTAAGAAAATATTTTCAAAAACACTTTTAACCTGAAAACTTAAAATTAGGTTGCTAGAATGAAATAAGATATTTGAATCAATGAAATAAGATATTTGAATCAATGAAATTTGATAAATAGTTTAAAATATTAATCATAGCAAAATGTTTGAAAACATTAATTAGTCACTTAATAAGGAAGAAGCGTTCATAAAATTCTCCCTAGATTAACATAGAGAAAGTAAAATTCCTTTTTCTGTCTAAATAGGATCTTTAATGCACAAATTTGTGTCTTAAATTTATGTATTTTTTAGTTTATACTTACAATAATTATCTGTAATTGTATTTTAGTTATTAACTGTATTTCGGCGAAGGAAAGACAAGATCTCAAAATATTAATAAGAACTTCCTCCATAGAAAAAATTTTTTAATAGAAAAGGCATTTTTTTTTGCAAAAATACTGAAAAGGCCTCATTGCACATTGTAGTGTCAAACTTTTGCGCCATTTTGAGTGAAATTTTCCCTCTATTCACCGGCTTTCTATAGAACAGCGTGGAAAGATGCCGATTTGTTTTGAAAATGAAAAATCAGCTTGCGCAACGAAAAAAAATTTCTGTCGATAACTGAAACACTTTTAAAATTTAGAGGATTTTTACTTTCTTCGCGTAGTGTTACCCTCTTTACGTAAGTTCTGCGCAACCTCTGCAGAGAACCAAAAATGTTCTGCAGTAATTGCGTTGAGCAGAACTTACGTACGTGACCGCGTGAGATGCGAAAGGGCAAATTTTCAATATTTAGCAATTTAACGTAGCATCCTGTACGTTCACGTATTACATACGTCATGCCCTACCTTTATTAAAGATGATTCAGAACTATAATTCAGAAACCTAGATGTAGGTCAGAAAAATAACTAGCAAAGATCATATAAGAATCTGTGCTCACAAATGCAATGCAGACAAAGCTAGCGACTGAAAAATGTAAGACAGATAGCAAAGAATTTATAACACTTCACGTCACTGACTTCAAATTCGCAACCGGTTATTCTCTTTAAGCTACAGTTTTTCTAATGAAATTCTTCGCCTATGTTTTGCCGAAATGCACAGTTTTAAAAACACTTATATGTAACAAGAAATCTCAAAAATGTTGTGACAAACTTCTAGAGGGAGTTAGGGCACATCATCAGGATTAAGATTGTCTAGGAATCAGTGCCGTGAGACATCGTCATACGCCACGAGGGTCGCTTCCCCTATTGTGAATGGAAAGCGCCCCAGCCGCGTACGACGACATTTCCGGGGAGGGAATTTTATGCAATTTTAATCCTGATGAAGTGTTCTAATTGCTCCTAGAAGTGTGTTGTAACATATACGCAAGCCCTTGTTACATATTTAATGTTTTCCTGACAAAAAATAATCTAAAAATGTTATTTTAAAAAATAACTTTAGCTTCAGAAGAAAAACTAATGTCAGATTTGAAGTCCCCATACCCGAATCTGGCACGTTCAAAAATTTGTATAAATGCAATAATAAATCTGTTCCCCAAAGTAATTTATAACACATATGAAAGTTTATCCAATAATTTTGTTTAAAAGAAAGTTTTAAAGTAATATTCGAACACCCAAATTAATTCTTCCTCACACTCCCTAAATACGTTTTTCGTTGCTTCATCTTGGCCAGCTGGTTATGATTGTTTGCTTGCTATCCTATTCTTGATGTGAGTGTAGATTTCTGAACAATTATTCTGAATCACCCTGTTGCGAAGCGAGATTGTTCTGCAGTAACGCCACGCGTGAACATGTGAGATGCTACGCGAAAATGCTAAACCACTCTAATGTATTTCAACGTGACCCAACTCTATGCTTTAAAGTAAGCATATGATTTTATTTAAAAAAAGGTGGCTTTCGCTGATTAAACATAAATGATTAACTATGTTTTTTGAAATACAGCATGACAATCCACTGTGTCTCACCACCTATAGTATCAATGCTTATAATCAGAGTACGACCAAGAACTCTAACTTTTAAGTCTGTGCCTATTGTAATTGTGCTTTATTTATTCTATCATCTCTGTGTACATTAACAAGTTCTTTTTTCGAAATAAACCTTTCTCTATATTTATCTATAAATATATAGGTGTACAATATATCTATAATAAATATTCCCAGAGAGTACTTGTTTTGTTTTATTTAAACCTTATAACATGAAATGCAAGTGAAGAGTTGAGTGGATAAAGGTTCAAAGTAACATTTCAGTGAACTTTGGTGAACTAGTGTTTGGTTTTATGCGTTGACTATAGAAATAAAAAGATTAAGATCCGCCTTTACTTATTGTAAGGTTCCAATTGCAAAATTTATTAGCTCATATCACTCATATCAGCTTTTTGCATAATAGCTTTTAAATTTTCAGTCAAAATATTGCCGTTACAAGGTGATTAATTAACTTTTTTTGCCAAATGCACCTGTAACCTTCTACCAACTTCGAAAACCCTCACAGATTGTGACTCTTTATCTTCATTTACGAAACTGAAAGACTTGGAAAACTAAACTGAAGTGAATTTGGGATAGACAATGATATTGAACGTTTCATTTATGTGCACGTGAGGGCGCCGTGGTAGCTGCATATATATTTAGTACTGTATTGTATGGAAGTTGTTAATCAACCGTTTCAACTGCTACTTAGTGTATAACTTCTGATAATGTTCACAACGAACTTGGAGAAGTTCTAGGCGCTTGACACATGGGCTGTCAAATTTACAAAAGCTTCAGAGAACTAGAATTTTCAAGGCTTTAAGGGTGTATTGATAATATACGGATAATGGGAAGAGAGCAGTCATCGGTCGAACTAAAAAGGATGGCCCTGTACAAGCTAGGTACGAGATGGCTTAGCAAATTCAAATATTGGCTCCAATTGCCGACCATCGATTAACAGCAACCACAGTACAGAGTATAAAAGCAGTTAAAACATCCCTCATGTATTACATGCACACAAATGAGGTACAGTACTATAAAGTTTGCATAGTATTGTTATTCCTAAATTTAATGGCACTTCAGTATAAGCTCTAAATACCATCCACTGAATAACAATAACACAGAGCAGGAGCAGGTTACATAGGCGATTACCACTAGTGCCCTCACATGCACATAAATGAGGTGCAGTGTAACAAAATACAGCTACCACAGTGCAGACTATGTACGCAGTTACGGCAGCCCTCACATGCACATCATGTACCGTTACAGACACACAAATGAGGTGCAGTACTATAAAGTTTGCACAGTATTGTTATTCCTAAATTTAATGGCACTTCAGTATAAGCTCTAAATACCATCCACTGAATAACAATAACACAGAGCAGGAGCAGGTTATATAGGCGATTACCACTAGTGCCCTCACATGCGCATAAATGAGGTGCAGTGTAACAAAATGCAGTTACCACAGTGCAGACCATGTACGCAGTTACGACAGCCCTCACATGCACATCATGTACCGTTACATACACACAAATGAGGTGCAGTGCTATAAAGTTTGCATAGTATTGTTAATCCTAACTTTAACGGCACTTCAGTATAAGCTCTAAATACCATCCACTGATTCACAGCAACACAAAGCAGGTTATATACGCAGTCACCACAACCCTCACATGCACACAGAGTGTCATTACTTATCCACACATAAGTTGCAGTGCTATAAAGTTTGCATAATCACAAATTTAATGCCACTTCAGTATAAGCTCTAAATACCACCGACTGAGTAACAGTAACATAGAGCAGGTTATATACGCAGTTACCACTAGTGCCCTCACATGCGCATAAATGAGGTGCAGTGCTATAGAGTTTTCATAGAATTGTCAATCGTAAATTTAATGACATTTCAGTGTAAATGTTATATTGTGAAAATAAGGCGAAAATGGGATCTCTCACAGATAAATCACAAATGTTTCGCAAATTTTCCTTAGAGCCTCTTTTCCTCTAAACTCTTCAAACTAAAGGTGTTTTAAAAAGTAAGTAGTTTAATATAACACAAAAAATTGGACATAATTTGCACATGGCCGTTACCCTGCTCTAAGCACATATGTATGAGAGATATGTAATTTTGAAAATCATCCTTCACTTTCAAAAAACACTAATAACACTGTCAGAAATTCCTCGGAAAAATGGCTAAATAACAATTTATGGAATAGTTATTTTACCAAATTCACACAAAACAGTCAAATAACCATTAATAAGATGATATTCAAACTGTTTACTGAGAGAAAAACAGTTTATTAACTGCTTTCACCTAAAAGGCTTAAGCAACCAAAATTCTATCGCACCAACTTGGTCCACCTAATGAAATCACTTAGCTCCATGCAGTTGTATACATATCATAGCCAAGATGGCTAATCTGTTAATTTTATGACCGAAAGAACGGGTTTCGAGTCCCAATGTTGAAACCACAATGTTTCCTCCATCCAAGACATATAGAGTTTCCAGTGTCCGGCACTCCATTTGTGACTCTGATACGATATTTTCAATCACGCATAGATGGCAGCCCCATAAAAATGCTTAAGAAGCTAGTATTTCCCTTCTTTACTTGATAAAACACAACTGAATCTAAATCTAATCCCATTGCCCACTACTTACTGAAAAGCCTCGCTCCAATGACCAGTTAAATTTCTTTTTTACGGTTTTGAAACCATCCTAGCATTAAATGGTTAAAAAACCGTATAGTTGGGTATTTATTATTTTTTACCATTTTAGTTTCAAATAGTTTCAAAACCGTAAAGGAAAGAATTGTTCTTTGCCGTATTATCAGCTAATTGAATAGACAGACTGCTGCCTGTTATTTTACTGCAATTTTAGAATAAAAATTCTAACAGGGAATCAGAAAGTTAAACATAAAATACTGTGAGTAAAGCCTTGAAGACAGACATGATAAACAAAGAGAATCAGGATGTGTAAATCTAAGGCTTTGTAACTCGTGCGCATCTACAAAATTACTCAATATTTCCAAATTTTGTTTTCAAAAAATATTTTAGGATTTATAGCAACCACGATTGTCCCTTCACATATTTTAAACATCCGTTTTCGTGGATTTTTTCCTTTAATCCCTGAAGGTCCGTGGAACGATCCTTTAAAGATAAGATAAGAAAGATGTGTCTTTGTTTTGAAATCAAGGATCTAAGTTTGTATTTAAATCAGAAAGAATAGTAGTCTAGCTACAATTCAACTACAGGAGTGTTCTAACCGAGTGGAAAAACTCATACCAAGTAAAAATGAAGACTACTTTTGCTTTTATGTTATCTTCTTGCCTTTTAGCAGTAAGTAGTTTTTTCAATAGCTTCTACTTAACTCAACAAAGTGAACTCCGAAAACTGAACTTAAAATTAGTTTGAAACTTGAAACATTAAAACAATTTATTGATTAATTTGAAACATTTTTAAATGAAACAATGCATTACCTTTAAAAATTGCAGTATCACCAAATTTTCCAACCTGTTTCTCCATTATTGAATGGTTTTAGTAGACAAATTTCATGAGTTTGCTTAACAAATTAACATTAAGTATTTTTATGAAATTAAAAAAAAAAGCCGAAATAGGCATAATCGTTTCAATTCTTCATGAAAAAAAAAGTGGTTTTTGCCATTATTCTCACCAATTAGTAAAATATTAAAAGAGAGATATTTTGTTTTGAAAGATGCTTCCAAAAAATATTTAAGTTTAACTAATTTCTTTAAACTAAGCATCACTACAACGCATTCAAAACTAATTTGTGCATTGTTCGAAGTTTTTGATACTACTAGTTGGCTATGTTTACCTGAAATCAATAAATATAATGCATTTTTAAAATATGTTGTGTTTTAAAGTATTTTGGAAATTATTTTAACAAAGGAGTGATTTTAACCAGTGTTCAAAATTTGACTTTTAGTTCAAATCCTAATTATAGTAACAGACAAATTAAAATGAAAAATAAAGTATTAAGAGAAGTTTTATCTGTAAATTAAAACATTTTGCTCAAAAATAAAAATTTTGCTGACAATTGTAAGTTATGCAGTTTTCCGATTCTATTTCCTTTTTGCACAATTTATGGAGTCTTAATTATAAGATAAAATTTTCCAATATTAAGATAAATTTTTTAATCCATCTTCTATCACATTCTATCACAGCTTCTATTACATATGTTTCTGCTTGATTTCTTGAAAATTTTCAAAACGTACTGCTTCGAAGAATTTAATTGTTTTACACTTCAGAGTCAACGGACTAAATCTTATTATTTTTTATTCAATTTTATTCCACTAGACCAATATAGTTTTTTGTGCTTTATTAATATTTTTACTGCACTACAATCATTTACAAACTATTTGGTTGGAATATTACAAATGATTTCATTAAATAAATTACGTTTTAGAAGTTATTTTGCATTAAAACATATTTTAAATTTTAAAAAAAAAAAACTTTCATTTTAGAATTTTCAGAACTCGTAAAATTGAATAACTATTGGGAAACTGGTTTAACGAACAGGAAAAATGTTAATTATATATAAATTTCAATAAAATAATATAAAAAGGACGTATTTGTTGACCAACATTTAGTTATAAATGTTAAATATTAAATGCAACTTCAGTTTTGAGAGATTTTCTATGCTGTTTATCACCTAATGTTGTTTTTACGTACTAGAGAAATAAAAGGCAACTCATTCTGCTAAATATCAATTCTGGCATTATCACTTTATCCGTTTTTGTTTTTTTAAATTTGTTTCATCATTTCCTTTTAAATTATGTCCGATTCCTAAATTAACATTTATTTCAGAAATGTAAGATTAGCATAACTTTTAAATTCAGCCATATTAAATAAATTTACATCGAATGCTACGTTGCACATTTATAGAAAATCACAAGGGAGAACAAAATTTTCAACAAATGATTAAAACGATTTCTAACGACTTTGCAACAACATTAATGATAATAAGAAGAATAGCAATAATTTTATTAGCTTATCACTGTATTATCTTTAAATTTTTTCTTTCTGATTTTTGAAATGAATTTTGCTTAGAGAATAAACTTCCGGATTCAAGTATTATAAAACAATTTGTAGTTATGTAATAGTTTGACAGCAGTGAAGAAAATGGGAACATAAAAATCTGTATCTGCGTTTAAATTAAACATGACTACTTTAATGTATTTCTAAGATATTTTTGAATTTTTTCTCAACTCCACGTGTTTTTATTGACTTGATAATTTAAAACTTAACAGTGAAAATTTGCAGACTATAACGAACCATTATGATATATTATATTGAAAATTAATATATTATAATGACAAAAGAGAACAGGTGAGACCACCAAGCGATTTTTTATTCTTTGCCTGATGATGCAAAGATTTACAATTACGTATTCTTTTTTATTTCATTTACGAAGCGTAAACTTTTACAAAAAATTTTGTTAAATATTTTGAAAGTTCTGCAGCTGCTTAAATATTAGATATAAGTGGGAATGGGATATTTTTTTAAGCTCATGTTGTAATGTGATTTTCAATTGTTTTTATATTTTTAATATTTTTAATCAACTTTACTTAAAAATAACTCTATTTACTAAAATTTAAATTAAATAAATTGTTATTTAACAAACGCTTGTTTTAAAAAGCTGACTTAAATAAGAATTAAAAAATCACATGAGCACTAGCCACTAAAACTATTTATTCCAACTTAATTTTAGTATTACGGAATATTATTTATCTTGATTCTGAGGTACCTGTTGACCATAAAGTTATCTTTGTAAATAAACGTTAATTTCTGTTTTATCAATACGATTAAAAATTGAGAAACTGTAGGAATTTATAGATGGGGTTACGGCATGAAACTGTTGCATAAAGGAACAGAAATATTGTTTTTTTTCAAGCAAAAAGGTTTCCATCATTATAAATTTTTTTTCTAACATTTATTTCTAACAATGGGATAAATGCAAGTGACGTTGTGTGGATATCTCGATCCGATTGGTTGTTGAAACATGGCATTTGTTTACGTTAGCAACTGTTCTTTCCATTCTATATCGAGTTAGCCAAGCCCGTTAAATCAATTTACTAAAGTGACACATTCTAAATTTTTAAACGGAGGCTCTTTCTCAAAAGTTTCAATTCTTTCACTATATACTTACACAAAAGACTTAACATAAGTACAGGCACGAATTTATGTGGAATATAAACAATGCATTGAAGTTGCCATTTACACAGAACAAAAATATATCAAGGTTACAATAAAATACGTGAACAAGTAATAAATCTAAGTTAAGTAAAAGAAGTAGACGAAAAAGAATTATATTTCAATAAATTCGATGTGCTCTGTATTTCGTTAATTAATCGTTAATTAACATTCTAACTTATGTAGAGAAACTTAGCACAACTTTAATACTCCATTTTGCGAAGAAAATAGCTGGTGTTGACGTCATAGGTCACATGTGTGGGTATGGGATATCTTCTTCTTCTTGAAGTACACTTAGCCAATTAAAAAGGAAGATAAAAAAATGGACATCATTAACAGTAGGATGTCTTTGCGATTTGGAAGCACGAAAAGTTGATAAGTACTCAAAAAAATGTTAAATTTTTAGTTAATTTGGTTGCGGTTATTGGTAAATTCTATGAACGTACTGACGAACTTATTGACGGACTTAAAAGATTGCAGATGATCTCCAACAAACCCATTTTAGAAAGATACCTATGAATAAAAATTAAGCTGTTAAATCTACGTAGAGTCACTTTACCTTACATGTTTATAAAAACTATTGTATTTCAATCGAATATGTTTATGACTATACATGATACAAAACCCTATTTTATAGGCTGTCTTAGCTGCTAAATGCATTGAACAGGAGGAATGTGCTGAAGGCACTTGTTGCGCTGGAGTTCCACCCTTTGGGGGAGTTTGCTTACCTATGACACCAGAAGGTAAGGTATATTATATATAAATTATTTTAATATTCCGATTTAAATATGAAGATAAATGAATAGATAATTAATGCCTGATTCGTTTGGTTTCAATACCGGTTCGGTCCCGAAATGGACTGATCGTCAAGAAACGGTTCAACGTAGAACACCGAAGTCAAGTATCACTGGCTGAGGTCAGTAAGCAGATGAGTGACCACTTTAATAAGCCTACGTATGAACCAAAGGTGCGTGGTATCCTCGTTAAACTGTTCTACCGTAAAGTGCTCGACTTTGCGCAGGTCGTCAGACTACCAAAGCAGGGGAGCTATCCGCTCTACAGAGGATCAAAATTGCAATGATATGTCTTTGGATCATCCTCAAGGATACTTCCCAGACCATCGCCAATAACCCATTGTGCAGCTCTAGTGAAAACCAAATAAAATACCTACATACCTTAAAGCCGGTTCTCTTCATTTCCGGTGGTTTTACTGGAGGAAAAAAAACTCTTTCATCCAGTCATTTCAATTTATTTCATTTATTTAAATACTTGCAATTTTTTTAACAATTTTTTTTAAATACTTGCAATTTTTTTAAAAATGAGTGGTAGGTTTTAACACTGATTACTTTTAACTGATTTTAAGCTCTTATGTAAATTTAAAAAGTTTCTTTTACAAAAAACTTTTTTTATGATAATTTATTAGGAACATCTTCCATCCTATTGAAATAAAAGCATTTTGCAGGTGAGGGTGCATGAAGCTGATTTCAAAACAATTAGTTTCGTTTTTATTACAGTTAAAGAGTGAACGAAAGTTTTAAGCGAAATTTTAGTAAATATGGTACGTCTGCTTCATAAAATGTACTGCCAGATAGGAGCAGATAGCGCAGCACATTTTCTCATTAAAAACCTTCTTATTTAAATAACGAAAAAAAGTAAGTTATTTACATATTTTCAGCTGATTTCCTAACAAAAGTTTCAAACTCGAATGCTGTATTTCCAGAAATTTTCTCTTAATCCATAAAATCTTTTAAATACTGTTTCTTCGTTTTCATGTTTTAACAGTTTAATCATAAAAAATCTTAAGAAATTGGTAAAATGGCTAATAAACATCAAGCTATCCGTCAACAGCCTTTTGTGGACCAAATGGATCAGGGTGGTTAAGGCTCAGTAATTTCATGACCAACAGCATGTTGGTAATAATGTGGTCAGTATTTCGCACAAGCTGCCTTTAATTCCCAGATAAGCTGATGTCCATCAACTTGAAGAGGGGTGGGCTTTAAGCCATCACTTGGAATCCAATCCAAGTTCTTCACTGTTACAGTTCAATGCCACTGAGCCATCGTGGCTGAAAATCGCTAATAGAAAACTGTTAATTATTCGATAAACTCTTTGACCAAAGAAAATAAAAAGACGCAGTTTGAATGCCTTAAACTCGAATCTAGGCTTTAATTTTAAACTAATATATGTTTTTATATTAAAAAAATATTGATTGCATAATCATATTGCCCGATTTTCTCTACAAAAGCAAAAACAACTCGAACAAAATTTTTAAAATGTTTAACGTAGAAAATTTATACCTACTATATTAAAAAAGGGAATATTTCATTATAAAATATTATGCAGTATTATAGTTGGGTTGGCGCATAAATTATATTTTGAAATTTATTTTAAAGCCAAGCTAATTCGTATCACGAGAAAGGAAATCACTGCCTGAAACGGGAATACTAAACCAGTCCTTCTCCCCCTAGGGTTGGGTTAAGGTTTGATGAGGCCTAGACCTAATTGGGGCTTAACCTATACCAAATTATCCAAAACTTACCTGTATTCAGAAATACTGAAACTCCTTATAAAATTCAAATCCAATTTAACTTGTTTATAAAATTCAAGAAAAAAAATTTTTTTTTGAATCTTTTTTTTTATATTTTAAAAAAAAATATTTACATTAACCATTAGTATTTGCTTAAATGTCCATGCCAACAAGAACATCTTATGAGAACTACCAAACATACACATTTTAAAAATTTGAGAGAGACAAATTATGATTTTTAAGTTTTTCTAGATTTGTTCAATTTCTGCCAACGAAGACCCCAGAAAACTGTAAGGGTTTTATAGATGAGTGCAAACAATTAGTTCGAAAAACTAAGAACTTGTGACTTAAAGCAAAAGAAGAAAGTAGAAAAAATTAGAAATTGAGATAAGAGGCTGAAACATAATTTGTTTATCTATTTCCCGAATTTTACATTTAAAAATGCATAAGACTTTTAAGGATTCTAAAAGCAAATTGTAAGACATTAAGGTTGTTTTTGTTATTGTTATAGGCCAGGGATGGCGAACCAATGGCACGCGTGCCATTTATGGCACGTGACAAAATTTTCTGGGCACGCCACAGATCGCAAAGTTCACTATGAAGCATATTAACAAATAAAATTATAATTCACAAAAAAAAATTTTTAACAAAAAATTAATAACTAATGTCAAATAAACAATAACCATGAAAAACAAGCTAACAATAAATAACTAGCAAAAAAAATTAACAGTCCTGCTTAAACTAACATCTTACAACCTAATATAAGTTGTTTGTCATCTAATCTGTAACAACAGGAGTCATGTTGCTTTAAGTTGAATTGCGCGTATAACTGAGACATTGCAAAATATATTCTTCTTTCATAGTAAACAAAGAGTTTTGAGCTGATAGTATCTAGTAATGCGTATTATTTTCCCAATAATCACGAAGTCAAAATTTTTTGACGGCACGTCTATGACTTCATTAAACAATTTTTTGAAAAAATGGCACGTTGGTGTATAAAGGTTCACCACCCCTGTTATAGGCCATTAAAACAAGAGGCGCGATTGTTCCTGTTTTCCAGTGGAGCCATCTATGGCCTAGAATTCGACTTCTGCCGCACCCATACGTCACACCCGTTTATGGGACGGACTCATTCATACATCCATTCACCCACAGATCGTAATTTTGACCTGAACCAGAGAACGATCAATATCCAATTCAGTACCCTAGAGGTATAATTTGTTATGGGAATGTAGAGGACTTCGTGACCCGACAGATGTAACGTGGACCAGTCACCATTTACTACACGGGTAGTCTTCGGCCTGCTGGATTTGAACTCCTGTTCTCACGAACATGAGTGCAGCGCCCTGCCGGACATTAATGTTAAGAATACCTAATAATTGTTTTAAAGAATCACAAAAATCAATTTTATCTTTATTAACTTTAAGGGGCCTCAAGAAAATATAGGGGCCTGGGACTATAGCTCCAGTAGCCCCTTCCCCCTCTTACTCCCACCCTGCACGCGCTATTTCAAACAGGACAGTTATCGCTTACCGCCACAACTGGGAACGCCCGAAGAAGGACTTCAAGGATACTATATTCAAGAATAGCTTTAG
Source organism: Parasteatoda tepidariorum (assembly GCF_982258835.1). Taxonomy (NCBI): domain Eukaryota; kingdom Metazoa; phylum Arthropoda; class Arachnida; order Araneae; family Theridiidae; genus Parasteatoda; species Parasteatoda tepidariorum. The sequence goes on along the minus strand of NC_141755.1, from coordinate 12,196,539 downwards.
ACTGAAGTGCACAATCAGATTACGCACTTACTATAGATTATGCAATGTTAGGTTATGCATTATTATATTATTAGATTATGCACTTATTATAATTCATACTTAAGCTAACATTTTATTTATAGTTGACGCATTAAATTTATTCTAGGTGGAAAATGCCACGTAGTTGATAAAACAGTTCCCATCTTCGGAGATTTCTATGTTGGTAGTACCTGCCCATGTGAAGAAGGATTAGTATGTGTACAACAGGGAGAGAAGAAGGTGAAGAAGCTTATTTATAACCCATTTCGTAACCGTGTTAGAATATTTTATACATCGTGACCGAGGCAGTTTTGATATCCGAAACATTTTTGAGAGATTTTAAAGTAATGTTTTTTTAAGTGTAATGTCAAGCTCATTAGCCCGTAAACAATGATCAAAATCATACTTTCGTCTATTTAAAAAAATTGCAAAGCTCTACATTTGATTTGGTTATCCAATTTACACGAGCATACATATAAATAAAACAAGAAATGCATCATCTGCTGCACATTTCTAAAATGGAGCTTTACGCATTCAATTTGCATAGCATAATGAAAAATTATATTTAATTTTCAAAAAAAAAAAAAAGAAGATAGGTTTAAAAATTATCTTGTTTACAGTATGCTGTTTTCTCAACAATGTTTCCTTCACCACTAATTTTCATTCTCAAAGATTTGTTTTTGATGATGATGCTTAACATTTCCCAGCTAAAAGATACCAAAAGAGGAAAAAATAAGAGGCACCACTCGATTTTTAAAAACGTATATAAAATTTAAAACGAGCACGCCTCCTCCTAATGATGCTGCTATCTAATGACAGTAATAAAAATTAAAGTTTTTCATTGTTCCTTTCAAGAATAAAATTTACAAAACTCCCTTTTTTTCCTTTTATCGAAATTAATTTTTACCTTTTTTCATGTAAGAAGGGAGGAAAGGGAATCCACTTTATAAAATAAAAAAAAAGAAAATTTTATAGTATAGTAAATCGATATATTTGACTTCAATGGATTAAAAACTTTATGGAACTATTAACTATAGTAACTGGTTCCGCCATCTAGTGATTCTCTTAGAAAGGAAATATTTATCATTCACTTTCATTACAAAAAGTAGAACTTATTTTGGTATTTTTAGAAAATACACACTTTTAAAAATTTACATCTAAGAGTATTCAGCTCTAAATAGTACTTATTTATATTTCAAATGACGAAATTAAGCAGTACGAGTCTCTAATTGCTATGATAAGAAGGGGAAAAAGTTGTAAAAACTGTCGTTGCGCCAGTAGTAGGAGACGACAAAAAAGCCCAGATGGGTAGCAATGGCGCATAACTTTTTTTATAGCGCTATTTTGATCAGAGTGGTTCATCTTATATAATATGTCTCTGTCGATGACAATAGCAAAAAAATCTGTAAATCAGTCAATAATAATCAAAAGAACAATCAATCAAGCAATGGAACGCAAGTTTGGCGTTCTCTCCTAGCCGTCGCCTCTTCAGTTCTATCTCCTCATTTTACTGTCGAAGGCTATTTCCCATCATTTGAAGCAAATAAAATGCTGAAAAATACGAGCTTTTTTTAAAAATTTATTGGATTTACAATAAAGTTTCATTTTCTTTTTTGGGCAGCAGCAAATTAATAGAGGGAATTTTATTCAGAAAATGAATCTAAAAATATTGCTCTATGGCTAAATGACATTAATTTTTTACAGAACAATGGCATCTGCCAAATACCACCAACAACTGCAGCACCCACTGAAGCTCCTGTTGATGACGGAAGTGATTCAGGTACATCAGATGAGGCAAGTGATTCTGGTGCCTCAGATGGGGCAAGTGATTCCGGTGCCTCAGATGACGCAGCTCCAGCCGAAGCCGAAGCAGCAGCAGCTCCTGAGGCAGCTCCAACTGAAGAATAAATAAGAATGCATTTTCAAAGCTGGCAATTGACAGGATCTGACATGTAAAAATGCGGTGAAACAGAATGCAAACGTTTCCGCTCTCAGAACATATCAAAAATTATCATACACAATTTTGTTATGAGTAAACTTTTTTCTTCCTTAAACTAAGTGCGCTTGGCAAAAAGCTATGTATGCATACTATATAATAGCAGTGGTGAATAGTTTATTAGTGCCTGATGTCTTATAAGTGCTTGTTCTTGAAAACAAAATTATGTATGATTAAAAAATAAAATGGTTTCTTTTGCTTTTATTGCTTGTTAAATAAGTGAAGTATATTTTTAAAACAAATTTTATTCCTGTGCATTTTCTTTATTTAGCAATTATCTCTTTTCCAAATGCATTTTATCGAATCATATTCTTCTACCAGTTATGAAAACCTAGTTTAGAAACTTAATTACTCTCATCATAATTAGTTTAATTCAGTTATGAAAACTTAATTTACAAGTATCAATAATAAAACCAATATAAAAGTAGCAAAAACGAAAAGGGAAAGTAATAATTTTTAGAAGATTTTAAAAGTCACAGAATAAGAATGAAGAATTTACTGCCAAATTGGTTCATTTGCGATTTTTTTTTCCCCTTCAAATTAGTATTTCTATCCTTTTTAGGGGCAGCTCTGCCTAAGTGACCACTAGATAGTATTTAAAAAAAAAAAATAATGAACAAAATAGGTTCACTCTTTAAACAGTTTCAACTTCGCTATTCCAAACTTATTTCATTAAGAAGAATTTTAATAAGAAAATGTTTTGAGGTTATTGTTTGTTTGAAAAAAAATATTTTTGTTATTTTATTTTAAAAATAAAAAGCTTCCTCTTGGATTCATAATCCCTCAGCACTTCCCAGGAATCACTATTGGATTCTATTAAGATCTCTTAATGAATTCACAGTTTATTTCGATTATTTTCCCTTAATACAAATGTCATCGCAGTGACATACATTCCTGTTTCTTTAAGCAATAATAATTATTGAAAAATAGTCCTTTACTTTTTTAAAGTTGTTATTTAAACATTTACGTTATTATCAAGTAATATTTTACGCATTAACTAGTTGCGATAAACGATTGTATAGTAGCCCTCACACTGGGATCTGCATCATTAGATGCGCGTCAGACGAGATTAGGTAATATAATACCGAATTTCGTCTGTTTTCTATTCCTAATTTAAAATGGATAGGAAGCGTACATTGTAATTTAAAATTAATTGTTTGCAATATTTTTTTTATTATCGTCGTTGAACAGCCGACCCAGATTCTGGGTTTACGACTACTAATGTTCAACTCCGCAGCTTTGCAATTTTGAGCCAATCCAGAAGACAAGGAAACTCCTGGATCAGTACCCCCAGAGGTATGATTTGTTATGGGAACTAGGTGGACATTGTCACCCGACAGATTTAACGTGCATCAGTCACAATTTACTGCACGGGGAGTCTTCGGCCGGCAGTGTTTGCAATATTTTATTACATTATAATTATAACCGTTGCTGAACAGCCGACCCGATTTTTGGGTTTTCGACTACTAATGTTCAAATACGTAGCCTTGTAATTTTGAGCCCAATCCAGAAGACAAGGGAACTCCTGGATCAAGTATTTGGAGAAATTTGCCATTTGGAGGACTTTTTGATGGAAATAACCCGCATTTGCGTTACATGGAGAGGAAGACCACGAGAACCTCCCACGGTTAGTCTGACGGCAAGGGGACTCTAACTCATGATCCGTCTACCACTGTGGATATTTCACGTCAGCACTGCGGTCGGGACAAGCCAGATGCGGAATTCGTATCGACCAACCATCGCCGGGATCGAACCACGGTTCACCTCATTGGAAGGCGAACGCTTTATCACCTATAATCACAAGTAATACGATAGTCAAACAGCGTTAGCTAGCCACAATTTTGAAATGACTTTTACAGATTCGGTCCCAAAATCAGTTAATGGAAAATTTCTTAATATTTGATGCTCTTTTAAAGTGATATAACGTAATTTTTATTTTTAACGTATTATGTGATCGGTGTAAATCATTAGTGATGGGTCAAATTTGAAAAGCTCAAAATCTCCGCAGTGTTATCTCACAAAATAAGAATGTTAAGAAGCCTGCAAAATTTATAAAAAGAGATTGTACCAAGAAAACTCCAAAATGTATTAAATGCGTCGACTCTGATTGTTATAATAACAGATCATGATTATTTATAGATAATTTTGAGACAAAAAAAAAATAAAAAGAATGAAACATATCAAAGTATTCACTACTAAGTATTCATTTTACTGAAAATAATAATCCATGTGATGTACATGCTCGTCGAATCGAATCGAGAGTCTTGTAGTCTGTCGCTGAGCAGTACCATGGGTACAGGGATATGGAGAAAACTTCTTACCCCTTCAAATCTGTGTCTAAATTGTGATGGTATGTCTTTTTTAGATCATCCCCAAGGACAATCTCCAGACCATCGCCAATAGCCCATTGTGCAACTCAAGTACGACGTAAGTGAAGAGCCTCCCTACTAAAAATAATATATTTCAATGACTAATATATTTCAATGAATTATAGAAACTCAACAAAGGCTATTTTTTCAAACATTATCCATGCTTGCAAGACAACCAATAGAAAGATTCTGTTTTCTCACTGTTTTCTTCCCACGAGATTTAGATTGTTTTTGGCTAGTTTGGGTCTTTCATCATCTCTCTCAACTGAACTACACTATCCCCCACACTAACGGAAGAGACACTTTCAGTTATATATATATATATATATATATATATATATATATATATATATATATATATATATATATATATATATATATATATATATATATATATATATATATATATATATATATATATATATATATATATATATATATATATATATATATATATATATATATATATATATATATATATATATATATATATATATATATATATATATATATATATATATATATATATATATATATATATATATATATATATATATATATATATATATATATATATATATATATATATATATATATATATATATATATATATATATATATATATATATATATATATATATATATATATATATATATATATATATATATATATATATATATATATATATATATATATATATATATATATATATATATATATATATATATATATATATATATATATATATATATATATATATATATATATATATACATATATATATATATATATATATATATATATATATACATAAAATTACACTACCTCATAACAACTGCACAGCAAGAACGAAATTAATATGTAGAAAAAACCTTATCGTTTTGAGCTTCTTTTAAATAGTACAAAAACTACTTAGAAAATTGCCTGATGTTTTAATGTTTTTAAGGTATTTGAATCTAATTTTTTCCATTAGTTGCCAAATAAGATTCACTACAAATTATGTAAAAATAAATAGAATTTTTTTCCGTGCATGCGCAGCATAAAAGAACTGCTTTAAATATTCATATCCTGCAAATTTTTAAATTTTTTTTCAAATTTTAAAGCAATAATTTTATAAATAATTTTAAATTGCTCCAAAAATTTTATTTAACTTTACCGAATATCTTGAATGTTATAGAAAAAAACATAAGACAAAAAATTAGTTTTTTTTAATAAAAATGTTCATAGCTCTTAAAATATTTAAGCTAGATCTACGAAATGTTATGCAGTTATTGCAAATAACAACCAAAGTAATTGTTACAAGTTGCAAGCTTATTGCTTGATTTTCTTACGCAGGGTGCTAAAAAATGCTTGTTTTCTTTCGTAATTTATTGTCTATCCCTCAAACCTCGAGAACTTTAAGTTTTATCGTAAAATATGAAACAATGCATGAACTAAACTCTTCTAAAATTACAAAATAGTCCTCTGAGTATTTCGTGAGAAATTGAAAAGAAAATATTAAAAACAGAAAGTGTCTCATCCATTATTGTAAGGTAGTGTATATCCCTTGCATAATATATTTTAATCAATAATAATATTAATTGCAGTTGCGAACAACAAGTTAATTACACTATTCTTATGGGACAATTCCTATTCCAATAGAAACGTTTTCCTATTGGTTACTATTAGTGACTGATTGATCGTTAATGAATTCTCAGAAGGCAGCAAGAGAAGTGATTTAAGCTTAAGACTTGTTTTTACGATCTTGAATCCATCCAAGGACTTGAAGAAATGTCTCTGTTCTAGAAATTGGATGATTCGTTGACACTCTCCAAGTTCTTTAATGTCACTGATAGGTCGGATGAAAAGCCTGGGAGTGGTTTATGTTTATATCCAAATTATAAATCGTACTTACATGAAGACAAAATTACAAAATAAAGTAAAATTAAATCAAAATAACGCAAGTAGATCCTTACAGATTAATTTACTTAGATTAATATATATATGAAAACAAATGATGCAGAGCAAGGAGTCTCAAATTGCATCTGAAAATTAGCACTCAAAATCTTCTTCTTCATATCACTACAGCCCCCTACTGGTCAAGGCGGCCTCAGTTTCCTCCAATGGACCCCATCAGATGCCACGATCCACCAGCGATTGATCTTTAATGCTTTAGGGTCTGTATCTGCACGATTATCAATCTTGTATGAGGTCTTTCCCACTTACTTGGAATCCTGTACATATACAAAAAAGACCTATTAAACAAATATTACAGCCATTCGCATCATCATTATTACTGCCATTCGCAAGTTCAATACTCAATATTAGAAATCATACTGCCGATGTGTGTAAATTAATCAATGTTCTCGAAATCATAAGACTTTATATGCAGTAGGAGGGAGTTTTCCTTTTCACTTTTCACAGGGAAAAATTTTACTCAGATTTATAGAAAGTTAAATATCTTTTTCTGCAGGCTTACAAATTTTGAGTGCGTGAATGAGTGGAATGTTGAATTGGTGGGCTCATGCGTTATGCAGTACAAAAGTGTCCATAATTTTTCTGTTATATTTGCCACTTGAAAAGATATAATCTGAGTCACCATTTGAAGCTTTCTATGAATGGAGACATGAAGCTTTCTTCTTTTCTTTAGCTGCTGGAATACAGTTTTTACGTTATTGAACTGTGCATATTTTACTTCATTGGGTTTGAAAAATTATGTCATTAAAAGCAATCATTTGCAAATTGTTTTAGGTATAAAAACATTTTCTTAATTTTTTTTTTTTTTTATCATTACATGCATAATATGTTCATTCAACGAAAATTTATTCCGTTCAGTATTATGATATGTTAGTTTGACTCCGTATGTTAAAACAGGGATACAACGCGAATTATGAAATACGAGTGAAGTATTGTACATGTGAAATATTGTTATACTGACCAAGGTTCAAAGAAGACAAAAAAAAAGGTTGGAGATTCTTAGACGCACCCCCCCCCCCTTATTGCATTCTTCTAAAAGACACAGTGCAAAAGAAGATGAAGGCACATGCTTTTGAACAGTTAACGAATTGATCATCGTTAACACTCTTTCCTGATTCTAGGCACTACAGGATGACTAATATGAATATAAATCCTGGTCAATTGATACGCTTTATTGTATCACGTTAATAGGAATTAAGTTAGTTTTAGTTAAAATTAGAAAACTCATATTAAAAGTTAAATTTTAATTATAGAAATACTCTTGGTTACATAATTACAATTGATTAAGTAATACAAAGGGGAAGAGAATCTAGGAATCACTCACCAGGGTGCGTCATCACAAAACAGGTCACGTCTCCTCAGCTATGCAAACCTTCTACTGATTCCTAAATGGGTGCAACCCCTACAACAAGAGGGAACTTCGCCAAACTCACCCTTTGGCTCACTTTATCGATGTTTTTGGCGCACTTACTATTTTGAGACTCCTTGCTCTGCATCATCTTGCTCTGCATCATCTTGCTCTGCATCACAAATAACAAATTGAAATGATCATATACCCGCTCACAGACGTCATGAAACTTTAGAAATTTGTTGGTTAAAAAAAATCTTTGATGGAATGCTTCATACCAAGAACTTGGATGTTCGTTCATACGTTCCAAACTCCAAGCAAAACAAGTTTTCATCAATTTCAATCATTCTGGATTTAAGAACTTGAACCGTTTTAACAGGCTTTTACACACCTCTGTTGGAATGTTAGATAGTAGAAAATTATTTCTTCTAGGCTGCTAAAATTAAATTTTAAGTTTCGTGACAATTATAAATTAGTAAAAAGACACGTATTTTTATTATTTTTATATTTTCACTTAATTTTGATCCAAATAAATCGGGAGAAAAAAAAGTTTAATAAAAAATTTATGTTTTGGAAACTCCCATTGATCTGAGTATACATTAAAACTTCACTGGAAACATCGGGTCAGTTCTCCAGCACTGAGTTTTTGGAGCTCGCTACAAACTGTCCTGACGATGGCGTTCGAAAACTAACTGAAAAGTTTAATTGGTTTTCATCTTAATAGAAGGGAGATATTCTTTCCTTAAAAAAAAATTTTTTTCGTAGAATTCAAATGCATTGAAAGCTAACTTTTCATTCTGATACAGAATATTTTGCAACACTGCACCGACAATATTTTTTTTAAAGTTTTTCAACAAAATAAAAGTTTTTAATAAATTATACAGTCAGAAATTGAGAGTTTCATTGGAATAATCTAAGTAGAACCATCAAATCACATTCAGTAAGAATTTTCCCTAAGTTTATAAAAACTGTGAATTGTATTTTATTATTCTTTAAGACTTAAACCATAGTTAAATTTTTTGAAAAAAATATTTAGAATATTGATTAAAGAATTATTATTAAATAAAGAATAATGACGTCACGTGAAAAGTAAGAATTGAACCAATCAAACATCGACAGTTAAATAATTAACAACTGTTAACCGCCAAAAGATGAACATCTCAATACTAAAGCGGGTTCACAAAACTCCATACCATGGAACAGATTCGTATTTTAATTTTATGAACGAGTGAGTTTAAAAAACTCTTAAGGCTTTTTAATTAAATAAAATTAACAAAAATTCTTGATTTAAAATAGAAAGAAAATCAATTTTTTTTTAAAAAAAGTACTTTTAAAGTAATGCATATTATTTGAACTCTCTTTAAGTTATAAGGACATGAATGGCTTGTAATTATTTGAGTTAAATATTTAAATCACATTTTTCATTAACGGCTTAGATACATTTAAAATTGCTCTTCTTGAATCCAAACGATACAAAAACTAATTTACATAAACTTCTTTAATTTATATCGTAAACTAATATGTCATGCCCAGTAGAAAAAACTTCAAAATAATTTTTTTTTCTCATTTTTTGGTATGTCAGAAATAAATCGAATTTTACGAAGAAGGCGAGAAATTAGGTTAATGGAGATACTTTTGTTATATTTTTAGAATAAAAAGATCAACTGCAGGAGAAAGGCTTTCATTGTATTCTTCGCACGATTTACAGAATGAGCAAAAATAAACATTTTTAAAACCTAGACCAGCTCTTGATGCAAAAGTAAATCTTATTTACCGTATTTTATTCTTTGCAAATCCCATTAGAAGTGTAATTTTTCTGCAACACTTTTACTTCTCAATTCAAAGAAGATAATTCCTTGTGTAATAAATAAAGGAAAGGAAGTTGGGAATCTTAATTTAATGCATATTACAGCTCATTAAGCAGATTTGTATTATTAATTTTAACCTTGTGGGATTAATCGAGGGAATATTAGTTTTAAAAAAACTGCTTGTTTTTATTGTACAAACTCCATTGTACTATTTAAAAAATGCTTGTTTTTATAATACAATGTTGCTTGTACTTACTTTGAGTTTGTCGAGGTGCTGGTAACATTATTTTAATAGATCCTGAGAAATCGAATTTTAAACATCTGACTTTTTTTTTGAAATTCAATTTCACAGGAACTATTCAGCCGATTTTACCCAAATTTTGTATTTTGCCTTGTTAAATTATATTCTTTAAAATGATACAAAAAATTGAATACCTTACAATTCAAAATTTTCTCAACCATTCTTAAATAAAATAATAAAAAATAATAAATATTTACTAAAAGTTATTTTTTACATGGAATTATCTTTGGATAAATGAATATTATAATTGTGTGCAAAAAATTTTCAATTCGCTTAAAAAGTTGTCCAGGCATAGCAAAATACGCAAAAAAGTAGAATGAACATTAAGGGGTTCAAACTTTGGAGCACTTTCCTAACCAAACTATTCGGACCCTATTTCCCAGATTGCGGCTCACCCTTATATTTTGAGAGTCAGAAATACGAATCTGTTGGAAAAAAAGGCATGATAAATAAATTTTGTTTTGACAGTTTTTTGAAATAGCGTTCATAGCATTAGCAATAGAAGGAGGAAAGTTGTCAAGTCACTTTTCTTGGAATCAATTGTGAAGCACTTACGTTGTTTTTCAATTGCACGCCATACTAGTTATAGTATAAAGGGGTTTATGTTTACTTTGTAGGCGTTTCATTCGTCACCAAATTGTGTTGGAATAAACACGTTCAGTATATTACTGACTGTGTAACAAAGCATTTATTAATCCTTTATAAAGGGCTGATGGATGTCTTTGGGGCTGTGTGCGATCAACCATTTTTACTACTTACCGTACTTATGGGCAAAAATATTCTTGTTAGCATTGAAAAGTGGCATAAGACAACAATAAACAACAACCGTACTTTTGTCCTGCCATTGTTCACTTATTGCTGTGATCCACTTATAACTATGCCTGAAACTCTGATAAACAAGCTGAAGATCACACAAAATCAAGCCTTCAGGCTTATCATTGGTGCTGTTGAATCCACTCCTATTGACTCTTTGGTGCTCCTTACAAATATTTATGGACCGGGATAGTTTGGTGGGTGGGACGTTGGACTCGTGTTAGTGAGAAAGGGATTTTGAATCCTGCCGGCCAAAGAATCCCCATGGTCACAAAGTTTCAATGAAAAAATCAATACTTCTGGGGTACTGAATTGTGGATTTACCGTTCTCTGGTCCAGGGCAAAATTACGATCAGTGGATGAATGAATGATGTATGATTGTAAAATGGGTTTCTGTAATCATCAAGGCTGTGACATGTGTGTGGTTGATGTCGTATTGTTGACCATAGATGTTGCTACTGAAATAACAGGAAACGCTCCTTCTGCATTAAAAGCAGGCTTGTTGATTGGTAAGTAGCATAAGCAACAACAACAACGCAACAAATATTTATCCATCGAACACCATCTTTGATGAGAAATCTACTATTCTTTATGAAAAATTATTGCATCTCGATGATATTTTGGAGTAAAACTACTAGAATCTATCTCAAAATCTTAAAACATATTGCCTGAGTGGTTTTATACATAGAGTCCTGGGCTATTGGAGTGCTCTTCATCTCCCTCATACACTAAATAAGCTTTTCAAGCCGTGTAAGTATTTACTAATGCATGATATAAATGTCAAATTAAATCTTCAATCTGCAGTTCTTAAATATAATATTCCCCCCATCCACGTTCTTCGTGTTCTTGCTCTGGAAACTATAAATGATAGTTAACCTAAACCTGATAGGATACGAGTCTATAATAAAAGATCATTCTTAAATGCCTGACCCAATACTAGTGCAGGAATTGTTTGTGACCTGTTTACATTTTATTCTTCTATTAAAAGTTACCGAACAGCCTTTGATGGAGCCATTTGCATAGTTCTGGAACAATAAATTATTAAGTTTGATAGGTTTCCTACCAAAAGGTTACCATCCTCTCTGATTCCAAAACTGCTATCCTATCCATTAGCTTGACTCATGACCCAACTTTCAGGGATATCTTGAATTGTCAACTAGTATTCATAAAAAAAAGTTGGAATTGATGGATAAGACAATTGTTCTATAGTGTATGCGTGGCTTATGACTCGTTTGCAAAGAAGGGTGCTGTTATCTCACAAATAACATGTACTCATGTTCCATTTAGTACAATTACATGTCTTATCAAATATTTTTTTCCCTCTCGACATTAAGAGGAACTGGAAACTCGAAAAACCTCCAAAAGTTAGTCGTATTAAAAAGAAAATCTACATATCTGACTAACCTCGCCATGAGGCCGTTGCAATGCTTAGACTTTTTACTCAACACGCCTGGCTGGACATCTTTTTAAAATTTGTCTCTGTAATATACCCTTAGTGGAGAATGTGTCATTATGGATGGTCACCATGTTTCCTGCTGTGGGGCTCTTCGTAGGACTACCTTGGCTGAGAGGTATTGGGAGGATAGAGTGAGACAATGATTCTCTTATGTATCTATTTTTACTTGTTCCTCATTCTTTGTTTTTACTTGTTACGTTTTGTAAAGTTCTCTACCATCGGAAATATAAAAAAAATTCTTGGATAATGTGGACTCTTAAAATAACGGGGCTGATGTCAAAACGGAGACGAAGAACACTGGGATTCGTGTTTAATTTCTTGTCTTAGTCTGGCTTTATAACAGACATTCAAAGTAACGGAGTTGATATCAGACGCGTTGAAATATTACAATGGGATCTGTGCTTATTTTGTTGGGTTAAACTGAGGCTGTAAGAGACACTCAAAATAACGGGACTGATGTCAGACACGTTGTTGAAAAACTAATAATTGTTATAATATAATGGAGTTTGTGCTTACTTTATTGGGTTATTGTGGGGTTACAAGAGACACTGAATTGATGTCAGACACGTTGCAACATTATAATGTGATTGGGGCTTATATTTTTTGGTTAATTTGGGTTTATAAGAGACACTTAAAATAAGGAGCTGATGCCAAACTCGATAAAAAAAAATTACCAATTATTATAATACAATGGGGTTTGTGCTTACTTTGTTGGTTAGTCTGGGGTTACAAGAGACACTCAAAATAACGGAGATGTTGCCAGACACGTTGAAACATTATAATAGGATTTGTGCTTATTTTGTTGGGTTAACCTGAGGTTATAGGAGACCCTCAAATTAATGGGGCTGATGTTAGTCACATTGAAAAATTATTAATTGTTATAATACAATGGGTTTGTGCTTACTTTGCTGACTTAGTTTTTTTTTACAGTTTTTTTTAAATCGTTAAAAATTTTCAAAAAGTGAAAACTGTTTTAAAAAAACTTTCCTGGTTTTGCATATATTGCGCTGGAGTTATTGTGTGTGATTTCTTTCAAACATAGGTATACGAGTATATTATATATTCCAGAAGGAGATAAGCCCCTCCAAACGAATATTATAACTCAGGAATTCTGAAATCCGATTCTTCATTGAGTTTGCTTCTAAACTTTGTTGCACCTATGCTACTTTGCTTATATAAATATCTTTTGCGCAGTAAAGAATAAAATATCAGAGTGCACTATGTGTTAAGTTCAAATTTATTACGTGGACCCCAGTAAAAGTTAAGTGAGACTCCAAAGGAACTAGTTTAAAAATGTATGTTCTAATTTGATAAATTTTGAATATTTCTCTTAGGACAATGGTCTCAAAAGTGCTAATTTTAAAACTGCCAATTTTAAGTTTCAATGTTCAACTCCATAAACTTGTAATTTTGAACCTAATCCAGAAAACAAAGGAGCTGGAACTAACCCACATTTGTGTTGCATGGAGAGGAAAATCGCAAAACCCTCCCACAGTAAGCTTAAAGTCCAGGGGACTCTAACCCATGATCCGTCTACCACTGAGAATATTTTTTAAGTCAGCACTGCGGTCGGTGCAAGCCGAATGCGGAATTCGTATCAACCTGCCATCGCTGGGATTCGAACGCTTTATTCTACTTTTCAAATTTGTTTAAGTTGGGTAATTTTTCTTCTTTTTCTTTTTAGTATTCCTCAAAATAAAAACATTATTTCACGGCAATTTTTACCTTGGCGAATATCCGTGAGAGAAGATAAAAGCTTCCACGAAAACAAGAACCATAAATAATAACCCCTTGCCCGTTAGCGAACAATCTGGCAATTACATTGAGTCAGTTTGTTTTGTCCGCCATAAAACATTTTCAAGTTCATTACTTTTTATCAGCAAGGGAAGATAAGTCTCCTCTTTTCCCCATATTTGATCATAATATTTAAAAGTCTTACTTAACACTTCTTACGTTTTTAGGGTCCTATGATGCACAGCTCAAATTGCAATACTAAAATAGTTTTCAGGAAGCAGATTATCACCTAAGAGATAATTCTAGAAATCCCGGATTCCAACTACTATTTAAGTGAAAGAGTTTTTAAGAATGATGCATATTTATCTATAAGTAACCAAGCTTAAAAAAATTGTAAAATTCAAAATGAAGGTTTTCTTTGCTCTAGCATTCTTTGCTTATGCCCTGACAGTAAGTAAAACATTTGAATTAATTAATTAGCATCATATTCTATTTCTGATACTTAATTAGCTTTTTTAAACAATAAATTATTTATTATGCATTTTTTAAAAGTTAATAAATACATTTGTTAAATTCTTACAAGGAAGAAAATACCAAAATTTAATTATTAAAAAAAAAAGATTTATTTCGCATTTGCGTTTTTCTCCTATGGCTCGACTATAATACAATTCAATTAGTTATTCCTATTATATTTCATAATAAGTACTAAATTAACATATTTCTCAAATTTTAAGCGACTTTCCATAGACTTTTATGGAAATTATTCCTATTTTTATAAATTATTTTAAAGTAACAGGATGAAACTTTACTTTGTTCGTGCGTTCTAGGATTTAACTAAACTAATACAATTCAATTAGTTATTTTACATTTAATGTCATGTATTTAGCATAATCGGCAATTTTTTTCAACATTGAAAAAGATTTTATACCAAAATTTATTATTAAAAAAAAATGATGTCGAAATTTTTTCTTGCATTTATTATATTTTCAGTTGATTTTTAATTATCATGTTTTTCTAACTTTAACTTTCCCCACATTTTTCTAAAAATGAATATTTTTTTAAGAAATTAGATTCAAAAAATTTTAAACCAAAACTTTTTTATTACTTAACAGAATGAAAGTTTACTTTGCTCATGCGTTTGTCTGGAATTTAACTATAAGTAATACAATCCAATTACATAGTTGTTATATATTTCCTGTCACTTATTTATCAAAAGTTGCAAAGCTTTTCCAACATTTAATGATTTTCAGTGTATTTTTTTGTACATGAGAAACATTTTTGCTAAATATATTTAATACTTTTATTCTAAAATTTATTATAAAATAACAGAATGAAGGCTTACTTTGCTCTTGCGTTTATTAAATTTTATTGTAGGTATTGAACTAGCATATTTTCTAACTTAAAACGATATTTCATGTAGTTTTCTAAAAATTATAATCATTCCTATGAATTACATTCAAAAATGTTTAAAAACAAAAATTTTTATAATGTAACATGTAACAGAATAAAGATTTACTTTGCTAACTGATCAATAATGCGAATGAATATAATGTTCTAATGGATGAACATTCATTAAAAAAATTATACAAACCTTTATTTTAAAATAATAGAATTTGACTTACTTTGTTATTGTACTTATTATATTTTAAAGTACGTTTTTTATTATCATATTTTTCTAATTTTATACGACTTTCAATGCATTTCTCTGAAAATAATAAATGTTTTTAACAATTTTCTACATGAAAATCTTTTGAACCAAAAGTACGTATTGCGTAAAAGAATGACGCGCTACTTTTGCTTTTGCCTTTATCTATAATTTAACTGTAAGTAGTACAATTTATCTAATTTTTTTGTATTTTTATAGTAGGTATTCATTATAATTAGCATTTTTTAGCATTAAATGACTTGCCAAAAATTTTTCTGTAAATATGATAAATATTATGCTAATTATGTTTAAAAGAAATTCACTTCAAATTCTATTATAAAATTTATTATAAACAGAGTGAAAGCCTATTTTGGTCTTTCCCATTTTATTATATTTTCAATTCAGTATAAAATTTGCAAATTTTTCTAACTTTAAGCAATTTTTCATTTTTCGAAAAGTAATAAATATTTTTGTATAATGCATTCAAAAATATCTTAATCTGAAATTAATACAAAGCAACATAACGATGATTTTCTTTTCTATGGTGTTATTTGTTTCTGCTTTCCCTTAGTATTCACTTTTAAAATATTCAATTTTATACTTTTAACTGGTTTATTTTGAATATTGAATTTACTTTCCATCCATTTCTTGTAAGCTATAATTATTTTTGTTAATTACATTCAAAACTTTCACAAAGAAATATGATTTCGTTTTTTTTTTTCTTCGCTCTGAATACAGTTAATTCAACTAACTAGAAGAGGGTGAAGCTTAAAAGAAGAATACTAAGTTAATATTTGGAGGCACCGCATTCTCGGCAATTTCTTGGAGTAAATAAATACTCTCTTAGAAGCAAATCATAACTTTATTCTCTAAATAAGTTAGCTACTCTCTTTCCACTTAGAAGTTAAAGAGTGCACTTACATTGAAAGGTTTTTTTTTCATGTCTCATATTTATTTTCTGTAATAATGATGAAACAGAAACTTTTAGTAAATCAATCGTTGTAATACATATATGAAAGTCTTATATACATTAACGGCAGTGCACCAGATGACAACATTGTATACAATGCCTAACATTTTTGAACAAATTTTGAAATGCGAGAATTATTACAAAATATTGGCTCATAGCCCCCTTCTCGCTGCTTTCGCCAACCTTCAGAAATTATTTTCGCAGTTCATTTCCTATTCCCTTGCAATTCGAGTTTGCTACACTCACTCATTTATATATATATATATATATATATATATATATATATATATATATATATATATATATATATATATATATATATATATATATATATATATATATATATATATATATATATATATATATATATATATATATATATATATATATATATATATATATATATATATATATATATATATATATATATATATATATATATGTAAATTTTTTTGAGTGCTCCTCACACTATTGTATTAATATATATTTTGCTTTGGCTTTATTAATACAATATCAGAAAGCACTCTGTTTTGCGGATATAATCGAGTGGGCTGAAGAAAAGATTATATCTTTTTTTTCCGGTTTTTTAATTAACATTTCATTTTTTTTTAAATAAAATGTTGTTTGTTATTTTTTTACTTATTATTTCCCACCCCCTTTTTTTCATTTGTCTATAATTTTTCTTTGTTTTATTCTTCATTTTTATTCTTCATTTTCCTTGCAAATTCTCTCTCCTTTATTACTAATTTAAAATTTGAAGTGTAGAAAAAATGAGTTCAGACTAACCTAGAAAAAGCCACGAAGTTTCAAATACTGAAAGAAATTCTCAAAATATACAAATGAAAATAAATGATGAGATGATAACTTAGAATTGCGCAAAGGAGAAGTTCTCTTCTAATAATTTGTTTGTATTTTAATATTTCGAAGTATTTTTTTTTCTCCAGCAATTTAAACTTCATGACTTACTCTAGATTTGCTTGAACATACTTTCCCCTTCTTTTAAATTAGTAATGAAAGAGAAGAAGAATTTGGGACGAAAATTTTCTTCCCTTGTAAAAGATTGCTTGCTTGCTTTCGTATGCCTGTTTAGGCAGAAGGGTGCGATTGTTCTTATTTTCCGGTGGCGCCATCTATGGCCAAGAACTTCTCAACTTCTTCCACATCATACGTCACACCCGTTTATAGGGCGGACCCATTCATACATCCATTCATTCATCCACAGATCGTGAATTTTGACTTGAATCAGAGAACAATCGATCTCCAATCCAGTACCCCCAAGGTATTGCTTTGTTATGGGAACATGGAGGACTTTGCGACTCGACAGATTTAACGTGCATCAGTCACCATTTACTACCACGGGGAGTCTTCGGCCGGTGGGTTTCGAACCCACGAACTCTCGAACATGGGCCCAGTGCTCTACCGACCAGGCTATCCTGGGCCTCTTAAGGCATTGAGCTGTCGTTGTAACGAAATGCTGTTCGATCCCCAGAGGCGGCTTGAAGCTCAAATAAAATTTGTCAAAAAATTGTGGAGCCTCAGCCCCCATGACCCCCAGATCTATTGCGGGAATGCTTTTTAATAAAGCTTGACGTGTGACCAGGGAATTAAGGGTATAGTGGCATTTTCTGATAAAGGTGAGGAGGGCATCAATATATTGAAAACATGAGTGATATTATTAATTATTTTATTATAAATTATTTTATTTTATTATTTTAAATTAATAATAGTAATTGAAAAACTTACTGCTTTACTATGCATATGAATAAAAGGGTAAATGTTTTCAGATCAACGGATTTCAAGAAACGCGTGAAAAGAATAATGTATACATCAAGATTTAAATTCGAACATTCGTTTTTATTAGAAACTAAAAAAAATTTATAGTGATTCAGCATACCAAACGGGGTACGAAACTAATTTGAAAATAAAACACTCATAAATCAAATTTGCATTTGAGTTTCATAAAATGTACTATTTATGGAAGACTCGGGGAATAGATTGCACCCACGCTGTACCTTCTTTATAAAATTTATTTCAAAATAATATATGTGTTGAGAATATTTTTCGAAAAATCATATTTGCTAGGGAAAATGTTCAATTATAGAAGTAATGTTGTATTTTTGAATAATTTTCAATTCCATTTAGCTCAAAGCTGAAAGGAAAAGAAAATATTTAAAAGTAACACGTACTTAAATGAAATTGAAAATTTTATAGAAAGAAAAAAATACTTGAGTAAAAATTAGGTTTTTTTTAAGAAGTTTTTTATGCATTACGTCTTAATATTAAATACTAATAAATAAACAAATTTCATATAAGATTGGGATTATTTTTGTATGTTTTCTAATAACAAGCAAAAAATAAAATCTTGATAATCAACCAAAGGTTTTAAAGAAAAGGAATAATAAAAAGACATCACATATTAATATCGGTCATACATTAATATTGAAACGAGAAAAAAAAGCTATAAAAATTCGACAAACCACTATTGACGAAAGCAGATGTACTAAATATGAAACTCTGTTTGATTGCCGAAGAAAAGACAAAGGGTTTGAAAAACAATGATTTAAAACTCCTTTAAATTTCAACTAGCATTCAAACAAAACATGTTTTAATAAATAGTATACAGCACAAAAAAAAAACGAATCAATTTGAATATTTTTTGATCTCAAGATCGGATCATCACTTTCTAGGATTTAATTTTAATGGTTTGAGAAGATAACCTCGAATATTCTAATTAATTAGTGCAGACGATATATAGAATAGTTTCTGAGAAATCAAATTTTAAAAAAATCGTATTTTAAAATTCCATTTCTTTAGATGACTGATTCGCCCGATTTCGCTCCAATTTTATGTTTTGATATGTAAAATTACATTCTTTAAAATGATGTCAAAATTGTACACCTTACATTTCAAAAATTTTTTGACTATTACTATTAAATAATAAATATTTACTAAAAAATATTTTTACGTGGAATTATCTTTGGATAAACAAATTTTGTAATTAAGTGCAAAACGTTTTAAATAATTCGCTTAAAAAGTTCCCGAGATATGACGAAATACGTAAAAAGTAAAATAAACATTAAGTGGTTCAAGCTTTGAACCGCTTTCCTGTCCGAACCATTGGGACCATATTTAGAGTGTCAGAATGCCGAATCCACCAAAAAAAAAAAAAAAAGGCTTGTTTAATTAGAGAAAGTACGATTTTGTGTTTGATTTCGTAACTTAAAATATCGTTCGCACTAATTATTTAGTATATATGAAGTCACCCTCTTGAACCATTAAGATTGAGAAGAATGCGAAGATCTGATCATAAGAACAAAAATTATCTAGGGTGGTCCGTTTTTTCTTTCGCGCACTGCTCTATTCAATTGCGTTTTAGCAGATTTCGATAGCTTTTTTTTCGTGCTTTAATATTCATTCGCGATGTGTAAAATTTTTGACTTAATTTATAAGAAAGATTCTAAAAATATGTATTAAATGTGGTCTTTGCAGGACACCCTGTATCTAACCAGCGAGTTATTTAACAAACATTGTGTATAAATAAATTATTCGAGATAAACACAACTTATCGAATTCTTGCAAGTGATTTTTAACTTACGCATATCAGAAATAGCAAATATATTCTACTCAGTTTCCTGTGCCCATTGATTCCCTGACTGCATGATCTATAAAATTTTATGCGAAATCAATTTCATGAGTTTTACTATCCTTTAGAAATGCCGAAAAGATTTATCCTACGTTTTCTAGTTTCGAGAGTTGAGGAAATAAACCTATAAAATTCCCACCCTCATAAAATCATCAACACTCTCCAATGGTTTCCATTGGAGTTAATTTCGTTAAAAATATTAAATGAATATTGTTCGGAAAATCATGAATATAAAACGTAATAAACAGTTTTATTGACATTCATAACTTAGTCAACTATAAAATATTGCTGTATTTACGCTCTAAATTACATGACAGTTAAAATGTTCCGGAAAAAGTAATACTTTGTAATACAAAGTCTTTAGTTATAAATAGATTTTTTGTAACAAAAAGTTGAAAAGTTTCATAGGTTTTCAATGTTTATTTTATTTTACATGTAAGAAAATTAATTGTAAAGGTCCCACAATCTTTTTTTACTTATATTTAAAACATAATTAAATATAGTGTAACAAACATTAAAAACAATATTTCATTAAGTTTTCGCTGCGTTTCAGCACGCATTTCACTATATGTTTCTTTCAACTTTTTATTTATTCGTATACTATTCAAAAAATAGTAACGAACCCTACATTTCATCATCTCTAAAAATAAATAAAATAAAATTATTTAATAAAAAAAATAATAAAAGTAATTACAAAAAAATATTAATTTTAATTAATTAATAATTATTATTATTAAATAACATTATTGATTATTATTATTTATTGATCAAATTATTTCCTATAAGTCATAAATGCAATTAATAATCCTCATGAATTTATTCATGATTGAATTAAATCATAAGTAATCATGATGAATTCAAATAATCATTAGTTTAAATCCAAAGTAAAATGACAACTTAATACGTAAAAATTACGTTTCTTTCGCTCTCCTTGAGCCAAAACTTGTCCTAAATAGTGACTCCACAGTCCTACTTGAAATAGTTATACCTCGTTACCATAGTCACGGACACGGGTCCAGAGGAATGGCTTGGGGAGTTCTTACTTTAGACAAACTATAGGTGAATTATTGTCACCCCAAAAATGATATGACGGACAGAAGCCGGATTCGAACGCGGGATCTCTCTAGTATGAGGCCAACTCCCTAACCAGGTCGATCGGCCTATTTCGTCAATCTTGTTACGCTCATCTAGTCTTCTTTCACACTAGCTATCTCCCACAATGCTCTGCAATGAGGTTTCGAGTTGAGAAACCATTTTCGTCATGTATTTGAAAGATCGCGTTTCATCACAAATCACGCGATTTTGTGATGAAATGATTGAACGAAATACGAAAGATTGCAGAAACGTCAAAAGTGAGAAATTATTTCTGAGAGTGCATCGAAATACAGTCAATTGATACTCTGAAAAGTACAGATGCGGCCTCAGGTAAAATAAATAAAGCTTTAAACAATCGGGATAATAAAAAAAACAATGATTTATACCCATTTCGCCCCGCAGTAAACGGCTCTATTCATCGATTTTGAAAGGAGCTGAATTGGTAGAAGTTAAATAATAGACACCATTTTAAAATGAAAATTATTATTTTACTGAATTTAAACTTTTTAAAAAATCGTTCCAACGTTCAACTACGATATCGGTACTTTCAACTACAGAATGGTGCAAATTTGCTGAAATTAATAAGGATTTAAATTGAACCGTTCAAGTTGAACCACAGAGTCATGTAATCAAGATTGAGGTTTACGATAATATCGTTCAACTTAGCATCACCTTAAAATCTGTCCTCGCATTGAAAAGATTTTGAATAAAATTGAATTTAAAGTCGTTCCCACCAAGCAAACAGACTAAATTTTCGCAACCTTACAGACACTATTGGTGATATTAATAGCTGGGGATATTTATCAAATTTTTCGTTAGTAGGGTCTTGCATATATTGGTCGAATTGCCGACCAGGTGGCCGAGTGGTTAGCGTGCCTGACTGCGGAGCCATTGGCTGCGGATTCGAATCCTGCTCAGGGAATGAATGTTTCTTTCTCTCTCTGTGTTCTGTGTCCTTTCTCTTTTGTGTGAATGCGACCCGCCCTATAAACGGGTTTGTGGTTGTGTGACGTGAGCGACGCTGCTCCACCGCCGTGGCTTCGCCACAGGTGCCAACCGGATAACGAGAAGAGAGTAGCAGTTCTGGCATTCCTATGGCCAATGGGACAAACCCCAAGTGCCCGCCATAAAAAAAAAAAAAAATAATAAATGAATTTTTAAAAAAATATTGGTTAAATTACAAGTAAATTTCGATTTAAAGAACATGAAAGATATGTTTAACATAGGGATATTAAACGATCTTCCATCACTCAACCGAGTTTGACTTCAAATCACAGGTTTGAGTTTTCCTCTGCTAAAAACATTCAACACTACTCTTCATCCACCGAACTTGATTTCTGAGACTCATTCCACATTTTGAAAAGTTCTAGCAATTTAGTTAATGATCTTTCTAGTATCCCATCCTTTCCCACTAGTTTCTTATCTCCCTTATATTATTATATTGTTCTTCAGTCCCAAGTAGTTAAACCTCCTAGCACCTGTTTGTCTCGTTACTTTTCCACAGTCATTTGTTGTTTAGACACAAAGGAACTTTCTTGTTTATAGAGGGGAATGTATACTACGCCATTTTTGAGTTTTGTTAGTGTTTATTAACGTTGTTTTACTTTATTCGTTTTAGGTAGCTTCGGCTGGGCGATGCCTCGAACAAGCGGAATGTGATGATAGCCATTGTTGTGCAGGTCTTCCCTTTTTTGGTGGAATTTGTAGACCACACACACCAGAAGGTAATTTGTTATTTTTTTTAAATTATTTTCCTAATAAATGTGCCTCTTTGTCAAATTGTTATCATCTTTTACTTAAACTTTCTACAAAATTTCATTTTAAAAAAAGGTTTAAAAACTGTTTCTAAATGCTACAATTCCTTACTTTTTACGAATAAACATTGCATTAAAATACATTACAGTACCACCACAGAGCAAATATATTATTATCATTTTTTTTAGTATTAGAATATCGGTTTAAAATTCAAAAAAAGAAAAATGAAGGTTAAAAAAATAGCACGAACGATTCTAGAAGCTGTTTTAACCTATCACATTTGTTATTTCAGATTTTAAATTATAACATCTGAAAAATCTACTCTTGAACTTTCGAAAATGCCATGAAATGTTTCGAAATGCCTAAAAATAAACAAAAAGGCGACGACCAATTGAGTAAAACCTCACTAAGTTGTAGAAAAATGTGTTTCTTTTTTCCTTCCAAGTAGCTCTCAAACACAGAAAAATTTTGATCTGCGGTAGAAATATTACAATACACATTGCCTTTGAATTTTCAATAAATGCAGAAAAAGTACGAAAAGGCAGCAGTACTACCCTAGTAGCACATATCTCAAAAACAATATCGTTAAAAACGCAGCTTCGAACCGTACCGTAATATTGTATAAAATAAAAATGAACCCTTATTATAACGATCGCAAAAAGATATTGTTTGATATTGTAGAAAAACGTTGTGGAATGTACGAACGTTATCGAAAATTTCTCCTTATAGGGAAAAATTTGTTTACTTAAACCATTTAGCTATACCACTTACATGGAATCTTTTTTTATATATATTTTAAATACGATTCTGTACTAAAATTATGTAAAAATATTTATTAATGTGTCTCGGCTTATACTGTGATCAATAGTTGCAATTAGTGGAGAAAATGAAACGCGCAACAAGTAGCAAAACTATTGTAGTCCCTATTTTTTACGTAGTTAGTAGAGTAGTGTTTTAGTGTTTAAAAAAATGTTGAGTAGCGAGTAGTGTGCTGCGAAAAACAGTAATTTTTGGCGGAGCCTAGCACCTAATTTTAACGTTAGTTTAGTAAAGAAACAAGGTTCAAACACAACTAATTTTTCGAAACTGATTGGTGCAAATCTTCGATGCACGCAAAGAGAATAACTCATGCAGCCGAGCGTTAATGAGAATCATGCTACTGTTTCAGAGCAAACAAGTTTTTGTTCATAAAGTTTGCGACACCTTCATATGCGAATGTACACGTTAATGAAACATTAATGTTATTTCAATGGAAGGAAATCTATTTTCACAGTAACTTTTGAAGTACTTTATCTCTAATAAGAAAAAAAAATCAAACACTTAAAAAAATGGCACATAACATATTTGAAAACTTCGTATCATTTCTTAAATTAAATATTCGCTGTCGAGAAAGTCATAAAAAGTTGATTGTTGTTGTTGTAGTTAATATACGTCGCACTAAAACTGCACAATGGGCTATTGGCGACGGTCTGGCAAACATCCCTGGAGGATGATCCGAAGACATGCCATCACAATTTTGATTCTTTGCAGAGGGGATGGCACCCCGCTTCGGTAGCCCGACGACGTGCACGCGAAGTTGAGCACTTAACGGTAGAACAGTTTAACGAGGACCAATACCGCACACCCTCGGTCCCTACGCAGACTAATCCAAGTGGTCACCCACCCGCAGCCAGTGATGCTTGACTTCGGTGATCTGCTGGGAGCCGTGTCTTAACCATCAGTCCACTGCGGAACCATAAAAAGTTGAAGGCTAAAAAAACAATTTCATAAAAACTGGTTTAAATTAACAAACTGGCTCATGTAAAAATGATCAAATATTTCGTAATAATTCTTCATGTTTAAATCAGCCAATTTTTTTTTATCACTCAAAACCATTTTGAACATGGGTGTAAATTAAGTTCTCCAGCAAAGTTCACCTCCTAAAAGGTAGTGAAATAATGATTATATATCGAAAATAGTTGTAGTTAACTACACTTGTAAAAAAAATAGTTACAGTTGTAATTAACTACAATAAGAGAAGTAGTTTTTTTTTTTTTTTTTTAATCACTGGTCATACTAAAAATCCTATCAAGTGGCATTCTGCTCATGGATTGTTGACCGTGCAAAGCTAAGCACAGATGACACTAGGGGTAAAAATCCATCGTAAGACTTCCGGGTTACTACTTTAGATTGATTTTTACGCCTAAACTTAAAAAAGCGCACCATCCATCATTATTATACTTGTAGTGCTTTAAATAGAACGCTTTCTTTCAACTTAACTTCCAACGAAACAAACAACAAGTGAATTCGGAAGACTACGCAATCTTACTATGGATACTATCCAAAAAATAACAAACGGCGCTATTTTACATAAATATAGCCAAATAAGGGATAACACTAAAAGCCTGGCTAACCTTACTCTTTTTTTATGCTGTGATATCAAATGTTGTGTTGTTAAATTTGTTTCAGGTCCACGACTTGTTAGAATTTATAAATTACAGAAAACTCTTATGAATGGTAACATTTTACGCGTAAACTTAAACACAATATCAAACCTTCCTAGAATATCAAGCCTGTTCACTCATCCTAGCATAATTCCGATACTGAAAATATTTTTTTGAGTTCTTACAAAGACAGTTAACACTGCTTTTCGAAGCTTTATCGCAAAGGAAAATAAGAAAAAAATCCATAGTTCAAGTGCTTTACACTTGATGCAATGCTATAATTTTAAACTATATATATAATCTTGCCGTGAAGAATTATCTGGGTCTTAGAACGGACAAATAATTTAAAAATTATAAAACTTTTTTTTAAAAACTTCTAATTTGGCGACATTTTTCCACCTAGATGAAAATTATCAAAATCACTGTCTTATTCTCAGTTTTTGTAAATTCTTACGAGCCCAGCTAATGAAGCATTGGAGTAAGTTTTTCAATATTAAAAAATGAAACCACAAACGCCTTACATTTTCTCAGAACTGTGGTTTTTCTCCATATTGACGTTTTGCGCCGTTTAAAAAAAAAAAATTCGTAAACAGCGCTGACTTTAGATAGACCAAACTTGACCTAGCAGTCATGTGTAACAGTTGGAAACTTATTATTCGCAAAAATGCATCATTTCATTTCATATTACGACGGAGCCTTCAAAAAGCCGCCGTGGAATTAAAATGCGAACTCCTTTTTCTTTCCAGTTTAAATCAATATTCCTACAAAAAGTTAATTGAAAATGACGAATACTCCCACTTCCTAAACAACCTACATATCATGTAACACTAAACTAATTGTAGATCATAACAGGGGAAAAAATATGCCATTCTAAACAATTCGTTTTCCCAAATGTCGATTGTCTTTTTTTCTTCTGAAAATGTTTTACAAAATATTTTTAACAATTAAATAACTGAATAATTTAGAGATTTGCTTTGTGTTCAGACATAAAGTGTATTTACATGAAAAAATAATAATAATACGCATTTTCATTGTATTGGGAATTATTTGAATTAGTCTGTGTGGGTACGGGCACCCCCGCTGTTTACATTAATACAATAGAGGCTCTTTCTATAGGCTGTTTATAATAAAGGATGTCCAACAAAAAATATTCAAAAATATGTTTAGATAATATTTGAATTAATATGAAACAATAAGGCGAACATTTTAAGCAAATTTCCAGATTGTTCTGATAGATAAATATTATGGGAAACAATATTAAAATAGTGATGCACATATTTACAAATGCAAGACCTTTCGTTTCCCTAGCGTAGATACGCTTGGTGAAAGCACTTTTCAAATACTGGGATGAAATGAAATCACAACTTTACAGACTTTTTTTAAACATAAATCTATATAGATTATAAGTTATTCCACAATGACTACCCACATATATTTTTAGAATCCTAGTCAAAATGAAGTCAAACTTGAAACTCGTATTAAAGTAAAATTTAAAAAAAAAAAAAAAAAAAACGCTGTCGAAATTTGACAAATGACTATTGAGAAAAACAGACGTAAAAAAAAACAAAGCCTGTGAGATTGTTGGCTGAAACTCAAAGGCAGTTTGAAAATTGACTTTCAACTCCTGTCTGTTTCCGCATTCAAACAGGTTTTGTTGTTCTTGATCTCCTTTCTAGACAATTAGTCGTCAGCTTCAGATAGCATTTTTGTTTTGTTTTCTCCACACATACACATTAATTCGCAATGTCTACTGTGTATATTTTTTCTACTTCTTTTTTTACAAAGATCTTATGTATGTTAAGGGTGGTGATTACAGATCACGGAAACAGTGTGTTGTAATCACCCCCTTCTCCGCTACCTCCAATCAAGAAATTTAGTTTTCCGTACCTCCTACAACAGAAAGGATTGTTTAGATTTAGATGCCAAATTTTATTTTTTCTTCTTCTAAATATAAATTTGATACCTCTAATGAGCCTACAGTTTACAACCTATGCATGTACAAGATATCCCATAACCATCACCTCATTTGTTTTCCCCAGCAATCAAACAGGCTTCATGGTTCCAGCCATGACTTCGTTACAAGATTGGCGAGGCGTTGGGCTCATGTTCAAGAGGTCGTGAGTTCAATCAAGCCGGCCGAAGATTCACCGTGTAGTAAATGGTGACGGTGCACATTCAATCAGCCCGGTCATAAAGTTCTCCATGTTCCTATAACAAATCATACCTTTGGGGATGCTGAATTGGAGATGGGTCGTTCTCTGGTTCAGGTCAAAATTATGATCAGTGGATGAATGAATAGATGTATGATTGGGCTTGCCCTGTAAAAGGGTTGTGATGTGTGTGTGGCTAAGTCGTATTTTTGGCCATTGATGCCATCACTGAAAAACAAGAAACGCAAACTCTGCCTTAAATTTGCTTGGTTTCATCAAGCAGGCTTGCTGATTGGCAAATGGAATTAGAAACAACCCCAACAATTTCTTTATGTGGTTTGTTAGATTTCTATACCACTTTTATTTTTATTTTTTACATCTCTTAAATATTAATTTGTGACCTCTAATGAGCATATTGTTTAATTCATTTTTGATTGAGATTTCAAAAATATATTTTAAGAACAATAACTCCAAAACAACATGTAAACGTAAATCATTGAAAATTTTAACATTGTGATAAACTTGATTATTTAAAATATATTATCACACATAATTGCAAAAGATAGTTTTATTATAAAATAACTAAAATCTATATATATATTTCTCTTACACGGCACCAAAAAATAGCCTCATTACAACTCCCCGAATGGCAACGTTAGAAAATCGACCAATGATTGCTGCTAAAAATGTCACATGGCAAATCTAGTTGAGGTGGCTCAACATATAGCGCTTTTAAAAACGGAAACAATAACCAGAGTGAGCATTATCAGGTTGTTCAATTCAGATTCATGCCCTAAAAACATGATAATATTTAATTTAAACTGGCTCAACATATAGCGCTTTTAGAAACGGAAACAATAACCAGAGTGAGCATTATCAGGCTGTTCAATTCAGATTCATGCCCTAAAAACATGATAATATTTAATTTAAACTCAATTAGGAATTAATTAATTAATTGAAGTGAGAATGCTTTAAAAGGCCGCTGTTGAATTAATATTTTTCTACTGGGAGCTACCTAAACGTCTAAGTATTTGTATTGAATGCATTGAATTTTTTGATTTAAGAATGAATTTATGGGTAGACTATACTTGAGGGTGCCCCCGCCAAGTTGTGATCGCGATTGATCGCCAAGCTGGGCGATGTTGAAAACCAATCGTGATTCTGATTAGTTTGGAATTTAGCGTTGTTTTTAAATGAATTTTTAAATGTAATTTCAGAGATCCGTTAGTTCTACTTTGGGGTAGACTATATTTGAGGGTGCCCCTTGATTCTCGCCAAGTTGTGATCGCGGTTGATCACCTAGCTGGGCGATGTTGAAACCCAATCGTGATTCTGATCGGTTTAGATTTTAGTGTTATTTTTAAATGTTCAACGGTTGTAATTTCAGAGGTCCGTTAGTTCTACGTTGGATACCGGTTGGTAAGGTTACTTTTGAATCTGGTCTATAAGATCGAATCGAAGGTATGTGGGCAGTCATAAAAAGGGATTTAAGAAAACAATTTCACTGCTAGTCCGGTATTACAGGCGCCATTTTCGATTCCTATTTCGTCGAATTTATGTGGCGATGGAGGTAGACAAATTCTATTCATGATAAATTTAGACAGTATCTAACTGTTATTAGATATTTCTGTGCACCTAAATCTGAGAATATTCAAGCTTAATGAAGAAGTGAGTTTTTTTTTCCTTTTCTTTCTGCGCCTACTCCATTAATTTTTGCTTAGATTCAAAATCATTTATATTGGGTTTATTAATTTTGCTTAGATTGGGTTCATTGAAAACTTTATCTGATGTTTTGTTGAAATTTTCCAATGTTTTATTGAAATATCATTATGTTTTGGCCGCAATTCCTGTTACCACAGTGTTCCGCGTAAACAGGAATAGCGCCAAACATAAGTCGCCAATTTCGCCACCCTCAAGTATATTTTTCCCCTCATTTAGCTAATGTTTTGATTTTTTCACCATGTACAATCTAAATAGCTAATAAACTTTTTAAATATCCAATAAGAACATTGATAGAATTCTTCTACATAAGTACAATACTATGTCTTTGATGATAATATACTATGTCTTTGTGCTAGAACATTGTGTTCATTGGCGAGCGAGCGCAGCGAGCCATGGTTCACGACGTGAACCACATAGGATTGCGTAGCAATTCTCGGGGGTTGGCGAGCGTTAGCGAGCAGGGGGCGGAGCCTCCTAGTTTATTAAATTAATAAAAATACTTTTACAGAAGAATGTTTGTAACGACTGAGTATTTAAAATTGTAATCACTTATAACTCTCCTTGATACTAAGTTGTATTTTAATTCCAGGTGCAAAATGCAATGTTGTAGATAAAATTCTTCCCATGTTTGGAGATTTTTACATAGGTAACTGCCCATGCGCAGAAGGATTAATATGTGTCCAACAAGGAAAAAAGAAGGTAAATAATTGATGCAATTAATGCAGTTAGTTAGAAACGCAATGCTTTTCTTTATTTTACGTGCTCCAAGAGAAGTTCATTTCATATTCAAAATTGTGATAAAAAATTGATGCACAAAATTTATAATCTTTAATATATTTTTCAGGTAGTATATATAATGTATGTTATAAAATTGTCATTAGATTTTTAATTAAAAATTAATCACAAATTTATCAACTTACAAAATTTGTTAAAAGAATTTTTAGTATTAAAACTATTGTGAAATGCAGGTTTTAACAGCCTACTTCATAAACCTAGTTAAAGAAAATATATTATGTATACTTGTAGGGCAGATATACAGCATTTGCCGAGGGACATTCTAATTTCAAATCGATTTGCAGACATAAAATTAAAATGTGTCATCTTGATTTAATTTAGTTAAAAATTATTTACTATATATATATTATAATATATATATATATATATATATATATATATATATTATAATATATATATATATATATATATATATATTTATATATATATATATATATATATATATATATATATATATATATATATATATATATATATATATATATATATTATATAATATAAAATTATTTACTATATATATTTACTATATTATATATAATCATAATAATAACTTTAGAATAAATATGTAAATAAATATTTTAAGAAACTGCTTATTTGCTTGCAGGCTACTAATTTTCCATGATTCGAAATATATAGAAATATTATTCTAAGCACGAAACAATAACATGAAAAAGTATAATTAGTATTACACAATAATTACCATTTTAATAATGTATAGTACGATATAAAAGCTAAATACTTTGCCTCAGATTTTTTTTATAAAGAACAAATTGGTTTCTAAATGAAATTCACTAGCTATGATCGAAATTGAGAGGTACAGGGAATTTCGCATGCTACATGATAAAATGACAATCAATGAATTATATTTCATATTAAATGAAAAGCTTATCTTAATTTGAATTTCAGAACTCAGGTGTATGCCAACCTCCTCCAACTACTCCAGCTCCTGAACTGCCCTCCACTGCACAGCCTGAAACCCTTCCTCCTAAGCCAGAACCAACAGAATCTGATTCAGAAGAATCAAAGAGCTCAGAATCAGTCTCTGAAGAGTCAAAAATTTCAGAAGAATCAAAAGGATCAGAAGAATCTAAGGGTTCAGAAGAATCTAAAGTTTCTGAGGAATCAAAGGTCTCTGAAGAATCTAAAGTTTCTGAGGAATCCAAGGTCTCTGAAGAATCAAAAGGATCAGAAGAATCTAAAGTTTCTGAAGAATCTAAAGTTTCTGAAGAATCTAAAGTTTCAGAGGAATCAAAGGGCTCTGAAGAATCCAAAGTATCTGAGGAAGTAGTTCCAGAAGAATCTAAGGAATCAGAAGAAAAGAAAGTATCTGATGAAGTAGTTTCAGAAGAAAAGAAAGTATCTGAGGAAGTAGTTGAAGAAAAGAAAGTTTCTGAGGAAGTAGTTTCAGAAGAAAAGAAAGAATCTGAGGAAGTAGTTGAAGAAAAGAAAGAATCTGAGGAAGTAGTTGAAGAAAAGAAAGTATCTGAGGAAGTAGTTGAAGAAAAGAAAGTATCTGAGGAAGTAGTTGAAGAAAAAAAAGTATCTGATGAAGTAGTTTCAGAAGAAAAGAAAGTATCTGAGGAAGTAGTTGAAGAAAAGAAATCTGAGGAGGTAGATGAAGAAAAGAAATCTGAGGAAGTAGTTGAAGAAAAGAAAGTATCTGAGGAAGTAGTTGAAGAAAAAAAAGAACCTGAGGAAGTAGTTGAAGAAAAGAAAGTATCTGAGGAAGTAGTTGAAGAAAAGAAAGTATCTGAGGAAGTAGTTGAAGAAAAGAAAGTATCTGAGGAAGTAGTTGAAGAAAAGAAAGAATCTGAGGAAGTAGTCCCAGAAGAATCCAAAGAATCTGAAGAAGTAGCTCCAGATGAAACCAAAACATCTGAGGAAGTAGTCCAAGAAGAATAAAGAAAAAAAATCCAGAGCCGGCTAGTCAACTAGAAGAATCTAAGTGAATTATTGATGGATAAGATCATTTTTATTATTAATTATATACAAGACCGAAATTTCCTCTCACACCATAAAAAATAACAAAATTTATTCAATAAAAATAAAAACTGCTACACAAAAAATATTTTACTGACTAAGATGCATACAATTTTTGAAAAAGGAAGCTATGAAATTATGAAACAAAATTATGCTTATCTAAGGCACAATTGATCTTAATTCATTTTTCTGTAAATAACTGTCAAAAAAAGAAATATTGAAAGATATTTGCAGGCAGTTCTGTTGGTTACTTTGTAAATATAGATATTTAAAATAAATACTGTTTTTATGGCATTGTTACAATTTTCTTTTATTTAACTGTACAAATATTTTCATCAAAATTAGTTTTATTTCACATAAGAAAATTAGAATAATCAGAATCATATTCAGAGTTCTTGTTTTATGATCGGAACAAAAAATAATAGAACAAATTACGTGAAATCAAAATAAAACTAATTTGAGGAACAAAAAAAGTTAAAAATGAAACGTTGTGTAACAATTTTCCTTCTAGTGCATTTTAGAGCAAGTTTCTATTTAATAAAATACAGCATCTGAGAAACAAAAGGACTCAGTTTGTTTCATTCCAAATTAGTTTGAAAATAATAGAAAAGAATATAATATTAATACATACCATTTTTTAATCGCTTTTAAAACAGCTTACAACTCCATCATATGAGACATGAATAAAATTTGTTTGAACTAACAAACCATTTTTACACACAAAGAGGTTTAAGACAAAGAGACTCCCTCTCTTGCATTCTATTTAACATTGCTTTGGAAAAAACAATTAGAGATATAAATACTAGAGGTATATTTATCCCAAAGTCTGTTCAAATAGTCGCTTATGCAGATGATATTGATTTAATAAGACATACCAAACAAATCGTCTTAGAGAGTTTTACCATGCATGAGGATTCTGCTAAAACCTTATGTTTAACTATTTATCAAGATAAGCTCAAATTTATGGCAGTCAGTAATTGAAATTTTGAGATTGCACCTCTCGTGACTAATGGCTATACATTTGAAGGTATCAGTCAGTTCAAATATCTAGATACAATTGTTACAGTTAATAATGATATCAAAACAGACATTAATAACAGGATAATGATGGCTAATAAGTTTTATTTTCAATTGAGAAACCAACTGAAATCAAAGCTCATTTCCATTGAAATTAAAATTAATTTACATAATACTCTAATTAAACCTGTATTATTTTACAGCAGCAAATGCTGACCTTTAAATAAAACTGAGGAAAATTAACTACTGATATTTGAAAGAAAAATACTCAGAGCCATCTTCGTAGCTGTTAAAGAAAATGTTTGGCGGGTTCAGTACAATTATGAATTATACAGAAAATTAAAGCAACCAAACATTATTTCAGTTATTAAATTCTATAGAATAAGATGGCTGGGTCACATCTATAGAAAGGATAGTGGCAACTTAGTGACCCAGTTAAGAAGCTTGAAAGCAGTTTAGAAGCTCATTTGATTTTTGGAAAGTTAACAGGCAACCGAAAAAGGGGAAGACTAAACACCTGATGGATTGATTTAATGGAGAAAAATATCTCAAAACCATGGGAATCAAGAAATGGAGAAACCTAGTGCCTCATCAGGCCAGATGGAGACAATTAGTTGGGATGGCTCTGACTCAGGGCTTGAAAAAACTCAGAAATTTTACCCGTCCCCGAGGACGGCTTGTCCAACAATGTACCCGTCCTCCTTTGAAACTAACCCTTAGCTTCTAAATTTAAAAAATATATAATTTTCTCTTATTTATTACAAACATTTATATAAATTGCACAATGAATTGTTGTTACTAGAAGTACATTATACAGCAATAAAAGAAATACTAGGTTACTAATAGTAACCTAGTATTTCTTTTATGAAATAATTTCTTTCTTTCATGAAATAACTAATTTCTTTTATGAAATATTTTAAATGACAAAAGTCAAGTTATCTGGAATGTCAATTTATCCGAGGGTACAGCGTTTTTTAAATGAATCAAATATGACGTTTGTCAGTTCCACAATCAAGCCAATGATTTACAGAGGTTTCTGCACAGAAATCTGAAAGAGGTTTCCCATTTAGGTAGATGTTCATAATTGTGTTTAAAACCAGTTTAAGACCAGTACGTAATGTGTTGTTTTGTAAGTTCATTGCTGAAAAGCCCCTTTCACGATTACGTGAGCATGCACATTTGGTCTGACGAAGGAATTAACGGGATTTCTAGATTAGAGAGTGAGGCGCTAGACTCTTGTAAGATAACAAAATTGAAAATGTATCACAAACATTAACAGGAAAATGGTCGTCCGCGCGGACGTCGGATTCGAGAAATTCGTTGTCTGCGGGGAATTTTTTACCTCCGAGGATGGGCGGTTTTTCGAGCCCTGCTCTGACCTGTACTAGGCTGTCATGCTGAAGGAAGAAGAAGATATGATAACATATATTTCTATGCAGCATGATTAGCTATTGAGCATGATAATATATATTTAAATATATAAGCAAGTAACTAGCCATTGGACAAGTGATAGAATGTAAGCTATCTCCTAACAAAACAAAGGGGCACAAGTTTTTTCATGATAAAAAAATTTGGAAACTGGGGAATGCATTGGAATTTTAATATGAACTGCTACCATTAATATTAGTTAAAAGAAGTAAATTTAAATCTATTTATATATTTTTTCTTATTTTAAATATTTTTATACAAGTTTTTTATATTTTTACTTACTGGTTTCAACAAGCTTGTTATTAGCTTTATTTCTATGTTAGGGTCCTTTAAAAAATTTATTTCATCCACTTCTTTCTCTATGCATTAGTTTTTTTTTTTTTTTTTAAACATCCTAAGCCTTATTCGAACTAGGAAGAATTAAAACGATTTAAATCACTTAATTTTATTAAAAAACAATTGATTTACGCTTAAAAAAATATTTAAAGATAGTATTAAAGATATAGAGGAAGTCCAAAAAGTATGGCAGTTAAAAATATTGAAAAATACACATTGGATCAAAAAATACATGTGTGAAATATATGCAAAAGTTGCATTCAATAATATCAAACTCATCCCTTCAACCTAACTCCCAGGGTGGTATGGAGGACAACTTCAAACTCTCAAGAAGGAACCCATATTTCATAATGCATATTTGGATTTTCCAGAAAAAAATGCCTTGATCAAACAACACATAAGTCATTGAATTTTGGCTCATAAGTGATGCCACTTAATTGCAAATGGAAGATAGTGCGGAAATTGTTTAAAATAGAGATATCTCTAGAGATACATGACACATTGAAAAAATAAAACTAGATATGTTTGATAATTTGAAAAATCTATCTTATGACACCACACTAGACTCCCTAAACTGAAGTAGTTCCCATCCCAAGGAGAAACTTTTTATTATTGCTTTGTCATTTATTTAATGAAATTTGAAGAAAAAAAATTCAATTTACTCATTTTACTTTACGTATGTACTTTAAAAGATTTAAATTTCTCTAGAATGAATTATTTGTCCCAGTGCAATAAAAGTAAGAAAGCTTTTTTTTTCTTAAGTAAAAGGATTTTCAAAATCAAGAGAACAATAAAAATGATTATGAATATAGTATGTGAAATGTAAAAAAAGTCATAAAAATTCAATCAATTTAAATGGGGATTGATATAAAAGAATAAAAAAAAATTTCTTTGCTTAGGTATAAGGATTTTTAAAATCAAGAGAACAATAAAAATGATTATGAATATAGAATGTGATAACATAAAAAAGTCATAAAAAATCAATCATCAATTTAAACAGGCATTGATATAATGTTGCATTAATTTGAAAGTAAACATGATTTTACTTACTGATCATTATAGTTAAAGGAACAGCATAATTAAAGGGGTGTACTAAATAGCCTTGAATGCATTAATAATTTGAAAAGTATTACTTTCATAATATATTTTGATAAAAAAATATATAACATAAAATAACAATTTATTATAACATTTATAACATGTTTATACAGCATTATGAAAAATGTACCAACAACAAAGCTTTGAGCAATAGTAACAGACAAAAGGTCAATGATAGAACAGAATACTTCCAAAACTGTCAATAAACTGCAAAACCATGATAAAATGACAAGCATGATTCTATAAATCTGAAAATAAAAAATAACTTACATTAAAAAACTTATTAATAAAACTACATTTTTTAACACTTAACACCTAATAATTTTTATCTAAGTTTTTTTTAAACCAAGTGAGATTGATTACATACTTGAAAATATTAATTTATTTTTAATTCTTAAATTAGTTTACCAAAAACTAACGATGCATGCTTCTCTAAAACAAACTACACTGCTGGACAATTGCTAAGGACGGATCACAAATTGCAATGTAGCATAACATTAGGCGAGACATGAGGCCTAGTAGGATAAAATATAGTTGCCACACTGTTCAGATATTAGAATAAAGAATATTCATTGTTCTGGAAAGTACAAAAGATATGAAACATCTGAAAGAAAAAAATGTTCATTTGATGCTGCGTACGGAAAAATGGAACAATGCATCTAAATGTCAGCAGGCAACTTGAAGAAAGGTGTCAGTACGGGATATGTCCACCGTGGAGTATGATGCAACATTCTACACGTTGTATCATACTTTGCACAACATTATCCAGCAGCTGTTGAGGCAATTTATCCCATTCCTCTGTCAGTGCACGGATGAGGGTGTTATTGTTTGTCGGAGGATAGTTTCAACCAGCAAATTGCCTCCCCAAAGCATCCCAAACATTTCCAATGGGGTTTAGATTCGGAGAACGTGATGGCCATACGAGGCCTTGAATACCCTCGCTGTCTAGACAATCCTGAACAGCGAGGGTTCGATGACATGTTGCGTTGTCGTCCATAAAAACAAATTTATCACCGACAGCACAACGGAAAAGACTAACATGAGGAAGTAGAACTTCATCAATGTATCGTTGGCCCGTCATAGTCCCATTCGCAACCACATGTAGGCGCGTGAGGCCATTAATCATGATGCCGGCCCACACCATGACACTGCATGGTGGATATCGGTCCCTTTCCTGGATATTTTCCGGACGATAACCAGTACCACTGTCGCGCCAGATTAGTTGGCGTCTTCAATCCAATGACAGACTGAACCTACTCTCATCTGAGAATAGTACGTATGCCCAGTCCTGTTCAGTCCAATTGTGATGCTCACGACACCATTGCAAACGGGCAGTACGGTGCTGTCTGGTCAATGGGACACACACAACAGGTCTATGGGCGTATATTTTTCCTCCCCTCAAACGTCTGGCAACAGTTTTTTGGGAGCTCTGCTTTCTTGTGGCAGCAAGAAACTGATTTGCCACTTGCTGAGCTGTGGTGCGCCTGTTCCTTTTTGCTTATAAGACGATGTACCTGTTTTCTGCAGGTGTCGTACTTCTAACACGACCTCCCCCGGGCCACCTACTACACATTCCAGTAGTTTTAAATGATTTCCACAGCCGTGAAACAATGCTGTGAGCGATGTCGAACTCCCTGGCAACATCTGTTATTTTTCACCCTTCTTTGATCTTTCCAATAATTCGGCCACACTCGAAATCATCTAAGAGATATCGGGAAGACATACCAAAACTTTCAAGTTCGTCAACTAAATCTTTCCTGTAAAACTTTGACTTGTAATAACAACTCTCCACACGCGTCAAAACCTTTAAAGCTCTTATCAGCGCTATCACGTGATGAACAGACGTGGAAAAAAAAATTTCATACGCATACCTCTTCTTACTATATCCCGCACTTATTCTAATTTTCCATATTTTGCTTCCTTTCATTTTGTGATTGCTATGGATGATAGTGTTATCCGACCTTGGCAATTGTCCAGCAGTGTATTTTACTGTACTCTAAAATACATTACAAATATTAAATTAAATAAATTTTCATTGAATCTGATCTATTTCAAGGTTCAAAAATTTTTGAATTGTAAGGTAAACAAATTTTTAGATCATTTTGAAGAATGTAATTTTATAAATCAAAATAAAAGATTTGATCAAAATGGGTCAAATAGTTCCTGAGAAATCGAATTTTAGATATACAACTTTGTTAAGAATCGATTTCTCAGCAACTATTTGACCGATTTTGTTCTAATTTTGTATTTTGACACATAAAATTACATTCTTTTAAATGCTGTAAACCTTCCTTACAATTCAAAAATTTTTCTATTATTATTAACTAAATTTATTATTAAAAAATTTTCAATTATTATTAAAAATTATTCTTTGCATTGAATTATCTTTTAATAAAAAAATTTATAATAGAGTGAAAATTTTTTTGATTCGCTTAAATTCAAGATATGGCAAAATACACAAAAAGTTAAATAAACAGAACATCCTAATTATTGCAACAAAAGGTTTAAAAACTCCATGTGGAAGCATATCTGTTCTGTTTCACATTTAAATTATTTATTGCCACTCTCAAACATACTTGTAACTATTCTAAAAGCTTTTGAGAAAATTACTATTTTTTTAAGTCATTCCAGTTAAAATGGCTAACTAGAAAAAGTTTAATACATTTACTCTAGATCGAAATGCATCAGAGAACACATTTAAAACTATTATCCACTTAGAAAGTGTAATTGCTAAAAATTAACTATTCTCTTAAACAAACAAAGATGAGATAAATTTTGTTTAAGAGAATCATAATGTTTAATAAAAAATGGATTACTTTTTAAAAATGCTTTTTTTCCTGCTTTTGATAACATATAATTTTTACAAACTTGGATTTTCAATAATTCAAATTTTTCTTTTTCTCCCTTTAAATTCGAAATATCAAGGCTTGAATGATAATATTTACATTGCATTTACAATGCATTTACTTACATATCTTGCACTTGCAATGTTGTCTTCTTTGACTTCTACAAACTCAATAATGTTATCCCCCTTTTTTTCCTTGACAAAAGTGGCACATCATTAACATTAACTAAAAAGCAATAAAAATGCAACAGAATAATTTATATATTAAGAAATCAAAAATAACATCGGCAAAAATTTTATAAAAATTATTTTAGTGGGTTTAGAAAACTTTGAAAATCCCAGTTCATGAAACATGAAGTACAGATAAGATTTAAAGAAACTATAATAAAATTTTTTAAATAATATTCAAAATCAGCTTAAGAATAGCATAAAGATAAAAGCAGCATTTTTTTCCAAAATCATTATTTAATCATATTTTACTCCAGAATCATTAGTTTTTGGAAAAGTAAAACCAAAACAAAACCTTGACAAAAGTAGCACATCATTAACTTTAACTAAAAAGCAATAAAAATGCAACAGAATAATTTATATATTAAGAAATCAAAAAATAACATCAGCAAAAATTTCATCAAAATCATTTTAGTGGGTTTAGAAAACTGAAACTCTCAGTTCATGAAACATCAATTACAGATAAGATTTAAAGAAACTATAATAATTTTTCTAAAAATAATATTCAAAATCAGCTTAAGAATAGCATAAAGATAAAAGCAGCATTTTTTTCCAAAATCATTATTTAATCATATTTTACTCCAGAATCATTAGTTTTTGGAAAAGTAAAACCAAAACAAAACCTTGACAAAAGTAGCACATCATTAACTTTAACTAAAAAGCAATAAAAATGCAACAGAATAATTTATATATTAAGAAATCAAAAAATAACATCAGCAAAAATTTCATCAAAATCATTTTAGTGGGTTTAGAAAACTGAAACTCTCAGTTCATGAAACATCAATTACAGATAAGATTTAAAGAAACTATAATAATTTTTCTAAAAATAATATTCAAAATCAGCTTAAGAATAGCATAAAGATAAAAGCAGCATTTTTTTCCAAAATCATTATTTAATCATATTTTACTCCAGAATCATTAGTTTTTGGAAAAGTAAAACCAAAACAAAACCTTGACAAAAGTAGCACATCATTAACTTTAACTAAAAAGCAATAAAAATGCAACAGAATAATTTATATATTAAGAAATCAAAAAATAACATCAGCAAAAATTTCATCAAAATCATTTTAGTGGGTTTAGAAAACTGAAAATCTCAGTTCATGAAACATCAATTACAGATAAGATTTAAAGAAACTATAATAATTTTTCTAAAAATAATATTCAAAATCAGCTTAAGAATAGCATAAAGATAAAAGCAGCATTTTTTTCTAGAAGCATTAGTTTTTGGAAAAGTTAAACCATACAATATTTATTCATTTTTTTTCTATCAAAATCTATGAATTTTCATTTTATTTCATTTGAGTTCAAACTAATTAGATGCCAGATTTTGTGCCAAATATTTTAGACCAATAAACGCATTCAGTACTTAATACTAAAAAGCAATAGGTATTTATGTAACAATATTTAGAATATTTTAAGAATTTTTACTTTCACATCATGTTATAATTTATTTTTTCTTTGATAGGGAGCAATAACCTCCCTTTAAAACCGCTTTTATTTACAGTGATGAATTAAATTAACAAAGAGATAAAAATATATATATATATATAAACACATTTGATTAGATTTACTACATAATTTTATTTCAAAAAACATTTATAAGTAATCATAAAATTACACATATAAGAAGTAATTGTGATGT
This sequence comes from Parasteatoda tepidariorum, assembly GCF_982258835.1. Lineage (NCBI taxonomy): Eukaryota > Metazoa > Arthropoda > Arachnida > Araneae > Theridiidae > Parasteatoda > Parasteatoda tepidariorum. The sequence goes on along the minus strand of NC_141755.1, from coordinate 12,155,967 downwards.
AATTGCATGTAACCACATGAAGCATTGCAAGATTGCATCTCCAAAAAGTAAAAAATTCATGAGAGTAGATTTTTAAACACACACACACAAAAAAAAGTTATTTTGTTATGCATTATGGATTTACCTTCCTCCTTTGCAGAAGTAGATAAACACTTCTAAACAGGGGCAAGAAAAAAAAACTGATAAATAAGCTATAACTAGGCAATAGGAGCCATTTTAATACTTTAAATGCCTAAGAGAAGGTTAGAAATTTGCTTATTTTCAATGAACAGGAGAAAAGAGAGTACAGGCAATGAGTAAAAATATACTGAATTCCTTCCTTTGAAAAAAAATTCATTTAAAATTTGAAAAATAATTTTCTTTTGAAAAATCTCTGGTAAGTTTACAGCTTGTATAAAATAGATGAGAGATTGAAATTGCCAAAAATATGCTTTTCTAACATTTGCATGGCCTCTAAAAAAAAATTAACAACAGAGAGTGGTGGTAGATTACAAAGAGTATCAAAAAAGTTTCAAAAGGTTAAATCTATTCATAATGCATACTGGAATAAAACTTTCTATTCATGACCTATGTTTGCAAAATGCAAATTATTTTTAAAATTCTGATATATTTTTGAAAGAAATTGACAAAAAAATTAGTCCAAACTTTTTTTTAAACAAAAAAAAAAAAATCTGAATAAAGGGTTCTTTACCACAAACACTAAGAATTTAAACTTGACTAAGTTCCATATAATTTCTCAAGAAACTCAAAACATTATTTATACTCACAGAAATAATAGATTTAAAGAGAGTACTTAACTAAAAAGAAATAAATTATTTGTAGTGAGAAAGATTTTAAGGTGATTAATAACTTACAAATAAATGAGTTAGATTAACTTTGTATGCGCACATATTTATTCTGATATGGATGCTAGAAAATTTAAGGATCAAAACATGATGTGAAAAAAAAAACTTTGTGAATATGCATTTAATGTCACACAGATCATCTCAGCCCAAATAATTTTAATACATAAATAAATAAATAGTCTAACATATGACTGGGTCTTGGTTTACAAGATTTTTAAGTTGGAAAAATATTGTAATGACCAATCTAAAAATGAAATTTTAAATGCAGATTACTATAAAAAAGAATACCTTAAATTTCTCAGCACTTTCTCTCACTTAAACATAAACCAAAAAAAAATTTTGAAAAAATGAAACAATATTAATATTGTTCAACTAGTTACTAAGATACAAAACTCCAGTAAACAAGTTACAAGAAGCTAATCTACCCATCACTATATTCAATTTAAATTGCACTTTGATTCAATTTACAAGATATATACCTTTTCCTCAATTATCTATGAATGTTTTAGTTTCCTTTCTCTATCAAAGCCATGTTGCTACCAGTATCACATATCTTCACAACTAGGATTTACTCTGAAAATAAAATTAAATTAATATCTCTATCTGATATTTAATAATTTTCCAACAGTAAAGTTTATTAATATATATTGATAAATGTTGCAAAAAATTACTAAAATACTTTTTTATTTGTTTAGTTAGTTTGATACCTGCAAAATTTATTAACTAACAATAAATTGATTTTAGCAAAACTACTTCAAAATTCAATTATTCGATGCTTCTGGTGAAAACTAAGCAGAATACAACTACAGTGAAACCTCCTGTTATGGACACTCCTGCAAAACGGACGCCTCTCAATACGGACATATTTTTCATTCCCCGGGAATCTTCTATGAATAAACCATTACGTACATTCTCCGCAAAGCGGACACTCCCGTAACCGGACGCGGACAGTCATTTTGGTCCTGAAACGTTGTTTTTTTATCTCTACAAACCGGACACTACTTTTTCTAAATAAATTGCAAGCTAAAAAAACTCAACTTTTCACCATTTTTAAAGCATGTAAATAAAACTTTTTGCCTTATTCATAACTAAAAATATTGTTAAGCTATTTCACCAGCGAAAAATCAATCTTTCTCCTGTCACCTTGCCTTATCTTTGTAAAGAAAGGAGAGAAAATGGTACTGCACTCCTGAAATAATTCTGACATCGGCATCTTTTGATCTTTTCATCTGGACCACACAGGTTATGAGACCCCTCAAGTTGAAATTGCTTTTCTCAATGCTTCTTCCCCATTGAAAATTTCTTTAATTTTCTTATCAATTTGAAGACTGTATTTAACACAACTGGGGTAAAAAAAAAGAAAACAGAAGTATAATCTTTGAGATGTTTATATAAATGAAACATTTATTCAGACACTTGATAGCTGATCAATTGTGAATAATCATCTCCATAGGTCCTCATGACTTACAGGTATGCATTACTTTTTTTTCCTGTGAATCATAGGAGGTTTATTTTCCAAGAAGGTATTAACCATGTTCCCTATCAAATGATAAGTAGGTTTAAGGGGATGTGAACCTAATAATTGAAACGGACTGAGGACAGTACGCTCCTATTTGGTATCATATGTGTAACTTGAGTATCTATGCTAATAGGGAAATTATATTTATTTATCTGTAGCTACATCCAGAATTATGTATTTATATCAAACTTCTTTATATATTCTTTTTTATCTTTCTTATTGTTTAAATAAATATTCTTGTAGATATTTAGAGTATCCTTGTAGATATTATTTAATAATTTCTACTTCTTTAAGAATATTCAAAACAATTTACGGTATTAAATTTCGTTATTAGGGTACCCTTCCCGTAAACGGACAACTCTCATAAACGGACAAATTTTTTGGTCCCATGAATGTCCGCTTAACGGAGGTTTCACTGTATTCATTTTTTCATGTTTCTTGTTTTTTTCTTCTTCCTATTAATATTTTTTGAATAAATAAATAAGAATAACAGTTTGAGATCAAAAAATTTTTGCTTAAAAATTAGACTTTCAAAAGCAATATGAAAATGTAATTAAATGCTAAATTATCATCAATAAAAAAAAAATGTGAATCATTTATGGTAAAATGTGTAACAATCGTAGCAAATTGTTATTATTATTTTTTCTTTTGGAGTTTTTAAAACTTAAAACAATTACAAATATGATAAAAATGTACTTTTTAGTTAGAAATAAATATTAATTAAAAAACTTCTTAAAATTAACTTACTCATAAATACATATTATTTAGAAATTACCAATATTGAGTTCACATCAAAATCTGGGATACAGTCAGACAAACTCTGCTTCCTATCTCTCCATCCATTTGGAATACCAACTATTATTTCTTCTCTTCACTCTCATTTTTGCCTTTTTTTCTGCTTTACCTAGTAAACACAACTTCATATCAATTTTTATAAAAAACAATAAATTATCTTGTAGGTGGTTCAAGATCAATAGCATAATTTAGTACTAAAACAGGGAAATTTATTCAATAAAATATAAGAAAACTTATTGATAAAATTAAGATTTAAAAAATCTCTAATATTTCATCTCATAAATAATGATCGATTTGAATTCAGCTAAGTTGTAAGAAAAAATTTTTTAAAAATCAGATTTTCCAGATGGAAAAATTGTTTTACAGTTTCTATTCTTTCCAAAGGTAAAATTTTGTCTCATTATAAATGTTTAGGTATTATAGTTTTGTTCTTCTCAAACACTGGTCATTTGTGATGCCTATGCATGCAAGAAAGATTTTAAAACAAATAATAGAAAGTTTTTGTGACTACTTTCTTTTGTAAATTATTATAAATATCAACTTTTATACCACATTGTATAAGACAGTAGTTAGATAATAAAACTTCTTACTACTTACTTCACTTGTTGAATTAGTTTAGAAATAACATATAATTTTTTCATTTTGTATGAATTAATTCAAGTAACTCTAAAATCTATACTTTAAATTTCAAAATTATTTTTAAAAAAAATTTAAGAATGACATAAAATTACATTGAATAAAATATATTTGAATATAAAGAAATATACTATATAATGTACAAAAAAATGTTTTTATTGAGCTTTTAATATTTAATAAAACCGGCAAAACGTTTTTCTCCTTAGTAGTAAAACAACAATTATATGGGTTATAATTTATAGAAATTTGTTCAATTTTGCCATAAACTACTATTCTTGATTATCAGACCTTTCAAACATTTTTTATAATTCTTTAGATACAGTGCTAGAAAAGACCATTCAAGTGAACATAATTATTAACAATTTAAAATTATATTAATAAAAATTAAGAAACATTCAAGTTAGAAGCCATGTTTTCCCCTATACAATTAATTTAAATAGTTCTCAATTTGCAAATGTACAGTTGGAAATTTCACAGAATTCTCACACACTACTAAGAGAAAGTTATGCAATTAATAAAGGAATGAGATCTTCCTAATAACTTATTAAAAAAGTCATAAAAGAATTTTAAAACTTGTTTACATTTCGAACTGGAACACGCTCAAACATCTTAATTTGTGAACAAATTATAAAGCTTAGTTTTAAAATTTGGCTAAAGCTCTTTTTCTAGATTTTAGCTTTTCAGACAAAATACTTATGAACTCAGATTAAACTATGGAATTGCAATAAATATTTCATACATGCAGATAAACTTAAATTGCTTCGTAATTAATAAGTTTTCTTTAATTACAATTAAATAAAGATTGTACATGCACAGTTTTGAATAAATTAAAACTGTTTACTTCATAAGATGTCAAAAATATGTGCTAAATATTTTAAATTACTTAAACATACCTAAAAAATAATAATAATACCTAGCTCCTCTATTCTTCTACAAAAAAAACACAAGGACTACTTATTTCTGGCATTTCTATTTCAAATATCTTAGCACTGTCTATTTTCAGCAATTAAATTTCATATTTAAACGCTGCTTTTTCAAACATTCCAATTTTATTTATTTAAACTAATAAAAGCAATATTTTAAACATTAATGTAAAATGAATAGGATTAGTTGGATTAAAGAATTAAAATTGAATTGAGAAAAAATAATAATAATAATATTGCGTAATCTTTAAAGTGTTACCTGATGCCAGATTTAAGATTTTTTCTGTTCGGTTTCGATATTAATTTTAAAAGATATTTCAAATATACATTTTTAAATAAATAAATCACTGTTTGTGATCACAGCGTTAAAATTATGATGGAAACAACAAGCAGATCTGCTTTAAAATCAAAAATTTTACAGTAGTCCGAAGATTATACCAAATAATCGATTGTTAAAATACTGCCGGTAATCATCGATAGTTATAGCGCTGATTCTAATCTTCTGCTTTTTAATCTTGCACTTTAGAACGATTGAAAAAAAGTTTTCCTGTACACAGTTTCTAGTCCCTGGAATCTTGGTAATTTATTAATTCGCACTTCCTGTTTTTACTTTAAAAATCCTTCTTCATATTTATTATTTGTAATTTTTATGTTCTTTTTTTTCTGCAGTCAATATTCCATTCAAAATCATGAAGGCTGTTTGCGTATTAGTTGGTGAAAAAGTTAAAGGAACTATTCATTTCACCCAAGAAGTAAGTGGTGTTATATAATTATACTTAACATGTTTGTAAGTTCGCTTATTTTTTTATTTAAGCTAGAAAGCTTATAAAACTTAGAAAAGTTACTTTCTGACATAAATGGGGATTATTTTTGAACTTATGAAGCCTGTATTTAAATATAATTAAGCGAAATTCTTTTACTAGTAGAACTACTTTTGAATGTTCATGTGACAGATTGGGAGGAGTGTCTGTTTCTTGATTGTGCTGCTAGTCATTTTTTTCATTGTTACCTACGTTATAAACTTTCACAACAAAGTTATATGGAAATATTAATAAATTAAATTAACTCCACTTTAAAGTGAGTTCTTATTATCGATTTTCTATTCTGTCTAATAAGTAAGAAATAAATAGCACACTGAAGTGTTCTAAATGCTTCCATATTATCGAATTTTATGATCTAACACTTATGATTTTTTTTACAGAACAATGCAGTGGAAGCAATTAATTCTTTAATTGCTTCCATTGGTAATATTGATTGAATTTTTCTGCAGCTATTAAAATGGTTTCTTGAAATATTTAATTGTCAAATGAGATAATGGGTACTTTTAAATCTTGAGGTATGGCAGAATAATCGCCAAGTCTTGGCAACTTCAGGGCATCTACAAGACTAAAAACATCACAGAAAAAGATCAATTTTAATTGTAAATTTAAAATCTATTAGGCACCTTGGCGATTGTTGTTGGCGCGACAGATCATGAGACGGAAATATTCCCTTTTTCCCACACCATAAATTTTCAGGAAACAGTTTCTTGGCAAGAGACTCAACCACTTTCTTAAGCGGTCTCTACTGCTAACACTTCATTCTTTGATGGAATGATTTTTGATGACTAAATACAATAACAAACTGGTGAATTTCTTAACTTTTTCTATTAGATAGGACAAGTTAACAAAATTCCTTAAAAAAAAACAAGTAATTTTCAGATCTATAATTGCAAAAGAAGTATTTGTTTCATTATTATGTATGAACAAAGATTAAAAGTTAAGAAATTTTGTTAAATGAATTATATAATTTCTCATTTTGTGTTAATATGTTACAGAAATATTCTCTGACTATTGTCTTTTTTTGAAATCCTAAACATTTCTTTTTTTTTTTTGTTATTGATGGACTATTTATTCAACAATATATTCACTTAATTCCAAATAATGCTTGAACAGATGGCAGCATATAAGCAGAATTTTTAAAGAAATATGTATTTAAAAAAAACAAACAAAAAAAACAATTTATTTAAAAGATGTGAATGAAAGGGAGAAAAGTTATTAGAATAAAAGTTTTTCGAGCAATTATTATAGAATAAAGTTTTATTTATTCTCGTATATAGTTTTAAAAAAAATGTTTTCACTTTTTCATTAAAATATATAAGATAAATGTTAAGAAAAAAATATCTATATTCGTCAAAAATATATTAGAAGACCAATAATTTTTTTTGACCCAAAGAATTTCATTTTTTTTTCTAATTTAATTTTGATTTAAAAGTAAGTATAATTAAATATTCTTATTGTGCTCCTATTTTTTTCCCCCCTATTTGTCTTTTAGTTAACGCATGTATTCTTGAAAGTTAACTTAAAAAGTTTAAATATTTTTTAATGAATTGATGTGCTTGTTTGTAAAATTAGCCTCCTTTTAATGTCAATTCTCGGAAAGAATGTAATTTTACAATGTGGCATAAATATACTCTATATTTCTCTTTAGGATGGGGATGGCCCAGTTACTGTTACAGGAGAAATAGAAAATTTGTCTGAAGGTTTGCATGGCTTTCACATTCATGAATTTGGAGATAATACAAATGGTATAAATTTATATTTATTTTTTGTATACGAGAATGAAAGTTAAAGCATCAACATTTGATAAATATTTATTGAATTGTACTTAAGTTTATTAAAATAAGATCAAGATTCGATGTTTATTTTATTGTTTTGTTAATGTTAGAAACTGTTTATATTGTTTTATTACAAATTTATTTAGTAGAGAAGATGGCTTATTATGGATCTTGTATTATAGATTTTTTAAAAAAAGTGAATATTGAAAGTTTACAGAATTGTGTGAATTACAAATCTATTTAGTTGAGAAGAATGTTTATTGTTCCAAATAATTTTTATTCAGTTTCAGCCCTTCAAATAGTTTTTTTATATTAATTACGTGTAGAAGATAATTTCTGGGAAACTTTTTTTTTTCCAATATAACAAATAAGTTATTATCTGACTTGTTATTTAAAGGATATTTCCTAATTTTTGGCTTTTATCTTCAGAAATATCTTCTAGAACCTTAAACTGAATTTAAGAATAAAATTAAGCAATTTTCTCATTGTAATTTTATTTTTTTTAATGTAAAATTTTCTTAAAAGAATTTCTAAGATTTTTAAACCCTTTTCATAAAATGTATAGTCTTAAATTACTTATATATCAAATCAAATTGTTAGACTAAAATTTCATGACTGTAGTATTATATTGTAAATTTTTTAGGTTGCATAAGTGCTGGTGCACACTTTAATCCTCATGGTAAAGAGCATGGAGCCCCTAATGACGACGAGAGGTTTGTACATTTATTAAATGAAAAGAGATCATTAAATCTTTATTTAAAATAATATTTATTAATTACCAATAACAGATACAATTTTTAAAGGGAAAAAAATAAGTATTCACTTATAATGGATATTTTTATAAAATCAATGTTGAAATTCTATGTGAGTACGGATTCTTTTAAAGATCTGTGGGGTAAACTGACAATGAATAACCCCAAGGCTTTTCAATTTGCTTCTTCTGAACAGAGCAGTTTAATTTAAGATTTCATTATATCTACTCCTATGATTCTGAGATCATTTTTGATCCAGTCTGACTCACTTGTGTATGGTCAACCTTTTCCGGTAGTCTACATTTTTGAAAATGTTAGTTTTTTGTGGTCTTAATTATAATATTAATAGATATACATCCTAGCTATGTAATTCTGTATGATTTGGTTGCTAATACTTGCTAAGTAGTACATGATTATACCTGATTCTCCTAATGTTATTTACTTTAACTATTAAGAAAAATTTCTAAATAGTTAAGGTAAATAAGGTTAGAAGAATTCTTGAGCATAAAATTTCTTTTAAATATTTGTAGTTTATTTTCTTTTTATTTATTTTTTGTCCAATTTTTGTAGCCATCTACACATATAATAAAATAAGAAAAATTTGTATCCTGTATATTGGTTTATAAGTATACCATAGGCTCTAAAAAATATGACATTGAGTATAAAGCTAAATTAGTTAAATTTATACAAATTACGAAGCTCTACTTTTAATTTTTAATCATATTTTTATTTCAGAGGCATTTAAAAAATGGAATTTTCTCATTGGTTTAGCAGAAGTCATTGTTTTAAGCTTTTAACGATTAAATTTTGTTAAATGTTTTAACGATAACTGAAATGTTTGTTAGCCCTAATTAAACAGGTTGTTTATTACACATTCTGTAATACTTAATTATTTTCATTCGTTACGCAGGTCATCTGAATGATCAACATGTCACCAAAATAGTATCTGAAACTACATGTTTCTTTCATTGATACTTATGCTTTTAAAATATGTTACCATATTTAAAATCATTAGTAATTGAAATAAAATATTTGGTATTGATGAACAAAATTAAAGGAGAAATAGTACTAATTTGTTGAGGAAATATTTTAAAAAGATATATTATTATTAATGCTGATGAATATTAATTTTGGTAACCTTTGCTAATTGAAGTAAAGTAATAATCTATGTACTATAAGGCAAAAGTAGTGGAAAATGGAACTAATTCATCTAAAAGAGTGTCAAAAATCAAGAAACTAATATTGGCAGCACTAATGCTTTATTTTGGTAATAAGTACTTATTGAAGTAAAAAAATATTCTATGGTCTTCAAAGCAAAATTAATGGAGATAATTTACTTATTGGTTATGTGGAACCATAAAAAGTCCTCATACACCAATGACACAAGGTATTATACAAAACAAATTTTTTGCATTTAAGACTAGTTAAGTATTAAAAATTATTTTATTTTTCAGTTACTCGTGTACTCTATCCCTCATTGCAATTTCAGTTTTTTTTCTAATAAAGTATAAAATTGTATAGTTAATGTTATAATTATTTTAAAGGTGTTGGTTCCGATATCTAAAGCATAACAAATTATCTTAATGATTGATTTTTGCATTAAAGTTTTAAATTGATTTTTTTTTCTTTTTTAGAAAATCAAATTACTTAAATCTTCAATTTTATAGCAAAATTTTTGACATTGATATGCTTAATTTACTTTTCATTTTATTTTTAAAAATGTCTGTAATTTTTAAAAATAAGCCATTTTACGTAATATTATGTTTATTTATTTTGTGATATTAATAGAATCTTGTACAACATTTAATCCAGTTTTTTTTCTTGTAATAAGTTCCAATCTTTAATTTCTTATTAGACATGTTGGTGATCTTGGAAATGTGGAAGTTGGTAGCAATGGAATTGCCAAAGTTAATATTACTGATAGTCTAATTTCTCTCACTGGACCCCTTTCTATCATTGGACGTTCTGCTGTGGTAAGAAACATTTTATTTTTGTTAATGATTTCTGTCTTGATGGGTTTTTTTTCTTCTTTTTTTCATCCTTTAAAACTAAATTAGTATTGAAATGTTGTCTTGGTGGTTAGAGTGGGGACTAAGATTCTTCAAATGAATATCATTCACATGAATGACTCTCCAGAAAGTATGATATTCAAGCATATAAAGCATGGTTTATGAAGTATTTTTTTAGTTGGTTTATTCATAAAATTAAATATTATTCAAACCTAGTTATGCATTGTATCCTCCTTAGTTTCAAATAATGATAAAAAAAAAGGGCTTAAAGATGCTTATTTCTTCCCCTTTTCCAAAATGAAATATTTTTCCTTCACCGTGTCAATTTTTGGCACGAATTATACATGTGTGGTTTTCACATTGTTCTATTCAACTTTTTCCCAATTCATTCCACCACAATCCATTTCGGCGTATCGTCGGCCCTTTGTTTTTGCATGTTTGATGAAATGCTTGCGAGTCCACCATACTGAGCTAGATTTGGTGGGAAGGATGTTTGCACTCTTATATGCAACTCTGCTGCATTTCGCCAGAAATTCTCAGTTTCAGGCTTCATTTTCTGCCCTCTGTAATTAAACTGAAAAATCGTGAATTTTCGCTGATCACGAAGACATTGCCAAATTTTTTTCATTAATAAGGAAAGATGCATTTATATCTCTTGTTAAATTCATCGTTGGAGAAGCAATCTAAATGGCTTTTCACTGACAATCTAAATGGCTTTCTCACGCTTTTCTATTTATAGATCAGTATCATAATCCTATAATTTGTTTTGGGAATCATTCACTAATTATGTTATTTCATGTGAGACATATCCCCAAAGCAATCAAGAATCACAAAGCTTCATCACTTCGAAATTTTCATCTCCCTTTTATTTATTTAATTTAACAGTGAAAAAGTATTGAGATTTTAAATCATAAGATTTTTTTACACTTGTATTGTACTTAATTACTTTTACTGATTTATTTTATTACTTTTAAAATTTTCAGTGCTCTTAATTTGTTTTTTGATAAAACTCAATAATATGTAGAGGCAAGATTTTAAAGTAAGATTCGACGGACTTTCACTGTTTTAAATGCAGCAACAAAAAAAAAATCTTATGTCTTTTGTTATTCAGATTTGTTTTACCAAAAAAATTTAATTCATCTAATGAATTGATTTATAAACAGTTGAATTAAAAAAATTCAATTGTCGCAGATTTGTTTAAATATTATTAGTGTCGGGACCGTATAATAATTTACTTATTGTATAAGTTTTGGTGATGGGAATGTAAAACGTCAAATGAAACAATATGGCAATGAAACATCTTCTTTAATAGTAAAAGATAACAAACCATCAAGAAACTCACAAACTCCAATTAACAGGTTATTCGTTAAAAAACATTTAAAAGTTGTTATTAAAAGAACAATTGAAACTTAAACTTTTGATTGTAAACATCTCATACTGCAGGTGCGCGTCACCAGGTAGAAATGGAATATCGGTACTAAGTCTCGGGCGCTGCACAACAACCCTCTTGAAGGCAAACTGTCATCTCCTTAAGTACTGGACATCAACCTTCTCACTCCCTTCCTTGGCCACCGGTTGATGCTCCTCCGCCGGTATTCATCCGTGCAAACTATTTCGGTTCGTCCTTCTACCTTCGGTCTTCGATCTAATACTCGATCCTTCTATTTCACATCGTCTTTTCATGCTGTCTCAGCTGTCGCAACCAACAGCCTATACACTTATTTATTAAAGTAATTATAAATTTAAAAAGAAAAAAAAGAACGAGCCTCTCAATATTTAATATATTCGAAATTGTGTATAAATTGTTTTTATGATGGTGGCTTATATAATCAGGAAAAAGAGTTCTTTGTCAGAAACTAGTTATTTTATCATGATCACATAAAGTATTTGAAAATTATTTTGCATTTTGTTAATGTTTATATGGAGAACTTGCAATTATGGGTGGAAAATTTTTACATAAGGATTTAAAAATATTTTTTGGAAGGGCTTTTTTGTTGAAAAATTTTGCTATGCACCTGGTACTTATAATAATGTTGAAATTTTATTTTTTGCCTATCGTAGGATATTTGTACTGTGTTTTCATAAATAATAAGCAGTAATAAGATGCTTATATAATAAGTTATGTATGCCATAAAATGAATTTCATATATTTCTACATAGACAATCCCTTTAAGTCATACAGATAGTAAATAATATGAATTAATTGTACCAAATATTGTCTAATCGATTGAATTTTGGATCTGGATTAGGTCTCAAGAAGTTATATTTTTATTGTAACATTTGGAATAAAATTAGCCTTTACAGGACACAGATAGAAATTAAATATTTGAGCCCAACCATGACAATAAAATTGTTTGTGCCTTCTAATTTAAAAATTCAGGGCTTGAGTTCCTGTTCTTATTGTTATGTTGATATATATATATATATATACAGTACAGAACCCGTTATCCGGAAATCAGAAAACCGGAAAACCAAAAAACCGGAACGAAATTCAATACATTTTCCCGCCATTTTTTAAAAAAAAAATTTTTTTCCTCATAAGATTTTACGATTTTTCTTTCTTTTTTCAAAGATGTTTACCTTACCATCATTTTGGAAATAATCATTAGTGTATTACTTCATCTTTTTTTCTTATTTTTAAGATTATTTCCAAATTTTTTTCTTTCTTTTTAGTTGGGTTTAACAATAGAAAAAAAGGCTTTTTGTAGCGATTCAGAAAACCGGAAAAATCAGTTATCCGGAATAGCGATCATCCCGACCGTTCCGGATAATCAGTTCCCTACTGTATATATATATATATATATATATATATATATATATATATATATATTATATATATATATATATATATATATATATATATATATATATATATATATATATATATATTAAAAATATTTTTAGGTTCATGCTGATCCAGATGACTTGGGAAAAGGTGGTCATGAATTAAGCAAAACTACTGGCAATGCTGGTGGTAGATTAGCTTGTGGTGTCATTGGAGTTTCAAAGTGATTAGAGAGATTGAAGTCATTCCTTCAGTTAACAATTACAGCTATGAAATTATAAAATATTATACTTGTTATGTAATATGGTTGTAAAAACATTAAACTATTTTCATCCTTATATAGAAATTGATCTCCTATTTTTGTTTATTTAAGTTATAGTGCAGTGTACCTAAAATAAGTGTAATATTTTTTTTTCCAGTGTAAGATTCTTTTTCTGATTCACAATTTCCGTCCTTTTTATTATTTTTTATTTTAATGATTTACCTATTTTGCGTAATATTTCCAAGAACGCTGAAAAGTAACGTCTTTTTGTTATCCTGTAGAGAAAAAAATTATCATACCCTTTTGAATCTGTGTAAAAATTAATAAAATAAGACTTTAAATCCATTGATTGAATTGAAATTGAGGTCAAGTGCTGGCAAATGAAAGTTTCAATGTGTTTATTAGGGATTATTCACTGAAGTTTTTGAATTTCAGAAAATTTCTGCCAAACATGCTTCTTGCTGTCATAATTTTTAAGCTTTTGGATGAAACAATCTGTAAATGGGTAACTCGCAACTCTTTGTTTAAATTTTGAAGTAATTAAATAGTTTATACTGATGGTCTGCTAGTTGAAACTTATATTTTTTTTTAAAGGAAATTCTAATTAGTTACGGAATAATTAAATTCCGATAAACTTATCATATTGTATAGTAATGACTTTTCTGTTTAAAAAATTCTAATGTCTAAAACTAGTAATGAGAAATGAAATATACAGTATTTGAATCATTTATTTGGTCTAAGGTATCTTGATAAAATTACCAAATTTTATCACATATTACAAAACTATATTTTATTTATTGATTTTACTGAAATCATAACTGAATCGCTTTGGTGAGAATTGCCCAGTTTTTTGGTATTCCTATAGGTCCAGAAACTGTAAATTATTCCATATTCTGACAGTTTTGACCATACTTTTGTTTTTATTCTCAGTGTGGTGTTTTTACTAGAAAATTAGCAAAAATTACGTTTTTTTTAACATTATTTGACCACAACAAAGCAAATATTCTTCTTTCATATATCTATTTTTTGGTAATATTTTTATTCAGTATTCATCGAGATTTGCCGATGACCATATTTGTTTTATGGGACAGTAAAAAAATTGACTGTCTTCATCTTGTCTTCAAATATTTTTTTTTATTTTCATTTATCAAATGGTTCATTATTTTATGTAATGACTAGAATAATAAGTATAAAATCGTTTAATCAATAAAATATTGTTGAAAAAAATCAGCCTGTTGCGAAAATGATAGCAACAGAATTTTTTTTATTGACTTGTTGAGAAAATTATAGCAACAGAATAATTTTATTTTTCATTAAAGCAACTGAATCGTATCCTTATACGTATATACTTAATTCTACAAAGATTACTGCTTTTTATCTTACTTTTTCGAATTTGACAAATGTATTTCAATATCCGTCCACGTTTACTGAATCAAATATCTCATTGTTCCTTTGTCAAATAATAAATAAATTAGTTTTATAAGGTTGATTGATTTTTATGCACAAAAATTATTACACTTTGGTTATAGCTAGCTTGATTTACAGATCAGTTATATGCTTGTTTCTTGATACTATATTTGACAAATCATACTTATTTCTTAGCTGCCACAATTATAAAAAGAAAAAATTTCTAGTGTTAGTCAAATGAAAATTGCAGCAAGCATTTTCTTAAAAGGAACATTAATAATTCACATATTAAAATTTCTGTACTCCTTTTTACTATAAAAATTCTTCCCCCCCCCCCTTGTTCCTGGTTTCCCCGAGGGCTTTTGCGACACCCATAACAAAATGTCAAGCATTTTCAGACCGTGGGCAAAAAGGTACTCGAGAGCTCTCTAAGACATAAGTAGCAAACAATATCGATTGATTTCGTAAAATCGCAGATTGCGACTTCGAATAATATTGTTATGAACTACCGATCTAGGTAAAAACATCCGACTTTAACTCGTATTGTACGATATCGCAAAAATGATGTGGATATCGGCAAGGCCGGATTAACCATTAAGCACACTAAGCACGTGCTTAGGGCACCAGAGGATTGGGGGGCACCACAAAGCCTAACTAAATGTTCGCAGTACATTTTTTTTTTTTTTTGAAACATTCATAATATATTTATTATTTTGAGCTTCCATTTTAAGAGTAGATAACAACCATTTCTAAGTACGAAATTTCACATAATAAAAGAAAAAAACGAAAGATGTTTTGTATAAAAAATTTTTGGTCTTATAATGAAATTAGGTAGTGAATTTCTATGCGATAAAAGCTCTATTTATTTATCCATTACAATGATTCCATAACATACTGCTACGATTCATGTTTACAGAATATTTTTCGCAGTTGTAGCAAGTTAATACTCCGGCAATTTGATATTTTCATGAAAAAAAAATTTGATTTACAAAATTTTGATGCAATGGTTTGATGATGTAAAAAATGTGATTTTTGATGTGAAAAAAAAATCTATGTTGTGCATGTTTTTGTTTATACTACATAAAATATTTGCTTATACTATATTTTTAATTATAATCTCATTGTAACTGGAAAAGAAGTCATCAAATTACGTAAAGATTGTGTTCCAAAAATTTATTTCAAAAATTTACGTCAAATAATTTTTTTTTATTCACTAAATTAAGAAAAAGGAGCTGTGTTTAAGTATCATTTTTCGAAATTTCTTTGTGGAGGAGAGGTTAAATTTGCGAAAAATACGACCACACACTTCGCATTACTTATGATTTTTTTTATCTATATACAGTGCCGCTCAAAAGTATCAGTACACCTAGAAACTTATAAAAAAATGGCAAAATTCAAAGTGTCATAACTTCTTTAAAAATGATCAAAAATGCTTCTGCTTTATCTCATTTTGAAGCTTAAAATCTCTACTTTTATGTATTTTAATTGTTTTTAATTAATATATTTTGCAACTATGTACAATTACACTCTAAACAATCATAGAAAATTGTATTAATTTTTTGTGAAGTTTGACGCGATGTACGGGCACAAAGGGGTTAAATATTGTTAATTTTTATTATACCATTGAAAAATTTGGACTTTTAGCTTTCATTTAAAAAAAAATTTTCCAAAAAAACATGTTTTTTGACGAAGTTATTGTCAAATAACAAAAAAGTTTTTTTTTTTCAGAATTTAATGGTTTTTCAGCAATTATAATGAATTTTAGTGTAATTATAATATGATATGAAAATTTTCCAATTAAAATAAATTAAAATTTAATATTTCTCGATAATATTATTTCATAATTTATTATAAAAATTTTAACTTTTTTTTTGGAAAATATAATGATGAAATAAGAATCAACATACAATGTACATACAACGTACAATATACATACATTTTTGTTTTCAAATTTTTTCTGAGAAAAATACGAAAAAATAAATTTCAAAATATTAAATTGTAAACGTTGATTCTTATTTCATTATTATATTTTCCAAAAAAAAAGTTAAAATTGTTATAATAAATTATGAAATAATATTATCGAGAAATATTAAATTTTAATTTATTTTAATTAGAAAATTTTCATATCATATTATAATTACACTAAAATTCATTATAATTGCTGAAAAATCATTAAATTCTGAAAAAAAAACTTTTTTTTTTATTTGACAATAACTTCGTCAAAAAACATGTTTTTTTGGAACTTTTTTTTTAAATGATAGCTAAAAGTCCAAATTTTTCAATGGTATAATAAAAATTAACAATATCTAACCCCTTTGTGCCCGTACATCGCGTCAAACTTCACAAAAAATTAATACAATTTTCTATGATTGTTTAGAGTGTAATTGTACATAGTTGCAAAATATATTAATTAAAAACAATTAGAGTACATAAAAGTAGAGATTTTAAGCTTCAAAATGAGATAAAGCAGAAGCATTTTTGATCATTTTTAAAGAAGTTATGACACTTTGAATTTTGCCATTTTTTTATAAGTTTCTAGGTGTACTGATACTTTTGAGCGGCACTGTATATCGAATATCGAAATTAGATTTAAAATATATACTACGTAATATGAATGCAAGCAGCTAGTTTTTGAATAAGGAGAGAATTATAGGTCCCTTAGTCCTTAGAGTCTTGTATAAATACAAATGCTATAAAAGTTGAGCACAAAAGATGTGTAAATTCTCAATGTGAACCGGATGTTCGTTGACAGTGAAAAATACGTTAAGAAGAGTACCCATTAAAACTAATTTAATTTTGAAAGCAAATGTAAGAAATAAGTAGCAATAAAATCAAATTTTCAATCATTGAATTTTGTTTAGTGCAAGTAAACTATATTTTGTGCATCTTATAACGAAATTTGTAAAAATTATAATTAAGAAATAAGAAAAGTACTGAAAATTTCAAATTAAAAATAAATGGCAAATTTAAGAAAGATATTTTTATTTATTGAATTTTAAAATATGTTTAATAACTAATAAGGAAAATCTTTAATGATAATTATTATATATACATATACAATATACGTGTGTAATTTCATCAACTTTTATTATGATGATAATTTGAACATGTAAATATTTTGAATATAGTAATACTATTTCTATCACTAAAAAAAAAATTTAATAGTTGTGCTTAATTTTCACTTGTTGCTCGCGTGTAAATCAGATTGAAATAAATTTTAAATATAATACATGTAATAAATGTATTTCCATTATCCATTTAACTTTTTCTTAAAATAAAAATTGGTCATTCTGCATAAACGAGTGGGAAAAATATTGTTGTTCCCTGTTATTTTATTATAAGTAACAGACTTCTGGGAAACGTGGTTCAATTTAACTTGATCTTGCTTTCTACCTATAACAAACAATCCCGACGTAAAACATCAAAAGATGTATATTGCCAGCATTCAATTCCATGAATTCGAAGGTTCCAGAAAAGGACCACCGTGATTGTCACCAACATATGTGATAGCATACAAAGCTAAATTTTCTGAGAAGAAACACTTTAAGGGCAAGACAAGTGTAACCAATTGATTTACTACAGACAGAGAACATCCTTTCATCTCAGATATCTTTAAGCATCCTATAGGGGACTCATTCCCCCTTCTTTTTTCTTTTTTTTCAAACGAAAAAAAGGTTGCATATCTCAGAAAATTCAAATTGTTTTCCTTTCGAGGGGGGGGGGGAGGGTAGAGATACAAATAAATGGTGTCTTATAAGATTGAAGAAAGTGGGAGGTCTAGTAAAAGAAAAGTTTCTTGATTGACATTATTTTTAACCAATAACATTATTTATGCTACAATCAGTAACTAATTTCTCGTATTTACACACCCCCGTGTATGCGTGAATGCACAGAATGTGAGTGCACTGAATCCTACATGAATGCACAGAAAAAGTTTATTCTACTAAAACATTATTCTAAATTATTGCTTTTGAAAGCATGCTGTAATAGTGTAAAGCTGATGCTGCTTCAGGTAGTAGCTAAACCCTTCAAATAATTTTATCAATAATTATTATTTATCGATCAATATTGATTGTGTCTAAATCAATATAAGTGAAGAGTTTAATTTTCCTAAAGAATTATTATATTTTAATAATAAAAAATTAATTGAACTTAAATGTAAAAAATAAAATTACAATTATTAAAAATTATATAATTTTTTTTTTTTTACATTTTAAGCATTCCATTACACAATAATACTCAAAAGTAATAAAAACAAATTTCAAGTTTTTGTTAAAAATACAATGTGACGTATTTTTTTAAGAGGGGATGATGCCGTATTATAAGTTTTAAGAAGTAATTAAATTTTTTAAATGATTGATCTTATCGAAATAAATTTCATTCTTTGACGTTATAATAAAAATACTTATTCGATTTAAAATAAAAATTTTAGGTAACAATACACAAATTTTACTTCGATTTATTTTACGAATTTGTCTTTTAATGTTGTAAAGAATATGTAAAATATTTAGTACCTACATAAAATTTTAGTAGGCAAAAATTTTAGTAGGTTTAAGATAAATGTTGGTTTAATAAAATTACATACAATACTTCTGTTTATGTTTCTAAGGATTATATTTTTCCAAACCTAAAATTATTTTCTATAAAACTAATGTGGTATTATGTACGCGTATGCATACAGGAATAAAAAATATCATAACACAAAAGAAAGTGAATAAATTAAAAATGATGGTTTGTTATTTTCTACTGATTATTATTTAAGTTTAGTTTTTATTTGATATTCATTGTTGCTATACTTATGCTTTTGTTTTGTATTATAAAAACACGAATGTTTTGAATTTGTAAATGAAAATCTGATCATCGAATTTATAGTTATTTAAAGTATTTTGTTCATGCATTTATTTACTTATTGAGGACAGAGTTTTTATTTACTGTAACAGCTTTTTCAGACCAAAGTTACTGCTATCACTTATAAGAGTTTTAAGTACAGGTTTAATGCAGTAGTTTTAAGTGATTTCTATCATTTTTTTCTAAAAGGTCATTTTTTTACTAGTCAAATTAAGATTTAATTGATAGTTATTTATTGCTGTTAAGCTCTTCTGTACCTTTGACTTTGACAGGTCAACTAACTACGAGAATGTCTAAAATATTAAACAAAGTAGTAATAATTCTATTAGATAATTAGTTCTGTTTTCCACAGATGCAATCTAGAGTGAGCTGTTATTATGAAATAAGTTCATTTCTGATTTTTAATCCAGATTTTATGGGATCATTTAAGATAATTGTTGCATTTATAAAATTACTCATCACTATTTTTTCCCTTCATTTCTCTTCATTATTAATATATTAGGTTTAATAAGGAAAAAGGAATAATGAAAAGCATTATTATTTGTAAAAGTTATGTGTTATTATATACAGTGCGTAAAATAAAAAAAGTAAAAAACCTGAATAACTCTTGATTTAATGATTGGATTTTACTTACTAGATCTCAATCTAAATGGTTTGAGGGCCAAACTTAAAATATGCTAATTAGTTGGTGCAGAAGATATTTTTTTAAGTTATGAAATCGAGCAAACGTGCTTCCTCTACCTACATATGTATATGTTGTTGTTGTTGAATTTGGATATTTGTCTCTCAAAATATGGATGGTATTCACAATATGGAAATTAAGATCCCAAAGTCTTTTTTAGGTTGAAAGTTTGGGCTCCTTTATTTAATTGCAGTTTTCATGCATTTCGCCATGTCTCGAAAACTTTTGAAACGAATTGAAAAATTTTTGCACTTAATAATAAAATTCATTAACCTAAAAATAATTCCCTGTCAAAAATATTTTTTTTAAAATTATTTATTATTAATAGTCGGAACAATTTTGAATTCAAAAATATACAAACTATTACATAATTTTAAAGAATATTAATTTAAATAGTAAAATACAAAATTTGAACAAAATCTGTCGAAAAGTTCTTGAGAAATTAAATGTTAAATATATAACATTTTTAAAATTGAAAGATTCAGGTTTATTTGATTGATTTAGTACAGATTAAATTTTGTATTTTGTCATTTAAAATGACATTTGTTAAATTTTCAATTTAAAGTTCTTTCGAATATTCTCGAAAATAAAATAATATAAAATGATTAATACTTCTTACAAATTATTTTTGACAAGGAACTATTTTTAGGTAAATGAATTTTATCATTGTGTGCTAAAATTTTTAAGTTCGTTTGAAAAATTCTCGAGATATGGTCATTTATTTCGAGAGTCAAGAATTCGAATCAATTGAAAAAAAAAGGTATGCTTTTTTTAGAAAAAGTACTTGTCTGTTTTTCTAATTTAAAGTATTTTGAGTCTTAGTAAATAAAAGTTCAAACTTTCGATCATAAGTTATTCAAAGTGTTTGCTTTTTTGAAAATACACACAAACATAAGTCATTTTTTTAATATTAATTGAAAAGTTTTCAATTGATTATATTATTTAAAAAAAATTTTTTGGATTTAATTTGAATAAATATTTTTTTTTACAAAAAAAATTTGATTTTATATTTTGAATAAACACGTGACTTAGTACTAGATATATTTTTTATTGTTAGAGGGGGGAGGGCACCAAAATATTTTCAGTGCTTAGGGCCTCAAGAGGTCTTAATCCGGCCCTGGATATCGGTCGATATTTCCCCGTCTTTACAGACACTAGGATGTTGACTTTTATCGTCAACTCGATTTTCATGATACGAATGTTGTGGAACATTGCCTATTACTAAAATTACGTTATTTGTAATGAAAATTCGTATTTGTAAGTATTCAGCCCTGTCTGGACTCCAGAAAAGTCATAACTTTCTTTCTTCTGGATAAGAAACAGTCCGCAGTATATATATATATGTTATATTTTTCATTTATTTTTCATTAGGGATATTTTTCAATGGTTATACCAGCTTTTTCTTTTTTCCGCGATATGAACAGCCTTTTATAATTTTACTTCGTTTTTTTTCTTAATTTTTAGAATAATACTGAAAGTAATTAAAATGAAATCAAGCTATTTTCACTTTTTTTTTCTTCAATAAAATTCGATAGTTGTTTAACTTTATTTTGAGAATACCTGAAATTTCTTCTGAAAATAAACTTACAACTAAACCTAAAGAAAGAAGTTCTTTGGGGAGGCATGTGAGTGAGCATAAATGTTTTAATGGTCTTGTTCTAGTTAAAAAATAGCATAGTTTATAACTCAGTTCTTAAATATTTTCTTGATATAATAACAACAAAAAATTTATTTAAGTTGTGTTAATTCTCAGATAAAACATATTTTCTCTTTTCATATGGTTTTCTGAAAGTCTAATTACAAAATTTTGCTGTCCCGCAGTGGACTGATCGTTAAGACACGGTTCCCAGCAGATCACCGAAGTCAAGCATCACTGGCTGCTGTCAGTGTGCGGGTGGGTGACCACTTGGTTCAGCCTACTTAGGGGCCGAGGGTGTGCGGTATTGGTCCTCGTTAAACTGTTCTACCGTAAAGTGCTCGACTTCGCGCGCAGGTCGTCGGGCTACCAAAGCGGGGGAGCCATCCCCTCCGCACAGGATCAAAATTGCGATGGAATGTCTTCGGATCATCCTCAGGGATGTTTCCCAGACCGTCGCCAATAGCTGATTGTGCAGCTCTGGTGTGACGTAAATGAACAACAACAAAATTTTGCTCAAATAAGCAAATGGTTATAAATACGTTAAGTTTTTCATTTAGACTTCAAAAAGTTGCCTTTCCTAACAGTTAATGAAGAGAATTCTACTGGCATCATCCTGTATATCTTGTCTGAATCATCCTGTATATGAGCTATTGAATACTAATTTCTCTTTATAAATCCCTGTAGAACACCTAAGTCAAGGGAAACTGTCTGCGGTCAGTGAGCGGATGGTCGAATACTTTGATTTGCCTGTGCAGGGACTGAGAGTGGGCGGTATCATTTCCTGTTGAACTGTTTCACACCATAAGGCTCTCAACTTCGCTTGCAAAGTAGTTGGTCGATCAAAGATGGCATATCGGATCATCCTCGGTGTTTCCCAGACCGCAGCCATTAGAACATTATGTGAGCAGAGGTGGTGTAGAGGATAGAGCGTCTGCCCCCTCTTGACGTGAACCAGGTTCGAATCTCAGTAGTGGCTGGTTGATAATGGTTCCCTAGACAAAAAGATTGAGGCACAACCAATCCCAATGCGAATTTTTGTTCTACTTTAGCACTAATAGGAAAAGTAATACTTTATTTAAGGACCATTCACCGCATGCGAAAAATTCGAGAAAGGGAATTTGGATATGTGATTGCAAAGCTGATTGGTTAAATATATTTGCCAGTGAAAACTCACCAGTCAGGTTCTCGATCACATCTCCGATTTCAAAATGCGATGTTTTTCACCTGCAACTAAAATAGACCCTATACGTTGCACCAAAGCAGCACAAAGGGGTATTGATGGGAAATATCCATCAGAAATTCGCATATTTTCTAGACCATGGTCAGAGGTGTATGAACCCCATTCATTGTGAATGGCTCTTTATGTCAGAACAATTCACCGAAGATCGATACTGCACACCCTTGGTCCCTATGCAAAGTGATCATCCACCCACACAGCGAATGCAGGCTTGACATCAGTGTTTTACTGGGAACCTGTGGTAATGTCCATTATGGGTAACTCGCTAGTCAAGATCCGAATTCACATCAATAAATTTTTTGTGCAATGAGAATAACCCTTAAAATACTTTAACTTGAAATTCTCTGCGTTTAAAACTATACAGAAATAAACAGCCAGAAGCATTTAATATAAACAAACGAAATATAAACAAGCATGATTTTTTGTTGTTGTGGTTGTTGGATATCGGTTCGGTATTGATTTTTCTCGTTTCGCTTGGTTTGTTAAGTTTCTTTAATAAAATAACAAAAATAAATGTTGAAATTTTCTTGTATACATTTAATGATTTTGACTTTGCTTTATAAGACGTTATAAAGAAAACAAGACGAAGAAAAAAAGTTATATAACTCTAAGTTACATAAGAAGTTTTCTTTGACCTTCTAAAAATTTTCAATTGATATTTTTCATTTTTTAATACTATTTATTGATAATCAATCCTCATTTTATTATAAATTTTACCGAATGGCATTTGATAATTTTTTTTTCTTACTGAAATGTTTATTCAATATGGACTCAAACCCATATTTTCAAAATTTGAAGAATTCCTCACAAATAACTTTTTTTTCTTTATTGCGTATTCGTATTATTTTAATTGTAAACATGGTCTAATCTCATGTTTCAAGGAAGTGATTTTAATCCTGTGATTAAATAAAATACCTAATTTTTTTTATTATTACCTATAGGTGTTTAGGAGTTTTACTCTTTGAGTTGGTCCTTTTTGTGCTGTTTTTTAATTTTCTCCCAGCCTACTTTCCAGAAGAAGCCTGTGAGAAACTAAAAAACAAACGAACTCGAAAGAGTATACCTCAGTATCAGTATAAGAATAAACTCAAAAGGGTATATCTCGTATTCACCCTGCGGGACTCAAAGATTTTTAACATTTTTGCAGGTTTATAATATCTATTTGTCTCCTCAGCAATTGTAGTTAGTGAACAGATATTGATTCAAAAATATCTTCCTGTTGATTATAATTTTGTGCATTTTTTTAATATATGTATTGGATAGAATTCGGTATCTGTACCAAGAAAGTTGCCAGATTTTTTTTACTTTTTAGGGGCAGAAATTATATATATATATATAAAACCCACGGAAGGAGCCAATTTGAAGTGTATAACTCATGGCTAATCGTTGCAAACAATTTCAGTAGAGCGCCGATTATCCGAACTGCTCGGGACCGAACGTGGTTCGGATAATGAAAAGTTCGGATAATTGGAAAGTTGTTTAAAATCTAGTTTAAATGATTATTATTTATGCACTAACTTCCATTCACACTTTTTCCAGGTTTAGGACTGGCAGTACCATCGAAAATAGCTCTGTTTAAAAAAAAAATTCAATTTTTAAATATTTTTATTTAATTTTTTTAATTTTGAATTTTTTTTAATCATACTTCAGCTATTTATAATTTTTTTTTGTCAATTGCTGATTTTACCACATTTTTCTTTATTTTCCATTGAAAAAGAAATCCAGCAAAGACTTTTGTTTCAAAGATGCTCTTTTTTGAGCAGCGATATACTTATTCTTTTTAAATAAATCAACTGAACATCAACATCATTTTGACGTTCTAGCCAATTCATTGCAATATCTAATGAATTGCATGCTTCTATATGAGAAGGTTCACTATCCTGAACTTGATCATCTATTTGTTCCTATTCATCTGTGGAGTTCCGATTTTCTTTCAAAATTTCAGCAAACAATTTCATCATCATTTAAAATTTGAAATTCTAGGACGTTTTCAGTGTCTCGACACCAGCCTTCCATTTCTTCTGCTGCATAACCTGACATCTCTTCAACCGGAAGATCTACTGGCTCAGAAATTTTGAAAAATTGTTAATAAGTCAAAAATTATTCTAAACTTTAAAAAAAAAATGAATTCAGGCATAGTTCGGATAATTGGACGTTCGGATGATAAGGGTTCGGATAATCGGCGCTCTACTGTATATATATATGTGAGGGAAGTCTTTGCTTCCCCTTCATTAGCCGTATAGTTGATAGTGGTTATATAAATGTTCATTTAGGCCAATATTGAATGAATAAAAACAATAACGTTTCCAGGAAATAATGTACAAATCGTTGAATGTAAATTTAGATTTTATTAAGCATAATTTAAGATTTCGAGTGGCCACATTTTCATCCTAAATAAGAAATCCCTTAAAGGGATGAAATAATAATACTCTCTATTGAGAGATCATAAAGCCAGAACAACATTTCTGACCGTTAGAAAATTGAGACTGGGAGGCCCCCAAAAGGGGTCCCAGCCTCATCAATTTAGAAATTAAAAGTGAATATATTTATTCTCAACGGACAGAGAAAGTATGGGTAGGAGATCCATAATTGGTGGCGATTTATCACCGTATATCATAGCCAAAAACAAAGCCAACTAGCATATCCACATGGGTTTAAAAGAACACCTTGGCGATCACGAGTCGCCAACAAATTTATGTGAATTATTATAACCATGCAACCGAAACATTTAGCCGTTGGAAAATTAGAATCAACAGTTATAAATAGATTTTTGTTTTCGATTAGAGGCGACAGTGAATTAATATGTCTGCATAATAATGAAATAAAAAGAAAGTATCCGTTACATTAATCTGGAAGAGAAGAAATAAATATTTTATGTTCGCTTAAAAAGATTAAGTTTTTGATTTATTTTAAAAATAATTCTATTAATAAAAATAAGCTTAAGTAATGAAGGATATTTTAAAAAGATAGGAAATAAATATGTAATGCCAAATTCTGGCATCACATATATATGTATGTTTTTGCAAGTTTATAAACCCTTTGATGCCTTTGTACCTTTTAAACCCTTTGATGCAGCTTATATCTATATCCAAATTCAATTTGTAGATTAAAATTATTATTTTTATTTTAGAAATAAGTATCTCTTACTCTTCACAGTAATTACAAAGAA
The DNA here is from genome assembly GCF_982258835.1 of Parasteatoda tepidariorum. Classification (NCBI taxonomy): domain Eukaryota; kingdom Metazoa; phylum Arthropoda; class Arachnida; order Araneae; family Theridiidae; genus Parasteatoda; species Parasteatoda tepidariorum. The sequence goes on along the minus strand of NC_141755.1, from coordinate 12,129,863 downwards.
CATTTTTCTTCACAATTTGTTTAATAGTTGAAATGCTTATATAGATCTTCATTCTTTTTTTAGAATATTATATTGAATTTGGTACTTACTTGATAAGATGATATTGAAAAGTGTAATTGTAAATGCTTTAGTATTTTTCTGCTAAACAACATTGCTACCTTGCAACATTTTGCTAAACAACATTGCTTTCATTGAAGTATTTTGCTACTAATTGTGGAATTGGAACAGTATTGAAGTAATTTTTATTTTTATTACCTAAAGACTATTATTATTGACTTTTTATCTATTATAACCTATTAAATTATATTTCAATTTACTTGTATTATTTTTTTTATTTTTAAAAGACGCAGTATGTTGGCCTGAATCTATACTTAGGGTTCAGCTTATCAAGTAGAATGGATTTTAAAATTTAACAAAAATCTGTCCATGATGCATAATTAAATTTACAAAAAGCAAATTTTTAGCTATGGCATTAACTGAAACCTTCATAGTCCAAAGCTGTAGTTGTTGCATTAACTTTAAGGGCCTGTAAGCTGAAAATTAATACAGATAAATTTGTATTTAGGAATTTTGATTTGAAATATGAATTTTACGTGACTTGAAAATAAAAAGTGTTTCTATGAATTCATAGATTCTGATATTTAAATTATTGATTCAAAATCTGTTTTAAAAATGACACAAAAAGGTTATAATGGAGAATTATACTTGGTACAAACGGTGCACTGTAAAAAAATTTTCAGGTAAAAGATTATCAATTATTATTGATAAAAGGTCATTGGCTAAAGCAGCTATTGTTCACAAGAAAAATCCATCATTCAGGAATTAGATAGTTTAATTTTTAATTGACTATGTGGAGGCCATAAATTCATGAGCTACAAGCTAAGTAAAATCAAAATCGAAGAAGTATTTTACTAAACACAACCTTATAATAAGAATGAATCTTATTTAGCAACTGCCTTTGTTTCAAGATTTGAAAATAAAAAAATTGTTATACCTCCTTTATAAGTAGAGATTTGCTTATGAGGTTCACATCTGAATGATGGTAATGCTTTGGTATGCTGCTTTATTGTATCAGTGGTTGTTCTTTAGTAGTTTATTTAGATTTATTTAACTTCTCACAAATTTAATATTTAATACGAAATAATGTAATTTAATAGTTTTTGTATTGTATTATATAATGACACAGTGCAGAATATATCACATAACTATTTTTAATTATATTATACATTTTATCATAAATTTTTTTAAAACTGAAATCAGCTTATGAAAACTTTAGTACTATGTAATATTATACAATATTGTGGTGAAATTGATCAGAAATTAGAATCATTAATTTTGACTTAGGTTAAGCTTAAAAGTTGAATTTAGCACCTTAGATTGAGTTCAATATTTCAGCCAGGGATTTGTTAGAAACTTCTTATTATATTGTAAGTGGGACTTACAAAAAATCATAATATTATAAATTAACAAAATGTTTCTTTCTTCTATGTTTCATCATGATTGTTAATTTTAGGATATACTTATTACATGCATTCATACTATCTATAAATTGCATATTGCAATCAGTATTCATAAATTAAAAGCATTTTTACCGTCAGTCCTGTAGCTATTCATAAGTTAATGTAAAAAAAAAAAAAAAAAAATGCATAAAACATTTTGCAATAATCTGTACTGATTTAGCTTAGGTAAAGTTTTGTACAAATCTTTTGATATGTTTAGTAGTTATTATCTAAGTTAAATATTTTTGTCTGATCCTCACTTTAAAAAAAAAATTATTTTGCAGAATATGGTTTTTACTCTATTTTATAAGAGGGGCGCTGGTGTCTCATCTCGATTTGTGTCATCATATTATTCGAAAAGAATGAAAACTATGCAAGCCTGGCAAACATTTGAATATGGAGGTCCTGAAAAATTGCAGTTAAACTCTTCTGCCGAAATACCAGTTATCCGAGATAGTTTAGATTGTTTAATAAAAGTTCATGCTGCAAGCATCAACCCATTGGATGTTGAAATGCTGGGTAAGATAGATATTAATACATTTATATAATGTGGTGGGCCCAAAACTAACAGGGGTCTGTCGGTCAGAGATTATTAAAATTTGACTCAGATTACCATAAAATAATTATCAATGGTCTCCGGGACTATCAGTCGCATAATTTCTATGCTATAATATGCTACTTTGGTTTTTTGAATTTACGTTTTGTAATTTGGTTTGTGTTTCATAATACAAAATGGTATATTTCATTATAATTGAGTTATTATTCATTCTTTGTATTATAATTTTCCTTTTAAATTTATTTTTCTCAAAGAAAAAAAACTTTTAATTCGTTTCTTTTAAGATTCATTTTCTTTAAATTCACCTTATCTTAAATTCACCTTCACTTTTCTTTTCTTAGTTACTGGTTTAACAGACCAGTAACTAAGGAATTACTTGTCTTGATTTGTACCACATATGTTTTAGTTCAAAATGTTCAATAAATTAGTTTTTTAGTTCCAAGCAAAGATTATATTTTATTTTTTATTCTATAATCGTCATTAAACAGCCAACCCAATTTTTGGTTGAAATCTTTATTCAGATTGAATTTTGTAACTGTTATTGCCACCACCAAAGCAAAACACAGATAAATATACATCTATCTTTCTTTTATTATTTGCTGAACAAACTTTTAATTTTATTTTAATATTATGTGTGCTTCAACGAAACTGTAAACAAAAACTCTTAATTTTTGAAGGAAAATTTTTTATGCAATAATAAAATTTAACTTCCGGTGAATCTGTTTCATTATCGAACTCTGCACAAATTTCCCTGATCCGAATAATGCAACTGTAATCCAGGTGCCTCACTTTAGTTTTGAAATGTTTACAGATAAAGTGATCCAGTAGATAAGTAATATTTTTAATTAGTTATTTGAACAGGAAATATTACTCCCTCTTTCCCTGGCTGGGCAATATAGAACTTTTTTTTAATTTTTTAACAAAGTAGGGTTATAGGAGAATGATTACGTCATAGAGGCTGACTGAGTCATAGAGGAAGAAGAATTCTAATAATATTATTTTGGAGTCGAATCAAAATTATGATGGATTACGAACAAGTTTATTATTTTTTCTAGTATTACGAAACTTTATTTCGAGTTAATAATATGCTTAATGTATGTAAAGTTCCTAAATTATTTTAACAGTAAATGTATGCTGATTTTAATTTTTTTTAAAATTAAGGGTAATAAGTATTATTTTTTTCTTTTTAGCTGGATATGGTGACACTTCTTTTAACTTTATGCGTCAGCTTAGTAAGTGTTCTTTAAATGCTCCGAGATTTCCTTTGGTACTCGGTCGTGACTTTTCAGGAACAGTTGTTCATGTAGGCAAGAGAGTCAAAAGTGTTAAAATAGGAGATGAGGTACAATTTATTTATTGCTTTCTTGATTACAATTCCCACAAATTAGTATCAAAACTTAAATGAGCTTTTTTCTTTGTTTGTTTGTGTAAACTAGTGATAATCTGCCTCAATGAGTATAAAATTAGACCAAAGCAAACCTAATTTATTAGAAACGAGTGTTAATATTCTAGTCAAAGTTAACATGTTTTGACTGCTTAAAACAAGATGCCCATTTTTAAGACTTGAATGATGAAAATAGAATAGAAAAAAAAGAAGAAAAGAAAAGGCATATTTGAAAACAAAAATGAAAATAATGGGGAGAAACAAACCCCCCCCCCCCAAAAAAAAAAGTAGCTGAAGGGGAAATAGGGGAAAACCAGGGCAAGATTTTCTGTCGAAAATGCAGGAGAAAAGTGGAATTGATGCCAATAACTAGGGTATCGAAATTTATATGAATGAAACAAAATGAAGTGCATTCAAATGAGCTAATGTTTCAGGGCAGAATTTTGGTTTTATTAAAGTAAAATTTATCTTAACGGTGTCAAAGATTTATTGAACTCTTGATGAAAGATATATCTCTCTTGTTCCCTTATTCTAAATTTTAAAAGAAGTCTGATTTGCCCTATATAGTCAGGTTGTGTTGGCAACGTATGCAATAAATGTCCCAGTGATTATGAATCAGCCATAGATCTTAATTACCATCTACAGAAGAAAGGATGCTATTGATTATTGGGATAAAGAACAAAATTAATTGGCTTCATTAAAGTTGCTATAATATTTTATTATTATTTTGTATTAAGCATATTTCTATATACTGTAAGAACAAGTTATTTAATGTATTAATTGTAGGAGTATTTGTAAAGACATTATTTATATATCTTTATATTGGATATAATTGGTTTGGACACATTTATAGTTGGTTAAACACTGGTGTTAATAGTTTGAATCATATTTTAGTGATTATTGATTTCTTAAAACTGAATATAGTGTTAACCTTTGATTAGATTAAACAATGACAGGATGGATATTATTCGATTTTATAGCTATAAAAATACCATTCCAGTCGTTTAAAATTTTCAATGAAATATTTATAATTTTTCAATGAAATATAATTTTTTATGCATATTATTACATAATGACATTTTCTTGTAATTGATTCTAAAATTTATTTCCTGACTTTTTTATTCTAGGTTTGGGGTGCCCTTAGCCCTTGGGCAAATGGCTCTTTTGCTGAATATATGTTAGCACCTGTCTGTTATGTATGAATCTTATTTTAACATATTTTATTTATCTATATTTTGATTTATAAAATAGTGGTTTATAATTTTATTATTCCTTGAGTATTATTTAAATTTTTAATAATATGGATTGTTTTTATTCTATTGTAATTGTATTATTTACCTGCATTGTATTATTTACCTTTTAGATATGATTTTTTCCCTTGTTGTTAGTTAATTGAGACTAAGTAACCTTTGTTATATGTAAGATATTAAGCATTTATAAAGCTTTTCTAATAATTTTAATTTTATCTAATCTTTTGATTAAAAAGTATTTACAATTTAAGTATCAATTTTTTGCATTATTTATTATACTTGTATAATGCATATTATATATTGAATACATTGTATTTCATTTTATGTTACAGCTAATACTAATATTTAATTCACATTATGAATTTGTTTTATTCACATTAACCAGTCAGTTTTAATTTCTTTTAGATATCTAAAAAACCTAATTCATTGAATCATCCTGACGCATCTTCATTTCCATATGCTGCATTAACAGCTTGGTCTGCTCTTCGCATATTTGGAGGACTTTGTGAAAAATCATCTTATGGAAAAAGGTAGTTATATTTCACAATTATTTCCTGCAGACACTTGGACTTTCTTCTCACAAAATTATATAATTTTGTTAGGTAGCTTGAATTTTTATCCAATACTTAATATTCATTCACAATACTTAATAATCATTAGTTACTACTCAGGGGTCTGTGAAGGCCAAATTTACTACCATTTAACGGTACCTTCACAAATTCAACTTTAGGAAAAATGGTAGTGTCACAAAATACTTTTTCTTAAAATTTTATTTTTGTATCCCGTAATAAACGATAAATCCATATTTTTGTGTTGATTTTTTAATATAAATTTTAATTTTCACAAATTATGTCTAAATTTTCACAAAATAGGTATCTCTCAGAAAAACCTAGACAGACCCTTGCTACTAATTAATCACAATGTTAAAAATTATTTAAAAAAAATATTACGTCATAAACAATATTGGTGGTCTGCTCGAAATTTAACGTTTTAACTCTTGTCATCCATAATTTGTCAGCTACTTATTCTGAAATACAAGAGTTCACTTATTTATCTCCTATGAGATATTCTTTTCATTTAATGTATCATGTAGTTTTGTTCAATCATACAGTTTTGTTCAATGTATCATACAGTTTTGCTCAATGTATCATAAAGCCAATCAAGTATTCAGCCAATATCGACCCTATATAGAATTGTCCATTTTACCCCATAGTTGACACCCACTTTTCAATTAATATCTACCCTATATAGAATATTTATTAGCCAATGTTTAAAGCCATTTTAGAACCAATATTAAAAAATCTAAGCATTCCAATATTGATCCCTTGGTGCATGCTGTTATAGGACCTATATTTAGCGAAAGTAAAATTGTTGTTAGGGATGAGTTATCATGCTGCTCTTAATACCTAAGATATGCCTTCCTTTTCTTTAGTTTTTACCATAAATTTAGTAAAACACAGTCTATTATTTTACTATATTACTAATATTTTATAGAGTTCTTGTTATTGGAGCATCTGGAGGTGTTGGCACTATTAGTGTTCAGGTAAATATTATCTAATTTTTTTATTAAATATTTATACGTTATTGCTTTATGAACTGAAATTTAAGTTAGATATTTCCAGTAAATTATTTCTTATTTTCAATAACTGTAAACTTTATACACTGTAATTTTTTTTTTAAATATCCAATAAAATTTTAAAAAAATATTGTGACCTCTTTACAGTTATTAAAATCTTGGGGTGCTGATGTAACAGCTATTTGTAGCAGTGATGCAACAGAAATGTTATATAACCTAGGTGCTGATACAGTCTTAGATTATCAGAGTCCAGAATTTAAAATGAGTCTCAAGGAAATGAAAAAGTAAGTTTTGTTGAAATAAAAATCAATTATTGAAAAAAAAAAAAAAATTAAAATCTGAATAATTTTATTAATTCCTCTTTGGACCTATATTGTTTTTTTTGTAGTATTCCCTTTTTTCCAACTTGTATGTATGGCGCCTTTTATTTTTTAGGAAGACTGCTTTAAATTGAAAAATATTGGAAGGTTCTGTGACAAAGTAAAAATATGATAAAATTATTATTATTGAAAAAAAAAATTTTAAATTGAATTGAATTTTGAAAGTCTGTGGGATAAAAAAAAGTATGAAAACAGAACTAATTCCCACTTTATTTTATTTTACCCAAATAATTTCTTGTTCTAATTTTTTAAACAAAACTTTTTGAGTGCCTTGTATTGTATTTATTTTATTTAGGAACTTAAATTGAAGTTTTTATTTCAGATTTGATTTAATATTAGATAATGTTGGAAAAGAATATCCTGGGTTGTGTATGGATTTGCTAAATAATTGGAGAAACAGTAAATATGTTACTCTTGTTTCACCTTTATTGAAGAACACAGATGATCAAGGTTTGTTTATAGGTACATTTCTATCCGGTGTTCAGGCTGGCTTAGATACTGCCATGGTAAGTCAAAGTCTTTCTTATTCAAAATAAATAGCAAACATATCAAAACATATTTTTCTCATTTTAATACTTAGGTAAACTCAGTAGTCGAAACTAATGTAGTTGTTACTTTTTTCGTAGTATGTAGTTTAAATGTGATATTTCTTTTCAAAGAAGTTATGTAATGAGAAGTGCAATAAAAAACCCACACTCGTTAGTAGCAATTTCTGGATACTACTTTTATTTTAGTTTAGTAAAGAAACAAGGTGCAAATAATAACCAAGCAAATATGATTGCTGCAAATCTTATCTCTCTGCACAAGGATTTACTAGAGGAGCAAGTTATAGCAGTCACAATAAGAATGCCCCTAATACACATTAGTTATTGGAAATAGAACAACTTTAAACATTTGACGAAATTATGAATATTTGATTATTTTGTTACATTTCTTCAATTAAATTAAAAAAAAGGCATAAAAAGATGAAGATTAATAAAATAAAATTTTTAAAAAAATGTTAAAAATAATAAATAAGCTTATATAAAGTTATAATAATGAATAAGCTAAGATTGTAGGGTATTACGAAAATGAATTTAATATTCTCAACACTAATAATCAGCAGAAAAAGTTTTCTCAGATTACTGCTGAATAATATGCGAAACAAATTAAGTAATAGCACCCATAAGAATCAAGATTTAAAAAAAGGTTAATTTTATTTATTTTAATTAAGTTTATTAGAGATGAGACTTGTTTACTGATAAAAGGTTTCGGGTTCTCATAAAATTCTCACAAATTTTTTAATTGAACTTTTTAAACAGACATTTTGTTTAGTTATTAGATATAAAAAATGTTAAGTTTCTAAAATATAAATAATCACAGCGATCTGCTACTCTATTTGGTGCTTTTGCTCTGTGAGGCTAACACTGATGCTCAAATGAATTTTATCTAGCTCGGGCGGACAAGGTCTCTAAGTAATCCTGTATATCTTGGTCTCTGGTGGGCTTGGATTAAAATTTCTTGGTCTCGCACCTCAGAAAGCGATCCTGATCTAGTCTCCAGAGTTTACCTTCAGCTAATAGTTTAATTTCACAAAATGAGATGCAATTGTTAGGAATCTATGTTAAAGTTGAGTTAAAATCACATTCAAATTCCCAACTAGCCCTTATAAAATGTTGAGACTATTTCCACGCTGAATTAAATAGTCTCATCGATATTTTACAAGCAAATAACAAAAAGACTGTGTTAAGAACAAATCTCATTTATTCTATGTGTTATTTTGGGAAGAAAAATTTTGAATTCATTAAAAATTTGCCTGATAACCTGTCAGTCACATTGTCTGCCCTTGTAACATATTACTTTATTTTTTAAAGTTTTCAAATCTAGCAATTATGTATAAAGTGTAAAATTTTTAATAATTATTATTACCCAATCATTAAGTTTGTTCATTCAATTTTTAATTTGCTGTTTTTTATACTAGGCCTAGTTCTTGAAATTAGAACACTTTTTAGGTTCATATCAGTTTATTTGGCACTAAAGATAGATTGCATTATGTTCATATTAGGACACATTTTTTCACAAGCATATATCACATTGATCCGAAACTGACAGTCTACATCTCAATACATTAGCCATCTATGTACTAAGGGATTTTGTATCATCCTAAATAGTTGCACTTCTAATTATAGATTTAAATTATCCTTTGCTATAATCATGCATCATTGCTTAATCAACCTAGATTTCTGGATATCGTTTTATATTTTAAAATTATTCAGTTAATGTTCTTTCTGAAACTGCATTCTACCTAAGGTTCTTGTCCTACCCTTTCCCAGACTTCTAATAGTCTTACAACTTTTTCTTTGTTGCAACTCGCTATTAATTTTTATTTTGGGCTTCCATCTCTCATTCTATGTATTATCACTGAGTTCTTCATCCTAATACTGAAACTATAGTATGTTTATGTGAAGCTCGTATTACGAGTTCATGCTTTGTCAGTGAAGCAATTAGATGATTATAAATATCATTTTACTAAATTCAACACACTAAAGTTCAGTACAGTACGGAGCAAAATAAAATCAAGACTTATTAAGTTTTGCTTTTTTAATGATCCTTCTTACCATTTTATTTTGTACATAAAAGATGTTATAAGGAAATTAAACAACTGAATATAATTACTCAATACAAACCAACTTTGTTTAAAAATATACCTTATTTTAAAAATTTGATTTGAATGGAGAAAGAGTTGAAAGACAAGAAAGAGATGGAAAGAATTTTTAATAAGTGTGGGTATTTATGACACTTGAAAACTGTTGAAAGAACAGAGCTGCAATTTTTTGTATGAAAAACTGTAAAAAAAAATAACGAAGCTTAAAGAAGACTGGGGATCTGGAAAACCTCATTTTCCCAGCAAATGACGAAAGAGCAGAATATCATGCTTAGCACAAAAAAAAAAAAAAAATTATAATTGAAGTTCTGAAGAATTTATATAACACAAGTTCCTCCCTATTATGGAAACATTTTACTCCAATGGTTTTCTGCTAAAAAAAACAATGTTAGTTATCACACTTCAAGATGAACCACAAAATTATATAATGATAATGGCCTGTTTTATCACCTAATCTCAATCATTCAGAGAGTTTGTGAAAGATAATGAAAAATTAACTTAAAAAAAGAAAGAAAGCAGACAGTTACAGATTTGGTAAAAAATATGGGACAAAACAATTTTTGACTCTTAAGTCTCTCGTTGAATCTGTGAAAAGACAGCTTCAAATAGTTATTAATGCTAAAGGAGAAATCTCAACTGATTTATCCGCATAATGTATAAAGACAAGCCATCTTTAAATGCATTCTGATTTCTATTTTTATTTACTTAAATGAAGCATTTTTTGTACTTCAAACTTTTTATTCATAATATTGTGTTTTTATTTTTATAGTCCTTTAAAGATGGAAAATCATTCAGATGGGCTTATTTCATGCCTAATGGTTGTATATTAAAGAAACTGGCACAAATGGTTGATAATAAACAGGTGAGGAATGGATACTAAAGTGTCATAATGAAAAGTCAGTAGCTAATACTATTTTTTTTCTTTTCTAGATAAACCCTGTAATTGAGAAAGTATATCCATTTGAAGAAGTTCCTCATGCCTTTGAAAAAGCAGTAAAAGGCCATGCAAGAGGAAAAACAGTAATAAACTTTACAGCAGAGCAAGATAAAAATCAAGAAAAACACAACTGAAAACAAAATTTGTAAATTTTATTTATTAAAAAAAGTCATTGTACATATTTATCAGCTTTAGAAAAATGGTTTGCTGATAGTTTACTAATGAAACATCTATATATGATCAATAAAATATCTTAGTATAATTTAACCTATGTACCATAGTTTAAATAAGAAATTTCTTTCTTGCTAATTGATGACGGCAATCACAACAAAATGAGGTATGTTTGATTGAGACATTAATTAGATAATGAAAGCAATCTTCAAACAGTTCATTCAATCTCGCAGTATCATCAATCAACAAAAATTATACTTTGAACAAAACTGATACAAAAAGCACTTAATACATTGTTTAATTTCCAGAGACACTGTAAATATCACAAAAGTATAAACAATGAGCCAATAAAAGATTCATCTTTTAGACATATACTTTTTTGTAATAGAACTAAGAGTAAGAACTATGAATTTCAAATATGTTTACTATTATACTGCCAAGAAGAATAACTTAATATTTTCGTACATGATCAAACTATCAACCCCAAATAATGCAGCCTTTTTATTTTTGTAAAAGATAGCAGTAATTTCTTTTCATGTTCACCAACTAACAATATATGACACACTGACAAATCTTTTATAGTATTTTTTACAAAAACAAAACCCTAAAATGCGTTATTCAGGTATAGGAGTTTTATTTGACATTCATTAGCCCTACTGAACAACCACAGAGGGAAGTTATATAAATGCACCGCTTATAAAATAGTATATTTATAGTTTTCATGCAATTTGATAATTTTGTATTTTTTCTGTCGTTTGTAATTGAGGTTCAACTATGCCACATTGAATCATTTCAAACAGTTGTTTCTAAATTAATAAACAAATTAATCAATATGCTAAACCATAAACACAGATTTTGCAAATTGAACTGTTGTGATTAACTATAGCATTTTTAATTTAAGGTTAAACTTGAGATAAAATATAAAGCAAATGATTTAAACATAGATGAGCATGAAAATTTGGGAAATTAATGTACAACTAAGATTTTAAATCAAAAATTTTTACTCACACTCAAACCTTTTTTTGAATACACTGACATAATATAAAGAAGTTGAGGCTGAACCACATACAACTGAATATTCAAACAAACAATATGAAGTAATAATTAAAAGAAATAATAGGATACAGCTTGAAGAATTAACCAGTAGAGCAATGAGAACAATATTTCGGAAAACAAAAATTATTTTAAAAGAGGGTTAAATCATCACATGCAGTGCAAATAGAAAATAAATGTTCTCTACAAATTGATCTTAAAGCAGCACAATTCAGATTATAACACAGTTTTACAATAGTGATATAACCTTTTGGTAGCTTTACAAGATATTTTTGAAGTCATAAATGTTGCCTCAAGTCACATAAATGAATTTTTAACAGCAAATAATTGAAACCAATTTAAGAATCTATCAATGCAAAAGAATCATGCAAAAATATTATATGCCTATTAGCAGATTGAAATGAGGTTTAATATCATTAATGCTTGATTCATGAAATACAGAGAGGCTCTCACTCCAATTTAAAAGACGGTAAAAACAAAACTAGTTAGCAAAAATTAGTTATATAATCTGTTTTTTAATTACAAGTTTTTGAATAGTATTCCAGTAAAGATAAACAGTATCAAATAGCACAAGAACCAGAGTCTGATATACTATGATGAGAAAAAAATTAAAAACTGTTTAAGTAGTGACAAAAAAAAGGGGGGGGGGGAAGATCCTTAGGGTATCTTAAAATTGTGGGTCTTTTATTCATTTAACAGTTTGTACCATACATTGAGCCCTAGATACAGTGTTGCAATGTTTTTGAAACATTGGTAAAGGAAAGCGCGTAAGTGTAAATAAACCGTGGAAAAAATAAATCAACAAATCAAAAATGCAATATAATGACAACACACAAATAAAAGCAAATTTGAATTTTCAATGCTTAATTTTCATAATAATTGATAGTATATTATGTATATTTGCGAATGTATGTAAAGGGATTTTAGTTTAATTGAAGGGCTTCAGGCAATATAGTGATAAACCACATTTTCTAAAAGGCTTTTACACGGTCAGACCTCGAAATAGGGTCACTTTTCCAAAGTCCCGGCTCACGGAATTTTTTGTTACAGATTATCGAATATAAGGTCATTTTAATCTAAGGTGAGGGGAGCTCTTTTCTAACAAAAGCCTATTTAACATCCTTACAAGGCAATGACCTCTCTCGAGTTCTAGGAAAATGTTGCAGCCAAGAAACACACCTGGAGAGTTTCCACTCCCCAGTTCACAAAGAATTTTCCCCTGCCTTCGTTGCCAGTAATTGCTCGTCCCTGTCCACACTTCCAGGGAGGAGGGGGGGCTTTCGTCGTTCGGACAGGAACAAAGGACAAGTTTTCCCATCATGTTACATGACCATTTGCTGACCAGACCAGAGGAAAGAATTTCATTCGAACCTCTCTCATCGTGTTGACAAAGAGAAAGACGTTGACTCAATCAGAGAAAGAAAAAAATTGCTGAAGATATGGAAAATTCAAATTTATCGAAAGGGCGTTTTGCCGAAGAACGTGGCATATCATGCAACACCTTAAACAATATTCTGTCGCAATGGAAATAGGAGGGGAAAAAAAGGATGCGTTTCCCCTTATGAGAAAATTGAAGAAGCCATTCTCCAATGGATAAAAATGGCTAGAGTACAAAATGTGCCGATATCATGATCAGTACTGTTCACAGCACCAATTTTGTATAGTGCGTACAATGGTGCTTAGATTATTGATTAACTTGACCATTTTTTTATAAAAAAAAACAAAAAAAAAAAAAAAACAGGCAGTTTTTGAAGAAGCCGAAAGTTGTTTTCATAGCAGATAATTGCACAGCTTATACCAACATCCCACAGTTAGCCTCAATTGAGCTTGTTTTCTTGCCACCTAATGTAAACACCGTTCTCCAACCATTGGATCAAAGAGTTATTCAAAACCTAATAGTGAACTATCGTAAGCTCCTCCTGAATGACTTTATCGCTGCCATCGACCAAAAAAAGGAGTTTCACGTTACCGTCTTGGATGCCGTTTTCTATGTGTACAAAAGTTGGAACACGGTGTTCATCACATGCATAGCAAATTGTTTTCATCATGCTGGTTTTGTGAGTTCTCTGAATATCGTGGATGACGAAACCAAAGAAGACAACATTCCCCTATCTGTTCTGATGGAAGATCTGAGAAATCGAGGCCATGCCATTGAAAGGGAAGCTGAATATGGTTTGATTGATAAGGAATTGAAATTATTTTACAGACCATGAGGGAGCTGAGAAACATTTTGAGAAGTTACACAATCTAGAAAACATTGTTCGAAAAATGAAACGAAAAACGAGACAGAAATGCATAAACGATTATTTTAAATAAGGTAAGATGTAATGTATGTATGTACACTTTGAGAAAATTTGTAATTGCTTTCTTTCATTCTTTACTAATTCTGTAAAAATTTATTGACTTAAATATTTAATTTATGGCTGATTGTATACTTTTTATGTGCTTAGTTACAAACCGCAAATGAATCGGTTAAAAGGTAAACCTGCTTATAAGGTCACTTTTGCGATGCCTCTTAGGGTGACCTTATATCGAGGTCTGACTGTAGTTGCTTAACAATATACTGCTCCCGGCCCATAAATTACAATGAAGGTTATTAACAAAATTTACATATAATCATCGATTATGTATAGGACAAAACATTTAATTTAAATAGACACCACAGATTAAGGCATTAAAAACCGCTAACACCTACAAAAATAAATTTTCTTTACTAGCAGAAACATATATGCAAATAAAAATGATATGAAAAGAATAAAAACATTCACATTAACAAATTCATTCAAAAAATTTGAAAATGCTTTATATTCCAGTTGTATCAATCATAAATTACAACAAAAATTATTTACACATAAAATAAATTATCATTACAGCATGATAAATAACACATAAATAACAAAATCTCAAAATTTTTTGAAGAACTATCTTATGAATTATGATTTATAAACACCATTCAAGATTTTTACTTCTATATTGTCTAATGGGCAAAATTCTCTTAATTTATTAATGGTAATACCTAAATACTTTTATATTTAATTCCTAAATTTTGTTTTTGAATGCCAAGCCTTAAAATATTATTTGAAAGCTTTAGATCTGTTTGTTTAAAGTGAAAATAAATATTCTCTGAACCAGTTAACTTGCTCCTCTTACTTATTTTGTTCTCTTTCTCTTAATAGGCAAGTCTAGTTTTCTAAAATTTGCAGAGTGCTCTTTTGAAATAAAAATAAATTCCACATTTTCAATATCTTTTTCTTAATTTTTAAACATTCAAGGTTTCACTCCTTTAACTCTTTACCATCAATAAATCTTTGTTAGAAAAGGATTTGAAAATCATCTGATTCAACAAAGGTGCCAAACACAATTTTTTTTTAAAGTAAGCAATTAAATTGAAGATCATTGAGGATATCTATAAAGTAAAAGGCATGGGGGAAAATAATTAAATCTATTAAATAGAAAATTGGCAAAATATTGCTTCCGACATTGCTATATGCTTATTCAGTTTTTTTAAAGATACAATATTGGAATTCTTGAATGGTGATGCTAAGCAACAAAAATAAATCAATACCATAAAATTAAATTTAAGTTACATTTCAAGATTTTTTATGATATTAATCCATTTTCTATTCTTAATCTATCATTGAAGATAGAGTAATTCCATGTTTGTGTGATCCAAAAGCAAGGAAAGAGAAACAGTCGATTTTAAGTTTTCTCTTTGGCTTTCCTTCTCTTAAATTTTTTATTGACACATAAAAATTAAAAACTTTTTGACATGTCCCAACTTTATTCAATAATTAATAATTTTAATGTAATTTGTATCTTAATTAACAATAAGAATACCAACAAAAAAAAAAAAAAAAAAGAAATAAATAAAATAAAAAATATATAGTTAGAGCAAAATAATGATACACCAAAAAAAATTACAAAGCTAATAAATTTATATTATTTAGGTTAAGAAAATAATTCTCACTTTTTTAAAAATGTAAATCACTAAATTTACAAGCTAAAATACAAAGATAAAATTATTATTTTTTTTAAGTAGAATGCTTAAGTCTTAATAAAAAACAAGGGTTCAAGGAAGACTCAATTTAAATTTATCAACTAGCATCCTTCCTAAACGTAAGCATTTATTTAACATTAAGAAAAAAATATGATGAAAATTCTTTTTTAATGTATATTTTATTTAAAAAAAAAAATACTAAAGCAACAAATAAACAATCCCTTAAATGATTTAAAATGATAAACGAGAATAAAACTACACCCCATGATTAAAAAATATTTACAAATAGTAATTTGCTTAGAAATATATTAAACAGTCTAAAAGTCGATCATTAAAATCACAAAGAGCTAAAATAAATATTTCAATAATTGCCTATTATACACAAATTTTAATAAATAAAAGTAGCCTTTAAAATGTATTAATAATAGAAAGGATAAAATAAATACATCAGATTTAGGGAACAATACACGTTTTTTTTTTACATCTAATAGGTGATGAAGAAAATATATTAAAACCATAAAGTACTTAAATAGTGTATTAAAACTTTTATGACTTGATGGCAAACATATGAACATCATGAGGAAATAAGCATATTCATATGATTGAGATATTTTAGTCATATGCTTGAATTATGTACTTTCTCCTCATAAACGGTTGGGACTATCAGTGTCTCTGCCTTTTTTGTTTTTGTTGCCAAGTGTAATAACCTGTTTTTGAAGCACTCTTACCTTAGACTGGAAAATAAAAGGCAAAATAATTTAGAAATGAATAGCAAAAATTAAAAAAGAAACACTGAAACAGCACTATACCTGCAAATCTTCTACAAGGTCACCATGCTGCTTTTGCATAGATTGTATTTTAAGTCGCAATTCCCGTTCTATAATTCCATGTTGCGCTTTTACTTCAGCAGCCTACAAATATTACTTAAATGAATAGTTGGTTTAAAAAACTACAAAATACAATCTGGGTATATCAGTATTATATAAAGGGCAGACAAATCACTAAAAACGTGAAATTGAAAAGGAGCTGAACAAAAGATAACGCAGACTTGAACACTAATTTCTTTCTCTAAGAATTGTTAAATTTCCAGGAACAGGAAATCAGCCCAGGCAAACCATGGTAGCTCATAGAATAGAACACTTGCTTTCCAATGACATGATTCTAGTTCAAATCCTAGTGATGGCTGGCCAAAACGAATCCTTCTCCCGACTTGCAACGACCACTAACGTAAAATATCCCCAGTGTTAGATGGATCAAAGGTTATAAGCTCCTTGCTGTCAGACTAACTTGGTTTTCCTCCCCATATAACTCGATTTAGGGTAGTACCATCAAAAAAGTCTTCCACGAAGGCTAGTTTGTCACAATGCTTGATAAAGGAGTCTCCCTATCTTTTGGGTTGGGTTTAATTACGAGACTTCCAAGTTAAACATACACAGCCGTAAGCCAAAAAATGAGCTACTTGTTCAATGTAACCATAAAATAAAATTACATTAAGCATAACGACTAAAAGGGCCTGCCCTCGCTCCAAATTTGCTTCGCAGCAATCTTCCATCTTTCGCAGAATGCAGAATCTCAACAGTCATACGGCCACAATTTTCGGGGACATGAAGAATTTGAAATACACGGTGGACGCAATTTGGAATGTTCCAGTACTCTCAGCTACTAAGAAACGAACCATCCCTCTATGCTCCCCTCCATCTTTAATTTTGGATAGACACAATTTTCACTACGCTCACTTCCAGAGCAATAAAGAAACAACTGTGTAGTTCGGGTGCTCCTATTAAAGACAAGGCAGTGTTGATATGTATCAACAGTGTTGCCAATTTTGGTAATCAATGCATTTTATGGTCGGCGTTTGGATCTTAATGAACTAAAACTGAATCAGAGGCGCACCAGCCGAATCTGGAACCCCTACTGTTTAGCTCCCAAGCATGCTTAATACTTATTTTATCGACCCACTGAGGGGATAAAAGGCTGAGCTAAGTTTGCCGGTCCTCCAGGAAATACCATCTCTATTTGCGACCATTTTTGGGAGGCACAGGATTTCTTCCATAAGTTTTGCATTGAAGAAAACCTTCAGGAGAGACATTCAATAACTCTCCCAGCGACCTAACAAAACCTCTTCACCACTCAAATAAGAAAACACGAAAAAATATCAAAACAAAAAAATATTTGTGAAATAAGTAATTAAAATGTGTTCAAAATATTTGTGTGAGGCTTTTACTTAGAGAGATGTTATTGATGACCTCTGAAAGAGATCTATAGCCTCATGTTACAGTCGAAGTGCATTGAAAACGATGTTATCAATGATTTATTTGTTAGAGTAGAAAGTTAATTTAGAAAAAAAAAGTTATTTTAGAAAAAACTAAGCATCCTCTTCTCGTCTTTCAAAGATAAGGAATTTTTAAGGTATAAAATTAAAAATGCAAACAAACAGTAAAACATAATTGGTAAATTTGGTTTTATCCGTAATTATATCAGTAAGGATAATTTCTATTGAGGCTAAAATTTATTTATCGATCTGGTTTTAATAACGCCAATACAAGTGGCATTCCAGCAACAAGATAGCTACATTGATTAAAATTGAAATCATATGCGAAAAATTGTCATTCTTCAATAACATTTTAAAGTTAATGGAGGTAACCCCTCTTAGAACAACCAACCATTATTAATTACCATTTTAATGTGGAACAGAGTGGTCACTCCCGAGATGTTTCAATGCATTTACAAGGAACTACTTGCTAAATTTTTCTCTGTCTTTGGTCCTTAACACCTTACTTTTTTTCATATAATTCTAAAGAAGGGTTGAATAACTACTTAACAACAGAAACTTAGGTCAAATTTTACTGCTATTATTTTCTTAACTGATATGCTAACTATTTTTTTAAATTAAAAAACAAATTTAATTGGAACGCATTGGAAGCTTACATATCATCTTTCTCACAAACTTTAGTTGTTGATCCATACTTCTTCATTTTATAAAAAATTTACCTAACTTTCGCGCAATGTATGCACTCTGACAGTTACTTGAAAAGTTTTGAGCCCTTTACTTTATTACAAAATTTTATAACAAACATTCTAAAATTGCTTATTCAAGATCAGAAACAGTTTAGAATTGGACTGATTTTTATAGAGTCTTTCATTTTTAAGGTTAAATTTGAGTGTAAGAAATATGATTCAGAAATTTAAAAAAAAAAAATCGGAAATACATCTTAATGATACCTTTCTTTACTTTAAGAGAGTAAAAATATATTGTAAACTATTTATTTAAATCATTTAAACAACCCAATTCAAATATATGCATGGAAAATGTAATTTAAGTTTCACAGATACACATCTTTCTGTAGATAAGGACTTCCTTGTATTGAGATATAAAAAACCATAGCTGAGTACAAGTAAGGATGGAGGAGAATCATCGAGAAGGCCAGGGCCAATCTTGGGCTGTCGTGCCAATGATGATAACATACACATTTAGTACTTTAATGGCTTAATGAAATACAAAAATCATAAAAAAATTTCTAACATACATAACTCATTATTGTTGCTATTTCATACTTACTCTTACACGTTGAAAATTATCCCTCAAAATATGCAATTTAATGTTAAAAAGATACTTGATTTTAATTGAGCTTGAAACTACACTGTAGTAAAAGATATTAATAAATGTATCATTTGGGCTAAGTTAGATACAAGTTATATTTCTTAAGCTTACTTGTTTTTCCCGATGTAGCATTTCTGCATCTTTTAGGGCCAGTTTCTTCTGCAGAGTAGCTATTTCATCTTTTAATTGGTGCATAGCCACAACATGATCACTAGTACTAGACTCCAGTAATGTACTTTCACTAATCAAGAGGAAAATAAAATTATATTTTATATCAAAGAAATTTAATTTTAAAATAAATATTACATTCAGAAAAATAAGATTTGTTATGTATTGATTCAAGAAAAGGACCTTAAAAATTAATATCGGATTCAGGTGGATTTTTCTCTAAAAACCAAACAAGGAATGCTACGTGTTATTCTGCCTACTAAGTTGTTGCTTTAATTAGTCAGATATCGATGACAAGTACGACTATAGATAATTTTTAACTGAAGCTAATTGTCATAACTTCACTGGAAACTTATTTTGTCAAGAAACAGTCTTAAAAAAGCTACAGAAATAATTAAAATTTTAACTTTTATAACATTACATGCCTAGAAAACAGATGAATCAATTTTGACATTATTGAATAGTTTTTCAAAAAATATTCAAAGCTCAGTTCGACGCTTATACATTTTTACCACATTCTGAATGAAATAAAATTATTAAAAAAACATTGATAAATTTTACAGATACGAAAAATATATAATTATTTAAGTAATAAAAAGTAGAAAAATATATTTAAGTAATAAATTGTACCTCGTTGGTAAAGTTCCGTTTGCAGATTTAGCCAAATCAAGCCTTGGTTTCTTGGATGGTGAATGTTCTTTCCTTTAAAAATAAATTAATTATTAAATTACATTTCTTCTCCCGCTTACTTTTGCTAATTTATTGTTATTATAATCAGTTTCCAAAAACTTAATTCTACAATACTTTCTGATTGCTAAATCTTTCCAGAATTTTACTAGTTTACTTTAGATAGTATGTTAAAATGGCTATAATAAAAACTTTGTAGCTACATACACATATATACATTAATGACTGCTACAGTTGATGTAATTGTGTTTCTAAAAATTGAAAGGATAAAGGAAAGCTACATATAATCCCAAAAAAGACTGAAAACTTATAAATACAAAATTAATGAATTGACAATTTCTATGACATAGTTTTAAAATGAGTTGCAGATGACACCACTAACAGAAAAAAAGCATAAAAACATTATTTTCAGCAATAACATGACTCAGTAAAAAAACAAAACAATTCTCTTACTGATTTTTCTATAACAAATTATTATGCAATGAAAACTAGACAGAGATAAAATACTAACTTAGACTTGCTAGAATGGCTCGATGATCGCCGGTGATTTTGAGATGAAGAGGAACGGTGGTGGCTTGAGGAAGATTTACCATGAGCAGAATGACGAGCCGCATTCTGCTTAGTTTTGGCCAGCGCTCGTTTGTAAGAAAGTGTGCACAACCAACATAGGAGTTTACCATCAACCTTAAATAAATCAGAAAATGAAATTCATGAAATTAAATAACTTCAGTATTCAGACAAAATTCTAGAAAAATATTGCATTGAAATGTGCAATTATTTATGTATACACATTAAAAACCATTCAAGAAGCAATTTTAAATGATTCTGTTCTGTACCAATTTTCTTTTGATTATATGATTGAACTAGTACCATTGTAAAGAAGGGCGAGGAAGAGAAGGGTTCCCACTTAATTTCAGAAGAAAAAAAAGATTCTTGACTTTTCCAGGTACAGTACAGAAGCTCTTATCCGGAAATCAGAACGGAATGCGATACATTCCCCCGCCATTTTTTAAAAAAAGAAATTTTTTCCCTCAAGATTTCAGAATTCTACTTTCTTTTTTAAAAGATGTTTACCAGCATTTTAGAAATAATCATTAATTCCCTACACTGTCAAAAAAAGTGAGAGTTTTTTTAAAATTATTCTAATTATATACATATTTTTCAGTTGAGTTTGAGAATAAAAAAATGGCTTTTTTGTAGCGATTCAGAAAACCGGAAAAATCAGTTACTAGGAATAGCGATGGTCCCGATCGTTCTGGATAATCGGTTCTCTACTGTATTTCAATTTAAATCCAGACCATATTTTATCAATATCGTGCAATTTTTCATCAGAAACTTTTTTTATTTTTATTTGTAATGTTATTTATTTGTAACTAGATTTTGTGAACAAAAAAATATCACTGAATGTGGACAGTGGAAACTTGAAAAAGTTTTACTAAAATGTGGAATCTTTACAACAAATAACTGGTCCCGTAGTGGACTGATCGTAAAGACAATGTAGAACAATGAAGTCAAGAATCACTGGCTGCAGTCAGTAAGCGGGTGGGCAACCACTTTGATCAGCAAGTGTAGGGGTCGAAGGTGCGAGGTATCAGTTCTCGTTTAACTGTTCTACCATAAAGTTCTCGACTTCTTCTGCAGGTCGCCGGACTACCAAAGCAGGAGAGCCACCCCCTTTACAGAGGATCAAAACAATTGTAAGACTGGTTATTTTATTCTAAGACAATTCTAAGACTGGTTATTTTCGGGTATAATGTAGGAATTTCCCAGGTTTTGTAAAATAATCCAACTTTCCCAGACTATTACCTGTTTTTTATAGAATTTAAATAAAACTACCTGTCATAAACAATCATTTCGGTTATATCTAATAACAAAAAACCAATAAACTTCTGCTAATTTTTAAAAATTATATTTTCAAAAATTGATAATTACTTAAATTTGTAATTTTAAAATTTGTTCAAAAACTTAAAAGTACAAATTGAAATAATAAATCTATAAAATCAGTTAAACTGAAGGAATTAACAAAGGAAGGATGGAAAGTTCAAGAGAAGGAAGTTAAATAAAGGAAATATAAATCATTGATATATATCCTATTTAATGATAACTATTAAAATATTTACTTTCTTCCTACTGTCATCTTTTCTGTCAAAAGCACATTTTTGCTTGCACTGATCACAATTTACAGGATTACCATAGCGTTTCTCTGAGTTAGTGCACCTTTGACACTTATTCCCAATAAAAGCTGCAATGATATTACAGTATTCACATGCACTGGGCTGAAATAAAAAAAAATTATACATTATAATTTAGAATATCACCTGCAATATTATACTACAAGTTCTGTATAATAACTTACAAGTTAAATAAAGAAACTATTTTATAAAATAAAAAATACTTTAATAATTATTTACAATTTCTAAATAATATTTTTTCCCTGTAAAGAAATATTAAAAGTACTTAGGTAAGTCTTAATGGAAAATTGATGATCTTACATGATGTGTATAAATAGGGCATTAAGTCAGGAAGTGGAAAAAAAATATTTTTCTTAAAAAAATAAGAACTTATCAAAATCTTAATGTACTAAAAATCAGTGGATAAAATAGTTATAGCTTAGGAATTTCCAATTCCTTAAAAAAAAAAAAAAAAAATTAAATCAAGATTTTTATATGCCTAAGAGAGCAATTTCGATTAAGAACAACACTTTCTGCATGAAAATAAAAAGTTTTTGTCATTGTGCCGTTATTTAGTGCAGTGTTTCTCAACTAGATTTACTTGAATGAATTGTAAGATGCTTCAATGTGGATATTATATGGTATTTGGTCCTGGGCATAATTTTTAAATACAAAATCATGGTACTTAAACAATTTTTTAACCAGTTTGTTCCTGGTCATTCTCACACTATCTACATTGAAAAATATTTTGAGTGTGAATTAACTATCCACATTAGTCTGAAACAGGTGTCCCCTACATTGCCCAAAAGATGTAAACAGATAGAAATATATGGTTAGCTACCTTTTTCAAAGGAAATTAGGTAAATTGTTTTTACCAACTTTCAAAATTTGTCAACAGATATGCTAAACGGAGAAAAAATTATTACACATCTTCAAAACAATTACATCATTTGTAGTCTGCTGAAGGCAGAGATATGTACAAATATTACAATTAGAACTGTTAAGCCATGGTGGCTCAAAGGATAGTGCTTGCCTCCTGATTAGAAGACATGGGTTTGAATCCCAGCGATGGCTATTTCTGCACCACCAAGCACCGGCAACAGTGCTGACATAAAATATCTTCGGTGCTAGAATCCCCTTGCCGTTAGGCCAACCATGGGAGATTTTCCTCTCCATGTAAAGCAAATGCAGTTTAGTTCCATTAAAAAAGTCCTCCACAAAGGCAAACATCTCTCAATACTTGATCCAGGACTCTTCTTCTGGATTAAGTTCAAAATTAATAGGCTACAAAGTTGAACATTATAAGTTGTAAATTCAAAATTGGGTAGGCTGTTCAACGACAGTTATAAACAGTCAGCTGTGCCATAATTTATAAATTCAGTGGGAAATTTTCTTAGAAACTATATATTTCTACTTATTTGTCATTTTTCAGACATTTAATAATAATTAGTTGTACATATCTAATCTCCATATGTTCTTTTTCTAATTATTTGTCATTTTTGTGACATTTGTTAATAAGTGTTATTTTTACAAGTCAAATTAATACAAATAATGAACTTTTTACAAAATTAACCTGGTGTATAGTTTTAGAGCTGAAGCAAGTTAAAACACACACATGAAAATGCAAAAAATTGTAGAACCATACCTTTCCATACAACTTGATATTTACTTCACATTTTTTGCAAACAAGAGATGAACTACTTTTAGATGTGCTAAACAGAATATAGATAAATTGTACTGACACATAAAAAAGCAAAATACATAAATTATAGACATGTGCTTCAATATCTTTAATATATCAATTCAAAAATATTCTTTAATGATAACTTATTTATTTATTTATTTTGTGCAAGGAAAGAAAATATAAATTTTCTCAGAAATAAGTAAAGCTGAAATTACTAACACAGCAAGTATGTACAGATAAAGATTCAGTTTTAAAGAAAAAGTGAGTCTAGAAATTAAATCATTTTCCTCCTAATTGAGCAATTTATTGAATGAAATATATAGATTTCATACTTTTGAAACATTTTAGGGTCATTTTAGAGTATTAATAATAAGTAAATAAGCTCATTAAAAAAATGTCCAAGTCCAAATTTGTAGCTTAGAACATAAAATAATCATTAGTTATAATTTAAAACAAAACTTTAAAAAAAAAAAAAAAAAAATTAAAATTTTTGCTTTTCATTATTATGCTAACATTTTTGTATTCATAAATCATAAAACTTTGAGTTTCATTTTTGCATTATAATATTTCATGTGTATATTTCATTCAATTTCAATTTATATTGATTCCAATATATTTATACATTGAAAACTAAAATAAACATATATTTTCTATTTTTTTAAGCAAGGGGAAAAAAAGGATAGTCAAGTAATATTCACTAATTTTATTTTATGAAATTATAATTGAAACAATAGTATATACATACATATCTTGAAACTCAGTTCTACAATATGTGCATTTAACAAGTGGAACACTTCCTCTACACTCCTATAAAGGAAAGTTAAATGTCAAAAATAAACATTCCGTACATAAAAAAAAGAAGATAAAATTAAATTTCAGTGAATTCAACACACATTAAGTAAATCCACAAAATGTTCACGGAAATTATAAGAAATTCTTTAACATCTCGCAGAACTGCTATTTTGCCATTCTCTTTAAATTACTTTACACAATAAACAATAATAATTAAAAAAAAAAGCCATTGCCTATTTTAACAGCAAATAGGACGAGTAAAAATTATGATTTCACAATTACAAAAAACTGCCTGTAAAAGCAAATAAATATATCAGGTTTTGCTTCTTTCGGACTGTTACATTTGCATACTTGCCAACATTGGATAAATAAAATAATAAAAGATTTCACTAGCAACATTTTTTAGGCTACAAGTAAAGTTATGATACATCACACATAATCATGTAAGCCAAAAAAAAGAGAAATCCAAAATTGGAAATAATATAGGCACTTACAGCTAGCGAAGTAAAAAATATGTATATAAATCGTAATCTAAAGATGATTTTTTTTAAACCATTATTTATAATTTCACTCAACATACTGCAGTACTGGCTGTTGAGGAATAAGATAAGCCATCCATGGATATATTATAATTTTTTTTTAAATTTCTTCAACAAATATGGAGAAATTTGAGAATATACAGGTAAAAAGGAGATAAATGTAAAATACAGACGTTTCTGTTAAAAAACAGGAGAGTTGGCAGGTATGCATTTGTATTTATAATTATTGAAGCTTCATAAAATAATGAATAGGAAATTCAACATTGAAGCATGGTTTAAAACAAATCTAACTTTTCTTTAGGTTTCTATTCTAAATCTTTAAAATCTATATAGCAAAAAAAAAAAAAAAAAGACTTTATTTAAAAATTACAGAACCTACTTGCTGAAAATAATAATTTATAATATTGAAACACTATTTTAAAAATAGTGTACGTTTCACAATATTAATTTTTGAAGATTTGAGAAAAAATAGCATGAGCACATAAATAATGGAATGAACTTTAGAACCACCCATAAAATTTTAAAAAAATTCCTGATTACACTTTCGGTATACACAACATAATGTTATCTGAAATCTTTTTATTTAATATGCAATGAAATCTACTTTTTGGTAGAAAATATGCCATAGCTATGGATTATCTTTTTAATTTGTTAACTTTTGTGTTATTTCAAGCAATATTTCTCATTAAAATATTAATTTTCATTATTTATTTGTATGTCTTGCTTAAAATACTTATTACCAAGTAAAAAGAAAAACATTTTACATAGTATTCTGTACTTAAAAAATCCTTTAAAATAAATGAAATAAAGGTAAAATGTTATTACTGTTGTATGTTCCTAAACATCTGAATTTACCATGTTATGAAAAAGTTCCAGAGACAAATGTACACATATTCTGATATAGTATGACTGTCTATACTTGAATATGTATCATGAATATTCTTAGAATTTGTATACATTTGTTTTACGCATAATTTCTTTAAAGGCCAATAAGATTAATTTCAACTTAAAAAATTTGTGTGTGATTTTAATGAATGTAATTACTGTCCTCTTAATTTTCTTCTAAGAAACTGCGAGCTATCTCTATAATATATGGATAGTTAAATTAAAGAAATGAAATATCTTTTCATCTATTTAGCAGAAACTATTGTTTTGTGATTACTATCCCGACACTTAAATGGGACAGTAATTACCTAAGGGCCTATAATTATTTTATTATCAAAAAACTTTTAATGTATTTGATTCATTTAATTATGTTACTACATACTTAGTTACTCTTTTGCCAAAATTTTTATTTGAGAGAAAAATTTTATTTGACAATAACTTTGTTAACAAACATAAGAATAATAAATTTCCAAACTTAAGAGCAAATTTATGACTGCCATTAATATTTTTGATATAAAGTTAAAATAATCTATTTACAAGCATTTAGAGGGTTATGAATACGTTCTGCTTTGTATTTCAACCGTTGTTGTTTTAGAAAATCAAAATATTAACCTTGGTGAAGTAAAACTAAACAGCCAAAAAAAAAAAATTTTTTTTTTTGAAACGAAACTATATATTTATTTATTTGTTTTTCAAATCTTGAAATGGAAATTTACTCGACATTTTATTCACCAATCATTCCAGCTTATCTGATATGTTCCTGAGGAAACTGGTTAACTTGTTCAGAACATCCTGTGTTGGAAGAAGGAATAAAATTTGAATATGTTGCCGCATGTGAGCAAGATCGAGAAGCAGAATCTTTACAAGGTTACTAGACTTTCTAGATGTAGATCTAATGCTCCATGTGGTAAATACAAGAAAGATCACCCAAGAAAACCTGTGAACCTTATAGTCAAAATAGATCCGATTCATGTGATATATTTTTCTCGTATAGTCAATCAACAGGAAAATCCCCCAAAAAATATCCTTCCAATTTCTCAAAAACAAGGAGTAAGGTGATGCAAGAAACTATTTTTACTTGTGAGGTGAATCTCACTGAACGAAGATGATTAAGGGACCGAGTGCTCGATACCAGTCTACTCATCAAAGCGAACATAAACAACTATTTGCTACACTAGAACATGTAAACAATAGAAGTCTGACAGTTGCAATAAAGGGCAAATCGATACCCATTAAACGGAGAGGAGTCATTTCCTTTGTTTCCGAAATTGGAGAGAAATTGAAATTAAGCAGAGCTCTATATGTATTAATTATGGAAGAGGAATTTTCAGTCCTTAAAGAGGAGAACAAGAAAATGTTAATGCTAAATCACATCGTGCAGAAATGTGTTAAATTGAAAATTTTAAAACCCTACCGAGCGACACCTCTAATAAAAACAGACATCTCTGTAATAGACTTTTTGAAATCGCCAATTGATTCAAGGACTATACACATCAATATTAAATTACTATTTGTTTGTAATCTTTTAAAAAATGCATTTGAAGTGCAATGCATACGAAGCAAGAGAAACATTGTAGACGCTTTCATTGATCCAGTAACAAAAAATTATTTGTTACAACTCCAACATAATCTGTTTGAAAGCAAAAAATCAGAACTTTGAATCGGACGCCTTAATTTTCGACTCTACTCGAGAGCATACATATCTACTCAAAATAATTTTCTATAGCCTAAAGGAAAGTTTTTTTTTTTAGGAATTGACTCATACATTAAATAACAATGTACAACGATTGTAAGCTTGTGAGTATGTTAGTATTTTTTTTTTACCTTTTAATGTAGTTTAAGGCTATTTGATTGTAAAGATAAATTATAACTAAATCTTTTCTTTTTTGGTGAAGCTCAGCTTTGAAAATTTATAGTTTTTTTTGTAGCCGATAAATAAATAAATCCTAAGCTGAAATGAATTTTGCAATGATCAAATCGATTGAAATTAATTGTTAATATGCAATTCATTTTGATTTCACAGAAAATATGATTATTTTAACTGTCCAATCATGTGGTGTATTTAAAGCAATTTTGTTTACATCAATATTATATATATGGCATGACTGAGTAAATGTATATTTGTATGAACGTTTGCATCTTACAGGCCTAGAAATAATTGTTTGATTGTGCATCACTATGTATATGCTTCATATTATCTAAGCTTTAATTTAAAGGAAATAATTTCACAGTAAAACAAAATGCATCTATCTATACATGTTAGCGAGATTGATAATTTACATTTATCTCATGTTAGTGAATAGATATTTTTATTATTTGATTTTAGTACGAAAATCATGTACTTGTTGTATTAAACCATTTTTGCTATGTTTGTATTAAATCTAGTGTAAGGGCAGGTTGTTCATCTAAAGTTTATTAATGACGGCTATTATGACTCTTGAGTGTTGTAAGGGCTAGTTATAAAAACATTCCCTAACCATTTTTATCCCTCCCCCCTCAGAGGCTTTTCTTTCACCCATGATGTCACATCGCTCATCATGATGATGTCAGTGGTTGTAAAAGTTGGTTCTCTTTTCATGGATACTGATGCACTTAAGTAAAAAATCTTATCGCTTTTTGGAATGTTTTTATTTTAATTGGAACTTTGTCACTTATTTGAAATAGTCCAAGCTCAATATTGTTTATTTTTTCTTCTTTATCATGCAGCAAATCTATTACCAGCCAGGTACTCATTATATATTAGTCAGGGTCTGTCCAGACATTTTGTGAAAGGTCCGGTTTTGTAAAATTGTGAAAAAATTACTCGTAATTTGTGAACATAAAATAAGTCACATTCTTTCAACCAGGATCCTGATTTTAAGAATTTGTGCAAATAGGGTCCTGTTATGGCAAAAAACTTTTTCAAGGAGTTTTTAAATTGTAAATAGATAGAAGATTATGCTCAACACATTATAATACAAAAAAATTAAAATTTCATAAATAAACAGCAATTGCTGCTACTAAATAAAAGGAGTAACATACATATATTTGGTATTTAGCCTATACTGCTGAACACAGAATATTTATTTCGGATCAATAATGGAAGAAGCGTCTGACGAAAAACAAAACTTAATTCGTCTACATCGGTCTCCCCCCCCCCTTGAAAGAGTTTATTCGATTAACAAAACATTAAAGAAGGTAAACAAATTTGTGAAGGGTCCGATTAAAAGAAAAATCATTTTGTGAAGGGCCCGTTTTTATGAAAAGATATTTCGTGAAGGGTCCGTAACGGACCCAAATTTCTTCTAAACAGACCCCTGTCAGTGATATCTTCCGACTGGTTCAATTTATTTGACCGACCAACAGCAGTCTTCATTCTAAATCTTAAAAAAGGGCAGGGCCTTAGAAACTGAAAAAGGCACTATTTCCACCCTAAAAAAAGGGCATTGCTTACAAATATTTGCATATCTTTTAAGACATCAAAATATGCAATGTTCTAAATTTTATCATTAAAAAAAAAACTTATTTTATTCTAAAGAAAATTAGTCTAAATTAAAAAATAAATCCCCAGTTAAATTCGCAGATTTCATACGTTGGGTTTTAAAGGAGCATAATTCTGGAGTTTATTCAAAATATTGGGATTTTAAAAACAATGTCGAAATGAATGAAAAAAAGATAAGCAATTATACCATAACTCCTGAAAAAGTGACTGAAAATTAATAAGGATATACGATGTAATATCACCGTGAATCATACGTGTGAAAAAGTGATTGCTATACCATGAAAGCTGCTACCCATAACACAGTATTAATTACATATGAATGGAAAAAAAGTTGAGGAAATAGTGGGGAGATTTCCGTATTGTGATCTATGTCAGAATAATCGCCAAGTCTTGGAAACTTCCAGGCTGTGCCCCACAAGAAACTTTAAAAAAAAAAAAAGTCACAGAAAGGGACAAACTTGAAAGGTAATAATTCGTAGCCACCCCCGGGCAACTCTACATATTTATTTTTAAAAAAAATATGCAAGTTTAAAATCTATTTGGCATCTTTGCGATTGTAGTTGGTGAGACAGATCACGATGCGGAAATATCTCCGAAATAGTCAAGAAACGGCAAACAGCTACCGAAAAACGATTTGTAAATTATGTGGATTGATGATAAAATTGAGCAGGTGCCATCCCCTCCGCAGAGGATCAGAATTGTGATGGCATGTCTTCGGATCATCCTCCGGGATGTTTCCCAGACCGTCGCCAATAGCCCATTGTGCAGCTCCAGTGCGACGTAAATTAACAACAACAAAAAGCATCCAGTAAATCGAAAAATTTACTTGTGATAACATCGTATAAAATTTATCAAAATAAAAAAATAGTTTTCACATAACTGGGCAGTTAGGTTAATGGGTATATAAAGGGCAGTAAATAGTAAAAAAAAAGTAATTAAAGAGCGCAGGTAAAGTTTTATTTGTTCAAAGATCTAAGAAAATATCTCTTAAGCAGATAGGCAAATATTACTATGATCAGTCCATACTTATTATCTTTTGATCGGTAAAATTGAATATTTTATCTGCATCCCATAATCATGTTATTATTAATTAATATAACATCTCTTGGACCAGATATATAAACTTTTAGAAAGAGAAAGCAATTAGTTGTAAATAAGAATAATCTGGAAGAGCAATGTGTTATAAGTTAAATTTTTTGCGGTAGGATAATATATCTATTTTGAACAGACAGTAACGCAACATGATCACAACATGACAACTGATCTAAGAAAAAAACGGAATCCATAGATGCACATAAAGATTAATAGCACGCGGGATGATTTCCGTATCGTGATCTACGCCAAAATTGGCGCCAAAATTTGGCGAGATCCCTACGAGTGCCTGCGGGGAGTTTTTTGAGGGGGCGTGGCCAAGTACGGCAAAAATGACGTTTTCGCAAATCGTCTGGAGTGGGATGGGCTTCATGATGTAGGAGTTTGAATTACGAAAGAAACAAACCTGATCCTTTCTCCCTTTGTTTGAACTGGAAACTAAACAAATATAAAAACAAAGAGACTTAGTTTTAATTCAGGAAAAGAACAATCTTTTAAATGAGTATATTTAAAGAAAAAGTTTTTTAGTATTTCTTTTAAAGTTAATAATTATTGATTAGCAAAATACGTTTAAAACAAAACCTTTATTCTAACTCATGCAACACTGTTCTGACAAAAAATTATTGTAATTAAACATTAAAGAAGTAATTATAATTTTTTAAATAAATTCTTGTTACATATTACTCTAAATTGGTGAAGTTTTTCTAAAAAAGGAAATAGATTTAAAAAACAAATCTCGAGTTAATTGAACTAATTAAGCACTTAATATTATTAATAAAAACGTAAACTAAGTATTTTCTTTTATAAAAATAAAGTTCAAACTTATTGTAAAATTACTTACCAGCTCTTTCAATGAAATTATCCTTAGATATATAAATAACTCACAGCTGTATTGAAGGAAAAGGAAAGACATAAATAAAAATGTCCGGGGGGGAGGAAGTAGGCATATTCTTGATTTTCAATTATCGGATTACAAATTTATTAAGTTGATTATAAATAATTTATAAAATACTTGGTGAATACAGTTTTTAAAAGCTTAATCTTTTGCTCGGCATTGACTTCATATTAAAAAATAATAACTATGCTTTAATTAAAATGCAGAAGGGTAATTTCTAAAAAATGAAATTAAAATTATTAGTACTGTCGAAGTTATAATTCGAAAATTGAAATAATAAAATTTATTTAAAAATGCCAAACGTTATAGCATAGGGAAAAATTACACGTGAACATGCCTATTCAACATTATAGCAAAACTGAATGACCGCTCTAAATTACCCGCCAATTGTCGAACAAGATGACGGTCGTTCACGTGTCTCCATATGCGTCGCATGAGGGGGGGGGGGACATGCTTTTTTTTCATAGAAAACTGTTTCTTTATTTTAATTTTTTTGTATATATGCATATTAATTCCTTATATTAACGTATGTTTATTAATAAATGTATATATATACTATATATATTACTAAAATAAAAGAGCAGTTCTCAAAAAAACAAAAAGCGTGTTCCCCCCTCACGCTACACCTTTGTTTCGAGAAAAGAAAGTACCGTGTGCAAAAAATGCCGCGAATTGAATTTAAACATGGCTGACAAGTATTTTTTTTTTTTTGTAACAATTATTTTTTAACTGTTCCAGTGAGTTTTTTTTTTTTTCTTCTTTTCTTTGAAAACTTACTGGGAAAAATAAGAGTTAGCTTTCAAAAATTAAGAATTCTCAATAACAGTCGGTAGTGTCAATTGTGTTTTGATCTGAAATTCCTGTGAGAAAATAAAAATACTTCTTAAAACAATTTATTGTTGTTTAAAGCTGTTTTTGTTGCAAATTAATAAATGGACTATGACGAACGCATTTAATTTTTTACGCTAAATCCTTTAAATTGATCGGCAAAATAGTTTTGAAATTATAGGGGTTTTATGCACAAAAAGTACTATTTTGCACATGTACATATTTAAGCTTCTGACATTGCTATCTAAAAAAATAAGATATTGCTCCCCATTGCTATTTAAACAAATAAGATATTGTTCCGTATAATTCTGATGCTTCCAAAATGTTTAAATAGTTTTTTGTTAGCTAAAACAGGACACTCGAGGTCAGGCAATTTCTTACCACTTACTATGAAGAGGGTACTTGAAGGTTTGCTGATGTTTTAATTATTTTTTTTAAGATTTTCATTTCAAATTCTATTTTTTCTATATAAGTAACACTGATACAGGAGTTGATAATTTTTATTCCAGCATATTATTCACATCTAGTTTAAAAAGTTAAAATAAATTTAATTAATATTTTTTAGCATTTTTGTAATGATAATGGTATCTGTAAATTAATTCCGAATATTTTCCTGTTAATTAATTAAGTTAATTTAAACATTTTTATATTATATATATATATATATATACATATATATATATATATATATATATATATATATATATATATATATATATATATATATATATATATATATATATATATATATATATATATATATGTAGAGAAATTAGAGAGTTCAAAATGTAGAGAAAGCATGGAGAAATTACAGAACAATGACAAAAGAGAAAAGAAAAATAATAAATATCCCTAGGAAAAAAAGATATGATCTTTTCATTAGCCCACACGATTATATCCGCAAAAAGAAGTGCTTTCTAATACTGTATCGATATAGCCGAAGCAAAATATATCAATACAATAGTGTGATGAGCACTCAAAAAATAGATAGGAGTAGGTATATGTATGTATATATATATATACATACATATACCTACTCCCCTCTGTAGAGGATCAAAATTGTGATGGTATGTCGTCGGATCATCCTCAGGGATGTTTCCCAGACCGTCGCCAATAGCCCATTGTGCAGCTCTAGTGCGACGTAAATGAACTACAACAACATATACCTACACATATATACATACCAGAGTTGGCCGTCGATTACAGTAATCGATTACAACTGTAATTGATAACAAATAATTACAGCTATGTGATCAATTACTTGTAATCACGATTACAAGTAATCGCGATTTCAAGTAATCAAAATTTTCGATTATATCAGAGTAGAGCGAAAATGTAATCGATTTCATTTTTCAACTATAGTAATCAATTACTTGTAATCATGATTACAAAGTTTGATTACAGCTGTAATCATGATTACATAGTCGATTACAGTAATCAATTACTTGTAACCGTAATTACAACTTTCAAAAAATTTTGATTACAGCTGTAATCATGATTACAATTTTGATTACAGTAATCAATTACTTGTAATCATGATTCCAAGTAACTGCGATTACAAGTAATCACAACGAAAACGATTACGGGTAATAAAATGCATACATTTACGTGTGCATCAATATATGTAAGCGCAAAGTATGTACTTATAACTACACACTTTGTTAATACTTAAGCGCATGTAGTGCATGGATACACAAAAAAATAGTTATATGCACAATGTACGTATGTACATACAACGTATAAATATACATAATTACAAGTAATGTATAAATACATGCGTACATTTAAATATATGTAATTACAATATACACATACATTGCGCATATATTAAAAAAAATTTATATAAGTAAAGATATTAAAGTTTGTTTTAAAATTTATTCTAAGGCTTATAAAACTCGACCTCATATTTTTTGAAAGCAAGCGATAATTTTATTTTAATTTTCTAAATATTATTCTCACACATAAAATTTACCGTTTTTTTTTTGCCATTTAAAAAATTTCTATAAAACATGCATTATGTTACTAAAAAAAAAAAAAAAATCTGTATTGTCAAACAATTCATGAAAATACCTGAAAATAATTCTTTATTCAAAGAATTTCAAAATGACTTAGAATAATTAAAGCTGATAACTAAATTTAAATGTCGTTTGATTTTGTCATTTAACTTGCTTGAGTCATTATAAGTTAACTTACATGCATTTTATTTATTGCATTGTACACATATTTAGACGTAAATGTATTGTACATATGTATACGTGTAATGTATGTAAGCATGTACAATGTATGTACAAACATTCACGCATTGTACATGCATATATAGTACAAATGGATATGCATACATGGAACATACGTGCATTGTACATGTGTGGATACATTCATTGGACATATGTACATTGCACCATATGCATAGATAGGGATAGCATACATGTACACATGTAAAAATTTCTACGTAAGAATTATGCTCAATATATTTATGCACATATGTACTGTATATGTACATTATATGAATATGCATCAGTACGCTATATGTATATACATTTCTACAATATATGCATCTCAAATGTGTGTATGTACATATGTTATGCATGTCAAATGTATGTATGGATATATCTAAAATATAAATTGCCCAATGTACGTACAATCGTACTCAAATGTATTATGCATATTGGAATACATACATTGAGCATGGACATATTGTGTATATGTACATCCATACATTGGACATGCATATCATGTACATGTATAAATACATATATTGTACTAACTATATATATTGTACATACATATATATACCTATATTGTACATACTACATATATACCTATATTGTACATACTACATATATACCTATATTGTACATGCATACATATATTATACTGCTCATAAATACATGCATGCATGGGGCATACATTGTACAGACAATGCATGTATGTTTGTACAAACAACAAGCACTTGTATATACATGTGTACATGAACATAGATATACATTTTACATACACAAATATTTGCATTAAATGCATATATTCATTGTATATAAATGTACATGTCTGCATTGTTTGCAGATACATACGTAATTATTAGCTATATACATACATACATATATTTTATACTTACAATATAAGTGTATGTACATATGTGTGAAACTAAAATGTCTCAGCATATGCACTAGATAAAATCATATGTACATACATTTTAGTTACATTCATTTGTACGCATACAAATACGTACAAAATGCAGTACATGTAAATGCATGCAAAATGTATCATTATAAAATACATTATACTATCTAATGTAAAATATAATCAATATAATCATTTATAAGAATACAATAGTTTTGTAATCGTGCATTTAGATTACATGTAACCATAATGACATGTAATCATATATTTTGATTACTTGTAATCATAATTACCCGTAATCAGTTTCGTTGTGATTACTTGTAATCGCAATTACTTGGAATCATGATTACAAGTAATTGATTACTGTAATCGAAATTGTAATCATGATTACAGCTGTAATCAAAATTTTTTGAAAGTTGTAATCACGATTACAAGTAATTGATTACTATAATCAAAAAATTTAATCGATTACATTTTTGGCCAACTCTGATACATACATACATACGTACATACATTAACATATGCATACATACATTCATAAACATATATGCATACACACATGCATAAATATACATACATGCACATATACACACATACATACATACATACATAAACATATACAAACGAACGCACGCATATGCATACATATATACATAAACATATATATGCATACACACACATATATATAATATGATAGATACATAACATGATATATATATATATATATAATATGATAGATACATAACATGATAGATACATAACATGATATATACATATATATATATATATATATATATATATATATATATACATAATATATATATATATATATATATATATATATATATATATATATATATATATATAATATATATATATATATATATATATATATATATATATATATATATACATAATATATATATATATATATATACATAATATATATATATATATATATACATAATATATATATATATATATATACATAATATATATATATATATATATATATATATATATATATATATATATATATATATATATATATATATATATATATATATATATATATATATATATATATATATATATATATATAGTGGTGAAATAAATAGGGAGAATGTGCATATTTTATAGAATTTGCGTTACATGGAGAGGAAGACCACGGAAACCTCTACAGTTACCCTAGTGGTATATATATATAAACATACATATATTATATATCTATCATATTATATATATGTGTGTGTATTTATATGTTTATGTATATGTGAATGTATGCATGTGTGTATGCATGTATATGTGTATGTATGTATGCATATGTGTATGTATGTATACACATGTATGTATATATGTATGCATGTATATTTGTATGCACGCATGTGTATATATGCCTGTATGTATTTGTGTATGCATGTATGCGTATGCATATGTGTATTCATGTATATGTGTATTTATGTAGATGTGTATGCATGTATAAATGTGTGTGTACGTAGATGTGTATGCATGTATATGCATATGTATCTATATGTGCATGTATGTGTATGTAAGTAGATGTGTATGTAGGTATAAATGTATGTATGTTATGTGTATGCATGTATAGGTATACATTTATGTATATGTATGCATGCATATGTGTATGATGTATATGTGTATGCATGTATGTATGTAGATGTGTATGTATGTGTATGCATGTATATGTGTATGTATGCATGTATATGTGTATGCATGTATATGTGCACACATTGTATATGTGCATGCATGTATAAGTGCATGTATGTATGTGTGTATGTACATATGTATGCATGTATATATGTGTATGTATGTATACGTGCATGTATGTATGCATGTATGTATGTAGATGTGTATGTAGGTATAAATGTATGTATGTTATGTGTATGTATGTATGCATGTATAGGTATACATGCATACATACTACATATACATGCATGTATAGGTATACATGCATACATTTATGTATGCGTGCATGTATATGTGCACGCATTGTATATGTGCATGCATGTATAAGTACATGTATGTATGTGTGTGTACATATGTATGTATGTATGCATGTATATATGTGTATGTATGTATACGTGCATGTATGTATGCAGATGTGTATGTAGGTATAAATGTATGTATGTTATGTGTATGTATGTATGCATGTATAGGCATACATTTATGTATACGTGCATGTATATGTGCATGCATGTATATGTGTATGTATGTATGCATGTATAGGTATATATTTATATGTATGTATATAATGTGTACATACATATATATATATATATAATCTAAGTATATATATATATACCGCTAGGCTAACCGTGGAGGTTTTCGTGGTTTTCCTCTCCATGTAAAGCAAATTTCATAAAATATTCAAATTCTCTCTTTATTTTACCATTATATGCATATTTATATAATATATGTATATATACAATGAATGTATATATATATATATAATATATGATGTATGTATATATATAATATATGTATATATATATAAGCTATGTATATATATATATATATATATATATATATATATATATATATATATATAATCTAAGTATATATACATACCGCTAGGCTAACCGTAGAGGTTTTCGTGGTCTTCCTCTCCATGTAACGCAAATTTCATAAAATATTCAAATTCTCTCCTTATTTCACCAATATATACATATTTATATAATATATATATAATGTATATATATATAATATATGTATATATATAATGTATGTATATATATAATGTATGTATATATATATAATGTATATATATATAATATATGTATATATATAATGTATGTATATATATAATGTATGTATATATATATAATGTATGTATACATATAAATAATGTATGTATATATATAATATATATATAATCTAAGTATATATACATACCGCTAGTCTAACCGTGGTGGTTTTCGTGGTCTTCCTCTCCATGTAACGCAAATTTCATAAAATAATCAAATTCTCTCTTTATTTCACCAATATATACATATTTATATAATATATATATAATGTGTATATATATAATATATGTATATATATAATGTATGTATATATATATAATGTATATATATATAATATATGTATATATATAATGTATGTATATATATAATGTATGTATATATATATAATGTATGTATACATATAAATAATGTATGTATATATATAATATATATATATATATATAATCTAAGTATATATACATACCGCTAGGCTAACCGTGGTGGTTTTCGTGGTCTTCCTCTCCATGTAACGCAAATTTCATAAAATATTCAAATTCTCTCTTCATTTCACCAATATATACATATTTATATAATATATATATATAATGTATGTATATATATATAGTATATGTATATAAATAATGTATATATATATATAAATAATGTATATATATATAATGTATGTATATATATAATATATATATATATAATCTAAGTATATATATATATGTAATCTAAGTATATATATATACCGCTAGGCTAACCGTGGAGGTTTTCGTGGTCTTCCTCTCCATGTAACGCAAATTTCATAAAATATTCAAATTCTCTCTTTATTCCACCAATATATACATATTTATATAATATATATATATATATATATATATTTATATATAATTAATGTATACATATATATATATATATATATATATATATATATATATATATATATATATATATATATATATATATATATATATATAATTAATGTATACACATATATATATATATATATATATATATATATATATAATTAATGTATACATATATATATATATATATATATAATTAATGTATATATATATATATATATATATAATTAATGTATATATATATATATATATATATATAATTAATGTATATCAGGGGTCGGTCTAGATTTTTCTTAGAGGTACCTATTTTGTGAAAATTCAGACATAATTTGTGAAAAATTAAATATTATATTTAAAAATCAACACAAAAATATGAATTTATCATTTCTTAAGGGATACAAAAATAAAATTTTAAGAAAAAGTATTGTGTGAAACTACCGTTTTATCTGAAGTTGAATTTGTGAAACTACCGTTCTTCCTCAAGTTGAATTTGTGAAGGTACCGCTAAAGGGTAGTTAATTCGGCCTAGACAGACCCCTGCATATATATATATATATATATATATATATATATATATATATATATATATATATATATATATATATATATAAAATTAATGTATACATATATATATATATATATATATATATATAATTAATGTATATATATATATATATATATATATATATATATATATATATATATATATATATATATATATATAAAATTAATGTATACATATATATATATATATATATATATATATATAATTTTATAATTTTTTTGTTTTTAAGAAATTGAAAAATTTAATGGAACATCATTAAACTATTTGTAATTAATCTTTTATTTGATTATTTAATTTGATTATTATTAAAATATTTTTTCTAAATAATTTAAAAATTTATTTGAATATAATTATTAAATGTATTTACAAGAGGGATTTAAAAAGAAAACATTACTAAGAAAAATGAATAAATAAATAATGAAATAAGTTTTATCCATTGTAAAAGTAAAGTGTAATGTTAAGAGTCACGTGATATATGACGCTTAAGCAGCGACGTCAGAATTTAAAGTAGAATCATGTGACACGAGACTCTTGTTCAGCCTCTCTACTGAAGCTCCGCCCCTTCCTTGCCCACAATTATGTTCTTTGATGTGCTCCCTGGATCTCTTGCGTTGAATCGCGCCTTGGCGAATCTTCTTGGCGTCACAGATCACGATACGGAAATATCCCCTAGCACGCAAATAATTTAAAATCATTACATTTATTAATTTAATTCAAGTTATATGCTAAAAATGGTTTTACAAATCAACGCTGTTGTAAACAAACACACGTGAAACTGTATAGAACGTAGGTAGAATATAACTTAAAAAGCAGTTTACATTTGATTAACTAGATTCTTCTTAGATAATTATAAATTTTGAAAAATTAAAATTTAAACATACCTTGCAAAGTTGTTGACCTTGAGATAATTCTTCAAAAGGGTGACGACTATTGCATTTGGTACACGCAAATAAGGCAGTCGCAGCCATTGATTTTAAATAAATGACTTAAACAACGTCAATAAAAATTTTGCTTCTAACAAGGATTGTTGCTTTTTCTTGAATCGAATTTGTTTTCCAATAGTGTGTTTTGCAGGAAATTTTTACCCGAATTTCATTAGACGTACCTCAGTTTCTCAAAATGATTGCAAACAAAAGGAGAGATACGCCAGTTACAGTGAGTTGTACTAGATTATATTAATGTCATTAAGGTTGATGAACTGTATAAAATAAACCAATCAAAAGTTCCCAGTGAAACGCTCTAAGGTTTCAATGCTTTAATATGATTGGTGAACAGACATCCACTTGTGGTCCAATAGTCATTTTGTTTGTTTTCAATCAGACATGCTAGTAAAATTATAACTTGAGTATATATTTAAGTTGATATATCGATATAATTAGTTTCGTTTTTAGCGTTTTTCTGTTTGTTTGAGTGGTTTATTGTTATTTATTTACCAATTAGTTTGCAAATTCTTGGTATTGCCGGCTATCTCTTTCAGTGATGGTTTGTAGTATTAAAGCATTTCTTTTGCATTTTTCTTTATTAGTGTATAAGCTATGCACCATCGAAAACTTTATCATCTATATTATATTCTAGATTTGTTTATTCTTTGTGCGGTATTTGCCAATTTTAACATTTTATTTCTTTGCAGGGCTTACTTTCTCTGCTTCGAAAATTAAAATCAGCTCCTGATAGAGAACTTAGAATTTTACTCTTAGGTCTTGATAATGCTGGAAAAACTACAATATTAAAGAAACTAGCATCTGAAGATGTGACACACATAACTCCTACTCAGGTTAATAAAATAAAACCTTTCATTAAAATTCATTAATATATCTGTTAATTTTAAAGCCTACTTCCTTAAATATTAAAGAGAATGTTATTAATTTTTTCTTTGATCTACCATTCTACTTATTTTATATACAGTATTCTGATTATCTCAGCTAGTCACTTCGAAATGGTGACTTAATGATTTGACTATGGAATAAAGCGGATCATATGTTTATTTTCTAATGGAAAAAGTTTACTTGAATTAAAGAAAATGTTTTGAAACATCATGTTCAAATGCGATAATCATCATCATCAATTTTCTTTTACTAAGTGGTACTTTATATATTTGTTATAAAGTCTTATTTGTTATGTTATACATAGTTTGAATTCAGATTTCATAATCATTCCATATTTTTTTTTAACAAATTCTTCAACTGATGGTATCGGAATGTTAAAAATCATATTTTAATAATGCTTCACAGCATCAGTTTTCTTATTAGCATCTGTAAAATGCAATTATTCTATGAATGTAGATTGTTAGAATGAAATACAGTCTCCCATCTCTAATAAAAGAAGAATTGTTCACGATATGATTTGCAGAATTGTGGGATTTTTATTTTCACATTACAATATGCTTCCTACTGAATATAAACTTGTGTTTGTTCTCATTAAATTTTGTATTAACTAACAAAAATGATTTTTTTGTCCAAAAAAAAAATTTTATTTACGAAAGCCAAAAGTAAGCATAGATCTATCCTAAAACTGATAATTCGGAGACGATTAATCAGAAACACAAATATACTGTACTTTCGGTACTACTACATCTTGAGAGGTAGCATGAAGACCTATTGCTGCTCTACCATCATGAGTTCTGGATACCAGACTTGTTGGTGGCAGTTACAATAGTTATAGTCTGGTGTATTTATTTTTAATTGAAGAAAATGCTTTGGTTTGTCTGCCATGCTGAGCTAAAAACTGTCTTCTGCTTTTAATGGTTGTTTAACCCACTGGTGGTTTAGCAAATGGGTGAAATTGGGAAAATGTTTCTCCCCAGTACACCACTTTTCTATCTAATAATGTGGGAAAACCAGTTTTGCTGTGTTGAGAAGACTGCAGGTTAAAATACGACTTTTTATGCGCAGAACCGCCAGTGGGTTAAGCAAATACCCGCCATCCCTACAACTTTGTTAGATACCCTGCGCACTTTGAAAGTCATGAATTTCAGTATTGAACAAAATTTATCATGAAATGTCCATGATTTTAACTATTTTTTCGAAAAAAAAACATGAAAAGTCATGGATTTAGGTTGCCAAAAA
This sequence comes from Parasteatoda tepidariorum, assembly GCF_982258835.1. NCBI lineage: Eukaryota > Metazoa > Arthropoda > Arachnida > Araneae > Theridiidae > Parasteatoda > Parasteatoda tepidariorum. The sequence goes on along the minus strand of NC_141755.1, from coordinate 12,087,236 downwards.
ATCTAATTCTTAAAATGGAATTTACCTCCTCCCCTGAATTTCATGGCGTTCCAAATGTCTTAATTTGTAACAAAATCCCCACTCATAGTCATATTTGATTAAAAAATAAAATGTTTTTATCTGTGTTCTTTAAAAATTATGGTGTTCTTTCAAAACATGAAAGAAAAAACATTTCTAGAGGGAATTATCTTTTAAGCTTCTGATTGCAGAATTTTTATTATTTTTATTTTATCAATTTAAAATTCTAGCTAAAGCAAGCGAGTAATTGGAGAATTTTTTTCATTCCGAAATGAGAACAGAAAAATCAGGAGTATTTCTTTCTTTTCCGATGAACAAGAAAAGTATCTTAAGATAATAATTCTGCAGAAAAAAATATTTGCTTTTGTATTTTTTTCAACTATTTTATTGCTTCAACTCTTTCTTTACTCTGTTTTTTGTTTTTTAATTTTAAAATCTATAAATATGAAGATGCAGAGTATAACAGTTTTGGTTATACCTATCATTTCAATGAATATTATTATAATGCTTTTTTTAATTTATTGCTGTGTTTTTGTCGGAGAAAATAGGAACTTGGTTAAGTCATGAAAAATTCTTGGAATTAATCATGGAAAGTCATGAATTTGAAATTTTAGAATGAAGCAGATACCCTGTAAATAAGCAAGTATTTTTACCTTACTGAGAGTTCATCTCATGATTCAGTATCTATATTAGTGTATTTGGTACCTATTACTACTATATCAGTAGTACTGATTATTACCATATTCTGAACTGAATGCTATACTATATTATTGATTGCATCACTCAGTTGAATAATAGTTTAGACATTTTTTAGTGCCCCTCAAAATAAAATAGTTCTAACTTTTCTTGATTATAGTAATTTTATAAAATTTTCTATTCATTATTACTTAGTTAATTTATTAAGTGTTATTTGAATTATTTAAAAATATTCCTTTTTTAATGTCCTAGGGATTTAATATAAAAAGTGTTCAATCTGAAGGCTTCAAGCTTAATGTATGGGATATAGGTGGTCAACGAAAAATTAGGCCTTATTGGCGAAATTATTTTGAAAATACTGATGTTTTGGTAAGTATTAAAATTATTATATGTGTTTGAATACTTTGTTCAATACTATTTATAATAAAAACTGTAAAATATATACATACACTACTTAATTTATTACATAATGATGAAAATAACAAAGCATTATCTACATTTGATTTAAAAAGCTGTTTCATTCAAGTTCAGCCCTAAGCTAAGCCATTATATATATATTTTTAAAAAGTAATAATAGATGAAATAGAAATGAAACAAAAATATGATCCCTTATAATATTCAAACTTAATATTTATAAAAAAAATTGTAATTGCTAAAAAACAAAGATCTGTTATTTTTAGAATTACATTTTCTTGCTTCTGCAATAAAGATAAATTTACTTGTAGAGATTTTATTTTAAAGTTAATTTCTATGCTTTTAATCATTATAAGACTAATTTAAAAAGAAACAATACATCTTTTTTACTCTGTTTGTGCTTTACAATTTTGAAATAATAATTTGGCATTGTTTTATCTTATGTATTGACATTATGATAAATTTTTGTATAGTCACTTTATAGCAGTTTTAGCACTAAGAAGCAATTTTTTTTACGAGCTTATTAATTGAAGTTGAATGATGTTATAGTTTTGAATAATAATAATACCTCAGAGAAATTGAGAAACTCTTATATCTTTCCAACTCTTCCGCATTCATTGTTAGTATTTCTCTAGAATTCTAATGCTGTATTTATTTATTACAAACTTATCAATTTTGAATTTTAAATATTCATTGTTAATTTGCATCATAATTAGATGACTATTAATAATGAGGAGGAAAGTCTATTATAAAATAGAAAGTAAAGTTTGTATAATGTTATCCTATGTGCATTGTTTTACCTGTTTTTATTTGATTTTATTATAAATACACAAAAATTGTTTGTACTTTGATGCTTATTAAGTAAATAACTTAATTTAGAGTTTTTTTTTTGCTATGCTGCTCAATAAATAATGTATTTATGCATTTTAAATAATTCACTTCTTTTTTTTACTATTTAGATTTATGTTATTGATAGTGCTGATAGAAAAAGGTTTGAAGAGACTGGTGTGGTAAGTTCACATTTTATTATCTAAGACTGTTTTGTTTCCTAAAAAGAACTAACAAAAACTGATACATATTTCAGATAAATTTAAAATTTAGATTGCATCTCATCATATGCATTAAATTAGTACACTCACATAAAATTAATATTTTTTCTGCAAATTTTATTTTATATTTTAATTTAGAAGGCTGGAATGATTTGAATTTCACTCCATTTGTGCAATTAAATGTTGCCATAACAAATTAAATCAGTATAACGGCATACAGTTCAAGAATAATTGATAATTTATGACTTCATGAAGGAAGAACCATTTTCATTATTGAATCATGCTCTGAATGTGTAATTTTCGGTTTTGAAGATCAAGATTGGCTGTTTAGGTTTATATTATGCAATTACTCAGACATTAAAAGTTAAATTTAGCACAATTTTGTCAAAAGAATATATATGTGTGCTTTTCAATCTATAGACCTACATAACATACTTCATGAGTCAATGGTGTTAGCTTTAATTTTGATATTTCATTTCTTAAGCTGAACTTCATTTATCTTTTATTGTAAGAGGAAAATAAATAATATTTGCTATCAAATATCAGTTTGTGTCACCAGTAACTATATTAATAATCTTTAACATATACCTTTGCAAGACTGATTCATCACTGTAATAATAAAACTTTTAATTAGTTTATAACTAGGAGATTTGTCTTTCTAATTTTATTTATTTCAAAATATAGAGTCACCTTTGTTTTTTATCTTCTTTCTAATGTAATTTTCCTGAAATCTTATCATTTCCTTATTATCCTACAAAATTAGTGGGGCAGGTAAGTTTCAAATATAGCTAGAGTTATGAAAAACTTTTTATTATTAAAAATATTTAATAAAAAACTAGCTTTTCACACCTACTTTCTTAAAATAATAGTAGTTATCTTTATGCAGAAAATAAAATAGTGAATTGAAAAGCTTCTATTTTTCATTTATATTTTGCCTGTGAAAGCTGGAAAACAAAACATGCTTTTATGCAAAACTTTTTGCTCATAAAGTAGATGTATTTGTTCCTCTTTATATGACTTAGTTGTTTTTATGCTTAGTGAATGTGCATATGCCTTCATCTATGATGAACAATAAATTTTGCATTCACCTAAATGAGTATAGTGTCATACCAACTAAACCTTTTTTGTATGTTTTTGCCTCCTTTTAATGATTCTGTTTTAATTTACAGGAGCTTGCTGAATTGCTTTCTGAAGAAAAGCTGGCTGGTGTGCCTTTGCTGGTTTTTGCAAATAAACAAGACCTTTTCAATGCTGCACCTGCTAGTGAATTGGCTGATGGGTTGAATTTGCCTGCTATAAGAGATCGTTCTTGGCAAATCCAAGCATGCTCTGCTTTGACTGGAGAGGCGTTAAAGGTAGGACTATATATATATATATATGTAATATAGAATTTCTCATACGAGTCATTCTATATTAACTGATAAGCTTAAAACATATGTTTCTTATCAAGTTTAAGATGTAGAAGTCGGTCTCTCACAAAGAACCATAAAAAGTCAAGATGAACCAGATGAGGCCAGATAAAAGATTATTTTTTGAAGTTAATGGGCAATAATTCGTCGATGAAGATAGACCCCAAAACTTCTCAGAACCAGAACGGCGATATCCTTTTAGCGAATCAAAATCTCTAAATTTTATCACTTGAATGACGTTTCATTGAGATAAAAAGATGCTTGCAATGCCCTCCCTTTCCGAACCTCTCTTTAAAAGCTCGGGAGAGTCAAAAATGTGTGTCTTTTTCACATTTTCCATGGTTAAATAAAGCTGGGCCAAATCCAAACATTCCCTGCAATGGGGGAAACCATCAATGTAAATATCCCACAAACACTGTTTTCCATACTCCATGTAACGTAGTAAAATGCCTTTTTATTAGAAGCCGCCAAAGTCTCTTCAACTATCTAGCCTTTAAAGGCATAACATTACACATATATATATTATTTTTATTTATATAGGGGAATTGATTCGTGGTTTATTAGATATTTTCAGTTAGTGGTTTAGCCATAGTTTTGATATTGCAATGAGGTGATTTGAAAGTTAATGAAGAAAATCCAACTAAACAAATTTTACAATGTTCAAATAAAAAATAAATATTGTTATATTATGTATAATTATATAAATATTGTAAATATATACTTATATTATATATAAATAAGTAATTATATTATATATATATAATTATATTATATATATAAATATGTAATTATATAAATATTGTTATATTCTAATATAAATGCAAGTATGGAAAGAATGATGTCCGCTATTCTTAGGTATGATAGTATGAGTGACTCTGATTGGTTTATGAAAAGGGTGTGAGGTTAAGAAGCTTAACTTAAGTTTCTAACAGAAAATGTTAGAGCGGGTATAATAACAACGCTATATAGTATCCTCCCAGTGACAGAGTCCCAATATGTTCACTTACAATTTCCAAACTAATGAAGTAAGATAATTGAAAATACAAATATTTACAGACAATTTGAAAGAGAAATAAAATCCTACAAAATATAACAATGTAAATTAATTACATAATATATTCTGTTACAAATCTTTTTAGCTAAAGATTTTTCACTTGTATGTGGAAATAAATTAGACTCTGAAGGGAGAGAGTATTTGGAAGAAATGAACTTTTCAATGTTAATGTAGAAAAACAACTTTAAAACAAGAAAACTTATTAAATTATTTTGGCTCTATCTGACTGCAGAATGTTTTTTTTAGATATTTCAGACAAATAGAAATAGTGCAGCTTAAAATACTTTATAAAAATAAGAAATACTAAATTTTGAAACAATTTAATAAATAATAATATAAACCTTTCTTGTTATTAATACAAATTTATTATAATTTATGAGTACGAAATTAGTGTTAATCATAGTTTATGAAAAATTTGAAAACTTTTTTTGAAGAATGAAAGTTAATGTATTATTTGAAATTATGTATCTTTAGAGCAAAAATGTTTTGAAAATTTTTCTCATTTGCATCCAACACTTTTGATTCAAAATAATGTAAAATTATTAAAGCATAATTCAATTACTATAGTAATTCTTAAAAAAAACTAGTATATCCTAACAAATTAATTTATAATTTGTTTTTCGAAGGTCTGTTTAAAAAAACACTAATGATTCAAGATAATGTTAGATATAGCCATAAATACATCATAATGGTTTAATGGCAAGTCATAAAAAATTAATTTATAATGTGTTATATGAAGAGCTTATTAAAAGATACACTGATTCAAGAGTGGTCTGCTCAGAACAGTGCTAATTACAGAATGCTCAGTTCTGCCATTAAAATATGTTTCAACCAATGGCATATTTTAAAAAAACACTAATGATTCAAGATAATGTTAGATATAGCCATAAATACATTGTAATGGTTTAATGGCAATCATAAAAAAATTAATTTATAATGTGTTATATGAAGAGCTTATTAGAAGATACACTGATTCAAAAGTGGTCTGCTCAGAACAGTGCTAATAACAATGCTCAGTTCTGCCATTAAAATATGTTTCAATCAATGGCATATTTTATGGCAAGCCAAAAAAAATTAATTTACATTTTGTTAAATGAAGGACTAGTTAGAATAGGATGTAGTTTTAACTAGTAATACCAGGACATAGGTCTTTTTTTTTTTTTTTTTTTTTTAATTCAGTTTATTAGTTTATAGATTCATAAATTTTTTTCTTGATATTTTTTTTGTTTTTTTTTTAGAAAAATATTTTAATTTCAAGTATTGTAAGATAGTGAAAAAGAGAAGCTAAAATTTTATACCTTTGATGTATACTTATTGTAAAAGATTTTGTGTTTGCTCATGGGCATTTTTCACAATCATTTTAAAATTTTTCTCTCATTTTTTTATTATTTTTAGTGCAGCTTAATATAAATTTGTATTTTATTACAGGATGGATTAGATTGGGTGTGCAAGAATATAAAAAAGAAGTAAATTGTTACTACCTAATTTAATGATCAACTAGTCATCATCTACATTAATTCCATGGATGACGAAGGTTGCACAAATGTAGCTTTCACCAGAATCAACTCTGTGATAGACTGGTAGCTGTATCAATGCCGTCCGCACTCTGCAGCTTTGTGATCTGCACTATTTATCATTCTACATATTGGTATTTTTTTGTAACTTTCTACACCACTTGCTATATTATTTATGCCTTGCTCTTACTTTTTCACTTCTACATAAGATGTATTTTTGTAACAAAAAGTTATACCAGTGAAACTGTGTAAAATATCTAAATATTTTGGAAGGCAAGTATAAAAGCATAGTGTTAAACTGTAAAAAGTGTTCAAGCTTAAACTGAGTGTTATATTATGGTTTTTTTATTGACAGAGTGTTTCCAAAAAGCTCTTATAAGTAAAGTTAAATATTTAAGTTTATTTCATCATAAATAGTGAAATATGTCAAAATATTGTTTTCAATGCTTTTTGTTTATTTAAAAATATTCTTTTATCAAAATCTACCTTTCTTTGAAATCAATGAAAATTAGAATAATGGTTATAGAACTTTACAAAAGAGTTATGTGTTTTACTATATATGTATAAGAGTTATACTTAAAGATATCTGAATTTTAAAAAAAAAAAATGAATAATTTTTATTGTATTATGCATAGTACAGCTTAGTTGCTGAACGTAAAATGAGTTTATGAAGCTTGATTTTATTTATAAAATATCTTCAAGTGAATAAATATTTTTTATTTTTGTTGCGTAATAACTAGTTTAAATTTAGGTTTATTAATAAGACTCATTTTTAAATTGTTAAACATAACATTTCTTATTCGGGGAATATTGTTTTGAAATTTTTTTTCATTGCATAATTTTTTCTTAGCACAACAAAAGGGGAATCTTGGTTTTCGCTTGGAAAAACAACTGGTGAAAGAATTTCTTTTTGATAATGTTTGGTGGATAAAATCAACTACTTTAACAAAGTGGGAAATACTTTGAGAAAGGTTACTTTTATTCTCTCTTCCCAAAAGAATTTTTGCACTCTATATAAAATGTGAAATTTTTTTAGTCTTTTCATATTTTGCTGCAAGAGCATTTTCCTAGCTATGAATGAGATATTTTAAATTGAGAGTATTTTATATCTAAATTCTTTAAATCAAACTATCTTCAATAACTGTGGATTAGTATAGAAATCATTTAAAAAAATTGTCAATAATTATATGCTCTGATTTAGGAAATGATTTAACAACTTTTTAATCCTGCAAATTTATGTATCTTAAATCAATATTAAATTATAAATATTATGACAGTAATCGCTCAATATGTGCAAGCGAAATGATAGTGTTACAAAAAATTATTTGAACGAAGTTATATTTGTTATTTCTTTACGTTATTATATTTTTGAATCTAATTTGTTAAATTTAAAAAGAAGTTTTTTATTGCAAAACTATGTATGTAAAACTCTTTCATGAAATGATTGTTACAAAATTAATGTTATTACTTACACTGTATGTGTTACTAATGTATGTATACTTTTTTTAAGGAGGCATTCTAAAATGTGCAATTTGCAATGAATAAATAAATTTTAAATAATATAATAAATTTTAAGTTCTTGCAATCGATTTTAAATGTGTGCAATTTGCACATGTTTAAAAAGTTCAATAAAAAATATGAGGATAAAAATAATTTTTATAGTTTTAGAAGTTGTTTGCAAAATCAAATGCAAATAATATATTTATTAAACATTTATTTTTATTTTTTTTTTGAAAAAAAAAGATACATCGAAAAAAGAATTTATTCAATTTTTAAATTTAATTAACGGGATAAATAAATGCAATTTCAATTTTAGTTACTTAAATTAATTCTTTTATTCACTTTGATTTTAGTTTAAATTTTATATATTTTAAATTTTTCTTCAAACATGGATTTTTAAACATGTTTTAAAGAACAGTAGTTAATAAAACAGTTTTGAATTTTGCAATTAATTATAGATTTGTGTTGGCCACAAAAGTTAGGTTATTTTTATTAAATTTCCATCTATATTGTCTTACTTTTTCTAAATATGAAAGTGAAAGTTGACAAATGAATTCGTTTGTGAATAAGACATTTTTTTTTGGAGTTTGACAAGTGAACAAGGTAAACTGGTTACTGCTGGCTGGCAGGTCTGTATGGATATATATTTATAGCTTTATTTCTTTTTATTCAAGAGAAATATTTTACAATTTCTACAAGTCGACAAGCTTTGCATCTTTACTAGTTTTTACTGGTATAGTCAATAATAATTTACTTCAAAAGGTGTGAAAGATATATGCTGTTCATATGCTGCCTAGCATACCTTTCTCTCCCTTTGAATTATATAAAATATGCACTCCTTGTGCATATGCTTATACTATCGCAGGTAGTGCAAATGCTGTGCTGTTCAATTCAGTTGGGTTATGAATTCCTATTGTTTAAATAATGTATACACATAACTTGGGTATACTTTTTTATGATGGAGTATTTAGAATATACTTGGATTAGTTAGCAATTATTGTAATAATTTCTTTTTTTTTTCTTTTTAAGTTAAAATTTCTATTCATGATAGAAATTAAAAATTAGTATAGTTCCTGGTAAGAAATATTAAAATAAGTTGGTCTTTTTATCCTCTCACTTATTAAAGTTGAGCATTTTAGTTTTTAACTAATGTGAAAATTTAATTTTCTGTTATTTTATGCAAAATTAATAAAAAAAGTATTATTTTATGTTTTTAGGATCCTTATGCTATTATTTTTTTATAAAATTAATAAAAAAGTACTATTTTATGTTTTTAAAGATCCAAATTGATTTATTTCATCCTTAAAACTAACTCTATATATTTATAATAGATCTGCATTTTTATGCACTTTGTTTGCCTTTTCTTCAAAACATTGTTTTATGTTGTAAATGTTGGGTTTTTACCTTCACATTAATGTTATACTACTTAATAATGCAATTTAAATATTTTAATTATGTTTTTATGTATAAAGCTGTGCTATTTTGTTTCATTCATCAATAAAATGTAAAATACACAATTTTTGTTTTTGTTTTTATAGCTAAAAACAAAATTCTTACATTTTAAATGACGTTGATGCAAATATTGATAAAGTATAATTGTACTATGTTATGCATGCATAACGCTAGCGTTTATTCAATTTTTGGACTAACAAGAAAGTAACAGAAAGGGCATTTAAGCTTGCAGTTCTTTCACAAAACTGAAAGGGTAACTTTTTTTTTTATTCTTCACTTTTTGTAACACTTTTAAAATTTTGGGAAATTGGTGCTTATAACAATTGTATGCAACTTTGTTCAATAATACTGAAGAAAAAAACTCTCTGTCTTTTTTATGCAAGGCAGATATAAAATTTATTTTTCTGCATTGGTTTTGAATGCTCATTGTTCTATTGGGGGGGGAGCTAAAGTCTGGAATATATGGTGTCAATGGCTAATTCTGAATATCCATGGAAAGTAGGAGCCCCTAAATACTAATTTCACTTTTTGCAAATTTCGCCTATCCCGTGACATTCTTAAGCAAATTAAAAATTCCTTACACAGAATTATAAAACTTATTTTTCCAATGCTAACTGCTTGCAAAAATAATTTTATATAAATATTTATTATTACTTTATTTAATAATACTTGAAAAATTTTAATAGTTATAAAATTTCAATAAAATCATATGTTTAAATTTTATTGCCCAAGAATTATTTGATTGATTTTTCGACTAAATTATTGCAACTATATCTTCCAGATTGCGGCTAAACCACGTGGTTTGATATTCGAAAATTAAAATGTGTCAAAAAAGATACGTTTATTCAGCGAAAGTACGTTTCTGTTGTGTGGCTTCTTAATTTATTAAATAGTTAGCACCAATTAATAAAATTTTTAGATCAACCCTTTTGAACTATTTATCTTTTCAGGATTTTTTGAGGTCAACTTTTTGAAATAAGTGACTGGTACATGAAAATTTGATCATTAGAACACAAGTTCCTTAGGTGGGTGTCATTTTTTTTTGTTGCTTATGTTGTTGTTTCTAATGCCACTTGCCAGTAGCCACCAAGCAAATTTAGGGCAGAGGGTGTGTTTCTTGTTTCTCAGTGGCATCATCTATGGCCAAGAATATGACTTCAACCACACACAAGTCATAGCCTGTTTGTAGGGTGGACACATTCATACATCCACAGATTGCTATTTTGACTTGCACCAGAGAATGATCAGTCTTCAATTCAGTACCTCCAAAGTACTGAATATTTGCTTGTGCTATAGACAATGAAACTTTTGAATGCCAGGCATACAATATTTGTAGTTATTAGAAATGTTTACGTAAAATTTTTTTTAAGATTAAACAGACAACTGCAAATTTCATTTACAATCAAATTTCAACTACAACTTAATTATTTTTAAATAAAAATGAGAAAAAAAGGTAAATTTGATCTGTATCCAAAAATCTGAGCTATTGAATCGACTGTATAGAAAAAAAGTTAGTCATTTTTTAAGACAATGTTTCATGGTTTTTATTCAAATTTTTATATATATGAAAATACAGGTTTCATGAGTAAAATACATACAAATATCCTTTCATAATTTTAAATATATATATGTACACAAAAATATGAAGATTTTATGAGAGTAATATCACATAGAATTCTTTTACAGCTACTGAATTTTCTTCCTGTTATTCTTCAAGGTTGCCATACTTCTCTATCTGAAACAAGAATATAATATTCTAATCTTGAAAAGAACATTAATTCTAATGGAAAAATCCGTAAAAGATACTTAACTTAATTAACGACTATGTTGTGCTAAAATTGTGAATACCAAGCAAAATTAAGAGTTCTTATATTTATACATAATAGTTTAAGTGAGTTACAACAAATGTGTAAGTGTCTGTGATTGGCTGAGATTCAAAATTTACTTAAAGGAAACTAATCAAAATTTTTACTGCAGAGTTAGCATAAATGATATATTTATTGTGTAGAATCTCTGAATTACAGACTTATTATCTTTTTTCTTGCTTTGAAATATGTTGCCGTTGTTTCTAATGGCACTTGCCAAATACCAGCAACCTGCTTGGTGAAACGAAACTAATTTAAGGCAGATGTTGCGTTTCTTGTTTTTGAGCGGCACTATCTATAGCCAAAAATACGACTTCAGCGACACATACACGTCACAGCCTATTTATAGGGCAGACCCATATCCTCAGATCGTAATTTTGTCCTGAATCAGAGAGCGATCAATCTCCAATTCAGTACCCCCAGAGGTATTGATTTGTAATGGGACCATAGAGGACTTTGTGATCCGGCAGATTTATCATGTGCCAGTCACCATTTACTACACGGGGAGTCTTCGGTCTGCGGTGATCGAACTCATGACCTCTTTAACATGGGCCCGACGCTCTACCAACCAGACTATCGCGGCCTCACTTCTAAATATAATTTTAACTATTCAAAATGAGCCGCGATGGCTCAGGGGATAGAGCATTCATCTTCCAATGAGGTGAACCGAGTTCGAATCCCAGCGATGGCTGGTGCGATGAAATCCGCATCCGGCTTGCACCGACTACAGTGCTGAGGTGAAATATCCTAAGCTTAGCTTAGCATCTATATGTTTTCTAATGTTAAAGATGCTAGTACTAGCAAAATAAGGGTTCATACAAACATTTATTAAAGCGGTGGTCGTAATATATTTTGTGATGCAGAGAATTCAACGCGATCATTGCTGTGTTTTTTATTGCAAAAAGAAAAGAAAAAAGACACTGAATGGAAAATATTAAATATCTATATTCATATGAAAGTTTAAATACTTAAATGTGTAATTCCGAATGTGTCGATAGTAATAATATTGTATTTAAAATACCGAGATTTTAAAAATGATGTTGAAATTGCCGGGCCGAAAGTAAGACAATTAACTGTAACTGCCGAGAAAATAATTAGAAAATAACGTTGATTTAGGACGCATTGTCGCGAATTGAACGCGTCAAAAAGTAATTGGTCAAATTTGAAATTCTTGTGTCGCAATAACATCATATTAGAAATATTGTTATAAGAAAAACCATGTACGTGAAAAAGACCGTAAAATTGGAACATAACTGCCGAGAAAATGGTCGAAAAATGACGACGATGCAATAGTCGCGAATAAAACACGTCAAAAATCGGTTACTTAAATTTGAAATTTGGGTGTTGGAAGTATCGTCGTAAAAAACTGAAATTTAAAAAGCCACTTTGTAACGGCCTAAAAATCGATAACTCCCAAAAAAACTATCGAAAAAATTATTATTAAATTTTGGAATTCGCGTATCGTAATAATTTTGTATGAAAATTTCGTCTTTCTAAAAATCATCTGAAAAAAGATGGAAAAACGATCGATAATCCAGACCATCAGAAATTATTAGCAAGTTTTGTTATCGTCTTTTTGTTAAACTAGCATTTCTCTTTTTTTAACTGGCATCACGACCTCTCTGTGGGTAATATCTTTACACAGTATCAATGTACCAAAAGTATTACTTAGAAATTTTCATGCAGAATATGAAAAACCCTGTTCTGTCTAACTATATTTTTCAACATACTAACAAAATTCAATATTTTATATTAGAAGATTTTATGTGAAACTAAGAATATTTTAGTCATCATACTCATATTAGAAGCCACAGTGCTATATTGTTACATGCACATTTATTTAATTTTATTGACTGTAATACACATTTATTATGCTGATTCCGAGAAATAACTGAAGGGAAAATATTTTGAGTGCTGCTAATTTATCAGTGCAAACTGTATTAAGTGATATTTTTGAGATTTGCTTTTCATTTAGCATAAACGAAAGAACATCAGTACTTTAAATACAAGAACAATTATGTATTTGAACGAAGTATGAAGATAGACAGTGGTACAAATCATATTAATATATTTTTGGGAGTACAAATTAGTTCGGTCAGTTTTTAAAAGATGGCTCTGCTCTTATGGATGTTGTATAGTGACAGCTGGTTTCGGTGGTTTCAGAGAGGTTAAACATCTGTCAATAATATTCAGTTTATATCTCTTCGAGTTTCATACAAAAACCCTGTTTTTTACTTTGTTGAATATGTCAAATTTTGTGGTAACGAAGCACCATTTGCGGGAGGTTTTATGTTTCTGCTTTAATTGGAAGAAAAGTGCAGCTGAAGCGCATCGAATGCTTATGGTGACAATGCTCCAAATGATAAATCACATAGGGAATGGTTTCGACGTTTCAAGAATGGCGAATGAAGAATGGTGAATAGTGCTGTGTACTATGAGCTGCTATAACCTGGTGATTCCATTACGGGCGATCGGTATAGGCTACAATTGATTCGTTTGAGCCGTGCATTACGAGAAAAACGGCCGGAATACGAGCAAAGACATGATAAAGTTATTCTTCTGCATAATAACTGTCAGCCTGATGTCTCAAAAGTCGTAAAAATTATTTGGAAACGCTCAAGTGGGATATTTTACGGCACCCGCTTTATTCTCTGAACATTGCTCCTTCTGATTACTGATTGTTCCGACGGATGCTGCACGATTTGGCAGGTCATCAGTTCACCTCTTTCGCAGAAATCGAAAATTGGCTCCTAACTTGGATCGCCTCAATGGACGAGTCTTTTTTTTAAAGATGGAATTCGAAAATTGCCTGAGAGGTGGGAAAAAGTAGTAGCCTGCGAAGGACATTACTTTGATTAATTTGTTCATTAATTTTGTTCTGAAATAAATACATTTTTGACCAAAAAAAAAAAAAAAAAAAAAACAGATCAAACTAAATAGTACTCCCAATATTTTTCCATTTTTTTTGGTTTGGACGAAAGTGATCGATAGGATTTTATATAAATATTAAAAATACTAGGCACAATTTAAAAGTAATCTTTATACTCACTTTTACAAATACACGTAGGGCATCGCTGACCGATTGGAATTGATATCTTGCAAGAAGAATTGGCACAGAGGGGAGTGGGGCAGCCTTCAGGAACTAAATGTAAAAATCGAAATTACAACGAATTAGTAATTTTACATGCAAGCATCTGAGCTTTGACGCAGATGGGGCACCCATATTTCTTTTAAATTTTATATATATATTTTTTCTGACGCTCTAATTACAAGTTAAAATATATTATGGTAGTTTTTTAACTATGAAAAGTCTAATAGTTACTAAAAATATTCTGCTAGATTATCGGAATTATATTTGTACTAAAATATAAAATCTGAAAAAAGTAGTTTGAAATTTTTTTCCCAATTCATATTCAAAAATGTATCAATAATTTATTTTGTAACTTAAAGAAATTTCAATGATGAATAACTGTTTTTCTTACATCTAAATATCTGCAAATAAGAGCAAATTTGAAAAATCAGTGTTTGAAAGTGAGCCGTGGTTGAACCTTTAAAGAAGGAAAAGACACCGGTATTTCATGCTGTATTTCGTTACCATGAAATGCTAAATATAATATTTTTAATTATTTTAACCTAAATTAATACGAAACAGGGAAAAAAAATATGAGATATATGTTTAATAAAAATTCTACTTCAAAGGGTTAAATTTTGCAAGCTTTTTTCTGCACAGCATAAATGATTCTAACATAACAGACACTTAATACATTTTATACAGTTAAAACATTACAAGAATGTTTATTTTTGGTTATGTAATACGTTGAAATGCCCGCTTTACTACAATCATGGTTAAAACCTTACACTTACGTTTCTGAAATAAAAAAGCATTTGCAGAAACATTTTTTTCCCCAATGCCCACCCGGCTGACGCTTGTCATTAGGTATTAGAAGGGTAGATTTGTGGGCCACTCTTTCAGGGGCACCATATTAGGTGGGTCAACGTTGCTTCCACAGTAAGGACAGATACAGGCCAAATTATTAGACGCACTGTAAGATTCCATGTAAAATCTTAATTATCAAATGATACTCTGCAACTTTATTGTTTTTACGCGACAGAAACCGGTTTACACTTGTTTGTGTATAATTTGGTTAACATTGTAATGTAATAATTTAAAAGTAAATACAAATGGAAAGTATATGAAAAAATCTCCTCTATAAAAACCCATTACATTTATGTTTAAATATAAGAGTACTGTATATAAACTCGTGTAAAACATGAAATTATTAAAACACTAAAGTGCATCTAATAATTCGGTCTAATTATAATATACTAATATAATACCTGATATAATAAATATTCTATATTTATATAATATATCGTCTAATTTATCCAATTGTCGAATTTATATTATATATCGTTTAATTTCATTAATTTATACACGAACATAAACAAGTACAAGCCGGTTTCAGTTGTGTAAAAACAATAAAGCTGCATAGTATCACCTGATAATTAAGATCTTACATAGAATCTTATAGTGCGTCTAATAAGAGAAAGAGCATCCATGCCTTCTCTGGGATTCGGACCCAGACCCTTTCTGATGTGAGGTCAGCTCCCTGATCACTACATGGCGTTTGCAGAAACATTACTTTTACAACTATCGAAATAGCGCAGGACTAAAGAGAATAGAAGGGCTGGTTCACTCCTTTGAAGTATCTCTCGCCGCGCCGATCCTCCGACGTCACTCTAGTGACGTCACTTTGGCGCAAAGCTCGCACTTTTACTTCAAGAACGGAGCGTTTGGCCTTACTAGCTCTAACTAATATTGGATCATTTCTTTTTGCGAGATATTCTAAGACATTTGTTATTTTCTATAATGACTTTCCTCAGTTTTTGCAGTGAATTTACAAGAATTTAAAACTATTATCGAAATGCCAGTTTGCGCGATTGCAACTTGCAAAAATTCTGATACAAAAACAAAAGGAAAAAGTTTAATTTTTCGCGTGTTCCCTAAAGTAAATGAACAACTCTGTAAAGAATGGATTCCGATATGACACAGTTAATATAAAACAGCAATACGTTTATTCTGTCGTAAAGAACTTTTATAAAAATTCATTATCTAAATAGGAACCGCCTCGTTACTTCATAAAGAAAGGCAGATGAAAAGAATTAAGAAATGGATAAAGTCAAAGAAAATTAAAATGTAAATAAAAAGTATAAATAAAATATATAATATATAGTTGAAATTCTCATAACATATTTTTTAATGTAGTTATTCTAAATATTTATGATTTTTTTTAAAAATTATATTCTCTTCAATTTAAATATCTATAAATTATATCATCGTAAACTTAAATGTCTATAAACAATTGTAAAATTTCTAATGTCATTATGAACCTAAATTATTATTTTGTTTAAGTAATTAGCGTTTAAGGTCGATGTTTCCTATTGATTAAGTAAGAACAAATTGCTATTAACGACATATTTTGAAATCAGGGATTCTAAATTTAACTTAACTTATCGTTATAAAAGAATATGTAGATAAAAAAAAGTGTCGATATATGCCTTCATTTTTCTTAATACGTAAAGTTAAAACTGAACTTTTTAAAATAAAGTATTTATCGTGTCATTTTCACCAACTAGCAAAACATTTTTATAAGTTTAAAATGGTATTTTTTTTAATATAATAACCAAGAAAGTTTTTTTAAACTATGTTTATGAATGGAAATAATGTGTTAATTGCGTAAAGTTTGAAGACTAATAACCAGAAAAAGTATAACTTATTTTTACAAAGAGAAAGATGCAAAGTTATCATATCTTTGCTTGCGATCTCCGAGATCTGTGGACACAGTGACGTCATGAGGAGGGAAATCGTAGCTTCAGCTCTAAGAGCGGAGTGAACTAGCCCTTCTATTCTCTTTAGCCCTGTTCGGACCCAGGCCCTTTCTGATGTGAGGTCAGCTCCATCATGATCACTACACAGTCCGGTCGGCGTTTGCAGAAACATTACTTTTTCAACTATCGAAATACTGTATAGTACTTGTGAAACATTAATGAAAAGTTGTAAGTTTCCATTTTTTTCTTCGAAAATATAAAGAAATAAGTTAGTTAAAAATGTTTTAAATTAGAAAAAGGGTTAAATTCAAATAAGATTGAGGTTTTGAACATTCATCTTTCGATAACACCAATTACACCAGTCTACAACAGTCTTACTAATTACAGACTATAATTTAGAAAAATAATTAATTCAAATACGATTGAGGTTTTAAGTGAGGATAGTATTATTGTCTTACCAATCACAGACTCAGAGCTGATTAGGTCTTCTTCTGAGTTGTCACTATCTTCCAAATTTTTTCTGTTTAAACTAGAAAATTTCAATTCGTCAAAGCCTTCGTCGTTGTCTTCGTATATTTCTCGGTTTGATTCTGGCTCTTCCTCCTCGAAGAACTGCTGCTGCGAGTTCTGCGCAATTTGATTGGATTCAATGCTACCTTGCTGTTGCAAAGGAATGTGTTGCCCGATTACTGTAACGGAAAAACGTTAAAATAACTTAGTTAAAAAATGAGTATTTGGTTAAATACACTTAATTTTTGGAATTTAATCAAATCGGAAAAAAAGAAAATCTTATTCAAAATTATCAATTATTCCAAAATTGCCATGGCATGAATTCATCAATAAAATTGATCATTCAAACACTTTTACAGCACTTAATCTCAAATCCCATCTTGTTTATACTTGAACATAAAAGAGATCGGTGTTGTTGACTGCATTGGTTGCATCGGTACTGTTTATCTCGATGATTTCCTTAACTATAATCGCCAATAGCCCATTAATGCAGCATTAACAATCAAATCAAACTAAAGCCTTGAATTACCAATAACCCATTAATGCAGCATTAACAATGAAATCAAACTAAAGATTTGGTTAACCAATAATCCGTTAATGCAACGTTAACAATCAAATCAAACTAAAACTTTGTATCTCGATGATTTCCAAAACTATGTTCGCCAATAGCCCATTAATGCAGCATTAACAATCAAATCAAACTAAAGCCTTGAATTACCAATAACCCATTAATGCAGCGTCAACAATCAAATCAAACTAAAGCTTTGTATCGCCAATAGTCCATTAATGCAACTATAATATTTAAATCAAACTGAAGCTTTGGAATGCAAATAACCTATTAATAAGTTTAATATTCCAATTTTTATTTATTTATTTACTTATTTTATTGAGTTATGCTATCCGTATTGTTAGAGCTACGTAACTGAACAGCTGTCAAGTGAATAAAAAACTCGTTTAACAAAAAATAAATTAAATTGAACAGATTCCGCAGCTAATTAAAATAAAATGAAAAGATTACGGTTCTCAACCACAGATCATGTAACTGTGAACTTTTTTATTAATTAATTTATAATCTGGTGGGCTCATTAACTGACTGATCCATTCAGAAATAGGGTAATTCATCAGAAAATAAAAATAACTTTAGGTACGGCGACGTCTCTACAAATCGGTGAAAGTTTGTGGCCAGTCTGTGTCCTATTCCAATTGGGTACTTGCAACTCGAGAAGAAGAATGCCGCTGAAATCACATGGTCGTGTGCCTAATCACGCGGTTGTGCATGGCGTGTTAACTTTACATCCATTAGGCTTGATTTATTTTCACGATAAATCAGTTTTCGAATCAGATGTTATAGTATAGCTGCAAGCGACGTGAAGCGTGTGTGTCGAACCTGGTTAGCTGTTGAATCATGGCAATAACGAATACTACGATTTACTCGTCTATATTACGTCTCTCACGGGTATCCAATTATAATAAAAGTGCGAAGTGAAATATGATTATATCTCAAATTAATTACCTGCCCTCTTTTTTCTATGGGGTGCTAATTCACTGTCTTCCTCTTCACTGGCGTTAAGGGAAGTTCGAGGAAATATTTCTATGTTTATATGCTCCGGTTGCTCTTTAAAAGATAATTCTTCTTTATCCTCAAGTATTTCTCGATCTAAAAAAGTGGGAGAGACAGTTATTCAGACTACGTAATTACTAATGATCTCACAGAAAATGATTATTTTATTAACAGGATAAGATATTTTATACTATACATTGTGTGAGTCCACAGAGGTTCAAATTCATCCTGTTAACTTCCGAACAGCTGCGAAACAGTTATAAAAAAGATGTGTGTAAAAGTGGCCATGAGTTACAAGATGTAATAACCGCTTGCGGGCAAACTACAAGATATGTGTTTCTTTCTCACAAGTCTTAAGCGAAGTTTGCAATCTTGTTCCCTATTTTGTAGTGTTTTCGAGATAGAAACTTCAACTCTTCAGTTATCCACCAGTCGTCGCTGTAGAGGCGTCGTTATTCTACATCACGCAGTTACTTTATTATACATAGACACCACTTTTATAACTCTATCTGAAGGCGTTCAAAAGTTGAGAAGGTGAATACCGACCTTCAAGAAGGGACACTGAATAAAAATTTTTACTTTTTTCTCACCGAATTTTTGACCTAATTTTTACATATTAAGATCCAACCCTTATGAGGTTTTAGTACATCTTTCAGGCAATGAATGAAACATAAAAATGTACTTTTTATGAACTACTTTTAACAGTCGCCAATTTATTCAATATCAGTCGAAAGATTTGGTTCACTATCGTGTTATTTTTTTTACTTTTGCATACATTTGCAATATCCTCAATACAAATTCAAATATATTTGCCCTCCATTGATTAAATTCCGTTAATAATTTATAATTTCATGTGAAAAAATAGTTTTTTTTACGATTATTTACAGCTGTATTAATTTAAAAAAAATTTTGCAATATATATTTCTATCAACTTCAAAAGTGTCAATCTAAGTTTCAAAAGATTAAATTTTAATGAAACTTTATAATTTGAGAAAAAGAAATTGAAAAAATTAGACTTTTTTAATTTCTAATGATCGATTTTGCTCATTATTTAAAATTTTGTAGTTAAAAAAGATTTAATTTTTTTTTTGCTTAGAAATTTACATTGATGAATTTGTTCCTTTTTTTTTCAATTTAATAAAAAAAAAAAATTTCGCCTTTTAAAAAAAGTTCAGCTTTTTAAATTTTCGGAAAAAAAAGAAAAAAAAATTGCATTCACGAGATTTAAAATCATACATAGAGATTTAAAATCATACATCGAGACTTAAACTTGCATATCGTGGTCTATATTTCGCGATCGCAACGCTCGAGTACGCCGTCTAGCGGGAGCCTGTAAATATCAGACATTAATTTATCACGTTTTCATTTAGTTCCATCGAAATCATTGACAGAATCAGACGCCATTTTTTAGCAGCAAATAAGAAACAAAATTTCCCTAAGGAAAAGGCCGAAGAACTTGAAAAAAATCTCCAGAATATTAGTAAATCTTTCAGGAACAGAACACGCCAAACATTTGAAGAAAAATTCCTCAATAATTTTTAATTTCTTTTATCAACAAATTTGCAACTGATGACTTCCGATTTCGGATACTGTTACAGATGTGTGTATTAAGGTAAAATGCATTTCTTCTGTCTTCAATTCATTACGAATTAAAGTGAAGTCAACATTGCTTTTGTCATTCCAGTGAATAAATATGAATTCAGAACATACAGAATTGTAATAGTTATAACATATTCTTCTTCGTTATAGAATAGTATATATTTCTGTATCCATATAATTCGGAAAACAATAAAAAATTATCCAAGTTACTTGAAATAGTGCCATTTGTGCTGATTCTTAATTAATTTTAATCGTTTTCTTGGTAAGTATTTTTTAGTTTTGAAAGAATAAGTTCAACTAGAATTCAGCTATTCTGTTTTTAGCTACATATTCAAATTCATATCAATTATAAAATTTTGCTGTGCAGTATGTTATCTAAAAGTAATGAAGGGATAAACTATGTATCTTTTTTTTGAGAATAAAGTTTTCAAACAAGGAACTTATCATTTTGGAATTCTCCGGGAATTATAAATCAGGTAAGTGCAATGATTTTTACAATAAAAAATTCGCCTGTAAATATTTTTTTTTCATTTGATGATGGTTCTCTACAGAATGGTTTTTTACGTCTGATTAAGAACTATAAGAATAATAAAAAAAGAAACAATATGAAAGTTTTTATTTCAATGTAAAGAATTCTTTAAATCGTCTTTTTTATCCTAAGAATTCTTTATTTTCCGTTTTTTAGTTTATAATTTTTTGATAAAAATTGTTCTCAAAATACTTTTTTTGAAAAATTAAATGGTATAACATTATGTGTTTATGTATACTTGTATATTCCAATGTTTGAAGTAATAAGATTCAGAAAAGTATGAATAAAAATTCGGTACTTATGTATTAACGCCACCGCCGCTTCAGATTTGGCGATTTTTAAGTGCCGCTAATCTACACTTAAAATTTTTGCGACGGTTCATAAAATAAAACCATTATTTAAAATCAAAATAGTCAATCGGACTTCGGTGGAAAATGAGCCGATATAGAGTTTAGCATAGATTCAAAACAATCATATCGCCATATGAACTCTGATAAATAAGATTCCAAATGAAATAACATTTCCAAAACGTACGTTTACCAAGATAAAGTTTTATGTTGTGGAAATTGGTACATTTTCGTTTTTTCTGTAAAATATTTCCCTCCTAAAAAAATACAATTGCATCTTGTTTTATTTTTGGCAAATCCCAAAGACGAATTTTTGTAGCACTAAAAATGGCGACAAAAGAGAATTGTTTTTTTGTTTTTGTTTCGTCAGCATTCTTTATTTTACGTTTCTTAGATTCTAAATAATGATTTTTATTGAAACTTGAAATTTTTTGATAAAAATTGTTGTCAAAAAACTTTGTTTACAAAATTAAATTTCATAAAATTATGAGGCTTATGTATACTTTTTGTTCATTTTAATTTTTGAAGTAATATGATTCTTAGAACTATAGAATGTAAAATTTAAATGGGCCTTTCATGTTATATCATTAAATTTAGTAAAACTATTTCTCGGGCATTAGGTTTTAACTCTTATAAGAATATACATATTTTTTTCTGTTAATGAACAAATATTTTTCCGATGCGTTTTGGATATTCCTTCTCTAATAAAAAGAGATACCATTTTGTTTTCGTTTGCATAAGAAAGAGTATCAAGCATTTTTCTTTTTTAAATTTAATTAGTCACAATAAAGAAGGAACGTTGCAATGCTACGTGCTACATTAACGACGTCTCTAGAGTAACTGAATGACTGTTCATATAGAAATCGCAGGTATTAGTCTCATACAACAACGCCCCCTATAGTTCGTTGCGATCGCGAATTCACAGGATTTTAAATTACACATCACGATTTCTATTTATGTGACTTAAAAATCACACATCAAGATTCGTATCATTCGATCAACAAAACAATAATGAAGATAAACAAATTTGTGAAGGGTCCGATTAAAAGATAAATTATTTTGTGACGGGTCCGTTTTTAAGTTAAAATATTTTGTGAAAGGTCCGTTTTTATGAAAAGATATTTCGTGAAGGTTAACGGACCCAAATTTCTTCTAAACAGACCCCTGATCGCGATATCCTCCATAGATAGTTTCTTTCTACGATTCAATTACAGAGTCAGTCATGAAAGTTAGTATGCATGGATTTACTAATACTTAACACAAATTATTTTTCTTCCTGAAACAAATCATTTATTTTTTAATAAATTATCTTAATAAAAAAGCAAAACTTTGTAGTGCTTTAGTAAATAAAGATATCATTTTTAATGTATTCTTAGTATATAAATAAATAAAGTATTCAAGTTTTACTTGTGGGAAAAAAGACAAAAATCTCGCATTAATCTCGTTCGGAATTTTTTTTTAACTATCATTAGGACATGTTTTAATTATTTTTAAAGTAAATAATAGAATAATATTTTAAATGGTGAAAGATACCTTTTTCAAAAATATCGATATCTTTAACGTCTTCAAATTCGGAATGTTCTCTTTCATCGTAATCCAAATTGTCTACAAATGTTTCGATCGTTTCTATAAATTTTTCCGATTTATTGTTGGAAGGATCAGATTCAATGGGCATCAAAACTTCCGCCTCAAAATTTTCATCTTCACTTTCAAGTATTTCTTCTGTACTCGATGAACTATTCTTTTCAGCGCCCTCCATCTGTATCTCTTCGGTTGTCTCAAATACGTTTTTTTCGTGTGAAATAGTCTCTGCAAAAAATATGTCTTAATGAAAATTATGTAAGGTTAAAGCACACACATTTGTTAATAATTAATACACAGGGTATTCCGTAGTTTTCGTCCTTAATGCACATTTCTAAAATCCATGTCGAAAATCAATTCAAATAGGTAAGCGTATTAAGGATTGGATTGAGCCATAATGGTTCATGGGGCTGATGTGTATCTTGGGGCCTTCCTATACGAAATTAGCTAAAATTTATCTATATTCAGAGATATTGAAACTCTTTATGAAATTCAATTCCAGTTAAGTTTGTTTTGTCAAAATTGAAAAAGAAAATTTTTTGTTGCCTTTTTTTTCAAAAATAATAAAATTTAAAATATTAAATACGATCTAGTATCTATATCAACAAGAACATCATGTATGAAATTATAAATGCAAAGTAATTGTACGAACTACAAAACACAAAATTTAAAAATAGAAGGAAACAAATTCGAATTTTCCGCTTTCACTAAACTTCTTACATTTTTGCCAATCAAACAACCCCATTAAATTCTACATGTTTTGCAGATGATTACAGAAAATTATTTAGTAAAATCAAGCTCATGTAGCTTGAAGAAAAAGAAGATAATAGATAAAATTAGTTTTAGGGCCCCACAAGTTTAAAAAAGGTTTCAGGAGCATAAAAAAAATATTTTTTTTCCTTCTATTTTCTGAAATTTGTAATTAAAATGCGCAATGCATTTATAATGATTCTAAAGAAAGATGGTAAAACAATTGGTTTGAAAAATCCCTTGAGGGGCTCTAAAAATCAAACGATCCCTTGAGGGGCTCTAAAAATCTTGGGGACCTGAGGATACAGCCACAGTAATTTCGATCTTAATCAGGCTCTGAGGGTCACGAAATTATATGTAAGTGAAGAAGGAACAAAAACGATATAGAAATTTGTCAAATCTTCGAAGATAAAGGCAGTTCGAAAAACATTAAAACTAGTTCAATTGCCAGATGAAATTTGGAGGTGTTTCTAATTATCACTTTTAAACTCCTCCCTGTTTCTTCCGGCTGTCAAACATGTTTTGAGTTCCGCTTTCCTCAGTAGTAATTCGGTAGATTTTTGTAGCATGTTTTGAATTTTTCTAATTTGAATATTAATTTGCTATCTTTAATATGCATATTTTTTAGACATAATTTTTTTAAAGGTTCTGAAATCACATATTAAGGGTGCTACTCTGGTAATCAAATAAATTAAAAATGTTCCAGTTATTTATTTACAATAAATTAATACTTAACAAAAAAAAGATACAAACCATTACAGACGCATGTAGGACAAGTATGTCCATCAGGAATTTTGATGACACAAGTAGCATCGGCACACTGCGGGGTAGGACATTCAGCTAAATATGAAAATACATACAGTTAAAAGAAATAATTGCAGTAGAATAACGAAAAAGACTCGCATAAAATCATTTCATCATTTAAAATTAAATAAACTCCGAAAGAATTTATGTGGAAACATTTTATCATGTTCAAAAAAAATTATCCAACTTGTATATGAAACGGGAAATCGTGTAAGAACGCATTTAAATATACCATAAATAGTTTTTGCGACACTTTATGGTGAATTTTTTTTAAATTTTAGAGCAAATTAAGGATTAATTAATGAGTTCCAACAATTTATTTTCCATAGCTGAAAGTACCTTTGAAATTAAATATTTAAATACATTGTGAGATTTCAGCGGAATTTTTTTACTTTAAATCTTTTTAAAAAAAGGACATCATTTTGAACAAAACTTGCTTTATTTGTTAAGTTCTTTAAAACTACTTTTCCGAAATTTGATTTTTTGGAGGGGAGTTAAAGTGACATATGCAAAGTGCTGCAAACATGCTGAATATTCTAATACTTCTAGCTTAAACACTTTTTTAGGATAAAATATTTTTCAACTTCGCTTAACTTTTCTATTGTTATCCTAGAAACTATTTATACTTTTTGTACTGTTTTCATTTCTTCCCTCTTAAATATTAATTAGCTGCTTCTAAGATTATATATATATATATAT
Organism: Parasteatoda tepidariorum; assembly: GCF_982258835.1. NCBI lineage: Eukaryota > Metazoa > Arthropoda > Arachnida > Araneae > Theridiidae > Parasteatoda > Parasteatoda tepidariorum. The sequence goes on along the minus strand of NC_141755.1, from coordinate 12,062,056 downwards.
ATATATATATATATATATATATATATATATATATATATATATATATATATATATATATATATATATATATATATATATATATATATATATATATATATATATATATATATATATATATATATATATATATATATATATATATATATATATATATATATATATATATATATATATATATATATATATATATATATATATATATATACAGTCGCTCCTCTATTTAACTAAGTCGCTAAATCCCGATAATAAGTTCGTTATAAGGAGAATTCGTTTAATAGAAAATCACCTATTAAATATTTAAACAAAGCAAAGCAGATTTCAAATTCACAAACACTGGGCATAATTAAAATAGCAATTGATGCACTTATATCTTGTAAACTAGTATCTACTATTTATTTTATAAATCTTAATTATAAAAGAAATCTGCGTGGAAAGCAAGATTAAAGCAAAACATTATTCAGTGTTACACTATACATTTCAACTCATACATTTCAACTACATACATTTGCTACACACATTGTGCTACATACATTTCAACTAAAAAGCGCATACATTTCAACTACATGCATTTACTACATACGTTTCAACTAAAAAAAAAGAAGCTAAATTTACGCATAAAATTATAGCTGCATTTATTATAAAAGTAATTTGAAACATACATTACCACATGCGTTCTTAAGTTTAATTGCTACTGATAAAATCCGTTAATTTGGACTGAGTTTTTCGTTTGACATGCAAACAAAAAGGGAAAGGGATTTTACTGCTTTCTCTAAAATAACTTTCAGAGAAAGCAGTAAAACATTACATAAAGCAGGGTCTCTGAAAATTAGTTCAAGCTCATTTCCCCCATAAAATGCGTTAATAAGTTAGAAATGTTCTGAAATATTTTGGAACATAGGGAAGTGGATCTCAAAGAAAAGTTCGTTAAATAGAAAATTCCCTTTGCTATTTGGAAGCTATTTTACGAAGAAATTTCCAAAATGTTCTTGGATCCTCGAAAAAATTCGCAAAATAGAGAAATTCGCAAAATGGAAGTTCGTTAAATAGAAGTCCGAGGATATATATATATATATATATATATATATATATATATATATATATATATATATATATATATATATATATAAGTGGGTTTATCCCACTGGACAACGAACCGAAAAAGACGTGACGTTTATGGACTCCAAAGAGGAGTTATGATTATAAGACGAACTCTTACCTATTATTATTTTTTGTTATTTATGTGATTGTTAATCGTCCGTGTTTATGAAAAATTTAATCTTCAATATATATTTTTTGTTTTAAAAACAGTGCCTATTTATTTAAGACGATCACTCATGCCGTCCCCATATATATATATATATATATATATATATATATATATATATATATATATATATATATATATATATATATATATATATATATATATATATATATATATATATATATATATATATATATATATATATATATATATATATATATATATATATATATATATATATATATATATATATATATATATATATATATATATATATATATATATATATATATATATATATAAGTTAAAAATGTCAAAATTAATAAATAAATTAATACTTAACAAAATAACAAAAAGATACAAACCACAGACGCATGTAGGGCACGTATGTCCCTCAGGTATTTCGACGACACAAGAAGCATCAGCACACTGTGGTGTCGGACATCCATCTGAATTAAAAGGGTAAATTATAGTGGGATAAAGCACATACACATGAATTCATTTCATTAATTAAAATTAAATAGCCTCCGAATGATTTTTATGTGTAAATATGTTATTATATTAAAAAAAAAATCTGTCCAACTTATATATTTAATTAGACATTAAGTATACGGCAGATATACGTTTGCATATACAGCACGTATATTGCATATGTAAATATTCTAGCTTTATGAGAGGTATCCAAGCTTTATGAACTATAGTGGTAGCTTTATGAACTATATAAATCAATCTATTGTTGTTGTAAATTCTGCTTGTTGTGGTCAGAAAACGATTGGAATAGTTAGTGTCATCTAGCGCTTACTTTTAATTCGAGCATTCTAGTAGTCTCAAAGTGGTCAGAATTTCGATTAACGATAAAATCCTTTTGTTAATAATATTATGATGCATTCTGCTTATTATGGTCAGAAAGATAATGAAGGTCTCATTGTCATCTGGTACAAAGTTCTACTAAAAATTTGAGTGCTGGTCAAAAAGTGTATTCAACTTCAAAATGAATATTTTACAGTCAAAGACATGAAATTGAGTTGCAAAATATATTTTAAAATAATAAAATGGAACATAACTTTTATAATATGAATGAAAAACAGGACGCTTTTTAGAAATATTCCGAACACCAGTTCATAAGTTTCTAGTCATGACAAACCCCTTACCTCAAGTTTCTACACAATATGTTTAGTTCAGTTCTGCACTGCTTACGATTCTTAATGCAATACACATGCGTGTGTTTTTTTAGGAATGTTTGTTTTATTTTTATTTTATAACCGTCGTTGAGCAGCCGAACCAAATTTTTTGGGTTTACGACTACTAATGTTCAACTCCGTAGCCTTGTAATTTTGAACCCAATCCGGAAGCTAAGGGAACTTCTGTATCAAGTATTGTGAGAAATTTGCCTTCGTGGAACACTTTCTGAGGAAACTAACCCGCATTTTCATTACATGGAGAGGGAAACCACAAAAACTCCCCACGGTTAGCCTGACGGCAAGGACACTATAACCATGATCCGTTTACGACTGAGGATATTTTGCATGAGCACAGTGGTCGGTGTAAGTCGATTGCGGAATTCATATCGGCCAGCCATAGTTGGGATTCGAACCCGGTTCACCTCATTGGAAGGCGAACGCTCTATTCCCTGAGCCATCATGGCTCATTGAATGTTTATGGCATTAGTAAAGCTGAAGAAAAGGTAATATGGATTCAGGTCAGGGGATATAGGTGGCCATGTGCAACAATGTAAATCATCGTCGCCCAAAACATTTCTAACTGAAAAAAAAAAACGTATTGACACTTTTAACGTTAGATTTTGCAGGCATATTTAATAGTAATTTTGAAATTATAACAAGAAAAAAACAGTCAATAACATTTATGCCAATCATGGAATATATATTTAAATATTAATTTAGCACTATTTAAATTAATATTTAAATACCTCTTCGTTTAAAAAAATTAATTTATAGAGCTTAAACCACAATAAAGCTTACTTTCAATCGAATTAGACTCATTGGTTCCAAACACATCATTTGAGGAACAATCATCGTAGGAAGGACAACAATAATTAGAAGAATAATATGCTTGGCAGTTTTTGGATTTGGGTGATGAAGGGCAAGATTCGTGCACGCAAGTAAAATCTGGTGGAACTAAACAGGTGCATTTGATGCAAGGATTTTCCATTGGCAGTTCCTTTCCAATTTCAAGCATTTTGTCTCCAAACATGCATGTATCTCCTGGAAAAAAAAGAGTCTTATTTATCGCAATAGTTTAACTCGGCTTATAAAAATTATTTTCATGGTTAATCGGAAAAACGACGAGAGAAATGACAATGGATACTCTCAACTCGAGAAGAAGACCGCTAATACACAACCACCAGTATGCGATGCAATGGTTTTTATAAACAAGATGGCATGTTAACGTTTTAGCTTGTTTTACTAATTTTGATGATTCCAGGGGATGACCTCAAATAAGTTAATTAATTCAGACGATATTTTAAGTTTTGAAATAAGACCCAAAAACTTACCTTCTCTTAATAAACATGTCTTTTTTTTTCTGGCGAATTCGAAATTCTCACCCCCAAAATATAGAGGGTAGCCGCAATCTGATATATAGTAATAATAATTTGGTCAGGAGAGCTGTCCAAAGTTTGGACCCCTTCATGTTAATTTTACTTTTTACGTATTTCACCAAATCTTGGAAATTTTTTTAAGCGAATTAAGAAATTTTTACTCGCAAGACAATTATAAACTTCGTTTACCCAAAGATAATTCCGTGCAAAATAAAAAGTTTAGAGATATTTTATTATTTTTTAATTATTTAATTTCAATATAGTAAACAAAATTTTAAATTATAAGGTATAAATTTTTTTAATAATTTTAAAGAATGCAATTTCGCATGATAAAATACAAACGTTGAGAAAAATTGGTCGAACAGTTCCTGAGAAATCGAATTTTAGGAAATATTGTATTTTTAAAATTTGATTTCTCAGGAACTATTCAACCGATTTCGCTCTTCTGTATTATGTTATGCAAAATTAAATTTTTTAAAATGGTATAAAAAATTTTATACTTTACAATACAAAATTTTCTGAAATAATAAAATAAAATAATAAAGAAATATATAATGCTTAATAAAAGTTAGTTTTTGCATGGAATAGGGTATACGAATTTTGTAGTTGTTCCCAAAAATTTTATTTGCTTTAGAACATGAGGAAGGTTCAGTGTCTAAGCACCAAATCCTATGTATATCCTAAAATACTTCGTGATTCGACACTGAGGTAGGTTCAACGTCCTCAGGTTTTAAACACTAAATCCTAGATAGATCCTAAAATATTTTGTGTTAAGACACCGAGGAAGGATTGTTCAGAGAACCGAAATTATAGTATGGTCATTTCTGTTCTTTATTTATGTATTATTCAAGTTGTTTTTCACTTTTAACATTCATACTATATACAGTCGAACTTCTATTTAACGAAGACGCTAAATCCCGATAAAAAGTTCCCTACATGGAAAATTCGTTAAATAGAAAATAACCATTTGAAGTACTTAAACAACACAAAACAGGTTGTAAATTCATAAACACTAGACATAATTAAAATAGCGGTTGATACACCTTCATCTTGTAAATTGTTATCTACTATCGAATTGGTTCAAATGATTTTAACATTTTATCATATGAAGGTTTGGTGATTTCTTCATCATTTCTGTCTTCATCTTCTTCATCTTCCTCAGAATTTATTGCCGTATTGTTTTTATTTTTCACACTGTCCAAAATGTCCGATTCAGTTTATGTTTCTGTAGTTGCAGTTTCAGACTCCATGAAAAGAAAATCATTAATCAGTACGTCATCGTTAATTTCGTGGTTCTCTTTTAGCTGTACCGACATTTTTTTAAGTTCTTCTAAAGGAATATTATCCAGCTTTAGCAAAACTGTTACGAAGACTACGATTTGTATCATCATAATTCCATGCTTTAGAAATTTATGATGTTATGCTTTCTCGGAAATTGATTTTTGGCATGGATTCTTGTATGAAAGGCAAACAAAAAGGGAAAGAGATTCTACTGCTTTCTCTGAAAGTTAAGCGGCTGCGAAAATCAATTCAAGGTCATTTCCCCATAAAATGTGTTAACAAGTTTGAAATGTTCTGAAATAATTTGAGAAATCGGAAAAGTGGATCTCAAGGAAAAGTTCTTTCTCTCTCTTCGTATGCCTGTTATAGCAGAGGGGTGCGATATTGTTCTTGTTTCTCCAGTGGCGCCATCCATGGCCAAGAATTCGACTTCTGCCACACCATACGTCCCACCCGTTTATAGGGCGGACCTATTCATACATCCATTCATTCATCCACAGATCGTAATTTTGGCCTGAATCAGAGAAAACTTCATTAAATAGAAAATTCACTTCGCTATTAGGAAGTTATTTTACGAAGAAATTTCCCAAATGTTCTAGGTTCCTCGAAAAAAAAATCGCAAAATGGAAGTTAGTTAAATAGAAGTCCGATTGTATTTATATAATCATACTTTGGTGATTCTGTCATATTCAACTGTATAGAGGAATTGTATAAATTCATAATATTCAGAGAGACAGTGATAAGATAGGCCGTGAAACACTTAAATATCGAAATTACTATTGATTGTTTTGACAATTAAGTTTTATATACAGTGTTAAAATGACATAATTTATTTATATAAATTGTAACATCATTATAATAATATTAATTTTTCCACATCATTGCATTTTATTACATTTTTATTAAATTAAATGATATTCGTAGAACATTTTTAAATGATATGATTAAACAGTGCTGTTTTTTTTAATTGTATTCTAATTACTTTTAAACGAAGTTCATAATTTTAAAGAAATTAAAACAAACACGCAGTGCAATTTTCATTCCAAATAAGGACTAAGAAGAAGCGCTTATCAAATTTATTATGATAAAAATTTATTGTAATGAAATTATGATAAAATTTTCTGCTACTTAAGAAAATATGAGCAGATTTAAAAATACTCTCAGAGAAAATTAAAAACTTATCAATAATTAAAGAATAATATTATCAAAAAGAGTCTTTTTGGGTGAAATTATTTTCTATTAGAATATTATTTCTATTTATACATAAACATATTATAGTATGTAGTGAAATATTTAAAGTAATAATTACTTTAAATAAATTTAAATTGAATAAAAAATTTTGTTTATTGTCTTACCGTTGACATCAGAATTTTCAGCTGTAAAAGATTCTAGAGAAATACCATCGTTTGCAAATTCATCAGCTAAAAAATAAATCGTAACTTAACCTTTTGATAAAAAACAGAATTTCCATACTTGAAAACATAGTTTTTTTTTATATAATTAAACAGCAAAAATGCTTTTTCCCATAAAATAATGTATGCCCTGAAATTTTTAAGGGAATTCCGTTGTTTATAAATTCATCTGCTAAAAAATAAATCAGTACTCACCCTTTTGATGAAACAGACTTTTATCTCTGAGAATCTATTTTACTTATAAAGTTAAAAAATGTTTAAAATGTTTTGTAAAAAAAATGTTTTTTCTTCATAAAATAATGTGTGCTGTTGAAGTTTTTAGAGCAATTCCGTCGTTCATAAACTTTCAGCTAAAATATAAATTAGAGATGAATTACTGGACGAAAACAGAATTCCTATAGCAAAAAATCTAGTTTCCACTCAATTAAATAAAAAAAAATATTATGAAAAAATCCCCCCTGAAAGTTTATAAATTAATTCCCATGCTTGAAATTTCATCAGTGAAAAAATAATAAATCTTATCTAAACTTTTGATAAAATTTTTTTTCTTCATTTCTAAAAACTTGCTTATCATAAAATTAAATCTAAAAAAATAATAAAATAATTTCTGCCATAAGAGTTTCTGGTGGAGTTCCGCTGTTAGAGAATGCATCACCGAAAAAATTAACTATAACTCAACCTGTGGATTGAAATAAATTTACGTTTTAACTTATTTTTTATAATAAAACTTATTTTTTAGATTTAAAATACTTTACATATAAAATAATAATATTCTTATTAAATGACAATTTTAAGACTGTCTATATTAAAATGACAGAAAGGAATAAAGAATTCTGTTGTTCCATATTATATTATTTATTATTTCATTATTTTGTTTTAAATAAATAAGATTGTTTCGTGCGTCTTATCATTAAATTTTTTTAATTATTTAAGAATTAAATTTTTACAAACGTTGATTTTTTTAGCAGTCATAATGTGACAAGTTTTAAAAATATTATAATGCAAAAATTTCCGTAACATTAATTTCTAAGCATTATTAATCTGTATAAATAACTGGATATTTTTAATCTGATATTCCATAATTTATTTTTTTTTATGATTAGTCGTTAGATTAAAAATTTTTTACAGAAGTACTTTACTTAAAAGTAATTGTGGAACATTAGTAGTGATTCTGATTAAATATTATGAATCATAAAGCGATATTTGCTCGTTAATAAATAAATTTAAAAATAGAAATAATGCAATAGAATATAATAAATTAGAAATAGATTTTTTAAATGGTATAATTAATAAGTATGGACCATTGCTTAGTTATTAATTAATTATAAAACGTTTTCATTAGCATAATCTTAAATAAGTTAGATAACTATAAGCGTTCTTAAATAAAAATTTTATCGAATTCTATCGAAGTTAGAAAATTATCCAGAAACGGAAGTAATAAAAAAAAAATAAACTTACGGCAGTAAAATTCTATGGGGCAGCATTTGTTTTCGTGATATATAGGGACACAACCCCTCTGAAGTTGGAGTTTATTTTTTTCAAACAAACAGTTTTGTTGATAGCAGCTACTGTTCGAGATTCCTCTCCAATTTTCGGTGCAATCACATATCAGGCATGGGTCATCTGACGGATAAATCTTTGCACCAACAGGATAGGTTATTCCATCATGGACACAGAAATAGTCTAAACAAACAAACAGAAGAACATAATTCTAAAAGCAAATCAAATTCTGCGATAAAATCCCGAAATAATAAAGTATAGGATGTCTAGAAAAGGTTCGTTCCGCAGTGAACTGATCATTAAGACACTGTTCCCAGAGATTACCGAAGTCACCCATCACTAACAGCGGTCAGTGTGCTGGTGGGTGACAATTTTCATAAGTCTGCGGAGGGACCGAAGGTGTGCGGTATTGGTCCTCGTTAAACTGTTAGACCTTAAAATACTCGATTTCGCGAGCAGGTCGTTGGGTTACCAAAGAGGAGGAGTCATCCTCGCTGCAGAGGATCAAAACTGTGATGATATGTCTTCGGATCATCCTCTGGGATGTTTCCTAGACCGTCTCCAATAGTCCATTGTGCTGCTATAGTGCATGTAAATAAAGTACTGCTACTAGTACTAGAAAAGGTACCGAAATAAAAAAGTATAGGGTGTCTTGAAAATATTCGTTCCGCAGTGGACTGATCATTAAGACACGGTTCCCAGAGATCACCGAAGTCAAGCATCACTAGCAGCGGTCAGTGTGCTGGTGGGTGACAATTTTCATAAGTCTGCGGAGGGACCGAAGGTGTGCGGTATTGGTCCTCGTTAAACTGTTAGACCTTAAAATACTCGATTTCGCGAGCAGGTCGTTGGGTTACCAAAGAGGAGGAGTCATCCTCGCTGCAGAGGATCAAAACTGTGATGATATGTCTTTGGATCATCCTCTGGGATGTCTCACAGACCGTCGCCGATAGTCCATTGTGCAGCTATAGTGCAAGAAAATAAAGTACTACTACTAGTACTAGAAAAGGTCCGACGAATGATAAAATCCTTTAAAGGAAAAAAAGGGGATAGAAATACGAAGTTATGATAAAAAAAAAATTTCTCTTGTACTAATTTTCTGTTTAATTGTGAAATGAAGGCATTATATATATTTATCGTCACTTCGAATTGAAACATGTGGCTTCTATCATTCTTTTCCATCTCACTCTATTTCAGGCCAGATATTTTGCCTCTCTCCGTGTCTTTCCTATTGGTTTCAATTCGTTTACCATCATTCTGCGCCAAGCATTTTTAGGTCTTCCTCTTTTTCTATTGCCCTGAGGGTTCCAAACAAAAACTTGCTGTACTTTAAATTTTTCAGGTTTACGTAGAACATGACTAATCCATTTCCATTTACGTTTTTGAATTTCCCGATCAATCGTTTCCTGATTTGCTTTTCTAAGGATTTCTGCATTGCAAATTTTATGGGCTATTTAAATCAAAAAACTTTGAAACTATGTTGCGTTAAATCGTAGCCCGAATCCAGCAGGCTGAAGCTAAATAATAAAATTGTCAAATGACAGAGACATTTTAATCTAGCACTTTAGAGTTCTCTTTTCTAACTTTTATTTTGTATAAACAAATCTTACATATATATGGTTTTAGTTTTATTGAATTTGTATCCTGATAAAATAATTATGAATTTAACAAAATTGAGATGAGAAGTAAGAAATTTTCATTAAATTTTGAATTTTCGTTTTAAAACGTCTTTGTACCATTATAGACGAGGCGTATAAAGTTAAGTTTCCTTTTAAAATTTTAAAAACTATATATTTAAAAACATCAATGGATTATTATTTCGTAAAACGCATTTGTTTTAAAGTTTAAGTATTTCCGCAGAGTTCATAGAAAGCTAATTTTTTAATTTCACTTAAAATCAGTTTATTTTAAAATCAATTTATTTTAAAATTTTATATTAAAAACACCCATTAAAAATATATTAAAAACACATATTATGAAGTGTGACATTTAATTATTTTTGAACTTACCTTCGCCAGTAGCTTCATTTTCATTTGTATTTAAAACTGGAATTGAAAAAAAAATGCAATTATAAATTGGATTTTTTTTATCTTATAACAATTATATTTATTTTATGAAAATCATACTGTACGAATCATAATGGCCCGCAAATATTCGGTGTTAAATGATACTTAATGATGTCGTGCAAAAAATAAAGTAGTAAAAATTCTTCTGCGATCAACACGTTCTTGATTTTGTTCCTTTGACAAGATTAAAATTGAAAAAAAAAAAAGAATTTAAAATGGTGCTTGATTGTTTTCCTTATTTTTTGTTTGCTGCTGTTTCTAAATGTTACTTGCCAACACCAGTAATCCTGCTTTTGAAACCAAGCGAAGCTAAGGCAGATGGAGAGCTTCTTGTTTTTTATTGGCGCCATCTATTGTCAAGGATACGATTTCAGTCACACACACACGTCACAGCTCTTTTTAAAGAGCTGACTCTTTCATACATCGATTCACTCATCCACAGATCGAACTTTTGACCTGAGATAGAGAACGATCAATCTCCAATTCAATACCTCTAGAGGCACTGATTTGTTATGGGAACATGGAGGACTTTGGGACCCTGGCAGATTTAACGCGCACCAATCCCCATTTATTACTTTTTACTATATATATATAGTACTATTACTATATATATATATATATATATAAAAATTTTTTAGACCAACAGACGGTTAAAAGCGTTTAGCATGAACAGCTTAATAAATTCTTGTTTAATTCAAATTAAAATGACTTTAGCGAGTGGGGGGGGGGAGGCGAATGATTTTTCTTGAATATTTAAAGTGGTAGTAAATTTTAAGCTCTGGTATATTAATTTTTGAAATGAGAAAAAAAGTATGGTCAAAACTACCAGATTATGGTAAATATGGTAATATTTTCCGTGTTTCTGGTTCTAGGGGAGCATCAAGAAGTTCGGTAAATTTAATTGATGAATGTCGGTGATAATTCTGTTAAAATTATCAATAAAATACGGTTTCAAATTATATACGATCAAATTTGGTAATTTTTTATATAAAATTATTTTTTCGATTATTTTAGCCTTATACCTTTCAGCATGGCATAAAAACACTTATGCGGTTAAATGTATCTTTTAATTTTATATTCTTTACTAAATGAGTGGTAATAAAAGTTATAATTTTGAAAATCAGAGTTTCCAGTATACCAGTATTACCATATGAAAGGAAAAATTACCGAAACGACGTTTTTTTTATTTACCAAAATGACATTACCATACATAATTTTACCATAATTTTTTTTGTTCGTGTGACTAGTTGACCTGTCTTTCGTACGGGGTGGTAAAAAGTAAATAGCCAATAAATCGGTATTGATCAACACTACAAAATCATGCAATTCCAGTTTTCTTTTATTTACAATTATTTGTTGCCCTTCTCGGTGAATTTATGCAATGAGTTTGAGCAAAACATAATTTTAGAAGTTTATCAAATCAAAATAAAGATGAATTATATTCAGCATCATTTGGCAATGTGCTGCTGCTCGAAGTCAGCTCCTGAAATTTAAAAATTACCATAATTAACAATTTTCTCCTATACTTGTTCCTTTCGGTAGGTCGTTAGAAACTTATTTCCACAGTACCTATTGTAGTTATTTTGGTTCTAATATTAGTATATTTAGTATCTATTGAAAACATGAATTAACATAATACCTGGAGTGCATATTACCAATACCATTTAATCATTATTGGCATCAATATTAAGGCGAATTTTATGGGTCTTCCATAAACGTTTATCTTTATTAGTTTAGTTCTCGAATAGCAAAATTTTCTTTCATTCTAATTCTTACCTTTTGGCAAAATTAAATATGCATCATTGGCGTCAATAAACAATATGACAATTTTTTGGGATTCTCTTATACGAATAAATAACTTTTTTACATTAACGTAACTTTTTTAATATAAATTTTATTTTTTTAAATTTAAGTTTGTACCTATTAATAATACTAATTAATTGTAATTATCGAAAATAATTTTTAATAACACTATTATTTTTGTAACCATTTTTTGCGAACTAATATAAGTATTTATTTTGGTATTTCCAGGTATTTATTAAACTATCGCCAAAGTATTTACTAACTCCAGTGATGCTTAACTAAATATGGTATTAACTATTACTGGTATTTTATTTATATTTTATTACCTACGTTGAACAGAGGATCCAATTCTGAGTTTACGACTATCAATAATCAACCAAGTAGCCTTGTAATTTTGAACCCAATCACAGAAGACAGGGGAAATCCAGGATTAAGCATTAGAACGAATTAGTGTTTGTGGAGAACTTTTTTGATGGAATTAACCCGCATTTGCGTTATACGGAGATAAAAATCACGAAAACCTCCCACAGTTAGCCCAACCGCTAAGGAGATTCTAACCCGTAAGAATCGGAAAGCGCGAGCTCTGTTCCCTAAGCCTCTGCGGCTCAAGTGTTTTGCTATGAAGTAATAGTAATAGTGAGAATTTCGCTTTAATATTGTATTAATTAGACAATGAAGACGAATCGCCTTTTTCGTAATCGTAATCGTGCAATAATCCTAAAATGATTGGAGAAAAGGTAAGGTTATATCAAGGAAAGCAAAACTGCGAGCCAAAAATTAGAATTTCAATTGACGGTTTATATCCGTTTACGGTGAAAAACGAAAAAAAAAATACTGTTTTGTCAGCAAAATAGCTTTAAGCCGTTAATTCTATGGAGAATTTCCTAGAAAACAACGGGTATTTTTAACAGTGCATACATATAAAGATTCTGCTTTATTTATATGGATTTAATAAATTTAATTAACAATGATAATGATCACCCCTATATCTATATAGTTTAAAAAATGAATAAAAACTGATTGTCACGCAGTGAAATATTTAAGTTCTGACAAAATTAAGTAAATAATATTTGTCCTTTCGCTATAACTTCAAAAATAGTAGGCAGCTTAGGACTTTCGGGTGGGCATTTATGCAAAGCGTCGCAAAGTCATGTAAGCTGTAATCAATATCATGTTCTATAATTGAACTTTTCAATTAATTGACCCCGGTGGCCATTATAGAAGCATCCGGAAATAGAGAAAATGAAACGCGTAGGGATGTAGCTAGAAATCTTATCTTACCACACTCATATTTAGATGGACAGCAGTGATCCTTTTCGTACACAAGGTGACAGTTTGAATCTCCCGCATACTCAAGTTGAGGACACTCTTTGTGCCGACACACAATCTGCGCTTGTTCCTCAACTGCAAGGCACCTACAAGACTGACACTTGTCTGTGATGTTTAATCTAGATCCTACTTTGTACTCCTGATTCTGGTAAATGCAAACTAAAAATATATTTAATGCTTTCAAAATGCAAAAGTGATGTGCAACTAATGTATACAAAACGATGGGAGAAAAACTTTCAAAACAATTTTTCCAATTAAAGAAAACAGAACTGGTGCGAAGTACATGAATTTTTATTAAGACTTTTCAAGGCATCGTATACAGAAAAAATACATTAGCACGCTTCGGATAGATTGAACTTTGCTTTATCAGGTAGTTGAAAATGACAGTGTAAGATGTTATGTTTTGTATGTAAATTGAAAAAAATCCAATGAGGGGGAAGTTTTTCCTTTATTATCCGTGCTTATAAAAATGACTATTCTTAAAACCTTAATCAGAGTTACAGCTAACATTACAAACAATTTTCGCCTCTGGTCAAGAAATATTTAAATAATCTATTGCCAAATATTGTTAAGACTTATAACACACTTTCAAATTTCCTTTTCTCCCATTTTTCTCTCCCGTCCTTTCTCCTATTTTTGATGTCTTTTTTTTTAATTCACTTCTCATATTTTTTTTCTCCCATTCAGCTTGAATTTTCTTCATCGTCAATTTTTCTCCTATTGTCATTTTTGACTACCTGATGAGGAAAAGCTCATTCTTTCGTAAATTTGTAAAAGCCTTTATCAATTTTTCATCAAGCGGAAGAAAGAGTAAGCGAGCAATGTAAATAAATCAGCAATATTATTATAAGTAAAAATTCAATACAAGATGATTAAGTTTTTTTTAGAAACATTTAAAACTCTTTTTAAAATTTCAGCAGTGAACATTTGTCGATTTAAAAGTAATATCAATTTTCATGTCACTCAATGGTAATCCATTCCAAAATTTTTTTTTTTTAATTTTCAGTTATTCATCATCTTTATCAATTATTCATCATGTCGAAGAAGTGAGCAATGTTAATAAATAAGCAATATTAATATAAGATGTAGAAAGCTATAAGTAACAATTCAACACAAAATGATTTAAGTTTTTTGTTATATACAATTTAAAATTTTCATCAAAATTTTAACAATAAACACTTGTCGATTTAAAAGTGATATCAATTCTCATGCCATTCAATGTTAATCCATTCCAAAATCTAATTTTTAATTATTCATCACGAAAAAATCAATCAATTCAATCAATTATTTATCATGTCGAAAAAAAAGTAAGTGAGCAATGTAAATAAATAAGCAATATTAATGTAAGAGGTATAAGGTTATAAGAAACGATTCAACACAAAATGAATTAAGATTTTTGTTACATTCATTTTAAAATTCTCATTAAAATTTTAACAATAAACATTTGTTGGTTAAAAAATAATTGTTTACTTGTCGGTTAAAAAGTAATTGCTGAAAGTACGAAATTGCTTACTTTTCTGCTCTTCGTTAGTGCTGCTCGTTAGAGGGCACAAAAACTTTTTAGGGCAGCCGCAGGAATCAACTTGTACAACCTGACACCCTTTTGTCTCGTAATGTTTATAATACCGCCACTCACAGTTACAGTTATTTTCTAAAGGCTCTTCATCATAACCTAGAGTGAAATAATAGTTAAAGGCATTTACTACCTGAATAATAATAAATTAATCATTTTGAATATATTTGTCAAGTACATTGAATGTGTAGTATGCAGAAAGCTCACTAAAATCTGACTGCTTTAATCATAACAAAGGTGTATAGACATAGTAAAGTGGTTATGCGCTCCATAAGGAGACCGCTTACAGAACCATCTGGTGGGAAACGTCACTCTAGCGTTTATATCTCGAAAACGGTACAAAATATGAAGTAAAAGGATTCGCAAAGTTGTACATCAACATCGATGTAGTGCATTAATGCAAACTAAGCTTATGCACAATTATTATTTAGTGTTACTATTGACTATTAACGCTAACTAAAGAACTCTTAAAACGTTCTTTTGTTAGTTCGTGATTTCCTACATCGTGAAGCAACGAAACGATTTAAGTAAGGGGAAAAATAAAGCTAGTAATCAGAGGTTATTTTTTATTTTCAAACTTTTCTTTACTTCTTAAATCAGTCTCATCAAGTCACAAACGAAAAGTTCTTTTTTTATTAATATTAATGCTTACAAGGTGTCTATCCATAATAAATCAATAATTTTATAACAGCTTTGTATTTCACGCCTTTTCCACTTGTACCTCTAAATTCTAAAATTTTAAACTAGGTAGCGCTCTAAGCAATTTTATCTTGTAGTACATACAACCCCTTTACTATACCTGGATACTTTTTTAAAACTATAGTTGCAGCCGATAAAATTTTGGGAGCGTGGATACGGATTTTATTGGGCATTCTGCATAATATACTGTGCATGGAATGTTAAAATATATATCGAAAATCAAGTAACAAATATAACTTACTCGTGGAATTAGTTTCTTCATATTTTTCATCTGGAATATTCCCTGTAATATAAACAACAACAAAATGAAAGGATTGAAGAAATTTAAATCATCAAGATGTTTCGCTGATAAGCGAAAATAAATGTCTTAATTGGTAAACTAGAACAGAAGTTCCGACAGTATGCTCATTCTAGAACATTTTACTGAAAGTTTAAGCTAAAATTACATTAATTAATCTTCACTAAAATAAAATTGTTGCATCCCCATTTTCTTTTCGTATGAAAAAAAGAGCTTGAATTAGGCGTATATGAAACTTAAAATACTGTACCATTAAGGGTTAATACGAAAAAGTTTTGAATTGTAAAATATACAAATATTTTCTTTTTTTTAAGTTGGTTATTTTTATATATATAAGAAAAGAAACCTTGAAATTTTAATGGAATCGATTTAATAGTTCTCACGAAATAATTCTAAAATACGACTTCCTTGAAACTGTATTGCTCAGAAACTACTGAAATTTCATTAATTTAGAATTACTGTTCAGATGCGAATCAATCAGAACTCTCGATATGTTTGCTTCGATTTAAACATTTGAAAGAACACTTGATATAAATGATAGGGGTGAAAAAGAATATACGGATTGAACACTTATAGGCAGAACATATGTGAAAATACGCACGATGCTCCAAGTAAATATTTTTAGAATGCTTATCATAAAGGAGCCCAGAAAAGTTTACACATTAATTAATAACTAATTGAGAAGAAAACAAAAGGGCTATTGACACGTGATAAATAACTATTGAGGAAGCGAGAAGAGTTTTTAATTATCGCCTATCGTTTCCTTTCTATTTCTTTTGGCGATTAAACAAGTTCTGATATTTTCAGTTTCGAAGATTGAGAAATTTCAATGGCGTTTTTGTTTACATCTCTTTAAGTATTAGTGCGCGAATCCTAAAGTGAATTCAGACAGCTGCTTTACCAAAGATTCTATAAATATATAAAGACCATGTGAGAAATACGGTTTATGTTCGTGAAAGGTTATTCGGAGAAAAACGAATTTGCGCATGGAAAGGAAGGGTCTTTCCACACCGCTGCCCACCTTCACTAAGTAATAACTCTAAGGGAGAACCAATTTTTCAAGTGAATGACTTTTTGAAATTTAGTAATCCACAAAATACAACAGATGGCAATCCAATTGTCATTTTTATGAATAATGGACTTTTCTCAAACATGTATATGTTTCCTTATTAAATTCTACGCTGAGTTATGGTAGATAGATAGAGGACACTTTTCATCTAAGATAGAGGTAGGTGTGAAATCTTAATTACAAATCCATCAGGAAGTTTCGCCTCTTATTTCTCGTGTCCATGATATATCTGGACTTGAGTGTTAAAAGTAACGTGCGTAAAAGATTAAAACACTCTATTTCTTATGCCCGGTATCATGTTTATTTCTCTATCTATATACTAGGTGGCAGTACCTGACTATTTGTATTATGCTTTGAAA
Source organism: Parasteatoda tepidariorum (assembly GCF_982258835.1). Classification (NCBI taxonomy): domain Eukaryota; kingdom Metazoa; phylum Arthropoda; class Arachnida; order Araneae; family Theridiidae; genus Parasteatoda; species Parasteatoda tepidariorum. Next base: position 12,044,846 of record NC_141755.1, on the reverse strand, counting down.
TAGTTTATTCTAAACTAGAAGTCAGTAATCATCAAAAAGTACACTAAAAATTACCCGAAAATGAAAGGTGTATGCATATATTGTATATTCACTTAGTTTTTTATAATTTTCTTAAATCGTCACTTTTACGACCGCTTTCTTTAAAATTATGCGGCCATTAAAGGGGTTAAGAAACTAAATAAAGCTTTCTACTCAAAACATGTCATTAAAAAATTAGTTTGGAGAACTTTTACGAAAATATTCCGGTTTACTTATTGCTTTTTAGCATTTATATGCTCTTTTAATATGTAGAAGGTTAAAACATATTACTAAGCATAATAAATCGTACAGTATAATGCAGCCATCGTAAGAAGACGACGGTGAAGATATTATTTGCCTGAAGGTTTGTCATTTGTTCGAAGATTTTTCCCCACTTACCATAAGCATCCTTGATACTGTTTCTACGTAACACCAATTTTATTACTACGTTTTTATAGCTTACCTCTATATTAGTAACGAGAGAATTTTATGCTCACATTTTAACTATAGCTCCATGTTCGATGACAACGCTAGTAACAGTTGCTTTCTGACCAAAATGTCCAGAATTATTGTCATTTCAAAGCTAAATGGAATTTATCATCCTTGATTGTTTGCTATAGAATAGTCAAAGGCAATTTATCAATTATAATCTTGAAAGTCAATCAAACTTCTGTCCATTTTAACACGAACAAGAGCAATAAAACTCGAAAGGAAGTTCTGTGCTAAATGGCATAACAAGATTTAACGTCCCCTTGATCACCAAAAACTACGAATCTGTTGTTATATCATTGCCCTATAGATTTAATCGTATATTTCCGACTTAACTTAAATTACAATAAATTTGATTGCTTAAAAGGGCGATAAATGTCAATAAATTTTTTCCGTCAGTCAAAATTTCGATCACTTTCTGACATGCTAGATTGCTTGAATTTTAATTCTAGCTGCGTGTTATACGAATTTCAGTTGTGCCCTAAATGCTGGTGCAAGCAAAAATTATGTCACCATTTTATCGCTGGAAACAGAACGTAACCAGAATTATCTTCTCCTTGTTAATTAATTTAAGTAACTTAATTAAGAAAATTTTCATTTCACTTTATAATTAAACAAACTTGACAATTATGTTGACACATGGAAAAACGTGTGTAGAATCTGAAAATAAATTTGCTTCTTGAAAATTTTCCTTCGTCTGATTTTTATTTTTTAGCAGCTATTACTTAAAAAACACGCCTCGTATGTTTAAAATTGAATATTAAATACGTTGTTGTTGGAATTCAAACTATGTAAGTGTTGCATGCTTTGACTCTGATACTTAAACTATTTTATTCAATAGAAAATAGATATATTAAATACTTTGTTGATTTTAAATTCAGTGATGAAGTACTTAGTTAGACATTGATATACAAACAACTCTATTTAATAGTAAACAGAGTATCAGTTGAAATTCTAAGTATGGTAAATGGCTTGCTTCGACTTTGAAATGCTAACTACTCTATTTAATAGAAAACAGAGTATTAAATATTTTGCTGTCGTTAAAATTCCAGATAAATGGAGCATTATAACTTTGATAGACAAAACATTTGTATAAAAGCAAATAAATTTAAAGACTGTCTGCATCAAATTATTACTTTCTTGAAGCACATCCAAAAAATGATGACGCCTAACCAGTCTAAATTTTTAGTCAGAAAGAATTTAAAAAAAAAAGAGTTTCGTAAGACTACTATGTCACTTAACAACTAACAAAAGGGTTTGGCTTTCTCACTTTCTATACCAATGTCAAGTTCATATGCATAACCAGCTCCAATTTGAAGGTTTCTTTAAAAGCTTGTTATTTCTGTCACGTCTTTATTGTTTATCACCTCTTTACACTTTCTTCTTCGCGAATGAAATTAATAACCCTGAAGCAATAACAAGAACAACCTCGCGACAGTGAGATTCATCGAGTTCCAGACAGCACTTTGAACATAACTGATCTGCTTTGCAAAACTAATTTTAGGAACTTAAAATATATTTGTGTTTTGTTTCTATAATTCTGTATTATCCAAAGCATGTAAACGTTAGTTTCAACATATAAGAATAGGTTTTTTGAAAAACAAAATTAGTAACAGTAAAACAATTAGTTTATTGGCATGCATGCTTATATTAAGAATTTGTGGGATGATAATCTTTACTTGAAAAAAAATAACCAAAGGGATACAGATTTTATTACCGTCATTGAAAAGCCGACCCAATTTTGAGTTTACAACTACCAATGTTCAATTCCGTAGCCTTGTAATTTTGAACACAATCCAAAAGACAAGGAAACTATAGAATCCAGTATTGGAAGAAATTTTGCTTTCGTGTGGAGGACTTTTTGATGGAACTGATCCTCATTTACCATACATGGAGAAGAAAACTACAAAAACCTCCCACGGTTAGTTTGACGGCAAGGGGACTTTAACCCTCGATCCGTCTACCACTAAGAATATTTTACATCAGCACTGTGGTCGGTGCGAGCCGGGTGTGGAATTCGTTTCGACCAGCCATCGCTGGGATTCAAACTCGGTTCACCTTTATTCTCTGAGCCACCACGGCTCAAATAACTTGGATTACAGATTGTGGGACTCAATAAAAAGAAATAATTTTGCTCAATGACGAGACATAACAATTCAAATAAGGAACAGTTATGACCACTCTATTAGGTTTGTTTATTTTTAAAAATTTCTCTCTAAATGTTAAGGTTTATATCTGGCCACATATAATCTCCTTCTCTTTACAACTATGTGGTTGCCTTACTGCAACCTCGGTAAATAATGTATTTTTTCAACAAATATAATTGTTGATAATTCCCGAACTAGCTATTGAACGTCAGTTTTCTTATTCCACTATATTCCCTGTCTATTTTCCCACACATCTTCGAAATTACAATTTTATAATTTTTGAAATTTATGGAGCAAAAGAAAATGTAACGGTAAGTTGAACACCTGAAACAGTGGCGGTGGCGGCCCTTACGAGTTTTTATTAAAGTTCTCCACTTTACAACTCTATACTGTACTGTTAGAAATTTCTGGGAAGAAAGAATAAATAACAATTAATTTGATATTTTACCATATCAGACAAAACATTTAAATAACCATAAATAAGCTGGTATTCAAATTGCTAACTGTGAGGAAAAAAACTTTATTAACTGTTTTCACCTCATGTGATTAAACTATCAGAAGTTTTTCGTACCAACTAGGTCCATTTAATGAAGACACTTAGTTCCTAACAGCTGGGTACATATTGTAGCCAAGGGGGCTAATCTGTCAATCTGATGACCGTCAGGACGGGGGTTCGAGTCCAGGCGTTGACGCCGCAATATTTCTTCTATTCCCTTGAAACCCGGACTATTAGAATTCGATATTCTGATTCACGCTTAGATGCAGCACCGTAAAGCTGCTTAACACAAAAAAGGGTTAAGCAGCTTTACGGTGCTGCATTTAATTGCCATCTTTTACGACAGGTAAAGTAACCAGATCACATAATTAAAGAGCATTCCACGGTTCTTTTGAAAAAGCACAACTTAACCTCAACCTAACTCCAGTGCCTATTTCCTAACGGAAAGCCTAGCTCCAATGCCATGTTAAATTTCTTGTTTGCGGTTTTAAAGCCATGCTAGTTGTAAATAGTTAAAAAAAAACGTATGGTTTTGTATTCATGTTTTTTTTTACCAAACTAGCTGTAAACGATTTCGAAACTGCAAAGGTAAAAAATGTTCTCTACCGTAAACGTAACTGTTAATTGGATGGGCAAATTGCTACCGGTTACTTTACAGTTGTTTTAGAAAGAAAATTCTAACACAGTAAATGAAAAACTCTTTTCAAGAAGCATGTTGCTCTTAACAAAATCTCTTTTAAAGATCTCTCTCCCTGTCAGAATTTTTCAATTATTTTAATTCAATTTTTTTAACCAATGCATTGTTAGCTAGATCAAATTTACAGACTTCAAAAATATTTTAAAAACTAATGTTTACCATAAATATTATTCCTTTTAAAAGTTATTGCCTCGAAATTTTTAAATGAAATGCTTATCGTAAGTCATATTTATAGAAAAATTAATTTCCTTCAATAATAATCATTCAAATGTAATAGTTCCTTAAATTTTGTCTCTTTCGTTTTGAAGTTAAAAGTATAAATTTGTATAAGTTTTAAAAAATTTGCTAAATATCATTGAGCTTTTCGTCTTACGAGTGAGAAAAAAAAATTACGTAGAACTTTTTTTGAACATTAAAAATCACGTAATCAGAGAAATAATTTATTTCGGTGGAACAGTAGGCGTTCGTTGTTTTTTGTCATCAAAACAGTAATTTGTCAAGTAAATAATCCTCTGCAATATAAATTTTGTTCGAATACAGCTTATTTGAAATTAAATTTAATTTTTGAATAGTTAGAAAACGATTATAGTACACAGTTAGAAAACGATTGTGATGAATTTGCTGTAATCGCTTGTAGAAAAATTATTATTGTTATTGCATAAAAATAGGAATATTTTTTATTCTTTTAGAATAAATAGGAGCAGTAACACAATTTTTCTTAAAAAAAACAGTAAATACTTTAGAACTTGTAAGCATTTTCATTATATCACCACATGAATGAAAATATTACTTAAATTGAAGAAACTTCTTACAATAGACTGAATATACACTGCGATTGCCAAATTTAAAAAGTGGCTTTATATTTTAAACAAAAATTACTGTTTCAATTCAAACAGCCAAGAACTTACAAAAACAATTTTTTTCCAATAATTTTTTACTTATTGTTATACAATGATGATATTTTTCAGCCTATTTATGTTTTGTAACATTAAATTTAATCGCTATTTAAACAAAAAAAATTAAAGAATTTTTAATTTTCAGTCATTTTGAAAATTTGAAGTTTTTCTTAAGTTCGTTTTCAAATTAATAACTCAATTAAGAATTAATTTAAATATTAAAACAGTCTTAACTAAATAAAAATTTTGTTATAATCTTTAAAAAAATATTTCTAAAAGAATGAAAAATGGAATTGTTTACACTATTTATTTCTACAATTTTGAAGATAGTATTCTAATAGTTTTTAACAAAATGAAATACATCATTTAGCCATTAATCTCTTATTTATATAGGTAGTTTTAAAAATATTGCGACTTTTTTTCTAAACAAAAGTAATGGTGAACAAATCTAAGTTTAACTTAGTCTATACAATTATCTTTAACATAAAGAATGTTTTTTTATTTACATTCCAGATTAAACCTATGATTAGATGTTGTGCGCAAATGTGGGCGTTTAGTTACGAAACAATTAATTGGGACTGATAATATCTTTCATTTGAGCACTTGAATCAGGTTAATTGTTTTCAGTGTTTTTAATAGAGCTGTGCAATCGGTAAATGAATGTTCGACTCCCATTCCGGACTTTAATGACAACCTGACCCGTACTTACACTCGATTAAAATTTCACCCAAATTCCATAATAATATTATTAATTAATTTTTAATTTCAATATACATTTCAATTTCTTTAAGTACGATTAGAGAAAATGCACTTTATATTTTAAATAATGTTTTGTATTAAGACATAACAGTAAGAGAAATAAATTTTAAAATTATATTTGTACAAAATCCTAAAATTATAAGAAATGAAATATACATATTAGTACATTACTCGCTTATATATTAATGTATTATGACAAAAAAAATTGTTTAGTGAATATATTCATGGATTATTACAAATCATAAGGCATTTTCAGATTTTTTGTTAATTTTGAATCTTGGTTAAACAAATTTGGTTTTGATAAATTACGACTTATTGGCAAAATGGGTGTTGTTTTGGGTTTGATGGCGTGCACACCTTATTTGGACGTCATCACGCTTTTTAACTGTGTTCAAGAGAAGTAGTAAACAGTGCGCATGCGTCGTCATTGCATCGTTGCTATGGTGACCGCTGCTGTTTGATAATTTTTTTTAAATTCTTTTTTTTTTTTCACTTCAAATTTTGTTATGCATTAAGTTGGTGAGTTTATTTTTGAGTCATGAGACCAGAGAGATCCCATAAATATTTCTTGATTTATGAATAAAAGAGAATTTCATCGTTTGAACGATATTTTTGTTTTTATTGTTTTAATTAAGAATCAGAAATTCAGGAATTTTTTAGGAAATTTTTATAATAATAATTGTAAAACAAACAAATAAGAACAAGCTATGTAGTTTTCATCAGGAGCGCTGAAACAAATTGATGAACAATGTGTAAAACTTGCAAAAAACCGAAAAAATTTAATTGTTATAAAAAAATTAGCTCCAAATATTATAAAATCATATACCTCAAAATGATATGCCTAGTTGGTATTTTCATACTGTGAAAAAGGATATTTCACCTCATATTTCTACATCAATTGCCTTTTCAATCAATGGTTCATTTAGAGAAAAAAAGTTTTATTCATGGATAAAAAGAATTGCTTTTGTTATAATCTTGCATCCTAAAGATACGAAATATTACACCAAATTTAATTTCTCCCTTTGCATTTTTTTCCGATTTCAATTTAATTTTCATAAAAAAATATTATTTTTTACGAACTCTCGAAGTCGATTGGGTACATTTACGAGTCTAATAAGATTTTTTTTCTTATGTAAAAGATAAGTTGTTTTGAAAGAACTATAAACAAGCTGTTTGTCATTTTCCTCATTTACTTCAACACTAGATTTTCCATATGATTACGACTATAAATAATAGATTGCTCTGAATTTCAAAAAGTAAACTGTGAACGAAGATAATAAAAAATAAACAAATAACCTTTTATTTTGGAAAATATTAAAAAAGTAATAATTGCTGTGTGTTTATGTTGCAATAAATAGTGCATTGATAGTTAGTAGCATAGATTATAGCATTACGACGTAGTGGAGAGTTTAATTGACACGGTAAAAATTATTAAATGTTTAAATGAGTTTGCGCTGTTTATTTTAATTAATTTTTGTGAGTTGCGAGGAGCGCGTATAACAGTTGTTCAACTTTGTTAAAAGAATTGTAATTTCGAAATAAAGCATAAAAAAAATGTAAATAGAATAGCAAGAAATGTGTAAAAATATCAAAAATTGTTACGCATGTTTATGCTGTAATAAATATGTATGCTATGTTTATGCTGTAATAAATAGTGCATTTTTTGCTAATGGTATAGATTATGTCATTACGACGTAGTGGGGAGTTTAATTGCCACGGTAAAAGTTATTAAATGTTTACATAAGTTTGTACTGTTTCTTTTAATTAATTTCCATTCGCCGCACGGAACGCAAGCAACAGTTGTTCAACTTTGTTAAAATAATTGTTATTTCGAAATAAAAGATTAAAAATGTAAATAGAATAAAAACAAAAAATATTTAAAAAAAACTTGTAACAATATCAAAAAACGCTATTAATATTATTTTAGTGATATTATGAACATTATGTTTTTTGTTTATGGCATAAAAAATGGTGAGTTTAATTGGTACACAGTAGAGTAAATTTCTACTGCTTCTTTTAATTAATTACCATTTGCTGATTAAAACTTTAACAGCAGTCTTTAAACTTAGTTAAAATGAATAAAGCAAAATGAAATAGAAATTCTTAAAATTGAGTCTTACAACTGTACTGATAGGAAGAAAATAAATTAATTTTTTTTCCGAGCTGATGTGAAGAACGCATCACTTAAGAAAGATGGGGAAATATTCTGAAATGATAGAAATTTACGTAAGTAAAGAGTCTGACGTTTTCCGCTTTTCAAATTACTATTTTCTTTTATAGTTCATTTAAAAAACATAGTTTTTAAATTTAAATAATTTTTTTTATTTTGTTCCTTTTATTTTGTACCTGTTAGTTTGATTTGGTCATAAATTGGTGATAAATTTCAATTGCTGATAAGATTTGCTAGCACCATTTAAGAAGCAACAAACACCATTAACTTGCCTTGGTATGAGGCACAAAGTTCCAATTGAAATTTGAGCTAACTAGCTAGTCGAAAAATGATCGAAATATTGAGCTACGCTGAATTTCCATTGGTGGTAATACGGAGATGAAATCTACTAGTAACGGTCTGTAAACGACACTTCTTTTGTCAAACAGGATGGGGTTTTAGTTAAAGTTTAAGCACATAAACTAGTCGAAAAGTGGTTAACATTTTAATAAAGGGTCATTTCAGTTTTTTTTTATAATGCTGCCTGTTGCAGCCAGGAAACAATAATAAAAACAACTTTAAATATCATCAGACACCGAGATACCGAGTGGTTAGCGTGCCTGACTGTGAAGCCAATGGCTGCGGGTTCGAATCCCGCTCTGGGCATGGATGTTTCTCTCTGTGTTGTTCTCGATTGTGTGATGTGTGAATGTGGCCCACCCTGTAAAACGGGTATCTGTGGCAGTGTGGCGTGGGTAATGTTGCTCGCCTCCGTGACTTAGGTTCACAGGTGCCCACAGGGTAACGTTAAATGAGTAATACTTTCCGGCATCTTCCTAGGTCAAGAACGAAAAATTCAGCGCCTGCCATTAAAAAAAAAAAAAAAAAAAAAAAAAAAAAAAAAAAAAAAAAACCAATTTAGTGCTCTGGCAAGTCGGAAAATGGTCGAAATTTCTACAGCAGGATCACTTTCTCATGGACACGAAATCAAGTTAATATAAACGTCTTAAAGATGGCAAAAATGTATCCAACTTTTATTTCCAGTTCAATATATTTGAAATAACGTTGAAAAGTAAATGGAAAGGTATTAAAAAACATAAATTTATGTACGCTCAAAAAGTTTGAGTAAACAGTAAGGAAATATGAATAATTATTTATATCAACTGTAATTTTCTTCCATTAAATAACTAAACATTTTCACATGAAAAACCAAGATATCTTGAACAATTAAAAACACTAAGACCTTGAATGATGTTACCACAAATATTCTGTGTGATTTGTTTTGCGGTTATCTTTAGTTTTTGAGGAATTCTTTATTTGACCCGTTTTAAAAATCTGCTACTTCAATGATAATGAATTGCTTGTCTGTTTATTGGCAAACAACAATAATTATTGAAAAAGTCAAAATCTTTTCAATTCTTTCTGGGATCCATCAGTTTTAAAAAATGGTGAAAGTTAGTGGAATGGTCACTAGTTTACAAAATATTGACTCGTTTAAAAGATCTGTTCGTTCAATGCTAATGACTTGTAATTGTTCATTTGTTCATTGAATTGTAAGCAAAAATAAATGAAAAAATGTAAATCTTTTTAACGCTTTAACGCAGAATTTTTAATAAATTGTATTTTCATACTTTTTTATTATTTTGTATAAATTTGGATCAAAATAAGTTATAAATATTATATTAAGCATTTTAAAAGATATATTCAAAAAATAAAACATGAAACACTGTTATTTTTTTCTGCGTTGAAGGTGAAATTTTCCGAACGCGGCTTTCTTTTAAACAATATTTTTTCTTTCAAATTTACTCTCATTTAAAGTAATTTATATCTAAGAAAAACAGTTATTCATCATTGACATTTCTTTAATTTACAAAATCAATTATTGATGCTGCTTAAAATACAAATGACAAAAAAATGTCGTTCCAAACTACTTTTTTTTGGTACAAATATTTTAGCAATATACAATTCCGATAATCTAATATTTTTTTAGTAACTGTTAGACTGTTTTTCATAATTTAAAAATATCGAAATATATTTTTACTTGTAACTGTAGGATGGTACGAAAAAATATGTAGAATAGCCACCGGTGTCCCATCTGCGACTAAGGGTTAATCATTTTTCAATCATTTTTCCATCAATTTTTACAAAAAAAAAAAAAAAAAAAAAAAAAAAAAAAAAAAATAATAATAATAATAATTTCGAAAGCACATAAATATGAGTGCATTTTTTTTTTATTTCTCTTGCTTTTTAGATTTATGATTAATAGTTCTTCTGCTACATGCTATTTAAAACGTACCGATGGAAGCACAGCTCTTGTTCCGACACAGTTCTTGTTTTTTTTTTTGTGACAGATATATTTTATTTACATGATGTCCAAAAAACAGGAAAACAATAAAATAGGTCGTGAAATATGCATCAGATATTTAATTTAAAAATACACGTATGAACTATTTTCAAAAGAGGCATTCATTGATACCAAATTCGACTCCCCTAATCTTACCCTAAGGATTAATCGGGGTCTAATTAAAAGTTTCAATTAAGAAACCACATTTTTTAATGCAGATTTGGATTCTCCAGAAAAATGCACCCTTATTTGACATACAGATTTCGGCTCACAAGGTGGAGCTGCAATCTCAATAGGAAAGTGAGATTTAAATTGTTTAAAAAGAAAATATTTCTAGAAATACGCGTCAGGTCCAAAAAATGAAAGTGTTTGATATTTGAAAAGCCTATCTGATGAAACCAAACTCAAACCCTATTTCCAAACTCTGCCCCACTCCATTGGGGTGGAGGGGAGGTCAAGATTGGTGCTACTGGCATTTATATGAATATTAAATTTTCCTAAATATTAAAATAATTATTTGTATAAGCAGTTAGCTTGTATTTTTTTACATTTTTTGGCCTGTTTGGGCAAAATAATACTCGTAAATTTTTAAATTTTGTATGACTTAAAGATGCTTTAGAAAACTAGTTCGAATTAAATATCTTCATTATAGTTTCAATACTGACAAAAAGTTTGCGTTAAAATCAATCCATTTTTTCAAAATTTTGGGAATATTTAATTAATTTTTTTCATATATCATTACAAAAACTACTTTATTTTATTTTGAAACATAGTACCATACATTTATGCTAATTTGATGCGGAATTATAGTGTAAAACTTTCTTGAGAGAGCCAAAAGATACATTATTAAAAACATATTTATAAGCCATACGATTAAAAATTCTTACAAAAACTGAATGACGAACCTTGTAAACTAAATGTTGAAAATCATTTGAAATAAAATGTGATTTTCATGAAATAACGTTGTGTACTTTTCTGTATACTGAAATATAATACTGAAAATATTGAAATATATTAACTAGTAAAAAAACAATAATCTTTGAATAAAATTTTTTTCTCTCGAAAACTACTTACTTTCCTTAGTGAACTGGAAGACAGTTAACCAACAGTTAACCCTAACATGTTTCTAAGCCCAAAATTTCGTGTTTTTTTTTTTTTTTTTTTTTTTTTTTTTTTTTTTTTTTTTTTAAGATTGTGTTTTGGTACCTTCTTCCACTATGCTTTTCGGCTCATAAAAGATTAAATTCGAGTAAAATATTAAAAACTAAAGTTAAATTTCAGATTTAAACCAATAAATACATATATTTTAAAAAAAATTAGTTTCAGGAAGGGGATTGCAGTTACCCTTTCTTAATTTTTCATTTAACAGCAAAAGCTGAACCAAAATTTTAGTCAAAAAGAGCCTTGAATAACGTAGTCATACAAAAATTGCTAATTCTTTTTAAAATTTAAAGTGCTTGATTAAAACCCGTGTAGTTCAAAAGATAAAAATTAATGCAATTATAGTGATTTATATCATTGTCAAAAATTAATTGTGCAGATTTTATCCCGTCGCCTCTGAAAGAGGTACCTACTTTTCGAATAAGAAATCTCTATCAATAAATAATTCTTAATAAATAATCTCAAGAAACTGAAGCGGTAAGATATTATTTAATTAAAAACGTCATTCACATCAAAAATATACAATTTGGAAATTACAGTCAGCATGCTTTAAAGAGCTCAAAAAACAGGCGCCTATTTCCAAGACTTGCCAGACATGAATGAAAAGAAACAAAAGGTATTTGAAATATAAAACATAAAGTTACCAACGAAAAATGGAAAAATAAAAATGAGAAACAAAACTGGAAAAGTGGGCGCTTGTATTTGAGAGCTTGAAACATGCCAACAGTTATTTTAAATATGTATATTTTTGAAGCAAATGAAGTAATAAATAATTTTGCATTTAAAAAAAAATCAAATTATGTACTAATAATTAAAAAAATTTTAGTATTACACAGATATAAATATTGATACAGATAACAAAACAATCTCACATCCCAAAGGATAAGATAAAAACTTATCAATTTCTTACTTCCTATAGAACATGTGATCAGCAAAACAAGTATTCCTATTTTTATTAGAAACGACATTCCGATACGTTCGCCGACAATATCTACCGCTCGATTTGAAAGGTTCTCTCTTCTACTCATCCTGCTGGCATTTGTCTTCTTGTGATCGGGTGAAACTAATTTAAAAATTTAGTCACACTAGCTGCACGTAACTAGAAATTGCTCCAAACTACGCCACAAGCCCGTTAATGGAAAAACCATCTATCTCAATACACAACTTCCTCTCCTTTTCCATTCGCGCTAATGAAGCTATTTTTTTTTTCTTCTTTTTTTTTTTTTTTTTTCAGTTTGGCGACGTCCGGGTTGCTAAACTTAAGAATTAAAGCCAACAAGAATTGGACGAAGGTCAAGATGAAATTTTTTTTTACACATTTGACCCTTCTTTATCCACTTTCTCTCTTTTATTTTATCTTAGCCATTTTACTTCAAATGCAAATAAGTGTAATGGGTGTGAGTTGCCAAACTTTTGTTGACGAAACGACGCAAACTCTGAGAATCCTTGAAGAAATTAATAAACTGCAGTTTTAAACGACGACGGAATTTTAATATCTCGATACATAATCAGCAAAAAGTTATATAATATTTATTTATTCAACTAATTTGCATTATTTTTATCAATGTTATTTTTACTTTGAAATTTATTTATAATAACGATAACATCTAATGGCAATTATTGTTATAGTATTCGATGTTTATCGTTGGCGATAAGAATCCTGATACCATAATTGATAATTGTTGTATTCTATATTTATCGGTATCAATAATTATCGTGATATTACCATATTTTATAATTCTTGTATTCTATATTTTTCGATATCGATAATTATCGTGTGTTAGATATCTATTGTATATTGCGATATATCGTGAAATTACTAGAAATAAATATCATTATTGCGATAGTTATAATAATATCAGTATTTTACGGGGTATAGATGTATCGCCCAACTCAACTGTTCTGCAAGTAACGGGGAGCATATAAAACGATACAGTGCTATCGGTTATCGATCAGCATTATCAGTTTTTAGACTGATTTTTTTTATTTTTAATTTTCATCCTAAGATTGGTGTATGGTTTTAGTAACAATTTTTTAATCATATGAATTGAGCTGCGGTGCTGGTGGCTCAGGAGATAGAGCGTTCCTCTCCCAAAGAGGTGAACAGGGTTCGAATCCCAGCCATGTCTGGTTCATAAGAATTCCGCACCCGACTCGCCACCGACCACAGTGCAGTAATATCCGCATAACGACCACAGTGCAAAATATCCTCAGTGATAGACGGATCATGAGTTAGAGTACCCTTACCGCCAGACTAACCGTGGGAAGTTTTCGTAGTTTTCCTCTCCATGTAACGCAAATGCGGGTTAGTTCCATTAAAAAATCCCCATAAAAGCAAATTTCTTCCAATACTTGATCCTGTAGCTCCCTTGCCTTCTGGATTAGGTTCAAAATCACAAGGCTGCGGAGTTGAACATTGGTAGTGGTAAACTCAAAATTTGGTCTGCCGTTCGACGGTGGTTATAAAATAAAATAAAATCATATGCGTTAACTTTTGAGATCACTAGATACTTGTCAATTGGAGGTTTCTATCAAAATAATTATTTTTCAAAATATTTCAAATTTTTTTAATGAATATATTCTTTGTAAAGAAATTTATATTTTTAGAACAAATTATGCAAATAAATAAATTTTTCTCTAATTTTTGTGTTAAAAAACACATTACGATTCAAAGCATATCTCTCGCTTTTTAAGAGTACAATTATTTATTTATTGATTTTTTTCTCTTTTTTTGCAATTTCTAGTTTAATGTATACGTTTTAAATATAATAGTATTGGTTAAAAAGATTTTATACCCGTATTAATCCATATACTTGAGTACGTATTTTATAGATTTAAGAAAATATGATATGTAGAAATTTAAAAACAACTCACTATGTATTTTTTTACAACGAATCTTCTAAACTACAACATATATTTTAATAAAATTTTTCTTTCTTCAGATTTTTCAAAAGAAGTTTTAACAAGTGCAAATTCTGTCAAAAAAAAAGAAAAAAAAAAAAAAAAAAAGAAAGAAAAAAAAATTGTGATGAGCTGGTTCTAACTCTTTCTCACTAAAATTATTTTTATGAAAAAAAATCTATCTTTAAAAATATGTTTTGTTTTAGACAAAAATAACATGAATTTTTAATGCTTTTTTGTTTGAAATTACACTTTATTATTGTTTTTCTATTTCATTATGATTAATTAATTTAATTTTCTATAAATAAAAGATCTCTAATTTTTACAGAAAAGGTTTTCTCAATATCTCTCTCGTGAACAAATAAACTATTCGCCAAGTATGAAGTCCTGGAAGAATGCCATCCCAAATTTGTGTAATAGCCAAAGGCGTAAAGCAGTGGCTGAATTCCGCCTAGCTACCGAACATGACTGTCTAAGAAACCATCTTTATAGACTCAAAATTGTTCCTCCACCAATAAGCACCCTGTGAGCTGAAATCACAGTTATTCATTGGAATGAAGTAGGCAATATTGACTTCACTTCAATTTGTAATGAATTGAGGACAAAAGAAATTTATTTTACCGTAATACACACATCTGTAACAGCATGCGATCACGAAATCGGAAGTTATGTTGTTGATAATAGAAAGGTAAATACTATTGAGAAACTCTTCAAATGTTGGGCGCGGTCTGTTTCAGAAAGATTTACCAATGTTCTGGGTCTTTTTTTTCAAGTTTTTCAGCCTTTTCCTTAAGGAAATTTTGCTTTTTATTAGCTGCTAAAAATTAGCATCCTATTCTGCTAATGATTCTGATAGAACTAATTGAAAACTTGATAAATAAAAGCCTGGAAATATATATCCGCTAGAGGGCGTACTCGAGCGTTGCGATCGCGAATGTTGACTTCACTTGAATATGCAATGAATTGAAGACAAAAAAACATATATAGATATATTTACCATAGTACACAAACAGTATGTGATCACGAAATTGGAAATTATTGGTTACAAATTTGTTGATTATAGAAAAGTAAAAATTGTTGAGTAATTGTTTAACTGTTGGGCACGTTCTGTTTCAGAAAGATTTACCATTGTTCTGGATCGTTTTGTTTTTTCAAGTTCTTCTACCTTTTCCTTAGGGAAATTTTGCTTGTTTTTTGCTGCTAAAAAAAATGGCGCCCTACTCTGCCAATGTTTCTGATAGAAGTAGGTAAGCACTTTATTTACGTCGCCTTAGAGCTGCACAATGGGCTATTGGCGACTGCCTGGGAAACATACCTGAAGTTGATCCGAAGCTATGATTCAGATAGAAGTAAATGAAAACTTATTAAATGAAAGCCCGAAAATATACTACCCTCTGGATGGCGTACTCAAGTGCTGCGATCGCGTAGTTTTATGCTGATGACAACCAAAACAATATAGAAATGAATGGGGAAATGTCGATACTACCACGTAATTATCCGACCAAAAAATAATGCACAGAAAACAGTGGAAAACTGCGACGCAATCGTTAGATTTTTATATATAGTAGTGAGATATGCTATTCGCGAACGCAACGACCTATAGGGGCGTTGTTATTTGAGACGTATTCCTGCTAGCAGAACAACTGGATTATCAATTGCACTGGAGATTTTATCAGTGTAGTATGGTAATGTTCATTTTTTACTGTGCCTTATGAAATTTAAAAAAGAAAAATTTATGATATTCTTTCGCATGCAAGTGAAAACAAAATGGAATATATTTTTTTAGAGAAGGAACATCCAAAACACATTGGAAAATATTTGTAAAAAAGTCTTGTTATTAGAGTCAGAGTCAAAACCTAGTGCCTGAGAAATCATTCTACTAAATTTAATGATCTAGTGTGAAAAATCTATTTAAGTTTCATACTTTTCTGTATCATATTACTTCAAATATTAAAATTATGCAAAAAGTATACAGGAGCACATAATGTTATATAATTTAATTTTGCAAAAAAAGTTTTTTGACAACAATTTTTATCAAAAAATTTGAAGTTTCAATAAAAAAATCATTATTTATAAACTAAAAAACGTAAAATAAAGAATGCTTACCATAAAAAAAATGATTTTGAAAATTCCTCACATTGAAATAAAAAACTTTCATATATTATCTTTTTTTTTAAATCCTAAAGTTCTTAATCAGACGTAGAAAACCATTCTGTAGAGAACTATCACCAAATTGGAAAAAAAAAAATTATTTGCAAGTAAATTTTTTATTATAAAAATCATAACACTTACTTGCTTTATAAATCCGGAGATTTCCAAAGAAATATTCTTCGTTTGAAAATTTTATTCTCAAATAATATATACAAAGATAATCCCTTCATTACTTTTAGATGACTTACCACACAACCAAATTTCATAATTGTAAGATCTCGATATGAATTTCAATATGTAACTTAAAAAACAGAATAGCTAAATTCTAGTTAAAATTGTGGGGAGAGTTGTTAACCTTCATCTATGAAGAGGTACCCCGTCATAGAATAGAGTTAACATGTCTTATATACTAGTGAATTGGAATTGTATTTTTATAATGGTAGACACACTACAGTACTCCCCGACCAGAATCATATCTGTGATGGAATTCGATGAACGGATACCACTAGTTGATTCATTGTTGTTTTGTGAAAAGCCCAGAGAGCTGTATTAAGATCACCGTACTTTTAAATGCTGATTGTGAGAGCTGCATTAAGTTCGCTGTCGTGGTCGCTCCTGTGTTGCCATTTTCAGTTGAGTAAATGAGTAAATAAGTTGCTCTATGTGTGTGATCGAGACTGAGTAGAAACAGCGCGAGGAGGTGAATAATTTCGCAGTCACAAGTAGCAAGTCAACTGTACAATGTGGATCATCAATTGAAGTAGGCAAGTTCGGATCGAAGTGGGCGTTACTGTCCAGTTAGGCGTGTTCGCATCACGTCCGGGTCACCAATGTAGGAAGAGTTGTTAACGACAATGTCAACTTTCATCTATGAAGAGGTACCCCGTCATAGAATCGAGTCTAGATGTTTTATATACTAGTAAATTGGAATTGTATTTTTGTTGCGGTAGACACACTACAAAATTATTTATTCAAAATTACGAAATACTTAGCAAGAAAACGATAAAAAAATTATTGATATTCAATACAAATTGCACTATTTCAAGTAATTCGGATGATTCCTTATTGTTGTTTTTCGATTTATATAAATTTAGAAATATTTACTATGAATATTAGATTTGAGAAATATTAAATTTAGAAATATTTATTATTATTATTGTTCTATAACTTTTACAGTTCTGCACTTTCTGAACTCAGATTTATTCATTGGAATGAAGTAAGCGATGTTGACTTCACTTTAATTTGTAATGAATTGAATAAAAAAAATATTTTACCGTAATACACGCATCGATAACAGTATGCGATCACGAAAACGGAAGTTACCAGTTGGAAGTTTGTTGATAATAGAAAGGTAAAAATTACTGAGAAATTGTTCTTCAAATGTTAGGTGCGTTCTGTTTCAGAAGGATTCATCAATGTTCTGAGTCGTTTTTTTTTCTTCAAGTTCTTCTGCCTTTTCCTTAGGGAAATTTTGCTTCTTATTTGCTGCTAAAAAAAGGCATCCTACTCTGCCAATTATTCTGATAGAACTAAATGAAAATTTAATAAATAATAGCCTGAAAATATACTACCCGCTAGAGGGCTTATTCAAACGTTGCGATCTCGAATTGCTCAAAAAAGCAAGCTTCGTCACCAATAATTGAATGAGAGTATGCGCCACCTTAGCTCCGTTAATGTTTAAAATTTTTACAGACATTTTAGAAAGGATAAAAAATGAATTCGAATTATTACTTCATAACCAAGCTTCTATTTCTATAAAAATACAAAATTGCTTTAGATAAATACTTTATGTATAATTAACTATTCAACACTACTTAAACTAGTCTTAACAAAGTGAATAATTATAGATGAATATAACTGTTGCCCATTTAGATAGAGAAATACCCGCGTTTTTGGTGCCACTTAAAATAAGTAAATACATAGATTAAACACTTCGAGTTTTATTTTTTCGAACTAACATATATTTCTCGATTTATCTCTATTTTAAATAATTTTTTACTCCACATTTTTTTGCGATTATAGCGACATCTATAAACTAAAGTGTAACAATCTATAAATTAATTTGGGTACTTTTACGAAAATTCAAATCAGCAATAAAAAAAGGAGATTTTCTATGCTAAAGAGTTCGAAATTGCCCCCTCTTCTAACCTTCTGATAGTGAGGGTAGAGAGGGAGCTAATATTGGTATCATTATTAACAATATTGGTGATATTGGTATCATTATAAATGCATCTTTTGAAAAAAAAATTCATATTTATATCTATTTTTGATCTGATGCTCACTTATTTTTTGAGGTATTTCATAATTTTTGGTCACTGTGAATATGAGTTTTTTACTGACGTGAAAATGCATTATTATTATTTTACGAACTAGTACGCATTATTAAAAAAAATGATTAGTGAAAAATTCTAGTCTCCTAATATTAAATTAGACTGCTTAATACTTCACTTAATATTATTTTACGAACTAGTACGCATTATTAGAAAATGATTAGTAAAAAATTCTATTCTCCTAATATTAAATTAGGAGAATTGATTTAATTTCTTCCTTTCATATTGATACCATAACAAAGACTATATGTTCTAAGAGAAGACGTAGTTAGTCTACACCATGTTGTTAGTATCTCTTCGTACAGTGTGGGGAAAAAATGAACACCCTGAATAACTTTGCTTTATAATGATTTGATTTTTTCTTAATCAATCTTCATAGTTCGGGCCATAAATGTATTAATTAATGCAAACGATATTTTAAGCTACAAAATCTGACATAAGAAAAACGTTCTTTCCTTAAATAAATATTCTTTTTGTTCGACGGATTTCAATATCTGACCCTCAAATATGATGGAAAAATATCTGGAAAATATAATGCCAATAGCCTAGACTGGACAGCGACAGAAAGTTATAAATTTTAAACAACATTTTTAATCTTTCGCTATGTCTCAAGAACTTGCAAAGCCAATTAAAATATATTTTCAAACAATTATAAAATTCATACATGCGAAAATATTTCCATTCAAAAAATAATTTTTAATAATTATTTGAAATATTTTATTATTTTGCTTAATAATAGCTGAAATTTTTTTGCATTGTAAGATACACATATTTTTATATAATTTTAAAACTTGTAATTTAGAATGATGAAATACAAAATTTAAACGAAATTAGAATAGTTCTAGGCAAATCAAATTTCAAATGTACAAATTTTTAAAAATTCTGTAATTCAGAATCTATTCGAGCGATTTTGCTCAAATTTCGTATCTTATCATTTAATATTCATGGTTTGAAATGATGTATTGATTTGTACACCTTACAATTTAAAGTTTTTTTTTACTCTTATTTAATTAAAAAAATAAATGATTATTGGAATAATTTTTTTTTACAGAGTACAAAAATTTAATGATTGTATGCCAAAATTTTCCTATTAGGTGAAAAAAAATCTTCAATTATAGCGAAAGCTTCAAAAAGTGAAAATAACATTAAAAAGTTCCATCGCTTTCGTACCTAAAATATGGGGATCATATTTTCCAGATGGAGACTGCACCCCTCCCAGCGACTATCCTCCAAATTAAAGGGTCAAAAATCCTAATATGCCTAAAAAGAAGGCAAGTTTATTCAGAGAAAGAAAATTTTTGTGCTTGATTGCGTAACTAAAAATATATTCGGCATGGCATTCAAGGTAAAATCCTCTAACTTTAAGAATAAGTTCTAATACGTGGAAATCTGATCATAAGATCAAAAGTTATTCAGGGTGATCCCTTTTTTTAGCACTCTTTAAAATCCTTATTTAGTTTTTATCTAAAATTTTAAAAATGAAAGTTTAGAAATAAATTTAATGTTCATTAAATATAACCTGGCTTTCGTCATTGTCATCGCCAAAATAAGTATAATTTCACAATGCATTTCTATTGAAAGCAAAACCATTCTCAGAAATTTCTTTCGTCGAATTCAAAAGTATTGTTTTTGCGAATACCACTGGTAAAAAAAAATATGACAAACAATTATTAATGAAATTATCAAACACAAGCGACCTTCATTATCGTAGAGGAATTAAAACTCTACAAAGAAAGTAATTTCTCAATTCTACATCTACAAAAATTCGCTTTGACATTTCACGGCAGTGTGAAATATAAATGAGAAACTCTTTACAATTTTAAGAACTATTATACCCGTCCCTTAATAAAAAAAAAATTAAAAAAAAAAATATTGATAGATTTATGAATTTTTACGACGGAAATATACTGTGTAAATTTCCATAAAATGAAATATTTTACTTTAAAATAATTCAAAAATATGCAAGATGTTTCCTACAATCACCTTCAAAATGCGGGGAAGTAGGAGCCAAGTATGGATATAGAACTAACTTTGTTGTTATTATTTCTTATGACACTTGGTTAAGCAAAGCTAGCCAGCCATTAGCATTTTGCGAACTGAGTCAGGAAGGTGCGCCTTTAAATTGACAAGAGAGCACCACGAGAGTGAAACTATGTTTTGGTTCAGATATCGTTTATCTTTGTGCAGGGAAACATTTAAGAAAACCTGTTGCTTTAACGCAGTATGTTATTCCCCCCCCCCCTAAATTTTTTTATCACATTGTGAAATGATTATTATTATTATTTTATTTATAATTTTATAACCAACGTTGAACAGCCGATCCAATTCCGAGTTTGCAACTATCAATGTTCAACTCTGTATATTCTTGTAATTTTGAGCAAGATCGTAAGTTAAATACGCTGTCATCACACAAAATTTAGTGGTTGCCAGTGGTGACATATATATATATATATATATATATATATATATATATATATATATATATATATATATATATATATATATATATATATATATATATATTATCATTTCATAGACTTACTATAAAAATTTATTTTACTGTAACATTTTAGTCTTTAAATCTTATTCCTATAAATAATTTTTCAGGCGATTAAATGATAATTTTTTTTTTATTAAGCTTGTCTTCTAAATCTTTTGTTCTATTCCACAATTTTTTTTGTTTCTCTTGATTATTGTAGTTTGCTAAACTTGCTAAGTTTTCTTAATTCTACTTATGTGTTGCCTATTTGAGATCGAGAAAAATTCTCAATTAGTAAATCTAGACACGCATTTCTGTTCAATGCGTTAAATGATTTTTTTTAAAATATATGGTTTACTTTCAAAAGCTATTTTGTAGAAGTTATAGCTCTGTATCTACGTAACAAATAAAACAAAATAATTATATATAATAACTGTCTTAGTTATTTTCGTAATTTCCTTATATGACTAGACATTATTGTGATTATAGTTTTATTTTATTTTATTTATGTAATCTTTTTCTGAATAAATTGGAACATTGTTTCTTTTCAACTTTAAGTACGTTAAGTTTCTATGTTAGATAGTGTGGGCCATTTGAGTTTTATCACCAAGAACTCTTTTAGTTTAATTAAAGATTATTTATTACTTTACCTTTTTTTTAATTTCCGTGGTACCAATTCACTCAATCTTATCCTGAAAGGACAACCGAGCCTGTTGGGTAATTGTGCTTCAATACGCATTCTACTAATCTTTTAATGATCACCTTGTTCATAATTTTATTAGTTTCCTTTAACCAGCTATTTTCATCCTTCATTTATCTCTATTTCGTATTTGTTTGAAATTTAACCAATATTCTACTTATGGCTGACAATATTCAAATACCCATTACAAAACAACTCATTTTCAGTGATATTTTACGATTATGTAATCCTGCCAAAACAAAGTTTTCATATTTCTTCAATGTATTCCTTAGTCTAAACACCGTCACACCACCTGACGATTATTTTTTGATCTAATAATAATAATAAAATTAATAATGATAATAATTAGCTAATAAGACAAATAAAATAGTAAGAAAAATTCAACTAACAATTAGTAAGACAATGCACACTTTTTTTCTTTTTTAAAGTAAATAAATTTACTGAATAAAGTATAGATAAGTGAAAAAGCAAAGATTTTTTTTTTTTGCGATCATCGTTGCTGAAGAAAAAGGAATAATCTATCCCCCTATTGAAATTTGGTGCACAAAGTAATTCCTCAGACAGCCTGTTAGCAGTTGTTTCGAACGCAATTGCAGAAATTTCAGTTAGCAGAAAAAGTATGAGCTTTGGTACAGTTTTATTTACTAAAATGTATCATAGGGGGTGAAACATATTTTAAAGAAAGTCTTTATTTGAAATAAAAGTTAAATTTTTTAAATAAATTTTAAAAATGCTATGCAAGTGTAAAATTAAATTTAAAAAGTGATTTTTGTGTGAAGTTTTTTTTTTTTTACCTATGTTTATATGTGAAAATTTTATTGTCTGCACGTTAAAATAAACCAATATTTTAAAGTAATTGTTTGAAAAAGTTTTATCTGAAGTTATGTACCTTTGAGGTATCTATTGGAAAAATCTTCAACTTGGTATCAATTTCCTTCTCTTTAGTTATTTAGGTGCTTTAATTATGGTTTTATACCATTTTTACTTTTATCTATTTTTTACAAATTCAAATTTTGTTTTAAGTTTGGATAAGCCTAAATTTTTCAATATTAGTTTTCAGTTATTTGCATTTGGGTCACATGCAAGTTTTGATTTATGAAGATGGTGTTGCAAATTCGCGATCGCAACGAACTATAGGGGGCGTTGTTGTATGAGACTAATACCTGCGATTTCTATATGAAAAGTCATTCAGTTACTCTAGAGACGTCGTTAATGTAGCACGTAGCATTGCAACGTTTCTTCTTTATTGTGGCTAATTAAATTTAAAAAAGAAAAATGCTTGATATTCTTTCTTATGCAAACGAAAACAAAATGGTATCTCTTTTTATTAGAGAAGGAATATCCAAAACACATATTTGAACATTAACAGAAAAAATATGTATATTCTTATAAGAGTTAAAACCTAATGCCCGAGAAATTGTTGTACTAAATTTAAAGATATAACATGAAAGGCCTATTTAAACTTTACATTCCATAGTTTTAAGAATCATATTACTTCAAAAATTAAAATGAACAAAAAGTATACATAAGCCTCATAATTTTATGAAATTTAATTTTGTAAACAAAGTTTTTTGACAACAATTTTTATCAAAAAATTTCAAGTTTCAATAAAAATCATTATTTAGAAACTAAGAAACGTAAAATAAAGAATGCTGACGAAACAAAAACAAAAAATCAATTCTTTTTTGTCGCCATTTTTAGTGCTACGAAAATTCGTCTTTGGGATTTGCCAAAAACAAAACAAGATGCAATTTTATTTTTTCAGGAGGGAAATATTTCACCGAAAAAACGAAAATGTACCAATTCCCACAACATGAAACTTTATCTTGGTAAACGTACGTTTTGGAAATGTTGTTTCATTTGAAATCTTATTTATCAGAGTTCATATGGCGATATGATTGTTTTGAATCTATGCTAAACTCTATATCGGCTCATTTTCCACCGAAATCCGATTGACTATTTTGATTTTAAATAAAGTGTTTTATTTTATGATTTGTCGCAAAAATTTTAAGTATAGATTGACGGCACTTAAAAACCGTCAAATCTGTAGCGGCGGTGCCGTTAATGCGTAAGTACCGAATTTTTATTCCATACGTTTCTGAATCATATTACTTCAAACATTGGAATATACAAGAAGTATACATAAACACATAATGTTATACCATTTAATTTTTCAAAAAAAGTATTTTGAGAACAATTTTTATCAAAAAATTATAAACTAAAAAACGGAAAATAAAGAATTCTTAGGATAAAAAAACGATTTTAAGAATTCTTTACACTGAAATAAAAACTTTCATATTGTTTCTTTTTTTATTATTCTTATAGTTCTTAATTAGACGTAAGAAACCATTCTGTAGAGAACCATCATCAAATGAAAAAAAAAATATTTACAAGCAAATTTTTTATTGTAAAAATAATTGCACTTACCTAGGTAAGTGCAATGATTTTTACAATAATACATCAGCTGATTTATAATTCCCGGAGAATTCCAAACTGATAAGTTCCTTGTTTGAAAACTTTATTCTCAAATAATAGATACATAGTTTAACCCTTCATTACTTTTAGATAACATACTACACAGCAAAATTTAATAGTTGATATGGATTTGAATATGTAGCTAAAAACAGAATAGCTGAATTCTAGTTGAACTTATTCTTTCAAAACTAAAAAATACTTACCAAGAAAACGATAAAAAGTAATTAAGAATCAGCACAAATGGCACTATTTCAAGTAACTTGGATAATTTTTTATTGTTGTTTTCCGAATTATATGGATACAGAAATATATACTATTCCATAACGAAGAAGAATATGCTATAACTATCACAATTCTGCTTGTTCTGAATTCATATTTATCCACTGGAATGACGAAAGCAATGTTGACTTCACTTTAATTCGTAATGAATTGAAGACAGAAGAAATGCATTTTACCTTTATACACACATCTGTAACAGTATCCGAAATCGGAAGTCATCAGTTGCAAGTTTGTTGATAATAGAAATTAAAAATTATTGAGGAATTTTTCTTCAAATGTTTGGCGTGTTCTGTTCCTGAAAGATTTACTAATATTCTGGAGTTTTTTTTTCAAGTTCTTCGGCCTTTTCCTTAGGGAAATTTTGTTTCTTATTTGCTGCTAAAAAATGGCGTCTTATTCAGTCAATGATTTTGATGGAACTAAATGAAAAAGTGATAAATTAATGTCTGACGTTTACAGGCTCCCGCTAGACGGCGTACTCGAGCGTTGCAATCGCGAATTGGTTCAGAAAATTCTGCTATCTTCATAAAGTTTTCAAGTTCCTTCTTCATAAATTTTTACTTAAATATCTTTTCAAACATATAAATACTTTTCATCAAGTTTTCTTGAATTATGTTAGTATACTTATATTATAAAATAAGTTAAACTAAAAGTGTATACTTAAATGAATTACGATACGAATTAATAGAGGAATAACTGAGGATCTGATTGGTGTAATATATTTACCTTTGGAAAACTCACCAATCAAATACTCATTTACATCTCCAAATTTGTATACAGTAAAAATGACGCTTTTACTATGCCATTTGTATACTTTCTATTGTATTTAATTTAGGTGAAAGCGTAAATATTTTCTTCCAAGATTTAATAATTTAACTAAACTTGCCTTTTATCTTGTGTTGTTTTCATTTTCTTATTTACATTCTTATTAAATTTTTCTAAATCACTAAATTGTAATGAGATATGAAATTGATTTATTAAATACTTAATCCAATGTTCATAAGCTAATGTTAACATTTATTTCTGCTTAAACCTCAATTTTATGTGTTAGAGTTTTTTTGTTTGTATTTTTGATGAAAGTAAGTATTGTGATACGATCTCATTGAGTAATGAAATGTTAATTATTAGAAAATAAGTTCTATTTATTTTTATACAATTATTCTTTTTTAATTTGTGATTTACTAATTACGTTTTTGCATTTAAAAGCGTACTGTTTTGTTTTGTTTTCAGTTTAGTTTAGAATATCAAAATATCTTACCACAGACATAAATACTTCAATTGTATGATTAAATATACGATTTTGTGTCTGTTAAAGCATTTTTACGACAAGCACAAACTTATCATATTCATGATATAAAAATGTTGATATGGTTGAAAAGTGTTCATTAAAAACTGTCTTGAAAGTAGGCTTTTGTGTTGCATTAATGCCTAAATATGTTGTATTACTTTTAGTCACATAATTACTTAATTATGTTAGGCTATTGTTATATATATTAATGCCTAAAAATGAATTGTTTTGAACAACCTTTTAAAATGTATTTAGTAAAATGTTATGATCTCTTACATTTTATTGGTTATGCTTCTTTGTGCAAAGTAAAAGATGAGAAAAATTGTATATTGATTTTGTGCATTGCATATTTTTATTCTTTCAGAAAAGTTGAACCGATGTAAGAAAATGAATTTTTCAGCTACTGTCAAATTCTCATCTAAAAAAGGATGCTTTGTCTATATTCCTGAGGATTGGTTAACTAATTGTAAATATGTAAGTGTAGAGCATTTAAATTTTCTTTAATCTTAAATATATGTGAAGCATTTTACGATAGTTTAAGTTTAACAAAGTTATTATAATTCTTTTGGAAATAACATGTTAATATTTGTTTAAAATACTATGTAAAATTTATTCGTGCTTAGGCCACCAGTGCAAAATTTGCTGAAAATTCCATGGTTTGCATTTCTTTCTTTCTGAACCAGTTTTAAGCCAGGAAAAACTAGTCTTTTTATGTTAGAAAATCTAGAAAGGAAAATTTGTAAAAGTCGAGACTAATGCTTAGAGAGTTAAAAAATGGGAAATTTGTATTAGATTTTTATCTTATAATATTTTAAATTCCAATTAAATGTATTTCCCTCTCATATTAAAATTCATGAACTAACGAATTTATTATGAAAGTCAATTCAGACTTTTTCCCCATTGAATTTTACACTAGACTCATTGGCACAATAGCCCTTGTAAGCACATAATAATAAAATCGTTTAAAAAAATTAAATAATTGTCTTGATACATATCATCAGTAATATTTTTTTTATGGTAAATTCTATCCAAATTAAATTCTAATTGCAACTTGGTTAATAGTGTAGGCGTCTGCATATTTCCTTTGTTTTTTTTTTAATGTCAGCACTGATGATGCTTGTTTTTTATATATTTTAATATTGCAGCCTATCACTATTTGTGAACAGATGAACAATTAGTATTTTATATTTAAAAATTTTCATTTTAATAATATATTTTTATCAGTCAAGCTTGCTTTAATATCAACTAGCTGAATATCACTTCTTTGTGCCAATTAAAACCGAAATCTAGCAATTTATCACAATTAAGCAATTTTCTAATATACTTATCCCTTCCCTGGCGGGAATGGAGCACAAAACCCGATTTCCACTGTACATATTATTTTTTTAATTAATAATAACCAGGGGTCAGTCTAGGTTTTTTTGAAAGGTACCTATTTTGTGAAAATTTAGGCATAATTTGTGAAATTTAAAACTTATGTTAAAAAATCAACACAAAAAAATAGTAAAATAAGAAAATATTTAAATATTTTACGAAAATATGTATGTAAGATTGAGATACAGAATTCGGGGTCCCTTTCTTTTGGATATTATTTACGGTCAGTTTTACTGAAATCCCATTTCTGGTTGCCATGATATTCTTCGTTGCTTTTGCTTTTACCTACAGGTTACCTCAACTTTTGTTTACAGTTATGTGATTGGTTCTTGTTTTATTTTTGTATGCATTGGTTTATTTTTAAATCCCCATACATAATAGAGGGCCCCCAATTAGAAACTATTGGCAAGTCATAATTGTATTTCTTGAAAATATTTACAGTACTATTTAATTCTGGAAAGCCATAAAAGATATAAAATCTATATCCTAATCTTGGAACGGTTTTAAAAAATTCTGCTTTACCATTCAAAGGGGAAATTTACTCACTTGGGAAAATATCAGAACGATAATGTTCCACTGATTGAAAGAGAAGAAGCCAGTTGCTTTAACGATGCTGAGATAACAAACTGAAATAGACATACATGCTGACTATGTGAATTAAAAAATAGCTATGTTGATGCAAAAACTGGAAGTTCTTTCAGTTAGTGGTTTAATATTCAATTAAACTTAAAAGTTAAATATTCACTATGATTATAATACACAAATGTAGCGAAATGAACACATTATATCAAGTTGGTAACAACAAAATATAAATGACTGGAATATTTATGCCATTTACTAATTTTCATAACATTAATACTCATTCAAATTGCATGAAAATGAACTATTAAAAACTATTCTATTAAAAAAATGCAAATGAATATTATAAAACTTTTTTTTTTTAGCTTTTTTAAGAGTCAAATAAGTTTTTTTGTTATTATTTATTTTTTAAAAAAATATTTTGACAAAATTTTCTACTAATAGTATAAAGTGTTCCCTTGCAATTTATCAAAAAACTTTATTTTGGAAAATTAAAAAAAAAAAAAAATGAAAGGAAGAAATAGGACTGGAGTTAACATTTGTATGAAAAGGTAGCTATGAAAATTGAGACTCATTTGCATGTTTATTAAAGTTGCATCAATATTCATGCTTCAAAATAATGTTAAAAACTAAATTTTATACCCAGACCTATATTATTTAACAAATCACTAAAATATTTATACCTTTATTTTATTTTATTATTATTTGCATTTGAAAAAAAACATTGTAAACTTATTTTTAATTTAATTCCAATATAAATTTGAAATTTTCTGTTATTTTAATATTGTTTGTGTTATTATCTTTAGGATATAAAAGCCTTCAAGCTTCTTTATGGTGAAAATAAAGAAGCATATATTTCTTGCTTGCCTACTAAGCTAATGATAGATCCAAATCCATATATTTTAATTAATGCTAAATTTGCTGAAAAATTAGAGCTTAAAGAGAAGGAAAAGGTATATTTTTTTCTGTTTCTTTTTTCTTTTATGAAATTTTGTGTATTTTAATAACTGTGACATTTTGTGTAAAGTTTATATATTGTAATATCATATTAAAATGTCTTATTTATTTCAGATTTTATAACCGTTTTTTTTTCATTTTTTCATATTTTTTAATTTAATTACATTTGATCCAGAAATGATGGGAAATAGGTAGGCAATAATATTTTCTGAAAATTTTCTGTTTATTTCCAAAAGTAATTTGAAAGGTTGGAATAGCTACTCAAACTACTCCGTAACACAGCTTTTGCACTAAAATGATATTTTTTCCAAATTTGCTCAAAAACTTTAATAATACTCATAGAACAGAAAGCATGACTTTGGCCCAATTTAGTGTCACAATTGTGCGAAAAAATCAGGTTTGTTGCTCCAAAACAGCAAAAAATTTCATTTTTCATCAAAATTTTGATTAACATGTTTAGTTAGGTGTTTTTTCTCCCCATCGATTAGAGCATGTCAAAATGTTATTACTAAAATAATAAAATTCATTTGTTCAGTAATTGCACTTAAGCGTTGTAATACACAAAAAATCACTGGGAGAACATGAACAATAAGCTATGACGCATCTCTTAGGACACGTAATTCTCCAACTCTGAAAAAAGAAAAATAGTGTGCTAATAGATTATGTAAGTGGAATTATATCTAAACTTTAAATGCATTTGAACTAAAATCTTTTTTATCAATCTCTTTTTCTATCTTTTTTTAATTTTTTTTTCTATCATATTAAATTACATTTTTACTTATACTTGATGCAGGTGTTTTTTCAGTTCTAATTAAAAGCCTTAATTATACAAACTCTTGTTTTGAAATTTTTGTTTTTCTTATCAATAGCCAGAAAAATTGTGAATGTGCATATTGATCGATGGATAAAGAGCTATAGAATTCATATTTTCAATTGGGACCTGTTTTTATAGAATGTGACTCTAGAAATGCAGAATTTGACTATTGTGTATTAATAATGTAGTGTTTAAAATTTTGAAATTCGAATAACATGTTTAAATGGCCAAAAATGACAATGAAATCAGGCATGTCAAAAAGTGGATTTCAAACAAATCCTTAACAAATAGTCATTATTGAAATGCAAAGTTCGATTGAGTTAATAACATTGTGTGTCATAAGTAATTAAAAATATGAAAATGTGAGAAACCATATAAAATATATGTAATTGAGGGAATCCTGCAATTAAAGAAGTGATTACTGAAATTCAAATAATACCATCCTATTAAAGATATCGTAATTTACAAAACCATGTGGAAATGAACAAAAAAAGGCAATCAGGGCGATGCGACTCGCCACCTAGAATTAACTCTGGATTAATAATCTTATATATTATTAATGATAATATGTTTTTCTTATTGGTGGTGGTAAATAAGTTTAAAATGGGAATTTTATTTAGTTTCAAATATTGGCATATTTCTCTTCTCTAATTATTTAAAATGCATATTTATTTAAATTAGATAAACGCTTGCAAAAATAAATTTTAAAAGAGTAATTCTTTGTTGCATTTCTATTATACTTTTCTTAATCAATTATGCATTTTTCCAAGCTCTGTGAAATATGATATAAAATAGTAATTTACATTCTCAATTATGCTCAAAAATATAATTTTGCAAACACTATGCTTCCTTGAATCAAGAGAGTTTTTGCTCCAATCTGCTCCAAAAACCAAATTTATTTGCTTCAAATCCATTTTTTCTGCTCCAAAATGTTTATGCTACTATTCCATCCCTGAATTTGAAATTGTTATAATTTTTTTTTAAAAGTTATTGTAATCACCAATAATAAAATTCACAAAAGTGAAGATAAAATAATATCGTAATGGTATAGATTATTATATTTTGATTCATTCAAAACTTTGAAACAAGTGTTCTTGTTAAAATGGATTAATATAAATAAATTTTTCTCTCTCTTTTCATTATTTATTTAGCAAGATTAAACAGGCTATAAAAATCGGTATTGAAACCAATCTTTTTAGACACCCTATTGTCAACAAGGTATTATTGTCTAATGTAAGATCTTATTTTCTTTCTCAACACTTCAGATGTATCCACACTAAGAGTTAAGATAGATAGGAAGAAATTGTTTCTGTATACCATGTTTTTTTTTTGGCATAATTTCAAAAAATAATACTATTAAATATACAAATATTAACTGGGGCATAAAAACTATCGCAAAAGATTTTCTGTTGATTTTTCATAAAATTTAGAATTATCTGCAAATGTTTCTCAGTAATGTTTAAGAGTTTGGAAGTGAATTGATTATTTGTTTCAGTTTTATCAGAATTAATGTATAGGTAATTTTACAAAAAAAAAGCCAATATTTGGCTTTTAAAATTGCAGTTTTTGCAATTTTGAACGTCAGTGGTCTCTTCTGAATAAAATATTAAAAGTTAAATCACATTGTATGCACATATGTTAAATAGCATAAAAATTTTGCCTTGCTCATTAATATTAGTTGGTTTGTTGTGATACTAAGTTCTTTTTACAATAATTTTAGGTATTTCTTCAACCATTAAACACATGCCCTTCTAATGTTCAAGAAGTTATGATAGAGCCATTGACTGCAGATGATTGGGAAATATTGGTGGGTGAGAAGTATTCAGTATTTTTACTAAAACAAGTTTGATAATGCATTTTTAAAATTTAAATAGTGAGGATGTATGAAAACGTATAATGTTAAAGCAACGTATCCGTATGCATATGTTGCTTTATGTATGTTACCACATCTTATTTATTTAAAGTTTAGGTTTTGAATGAGTTATCAAAAATTCATAATTTTTTATCACTTTTATAGGAATTAAATGCAAAGATTATTGAAAGAGATTTGATGAATCAGATTCGTATTGTTTGGAAAGGCCAGGTTTTCCCAATATGGGTGAATAACACTTCTATATTTGTTAAAATTGGTAAGATTTTATTTTTTATGAATGTACCTAAATTTTAGAACCAAATAAGCATAATTTTTTAAATTTATTTTTGAATATTAGAAATTTGTATAATTGTATATCATTTGAACAGATTGTAAGTCAAAAACTAAATTAGTCACAAGTTTGAATATTAGAGATGCCTCTCAAGATAAGTTTTCTACAAACTTCTGATAACTATAAATACAAAAATTCAAACATTCTTTTTACTCAATTTTAAAGCTAGTCCAGAAAACAATATTGAGAGCAATTCTCCTGCTAAAATTGATGTGTTTCAAGCCATAAAACTAATTTCTAGTGCTTGAAGTACTATCTGCACAAGATAATAATTTTTTTTAACGTTGTGTTTTTTTAAAGAAAGCAACATATTCCAATTTATGTTATGTACATTTTACCATTTTTGCAGTTAATTTAAAGCAATTATTTTTAGTTAAAATTTGAAGAATTTAGAATTTAAATGCTACAATAAATCTGGGATGTAATTAACTGCATTTATATTCCTTTTTTATCAGGCCTTGTAGATTTATAAAAAATATACATCAGTTGAATCAGTTGAAATTTAGCCAAATTGTAATGAGTGTGAATTTTAAAAATGTTTCTTTAATTTGATGTTTTCAATAAGAATGTAAAAATTTAGATAATAGTTATTCAATTGACTAATTTTCTTTTTCTTTAACTTCTTTATTTTTAATAAATATTAATAGTAGATATTGCAAAATTGTAAATTGGAATACATTTCCTGACAAATGTATTAAAATAAGCATGGTATTTTCTTCATTGTAATAATATATTATTTGTACACATTTTAAATTGAAATGTATATTCTTACATAATTTCCATTCTTTCATTTTGAAAAATATTTAACTATTAAAACATTTTAAAAATATTTAACTTATTATTTTAATTTAAATATTCAAATTTAGATGCTACATTATGGCAAATAATTTACAGTTCTTTTAATAGATTTACATTCTCTTACTTAAGAGTCTGTTTGATCAACTTTTTTCAAACATTGCAAGATGCTTTTTTTTTAATTGAAGAAGTTTAAATATAATACAAAATTCCTTCAGTTGTTTTGGAACATTTACTTTCTAAATAACTTACAAATAACATTAAAAATAAAGTAAGTAGTTTTGTAACATTGTAAGCATTTATTTAGTTAATAACTTATACACATAACAAAATTACACTTAAGTGTTTTTTTTTGGTAATATTTAGCAACATTTATTATTAAAACAATTTACTAACATTATCCAAAGTAATTTGAGTTGTTTTATAGCATTGATTAGCATTTATTTTATTCACAACTTAAATATTTTTGTTTAAATTATATGATATTATTTTTAAAATATAACATTTGTAAAATTGTTATAATTTATTTTTTTAATAACTTATACACTTAACAGTTTCACACTTAAATTGTTTTGTAATATTTAGCAACATTTATCATTTAATCAATTTACGAATATTATCCAAAGTAATTTGAGTTGTTTTATGACATTAATTAGCATTTATTTTATTCACAAATTAAAATATTTTTTTAAAACTTTTATATTATTATTTTTAAAAATTTAACATATTTTTATATATTTTAGCTCAAACCAATCCTTTATCTCAGCCGCTTTTGTTAGCAGAATTCACAGAGTTACATATTGTACCTAAGGAAAGAAAGTCCACTGAGTTTCTAAAATCGCCTGAATCTGAAAAGTCCACTAGAAAGTCATCTCCTTATTCTCAATTCATGCATCTTCGTAAAAGCAAATATTCCACTCCTAAATCACACTACTTTGATCCTACCAGAGAGAATGGTAACAGTGATACCAATTCTTATGACTTTGAAACTAAGAACCTTTCCGCTGCTGTAAGAGCTCTTTCACTTTTTTCTTCTTTTTTTTCGTCTCCTATTGAAGAAAAAACAGAAAGGTCTGAAGAAGATTTTAAGTCACTGGATCTTGAAGGAGTTCTGCGAGTGATACCATATAAAAGATCCGATTCTCAGGTGCTGCCCATTGCTGTTCGAGCTACGACGGTCTTTATCTGTGCCTCTACCTACATTGAACTCTGCGGTAATGACGAAGAAATCCCTCCTTGCTTTGTCGCCATTTTGCAAAAGTATCCTTCTCCCGAGAGCAGGAAAGATAAGAGCAAAGGTGCTCAACAGAAGTTGTCGAAAGATGCTAAAGATGGACCTTCCAGTGAGCCCAGTAAGCCTTTAGAGAAGAAAAGAAGTAAATCTAGTGTGATACCTACAGCGGAGGAACGGCCACCCCCTTTCAATTCTGTGACAGTCACAGTTATGGTTGTGAAATCTTCTGAAGAGGATGAGTTCAATTTGCCTTTGAGTTTATTTTATTCTAGAAATTTGATAGTTGTTCCAAGAGAGTTGAAAAAGTGTCTTAATTTAGAAGTTGCATCGCTGGTTCGAGTACAGGGAGTTCAGAGCAGTCCTACTAGTTTGAATAAAATAGTTTTACATCCTGTATCTAGTTTGGTAGGTATTTTTTTTTATAACTATACTTAATTTTTTCAAAATGTCTTTACTTTATATCTTCTCAGTGCATTGTTTGTTGATGATTATTAGTGTTTTTTTTCAATTTACCTCTATTAGCGTTAGTTTAAAAAATCAGAAATTTTGCTAATAAATTTATTGCGGCAAAATTAAATTTTTTAATAGAAAGAATTTTTTAATAGATTTTTATGTTCAATTAAGCTTGAGGAAATGTTTTTAACCCTATATAAAGTAGTATACAATTGAAATTTCACATTATTTGTGGCACTCTATTCATATCTACAGTGCCCTCCTAGAAAAAAAAAAAAAAAGAAAGAAAAGAAAAAGAAAAAAGATTCACATAATTAATATAACTATAAGTGTAAAATTTTTTTTCCTTCTATCAGTGCTATAGAAAAAATTAAATTATATTACAGTTAATTAGAGTAATTAAAGCTTTATTACTCTATGATTAAAAATATTACTTTTTCAAAAAAATTATCTGAATAAGTTAGATTTATACATATTTCTAATATTTAAAATGAGACATTACTTCAAAAAATAAAAATTTTATGTTTTGATATCAGAAATCTTATTCTTTGTGTGCCATCAATGCATATAATGTATTCAAGAAATATTGAAAATTTTAATAAAAACCCTTTTTGACTTACATGCAGTTAAAAATGTATTTAATTTTATTATATATATTTTTAAAAAAAATGTAAATTTTGGTGGAAAATTCAGTTTAGAGCCTGTTGCATTAAATGTATAGAAAACAAAAACATCAACAAAACAGAAAGACAAACAAAAACAAACATCACAATCGATGCAACAACAAGTGTAAAATTGTTTTTTTATTGCCTAGCACTAAGAATGATTTTAATTTTATTATTTTTTGATTTGTGTTTTTGTATAAATATTTTGTAATTATTATTTCCTTGAATTATAGCCTTATTTCGTTTTAATATTTATTTATATGAAAAAAGAAATTAAATTAGTATTTCTTATTTTTCAGCCTCCAAAGGTGACAGATGAAATATTATCTGCAAACTTGCACAATTGGGCTTTTAAAAGTGATGATCCCCTTGATGCATCATATGTCATCTCAGATGGAACTCTAGTTAGTTTACGCATTTATGGTAAGATATTCATGTATATTACATAACGTGTTTTTAAATCTAAACATATAAATTTTAGATTTCTCTCTCTCATTTTTTAATGTATTTCATTACCTGTAAACTCATATTTTTATTAAAAGAATAAAATTTTAAAAGATAAAAGCACAGCATTAAAAATTTCAAATCAATATATTTCAGTTGTTAAAATAACATGCAAGCTTGAATGTTACATTGGAACATTATCAATGCAAAATACAAAAAAACTGGTGATGAAGTAACTAATGATGTAAATAAGATATAAAAGAAACAGTGGATCTGAGGAAAAGATTTCTCTCATACTTTTTAACTTCATTTTCCTATTGGAGGATCCACTATAAGTTTTATTTATAATCTTTTTTCTTTATCATTTTACTGTATTTCACATGATGATGATGTTCAGTTTTAGCTTAAAACTTCTGTGTAGCTTTAACTACTCATATTTTTTTAAGAAGAATATTTCTTTATGAAGATGGTTTTAAAAGATAAAAACACAGCATTAAAAATTTTAAATCAGTATATTTCAGTTGCAAAAATAACATACAAGCTAGTTACATAACAAGCTAGTTACATTAGAACATTATCAATGCAAAATACAAAAAAAAAAAGTGGCGAAGTAAATAAGACATTAAACTAACAGTGGTTTGGGTGAAAAGTGCTTTTTGATTCACACTTCCCTATTGGAGGATCTGCTATTAGTTTTATTTATCATTATCCTGTATTTTGCATAAACGATGATATTCAGTTTTAGCATTGACACTTCTGTGTAATTTTTAGTACTATTATATATATTTATTGTAAATTTTAACTTTGTGCTTTCGTTTTTTTTAAAACTTAGGTTTAATTATGCTATTTATTTTTAGGGCAAAAGTATGAATTTTTTG
Organism: Parasteatoda tepidariorum; assembly: GCF_982258835.1. Classification (NCBI taxonomy): domain Eukaryota; kingdom Metazoa; phylum Arthropoda; class Arachnida; order Araneae; family Theridiidae; genus Parasteatoda; species Parasteatoda tepidariorum. Next base: position 12,008,690 of record NC_141755.1, on the reverse strand, counting down.
TAAGTTTATTAGAAAATATTGAAAAGAGTGTGACCATGAATTCTTCATCTCTGAGCACTACATCATCTGTTAGCACACCTGAACAAAAGCCTGTGTCAGAGTATCCACTTTATGGTTATATAAATCAGAGTAATATCAGTAAAATTATTCATATTGCTGGCACTCAAATGTGTAACTCAATTCATGTTGATCGTCCATATTTAAGAAATCCTGATAGTTTATATTTGGATTTTCCCGCACCTACTTTGGAGGGTTTAGGGTAAATATTTTTAGCTTTATTTTTATGCATGACTTATGAATCTTTTGTTTTTTTTGTATGTAGTTGATAAAATTAATTGTTGTTAAATAATAATGTCATCTTGACAAATTTTAAACAAACTATATCTTAGTTGATTTTAAATATAAATCATTAAAATGCAAATCAGTTAAATATGAGGAATTTTAATATATTATTAAAATTTATGTTATTGAAGATCTTTTTCTTTTAAAGAAGTGATCAATGATGTTTTTCCCTCCGTCTTTCTTCAAAAAAAAAAAAAAAATTCTTTTTTTTGAGAAAAGATTAATTATCATTTTTTTTATTATTTTATTAATTATCATTGTTTACGAAATTTTTTTTATAGCATATATTTTTTTTTAATCTGGACTAGCTCTTGTAGGGAAAATCTTGTTTTTTTTTTCTCCTTCATTTTCTTAAATTTCAACTTATTTATTAATTGAATAAAGTAATTGCAGTTATAAATTTTTTTAAATCATTTTATGTATATACAGTCAAACCCCGCTATAGTGAACCTTCAAGATACCGAAATTTCGGTTCACTATGATCCGTTACTATATCCGTTATATTGAGTTCACTATATCCGTTACGCAGGCAATTTCACTAATGGTTCCCAAACTCCTCCCTTTTATTACATTATATTCATATAAATGACTGAAAAATATTATGTAGTAGCAAAAAATGTGTTATTTTTCATCACTCTTCGTCTTGCGTACAAATAAAAATTAGTAATCGTTAGCTGATGAGCAATCCTCAACATCAAATATGGAAACACTTCCCGACTCTCAGATAATTTTTCCTGAATTGTTATTCCGCTTTTTAAACCTGTCTAACCTGCCATTCAAGCACATAAAAGTAGTTTCTATAGATGGTTTTAAAAATCGGTATATGTATTTATTTTGAAGTAGAAATTTCAAAATTATTACAAAGAAAATGGGTTGGAAATCAGTCGAAGACAGAAAAAAGTTCATTATATCCAACTTCCTCACTTTTTTGGTTCACTATATCCACAAAAAATAACATTATACGTGTATAGCAAGGCACGGGACCGAGCATTTCGTTCACTATATCCAGGAGTTCACTATAAGCCGTGTTCACTATAGCGGGGTTTGACTGTATTATGTAATATAAAAATAAATGCTTTAAATCTTTTATGATTTTGATAATAAAATTGTTATTTGTAAAAAAATATTAAAATTTCATTTGTTTAAAGGTGTTAATTTAAGTTTCATTAATACTCCTTATTTCATTAATAATTAATAAAATCAGATAACATGATTGATATTATGCTTAATTTATAGTCAGGTCTTTTGTATACACCTTTTTTTTTTATACAGCTCTGAGCTTTTGCATCATGCCAACTCATTATGCCAAAATATCTATTTTCTTTACTCAAAATTTAACAACAGAAATTTTTCTCAACATATATATATATTTAAAAAGAAAATGTTTTTCAAGTTTTAATTATACTTTTTTTAATGTTAAGATTTTTGCGTTTATATTAATTTTTATCAAGATAATAACTTAAATACCTTATTAAAAATATTTTTTTTATAAGTAATGAAGTACAAATTGAAAAATCATATTTACATAAAGTACATTTTCTTCTACAAAAACTTTTATGTCCCACATATTCTTTAATTTATTGTTTGTTGTTTGAGATTCCCACTGTAGCTAGTTTGAAAAATTTAACTCTTTACAGATTTATGTGTCATATTTAATTAATTTATTTATTTTATCATTCATTAAGTAAGGTTCCAAGTCATTTAACATAAGTTTCAATTTACATCTTCATCAATTTATACCAATGTTTTAATAGTTCTTAATTTATTTTGAATCATAAGATGATTTTATCAGTTTTACAGAAAAGATCAGGGAGATAGTACTCTATTTTATTATTTAAAATACATGTAGTTACATATACATTCCACTACATTTCCACTGCTATGAATTCTTCTACATTTCCTCAATTCTAGAAATTTTCAGCTAAAAAATAAATGCCACATAAATAAATAAGATAAGTAAAACCTGTAAAAAAGAAAAGGGATGATACATCTTCTATAATTTTACGTAGACGTAGAGTTACTAATTTTTAAAAAAAATCGAATGTGTCATTGATATGTCTATTAAGCCACAATCTTATGTTAACCTTTGCGTCTGGCCAAGGTGTTCCTTTTGAGTTATTGAGAGGGAGTTTTTAAGCTATTAATCAACTAAATTAAAATCTCCATTCCTAATGTGGTAACAAAATTATGTATTTTTACCTTTATCCACTGGTTTCATAATTAGTAAATAAAAAAACATTTAGATTTCTCTTGAATCGTGAATTATATGTTTTGTTTATGGAAGTTTAAGTGAATCAGAGTTTTCTCTTTATGAGTATAGTGTAAGTATTCTTTAATTAAAATGATCTCAATAGTTATTTATACTTAATACATGAAAAAACTGTTCTTAACTTTTCTGAAAAGCCAACATTAATTCAATTTTAATAATCCTAAGGAATCAGTTTTTTTATTTTTAAATTTTGAGAAAGTTAAGTTCAGAATTATTCTAAATTCAGTCTTTTTGCTATTCTAGTTTGTAATATTTACATTATTATTAATTTAGAGTCTATGAAATTTTTCTTCATAATTTTAATGTATATTAATATAGTTTTAATGTTTCAGGGGTGTGAAGAAGCTGTCTGAACAAGCTTTTGAAATATTAGAGTTTTGGCTAAAGCTTCGACCTCTCAGTTATGTTTCAAATCATCCAAATACTTTTAATGGAAGCTTATTAATCTGTGGTCCAAAAGGTGTTGGTAAAAGTTCATTTGCTACAGCTCTTTGTAAGAAATTAGCTAATCATTACCATGTTTTTGTTAAAATCATCTCTTGCTTACCATATAAAGGTGAGTTCAACCACAGTCTTTATTTTTTTACAATGTTAGATACAAAGTTAAAGTAGAACGCAACTGTCACATTTTTTTTAAACTACATGTTTTTAAGTGAATAGTTGTGATGTTTACTTTCAGGTCCTTGTATGGTGTGGTAAAACTTTATGATCTTTGTAATTTAATTTGAATCATATATGTATTAATTTTAAGTCTTAAAATGATCAGATTTTGTATTTTACTGATTGGATCTTATTATTATATTTAGTTTCTTTATGAAGAAAAAAAATGTAAGCTTGTTATATATTATAAGACAGTATCTATTTCTAGTTATAAGAACCATAATTATGCCACACTTGGTGGGGGGAAGGGGTTTGTAAAATTTTGACAAGGGTGGCTACAAGAAGTGTGAAATCTCATATTTTAGTTAAAAAAGAAATATTTAAAATCACTTTCTAAATACTTTTTTAATTTATTTTTTTTTCATATTTTTTTCACTAAAATAAGAATTTATACAATAATAATTATCACAAACATAACGAAAAGAAATAGTTAAAGTTTAAGAAGGAAATTTTAAATGTGTTTTATAACATTGTTTAATTGAACTGCTAGAATCAGCTGATATAATACAGTGTCATATGTGACAATAGGTGTTTCCCTTAATTTCTATACAGTTGTTAGAAGAAACAATTTAAATAAATAATGTTTGTAGTTTCAAAATAGTTTTATTGATATTTTATGCTTGAATTAAAGAAATAAGAAAATTATTCTGTTGCAATCTTCTAAATATTTTTGTCATTGATGTGTTATTCCAGAACATTAAAATATGTTTCAAAATTTTCAATCAACAAAAATTTATATTTCTCCATGTTATTAAATAATTAGTGCATAAATCTAACGAAGAACACTGTAATAACTTTCAACCTACTAATCAGATTTTCAATTGCTAAGAGGTTTCAATTTCCCACCCTTAAATATGTTAATTAATTTGCGCAAATGATATTTTAAGTTTAAAAAAAATTCACACCCAAAACATTCTTTGTATAAATTAACATACATTTCTCATCAATCCCACAAATTAAAGGGGTAGTCAGAACCTGGGAAACATAATTCCAATACTTTGGTCTGGAAAGCAATTAAAAGTTTGAATTCCCTTTATGTCGATTTCACTTTTTGTACATTTTGTTATACCCCTGGAAGTGTTAAAGTTAATCACACAATAATATTTTGCACATAAATTAAAAAAGTGATTTATCTAAAGGTAATTTAATGCTGAAAATGTTTAATATTTTTTATTATTATCATTTTGGTAGAAATTTTTTTAATTGCAAAGTGCACAAGTTTTTATTTCATTTTAAGGTATGTAAATTTATTACATTATTGTTATGTTACACTGCGGCATTTCTCCCATAACTCTCCACTCAACAGCTATGTAAATTTAAATGACAAAATCCAAAATTGGAATAGAGTCCGTAGAATAGTTTTTGAGAAGTGAAACTTAAGAAATGCAACATTTTTGAAATTTTAGTACTCAGATAGAGGATTTCTATCGAATTTTGTTTTTTAACATTTAAAATTATGTAAAAAAAATTTTTAAACCCTACAGTTCAAAAATTTTTCAACCATGACTAAATTAAATAAAAGTAATAAATAATCTTAAAAAAAATAATAATTTACATAAAATAATATTTGAATAAATGAGACCTTTGAATATTAATCCTATGAATAATAATTGTATGAATACTATTTCTATTTATTACAATACTAATTACATTACTAATACTAATTCTATGAATACTATTTTTTTAAATTACATTGTGATATTTTGATTGTGTATCTGTTCGTAATATTTTGCAGAGCTTAGCATTCAGATAGAATCATGTTTTTGCATGAACTAAAATTCAAAAATTGGAATAGAATCTTTATAATAGTTTTTATGCAGTGAAATTTTAAAAGTGCAATATATTTGAAATGTTAATTCTTAGAAACTATTTAGAGGATTTCTTTCAAATTTTGTATTTTTACATTTAAAGTTACATAGTCTAAAATTATGTAAAAAAAATTAAAAAATGTAAACGTTACAGTTCAAAAAATTTTCAACCATGATTAAATTAAATAATAAAGTAATTAATTAAGTGAAAAAAAATTTCATGAAATTATCTTTGAATAAAGGAGACCTTTGAATATTAATCCTATAAACACTATTTTTATTTATTTCATTTCAATACTTTGATTGTGTATCTGTTTCTAATATTTCACAGAGTTAGCATTCAGGCAGTATCATGTTTCTGCAAGAAATGTTTCTGCATGTTTGTGTATCTGTTCATGTTTCTGCATGCTTGGTATTCATTTATCGACCCACTGAAGGGATGAAAGGCTGAGTCAACCTTGCCCGGCCCGAGGATCGAACCAGGGACCTGTGGCACGACAGCACGAATCGCTACCGCTCAGCCACCGGGCGTCATTATTAATTTAAAGTTTATGAAATTTTTCTTTATAATTTTAATGTATATTAATATAGCTTTAATATTTTAGGGGTGTGAAGAAGTTGGCTGAACAAGCTTTTGAAATATTAGAGTTTTGGCTAAAGCTTCGACCTCTCAGTTATGTTTCAAATCATCCAAATACTTTCAATGGAAGCTTATTAATCTGTGGTCCAAAAGGCTTAATTTACTGTTGAACAGTTAATAAACTGTATTGCTAAGCTGAACTATTAGCACCAATTAGTTGTTATTATTTATTTAAATAGTTAATCAACTTAATTTCTAAGTTAACTATCACCATAAAAGAACTAAAAGAGTTTAATGTATTTTTTTTTCAGTCTTCTATGTTTATATAATTTATTTGTGAATTTATTCATCGTTAGAATCAAATGTTGAATGTGACAAATGAAGAGTTCTAAACAATTGACTAGATCCACAGGGATATTACATTATTATTTTGTAAAAAAGTTCTCTATGCGTTTATTTAAATACAATTCTTTATATACAATTCTTTATATATATATATATATATATTCATAAAAACTGTTTGTTATATTGTTTTTAAGGAAAACGTGTAGATACTATTGCAAAAAAGTGGGATGAGTGCCTTATAGAAGCAGCTTATTGTCAGCCATCAGTTATATTGTTTGAAGATCTTGACTTTATTGCTGGTTGTCCTACTTCACACGAACAAGAAGCTGGACCTGATGGATTGTATTTTTCTAATATTGTACAAGGTAAGTAAAATAGATATGATTTGATGATAGATATAAATTCCTATAAATATTTTATTCTCTTCTGATAGGTTTGATTTTAAAACCATTATTCACATATGAATTTGCTTTTTCTTTCTGAAAATTTAATTTGTATTAAAAATCACTGGATTTTACCTTACTCTTCATCTATTTACAAAGCATTAGAAGAGGTGGAGTTAGTTTTAAGTGGAGTATCATCATGTTTTTACTCACTGTCATTAATTTTGCTTTCTCTGAGACCGATTTTTCACTTTCATTGACAAAGTATTTTAAGTTCTGATTTGCTTCTTTGAACAACGAAAAGCAAAATAAATTACTCTACTGGTGAAATTCACACCACTGGTTTATAGCCGAAGCTTATATAATGCAGGATTTAATTATTGACAACCATTGTGAATGTGCAGCGAAGTGCACTATTGTGACTGAGAGTCCTTTTATTAGTGTGATGGGAAAGTTTGGAGAGAGAAGTACTAGCTAAGGTGCTGTCAGGGTTCATAGTTGTCCTGATTTTCGTTATGAAAAATATTTCAACCTTATTTGTCCTGATATTCTTGATTTTTCTGTGTGTTCGGTACATCCCACTTTCTTAGAATATAATTGCATATTTTTAAAAAATAAATCTGACGAGTTGTAATTTGATTTTTGATAAAACATCTTTTTATTTTAATAATGCCAGTGGAAATTGCAAAATTTAATAGTTCAAATTTGGGATCGAATACTAATTATATACATGATTCAGGCCTTACTCAGGGGATTCATTTTTTAAACCTTTTTGGGAATTCGCAGTCATTCTGTGTAAAGAAACAAATGATCAATTAACAAATTTTATATTATCAAATTTTTATGGTGATGAATTTAGGGATTGTTTGCTTATTAATTATTTTAAGCGAATGCATTAATAAATATGTAGGATGGATATTTGTAGTTTCGCAAACTATTGATGCGATTTGAAAAATATATGGATGTATTATATATCCTTCATGTCTTATTGATTATTTTATTTTTACTCATTTCAGCTTTCATACATTTAGAGAATAAAGTGAGAAATTTTGATGGCAAATTGTGTATCATTGCTACAGCCCAGTCTACACATTCTCTTCACCCTCTTTTAATGAACACAAAAGGCAGGCATATATTTCATCACACCATTGACATTAAACCTCCAGATGTGGTATGTTTCTTTATTTTAATTTTTATTTAAAATAAATTAAGTTAATTTCACTCTTTGTGTTTTATAAGTTTTTTTTTATGTATTGCGAAGTTGAACTGAAGATTGATCACAATAAATTTTTTATTATTGGCATGCACCCATTTGCCTACTAAAAACCCTAAAAGAGGAAATTCAATCATCTAACGTCATTTATCGATTCTCTCGATAAATGAACTAGGGGGAAAAATTCCTCATGACTGCCATCCATAGATATCTTTTCTAAATTTTAAAATGTGAGAAATTTGCAATCTCGCTTAAAATGTGTAAAGGATTGTGGTTTTGAGTCTAACAAAGCGTATGAAAAAAGCTTGTTACTGTGGTAAATTAAAGTTACATGTTAAGTATGGCAGGGCTGATTGTGCTCCGGAAAAAATCCGGATTTCTGGATTTTTTTGCTAATAGTGATCCGGAAGTTTTCGGAGATCGAAGGTCCAGACGTTTAAAAAAATCATTGATCGCAGAAGTTTCCGGAAATCAAATTTTCATAGGTGGAACTTAAGAACACAGTTTATTTTATTTGTTTCTAAGGGAGAGTCAGAGAGATACTTTATAAGCTTATATTCTTGATTAATATTCATTTTTTATCAGTAAATAGTTCTCATAATCATAAACTCAAGAAAGAAAGACATGTTTGTAAATTGTAATTACTTCTCCAGGTCATCATAGGTATGTGTAAATGGTATAGGTATGTGTAAAATTTTAAGTATATTTTAAGTAAACCAAGAAATATTGAGGAAAAGGAAAAAAGCCTTGAAACCTTGTTTAAATTTTTTTCTAATTTTTCAATTTAAATTTAAAAAAAAAAAAAAAAAAAACTCAAGAAATTGTCTGGAATTTTGACTTGGGCTCACAATCACCCCTGGTATGGCTTCAAAGGGAAATTTTAAAACAGGCTCGAAAAGAGATATTCTTGGTCTTGAATCATTATGTTCGTCAAAAATGATTAAAAAATTGTAATATCATAAATACTTATATTTTATAATTACTTGCTGTTTATATTAAATCACCCAATAAATAATATGCTTTCTTTTATTTGAGCAATGCCATATTCAACCCCTAATTTTTTATATTTTTTATTGTATAAACATTTACATTTTATATTAATTTTTGTGTTTCCTTGTTTCATTTAAGGGAAAATGTAATTAAGTTTTAAAAATGTGAAATTTTTTTTCTCAGGAAGAGCGGGAAGAAATTTTGTGTTCTCTTGTAATTAAAAAAGATCATATCTCTAATCAAAGTATTGAATCTGTCTCTTGGTCAAAAGTTGCTACGAAAACAGAAGGCTATGTTGCACAAGATTTAGATTCACTGGTCGATCGAGCTACCCATGCTGCTTGGGTTAGAAATGGTATGATGTATTAAAAACTTCACTATCTTCATCTAAACGATTTTTTATCTGTATGTTGCATAGCCTATATTAATATATTTTTCACTTTTGAAAATCTTTGATTACCTAAAATCTGGTACTGTCAGATTTATTATCAATTTTAGAATATTTAATTCTCCTAATAAAATTGTGTACATTTTTTGTTCCTGTGAGAGGGGTTGAGAGTAGAATGTACAATGTTTTCCTTGATAATTCTAAATATCAAAAAATCTCTTTTCTCATACTTCAAACACATAAAAAAATGTTCATGAATTATCATCAAATTAAATTCAAGTCATTAAAGTAAATTAATCATTTTGCAGAAATTTAGCACTGTGAGGAAAATTTATTCAATACCTTTTTATACGTTTTTTAATTCATTCGATTTCTTTTTATGTTTCTATTTTATGTTAGATAACTATTGTAATTTAATATTTTAAGTTTGCTTCCTCCCAGAAAGAAAAATTAAATACTCAGTGACTCCCATACCTGTTCCTTTAAATTTTTAGAGTCACTTTAACTGTAAACAAGAGCATTGTTTAATTTTTATTTTGAATAAAAGTTGTTAGGTGTTTTTAAACTCTAAATAGTAGCTCGTTCTTAATATTTTTTAATGGAATACCTAATTGAAATTTTTATTAAAGCTGACCTAATGAAATTATTTTCATACTACTATTTAATATTTGTATGATAACATGAAATGATTTGATAAAACTTAGTACAATACCATTTCAAATTTTGAAGTCAAGTAAATAATTCAAACAAATTGTACAGTGCCCTAAAAAATAGACCATCCTGAATAACTTGTGATCTAATGATTGAATCTTCACATTCTAGGATTCAATCTTAATGATTTTAGGGAGTGACTTCAAATATGCTAATTAATTAATCAGTGCATATGATATTTTAAATTCTGAAATCAGACACAAAAACCTACTTTCTCTGAATAAAAATACTTTTCCCCCCATAGGATTTGGCTTTTTGACCCCCGAAATATAGGGGGTAGATGCAATCTGGGAAATACATTCCCCACAGTTGGGCCAGGAGAACGATCCAAAGCTTGGACTTGTTAATATTGATTTTACTTTTTGCATATTTCGCTATATCTCGAGAACTTTTTTGCTGAATTGAATAATTTTTACACGCAATTATGAAATTGGTTTATCCAAAGATAATTCCATGCAAAAATAAATTTTAGAAAATATTTATTATTTTTTATTATTTTATTTAATGACGGTCGAAAATATTTTGAATTGCAAGGTATGCAATTTTTTGCATAACTTTAAAGTATTTAATTTTATGTGGCAAAATATAAAATTTGAATGAAATTGGTTGAATAGTTTCTGAAAAATCGAATTTTAAAAAAGTCGTGCATTTAAAATGAATTTTCTCAGTAACTATTCAACAATTTGGCTCAAATATTAGATTTAGCCATGTAAAATTAAATACTTTAAAATGATGCAAAAAATTGTAATCCTTACAATTTAATCTTTTTTCTCTATCATTGAATAAAATAATAAATATTTACTAAAATTTTGTTTTTTAGAATTGTCTTTGGATAAATAAATTCTATAATTGTGGTCAAAAATTTTTAATTGGCTTTAAAGGTTCTCGAGATATGGGGAAATGCGCAGAAAACATAATTAATATTAAGAGGTCCAAACTTTAGAGCACCCTCCTGACCAAGCTATGGAAACCATTATTCCCAAATTGTGACTACCCCCTTATATTTTAAGGGTCAGAAATACGAATGCCCTTCGAATCCGTACGTTTTCTCATGGTAAGTTTGTTTTTGAGTCTGATTGTGTAACTTAAAATATAGTTTTGAGATCATCCACTCAAGCCATTGATATTGAGTCCTATAACTTGAAAATCTGATCATTAGATCAAAAGTTATTCAGGGTGGTCAGTGACCTCATCATAGTCAGACAGAGATTATGATTGTAAAAATTCAGCTTATTAAACATACATGTTAGAAAATATGCGAATATAAGGTCTTTATTCATAAAAAAATTGCGTTTAAATTTAAATTACATTTCATATGAATTTTATACGGATTCTTAAAAAAATGGAATCAGTTAAGCTTGGAATTAAACAACAGAAGAAATTCTTTGCTTTCTTTGTTGAGTTCTCTCAATTCATCTTTTTAATTTTTATTAGAAACCAGTTCAGAGTGTTTTAAAAAGAAGTCTCAGCAATTTCCCTCTATTTGTTTGCATGTTTTTATAGTTTTAAAAAAAAGCTTATCTGGACAATTATCTGCAGTTGTTGTAATAATCTGAAATGTCCCCTGGTGTGCTGGAGGGTTTCTGTTGCTGGTGTTACAGCCTATTCTTTATAAATTTAATTTGGTTTAAAAATGAATTTTTTTAGTCTTTTACTCAAAAATTAACTAAGTTTTAAAATATTTCAAGCATAAGAAATAAAGGATTACTTTAGCATCCTTTGTTTTTGATTGTAGAATTTAGAGCTTGTTTTTTTATTCTAGAAATTTTTTTTCTATTTTTAGCTTAATGAAATTTTTAAAAGTCTATTAAAAAGTAAAGACCTTTTCCTGATAGTTAATTATTTGAATATGATTTTAATTTAGGTAATAGTTAAATAAATTTAATATTACCATTAAATGAACAATTTTTGAAAGTCACATACCATATTGTGATTAAATCTTCTCTTAAACTCACAATAATGTTATTTTAATTGATTAATAATCTATTTAATTTCTTTATTTTTATATATTGTTTTAAATTTGTAAAAAAAAAAAAATGTCTTTGTATTTCGTTAGCTGATAGTGATAAAGCGCTTGAAGTGATATTAAATGTGGAAGATTTGGAAATGGCATTGGAGGGGTATATTCCTTCTTCCCTGCAGGGAATTCCTCTTCAAACACATGAGCACAAGTCTTGGCAGGATGTTGGAGGTTTAAGTGATGTAAAAAAAGTTGTTCAGCAAATTATCACGTGGCCTATAAAGGTAAGGCATTAAAGATAACACTATTTATTGTTATGTATCCTCTTACTTAAAAATATGTAGAATACATTCCAATAGATTTGCTTACAATATAAATGTATAAAGTAATTCACAAATAAATGAAAGCTCTTTTTATGAGTTCATATTTCTTAAAGTTTTTTTATATAATTTTGTTTTGTTTTGTTATATTCCTGAAATAAGTAGTGAAACAATTTGGAAGTCAACATAAACAGTGTGTTTTGAGTGTTATGGGTAAAAGATGTACAAAGTTTTGATTAATTTTTTTGCTATTCTTGTGACCTGTGAGTTGTAGCTGTATTTTAGTTTGTTTTTTTCCTCACAAATATGTAAGATTATTCCAACAATGTTTTTTCCTTTAATTATTTATTTAAGACACTATTCATTTATTCCTTTTATACTATACATTAATTACCTAAAATTTTAAAAGAAATGAAAAATATAAATAACATCCTTACAGATCAGATTGAAGTGTTAATTATTTTAAAGTTGAAGTAGAAATATTAGTAAGTTATACAGTTAGTTGCTATTGGTAAATGAGTTAGTTACAAATCAATTTTTTCTTGTCTATTTCCATATAAGTCTATTTACATAGAGTTATTATAAAAAAAAATTACAATCGATATAACAATATTTAATATTGGGCAAAAAAAATCATTTGGAAGTACAGTGGAGTATCGTTTATACGACGCCGAAGGGACCACCGCAAAACGTCGTATAATCGATTTTTACTTCTAAAACTGAAACTAACTCTTTCAGTTAATTTTAATGTTTAACGTGTTAATTTACATAAATTTCTAAATTAGACTAAGCAAAATAAACAAATAACCAAAGAAGAAAAATTGCAGTGAGCAATTTGAATGTATGTTACCTTTAATTATATTTTCTTGCTATTAGTCTCTACAATGCTTTGAATAGTGAGTTGAACTTACTGCTTTCTATGATGCAATTTTAGATTTCTAATCACGGCCTAATCTAATGGCTGAAGCGCACTTGTGCAATTTGCAGAAAAAAGAGAGCTTTTACATTTTCCAAAATAATTAGTATCGATGGGTGCGCTGGACATTGGTCGATGAATAGCAAAATTTTTCGTTTTTGCCTCTTCATAACATTGTCTAGTTTTTTCAGTCATCTGGTAAAAATTACGATTGTCATCCCTTGTTGGCACACTTTTCTGTATCATTCATGTTGGCAAATTCCGCCCTTTTTTAAAATACACAAGAAAAAATAAAAAAATTAAATAAACGTGAACAAAATCTAAAAACCGACGTATAACCGATTCTGTGCGTCGTACAAACGATATATTTTTACATTAAAATGAATAGGAATGATTTGGGACCACACTAAAATGTATAAATGTATATGTCGTATAAGTGATCGTCGTATAAACGATGCTCCACTGTATTCTCTATTTCAAGGGTTGAAAAAAAGGTTTACATATACTTGTGTATACTCCAATATCAGATATAAGGTTTGTGCGCAGTGTGTAGCATTCTGGCAGTGGACATTTACAAAGCTTTCACTTAATGAAGGTACTTGTCGAATTCAGGGTTTTGTTAAGATTTAAATCTTACAGTTATTTAGTGGTCATGTGGTTAGTCACCAGAGGGCAGAGTTGTGGATTGGCACATCTTGCATAACATATATTTTTATTGGAGAAACTCTTATCGTAAAATGGTATGAGTGGAAGCATGTTAATTTATTGTCCTTCGTCTTTGAAAATAACTCCAAGTGCTTACATGGTGTGTAGCGTTTTAAAAAGTGCTTAAAGGTGTTTATTTTCGATTTTCGTTTTTTAAAAGCCCCTAAAGGTGCTTTTTTCATTTTTTTTAAAAAAAAAGTTCTTAATTTCCCCTCTTTGAAAATGAGATTTTTTCTTCTTCACCGTGTCAATTTTCGCACCGTATTATGCAAAAGCGTGCTTTTCACAATTCATTCAAACACAATCTATTTCAGCGTACCGTCGGTCCATAGCGCATAAAAGCGCCAATTATTTTACAGGTTTGATGAAATACTTGTGAGTCCACATGTGAGCTGGGTTCATTGAGATTATTTCACTCTCATGTGCAACTCTGCTGCATTGATATTCTCAATTTCAAGCTTCATTCCCCCCCTCTGAAATCGAACCAAAAAGTCTCTTGATAATATTTTAATGGCTAATATAATCAAGAAAAGAGTTCCTTTTCAAAAACTAGTTATTTTATCATGATCATTAAAGATCTGAAAATTATTTTGCATTTTGTTAATGTATATGGTGCTTAAAAATATTTTTGAGTGCTTGAAAAGTACTTAAAAGGTGCTTATTTTTTATTGAACTATAATTTTTATTGCCATTATAACATTGTTTATTAGAATTCATGATTAGGCAAACTATTATGTGCTTGAATGTCTTAACTGTTCTTACTGCTTTATGAGAACTTCTTTATGAGTATTAATGCTTTATGAGTTTTATTCCTTGCTGTATCTTGATGCAGACAGTGTTTATCTTTGTTTACCACTAGCTGTTGCGGTACTAGTTTTGTATGTTTCTACTCTCTAATAAGCTTTGTAAACTAATTTTTACTGGTTCTGTAAGGACATTCATGTGTGTATAAGAAAAAATTCTTTTTCCAGTCAAACTAACATAAAGTAATTCAAGTTGCTGAGCACAAGTTGCTTAAAATTATCAATTATTAAATAATAATTATAGCTAAAATAAATATAGATGAAAGGAAACTTTCACTCAGTAAGGAAACCGTTCAAGCATTTCCTGCGGACAATACAGATATTTATTAGTTAATTCTTTGTTCACAGCAGACATTTATTTAATTAGAAATCTTTTTGTTATATAAGTGGCTGTTAGAGAGCAGCACTGATTGCATGAAATTTGAAGTTTTAAGTTATAATCTCATTATATTGTGACTTGAGTTACTTTTTTAGCAATCACTTGTAGACTGTTGTGATTCTTCATGTTCTTATTGTTTTATTTTTATCATTTTATTTCTTTTTTGTAGTATACATTTTTCTTATTTTGTTAATAAATATTGTTTCAGTACAAACAAATTTTCAAGAACTACCATTTGAAGCCACAGACCAATATTCTATTGTATGGGGCTCCTGGAACAGGAAAAACTTTGCTGGCAGGAGTAATTGCGAATGAATGTGGACTGAATTTTATTAGCATAAAAGTAATATATGATTAGTTTTATTCTCATTCATTTACTAGTAGTTGATATGATATCTCTCTTTAAATATTTTCCATTGGACAAAACTTGCTTCATATTTTTAGCCCTTTGACGGCTATGAACGAGTTCGGCTCGCAATCAAATCGTGCTTCATAATGTGCGCAAATGAATTCCGCTCGGGAGCAAGATTTCACCGTAATGGTAAGTAGCGAGCACTACTCGCATAGTGAAATTTTTCGCCAATGCACGCTGACGAGCTGAGCTTGTTCGCCATTATTATTCCGCATTGATTATGCTAAAAACGAATCCTACTCGCGAAACGTAGTTAGTTTTACTGTCTACAGATGGCAGTATGAGTTCCATGAATTTCTATTCATAATGAAGGGGGAATTAATTTTTTTACCTTCTTCTTTTTATGCGTATTTTGGCGTGTTTTTTAGGGTGTTTGTAAAGTAAAATGGCTGAAAAGCGAAAGTTAGATAATTATGATGATGATTATGATTGTGATACAGAAAGCTTATCAAGTTTTGTGTCTGACAAAGACTTTGTTCAGAGTATTTAGGTAATTACTGTATTTAAATGCTTCATAAAGTTATACATTAGTTGTATTTATTTAGTCTTTTCAATTTAATATTTGTCTTATATTTATAATTAACTATTATTTATATAATTGATTATAATCATTTATAATTTACTATTAATAATTATAATTTATTAATTATTTTAAAGAACGTAAAAACTGTTATTTATGTACTACTTTAAGAAATTTTTAAAACGCTTGAGGCGAGCTATCTACGGCACCGCCAGAGAAGGGTGACATTTTCGGAAGAACGGCGGGGGAAAACAGCTGCCACTTTCGACTACTGTTTGCTCATAATGCTGCACAATTAATGAAACGAAAACTGCTTGTTTCCCTGACCGTCAAAGGGTTATGTACAGAAGACCTTTATTTAACATAACTCGGAAATACACACATTTTTAAATGTTTTAAAATAATTTTTTGATGCAAATTACTTTGAAATTCAAAAACATGCACTTAAGTCTTGTTTAAAGAAGAAAAAAGAATTAAATTATAAAATCAATAGAATTAATAACAGAAAATTTCATCAATTTTGGTTTGGTTTAGACCTTTTAGCAAATAGTTTTTCTTTGTAGCCTGAGAACAGTTAATGATTTTGTTCATTTTTCGATTTTCCTTCAATGTGATTTTTTTGTTTACACCCACGAAGTTAAAGTGCTCTAAGACGGTTTGCGGTTTACATAATTGGAATATATAGATCTACTGAATAAATATTTTTAAAAAAAATAATCATCCTTTTTGTTTATAACTTTTTATAATTTGGAGTAAAATTATGTTTTATTGATTACTTGAAATTTAAAAGGTCAGCTTCTGCATTATTTTTATTAATCTAAATAAAAAATCTGAAGAATTTTGTGTTATAAATACTTATACTATGTGAATACTACTTATATATTGTAAAGCAATTTATTTAAACTTTTGTTATTGAATTTGTTTGATGATCAAATATTATTTTATTAGATGATCAAATTTATTATTTGTTTACTGTATATAGCCAATTTTTAAAAATGAAAATAATATTGTAAATCATTGTTTCATTTTTTTTGCTGATGATTAACATTTTAAATTATAGGGTCCTGAACTTCTGTCTAAATATATTGGTGCTAGTGAGCAAGCTATTAGAGATCTTTTTAAAAGGTAATAAATTTTTATGTCCATAGTTTTTAATGTGTTTTTTGAAGTCTCTGTTGTCCCACGAAATAACGTTTCTTCTCATTATAATATGCTATTTTTATAACTGCTTTGAATTTATAATAGTTCATGTTGACTTTTAGGTCAAGTTAAGCCTGTTTTAAGACAGCACCCTTTACGCTAATTTTGAAAATGGCGCATAATGTCAATTCAATAGTCAAGTTGGTTTTGTGAAAATGAAAAGCATGTTTGATGTAATTTTTTATTATTTAAAAAGTTCATTATTAAAAAACCACTAGTAGTCATAAACCCATGAATTGGATACCCTGTTCAATGAATTTAAACTATTAGATTAAACTATTCATTTTGCAATGTCTTGTTTTTAATGAAATTAATTAATTTTTGTTTTAGAGCTACAGCAGCGAGACCTTGCATTCTTTTCTTTGATGAATTTGATTCTATTGCGCCTAGGTATGTTTATTTAACTATATTTTTCTTTTAAAAAGTGTGATATTTTATAATTATTTTTCTGTTATATTTTAAATATGAAAGAGGATATAAATAAATATGGTATGAATCAATTCAAATTAACAAAAAAACATTGTGTCATATTTTCTTGCTAAGGAGATCATATTAAATGTTCAGAATTCTAACACTGGTGTGTTTGAAATTGTGCGTAAGTTTTTTTAAAAATTTTATTTCCGTTACAATGAATTTTTTTTTCAATAATTATAGTATATCTCTACTGTTTGAGGAGTAAAACCAAGATTTTTTAAAGAAAAAAATTTGGTATTTGTTTTTTTTCATGTGCTTTAACTTGTTTCATTAATTTTAAACACTTCAAAGTTATTATAATAAATGCTTTATGAAAAGAGAAAGTTTTAATTTTTCTAGTGAACAATGTTTGTTTCAAAATATGTTATAAAATTCTAATGCATGTCTACAAGTCTAACTTTGTAATAAAATATAGTACCTCAAATATTAGACCTTTAGGAAAAAATTTTATTACAACCAATTTTTCGGAAATAGAGTGAAGAAAATACTTTTGTTCTATATCCCATATAAAAAAACACTCTTCCATTTTTCATAAAATGCTTTTTAAAAAATTTTTTTTTATGTAAATTATTTTAATGATTTTTCCCAAAACTTAAATGAAGACACATATTTTGATCTAAATTTGTCTGTATAATTTAGGCGTGGTCATGATAGCACAGGGGTAACTGATAGAGTTGTGAATCAGTTATTGACTCAGTTAGATGGCGTGGAATCATTAGAAGGTATGAGCTTATCTACTTCTGTTGTAAATCATGACATGTTCAGTATTAGTTTTACATAATTGTAAACTTTTTTTTTTGCATAAACTCTTTTTTTTGTTGTTAAAAATATCTTTCTTTTGTTGTTCTTGTTTAAACTATATGTATATTTTTTGTCTTAATATATTGTAATATTTTGCAGGTGTACACGTGTTAGCTGCTTCTAGTAGACCTGAGTTGATTGACCCTGCATTATTGAGGCCTGGTCGTTTAGACAAATGTATTCTTTGCCCACTTCCATCTGAAGTATGAAATTATTAAAATGAAATCTATATTTATTTAAAATATTTTCTCTGTATTAAAATGAGAGCCTGATTTGGATTACTTTGTTCGTATTGTAACGATTTCCTGATTCAGAAAAATTTTATTATTTCACTTAGTTATTAACTAAAATGTAAATAATGGTGAATTCACTTTGTTTCTTAATATATATGTACAGTGAAACATCGGTTAAGCGGACATTCTTGAGACGGAAAAAATTGTCCACTTATGAGAGTTGTCCGTTTACGGGAAGGGTACCTTAATGATGAAGTTTGACACCGTAAATTGTTTTTGGAATATTTTCAAAGATATAGGAAATAATTAAATAATCTTCAATATCTATCTAACTAACTTAGGTATTTTCCAGGATACGTTGCTAAAAAGATTCTTAGAAATGAAGGGGGAAAAGGTAAAGTTACATGGGAAAAAACGGTAGAGACAAGTTTATTTTTTAAATGAAGATATTTCGCAAAAAAAAAAAGAAAAACTAAGCTGATATTTAAGGACTATAAGTTATGTGAAAACTGCATTTTTGCTCAATATGGAAACGTGGCTCTAGCAGTAAAAAATACTGCAAATTTTTTTTTGAAATATGAATGACTAGCATAAAAATAAACAATACTTTATGAATTTTTTTTATAATACTTCTAAAACTTGGTATTATCTTATATTTTTTAATTTATAGTGTTTTTTGTGTTCATTTCAATTATTGATTTCTTTTACAAATTCAGTGCTTAATTTCAAGAGTTTAAATTTGTTTAAAAATGGCAAATTTAACGTTGATAGCTAATTTTTAACAGGGCTGGCATGATTTAAATCAACTGATTTTGTATTAAAAAAAAATAGACACTGGTTTAAGTCAATACTATTTTTGCTTTGTTTTATGAAAGGGTAATGTATATAAATTATTATTTTATGTTGAAAATTGATTAAAAAGAAAAAGAACTAAATGTGGTTCAAAGGGATGTGAAAATAATAGCTTTCCTTTATCAATGTGCATTTGCTATTTAATAAGCACATTTCAATTTAGGTTTATTTAACTTTATTTATATAGGTTTATATTTTAGTATAACTTTATTCTTAATTAATATATTTAAAATTGAAAGAAAAACTTGTTATTATTATCAATAGTTAAATATATATGTCTTTTGACTTACTTAAAATTTGTAATAATTACCAATAATCAACTATATTTATATTTTGACTTCTTTTTATATAGGAGGAGAGACTGGACATTTTAAAATGCTTGTCCTCCAGGTTGCCTTTAAATGAAGATGTTGATTTTCAATTTATTGCTGCTAAAACAGAATATTTTTCAGGAGCTGATTTACAGGCCTTATTGTACACTGCTCATATTGAGGCTCTGCATGATGCTCAAAGCTCATCCACTAGTAACTTGCTTGTTTATACTTGTTTTTCTGATTCATTATAAATGATGTAATTTTTGATTGTCAATGAGCTTAAAAAGGCTGATGCTATTATTTAACTCTTTTATCGCGTTTATTATCTTATTCCAAATTTATTACTGTTTAATTGATGTCTGTCTCTATCGTTTGCATACATGAGACATAGGAATGGGGTTAGGGTGCCAAAAAATAAAAATTAGATTATTGTAAATATTAAAAAAAGAATTATATTTAAAAAAAACGCTGAAAATGTAATTTAAATTATATTTTTACAGATTAGAATTTTACGACCATGTAGTAGTTAAGCTATATTTCCATCTTTACCAAACTAAGTAACATCTGTATTTTAAGGAAGGAAATTCTCTCAAAAATATAAACATGGTGTATCATAATCTATTTTTTATGATATATATTTTTAAAATCATTATCAAAAGTCCAAGATATATACACTAAGGTGTTTTTAGATAAACATATAAGGATAGAAAAAATGAAAACTGACTTTGTAGTCTAACAAATCATCTTTGAAGAAACCAGGTCATAAAAATTAAAACTTGCCTTATTTGACCACTGAGTCAGAGGAATTTAAAGGCAATAATAAAGAATTGTTTGTTTAATGATGAGTTTTTTGTGATATATTGTGTTAACTATCATTTTATGCCTTTTCAGGACGCTATTCAACTGGTTCTAATGATTTATCGTACAAAGTTGCTAGCAACAAATTACTTTTTATGCCTGCAATAGAAGAAGGTTTAAAAACTCCTACTTATGAAGATGGCCAGAAGATTATTCAAGATGTAGGTTGCTATTTTTTATAATGGTTAAATTTTTTATTTTCTTCCTTAAAAATGTTATTATGTAAAATTATTGCATTGGTTAAAGCATATTATGTTTCTTACCCCTAAATTTATGTTATATTTATTTCTTTAAAGCTGCATTGCCTATTTTTAGCTTAATTTATTTTTTAAATCTGATGTTCTTACTGAATAAGTAAAATCTATTAAAAATGTTTTTAATTTGCTTGGTTTCATCACTCATTTTTATGGGCTTAGGAAGTCTAATTTTATTGATAAACTCTTTTAATTTAAATGCTAAAATGCACATAGAAGGAAATGATTAGATATATTAAATTAACATAACAGTATTAATTTAAAAACTGTTAAATATCTTTTATGAAAAAAGATTATGTTTTAAATTTTAAGGTAGTACAGCCCACATTGATGCAACTATTCTTTCAAATGAGACAATCACTGCACAATGGAATGTATTGAGAGAACTTATGATGATCTATACTATCCCTCATTAATTTTAAAATGTGCATTGTTTTTTTTAAATTTTTCCAAAAAATATCCATAAGAATAAGCTTTATCTGAATACAGTATTTTGTTCAAGCAAAGAAACATATTTGATTGCCTAATATGGTATACACGACAGAATTTAGTCTTTTCTTCTAGTAAAGTCGACATTATGAGATCCAAAGATGGCTTATTATTTATTATTTGGATACAAGATGCAGCTGAAAACGTATAGAGCGCCGTCTGGCATTATTAAAAAGAACAAGAACTTTATAGTGTCAAATAATACTACATTTCTCTTATTAAAAGTAGCTCCTTTTAGAAGTGAGCACTATCGTAGGTATTCTGGACAATCTTATTCCATTGCATTCAACCCACAGACGATTTTAGCTTCTAACTTTTTTTTATTTCTGATGTACTTGTCCAAATGATTCACCTAACATCAAGTAAACTAACATTTTGAATAATATGATGCAGTAATTAATAATTATTCATTGCATAATATGCAGTAATTATTCATTGCATTATATGGCATAAGCAACAGAATTCAGTTTTTTTTTCTAGTGAAGTAGACACTATGAGATTCAAAGATGGCATATTATTTAGATACAAGACACAGTTGAAAAATTTAGCTCTAAAATTATTATTGTAGGGGAAAGGGCTAAAAACTTATTTTTAACCTTTTTTGAATGACGAATGTTTGATACGAAAATGAACGGAAGCAGTTTTGCACTCAACGACTATCTGCATATTGCATAGAAATGCCTTTTTTGGAGTGATTTTGATTTTTAAAAAAAACTGGGATGTATTGAAATTAATGAGTGGTCTGGTAGCAGAAAACATTTTAGCATAACAACTGGTACTGCAGATATTTTTTCATCTCAAATTTAGAGAGAACTTAGGGGAAATGGTTGAAAAAGTGTAGAGGTGAGGTAAGAAAAAAAAATTAGAATGATAAAAAGTAAGAAAGAAAATGTTTGTATATTTTTGTTGATGAAAGTTATGGGATAATTTTTCCTTTTTGAAATCTAAAACAAAATAAAAATGAATTTTCGTAGATGCTGCAAATTGGGATTGATTATTCCCTTTGCAGATGCAAAGATTTATTGTATGATCTAAAAACTTTTATAGTCTGGAATTAAAAGAAAAAGTAGCCTGGTGATTTAGTAGCGAAAGGGAATTGATTTTTAAAAACTTCAGAATCATTTTCCTTAACCTACTTGACTTGATATCTTCGCAACTGCAATATGCGTTAACATTGGAAGTGAGTAGCTTAAAAATAAAAATAAAATTTTTAAATTAAAATAAAAAACTAAAAAAGAAGAAAAGAAACTAAAAATGTTAATTTTTGAAAGTTTAAAAAAGAAAAAGAAAAAAAAAAGCTAATTTTTTTCAGTAATAGAGTTTAAGTAACTGCATTGGGATTGCTGACAAGTTAGAATTAATGAAGATTTGGTAAATTCTGCCCCCAAGGATGATCAGTAGTGTTATTCATGATGATAGCAGTCACTTAACAAACTGTCAAATATATGATTAATTGTTACTGCTGAAATCAGGTATCTATTCAGACAAAATGTTAATTTGAAAGTACAATTCAATTAAAGTAAAAAGAGTGCCAACTACCTGTTTCTCCCACCTCTTATCTAATTCCAACATAAAAGAAAGTCTCAATTCGTCTAAGTGTTATGCATTTAAAAATGATTGCTTATTAAATTTTGACTTAATACACATTAGGTTGCTGTAATTAAAGAAAACTTCTATGGTATTCTTGAAAGGAGGAACTCCAGGAGAAGGAGCACTCTATGTGTGTCCATCAATCAGAATAATTTATTGAAAGTTGCTGATGAGATGAAACCATCTGTTTCTGCACAAGAAAGGCTGCGCTATGAAAAAGTGTAAGTATTTTTTAATTTGTAAATTGTTTGAAATATGACCCAATTAATCCCTTCCTTCTCGCTCGCGTGAAAATGACGAGGTGAGGTTTCACCCTCTATTTCTCGCTTCCGTGACATTTCTGGGCTAGAGTGTTCAGTAGTAACGCACCAATAAGAATAAAACTAATTCAGTTCTTTTGCCCGGAAAACATTTCATTTCTCATTTTACACACCAGGTGGCAGTACCAGGATATTTTTAAGGTAATTGTAGATAGTTAGTTTTATTGCTCCAGAGGAGATGAAAACAATAAGAGATGTAAGAAGGAAACTCGGTACTACTGTCCAGATTGTGACATTGGTCTTTGTATCTCATGCTTTGTTTACGTAAGTTCACGTAAGTTTAATAAAATTCTTTTTTAATGTTTAAAACACATATTTTTTTGTTTACGTAAGTTTAATAAAATTCTTTTTTAATGTTTAAAACACATATTTTTTAAATTTTCCTTGCTTGCTGGAAAACCAACATTAAGTCATAGTATCCCTGAATGTTGGCTTTTCCTAAGAATTTAATGTTTTAAAATTTCAAGTTTAAACAAATCAAAAATTAAAAATGAATATATATATATTGTTCATACGCATATTTTTATATAATTTTCAGGGATAAAAAAATAGTCACTTTTATGACCGTTTTCTTGAAAATTAACCGATCGTTAAGGGGTTAAGCAATAGAGCGTGACAAAATTTTTTATTTAAAAGAGTAATTTATTAAACTATCTTTTTATTTTTAAATGCTTTTTTAAAACAATTCTACTTTAGTTTCAGCATCTTAACAGTATAATTGCTTTAATATTTCTTTTTCTGATATTTAGTTTATGAAATAATAAATACAGGGCTTCCACAAGTCAGGGAAAACCTGCAAATTGTCAGGAAATTTAATTTTAATTTTAAAAAGCAGGGAATTGTCGGGGAAAGTCTCAATTTTTTACAAAAAATCTGGAAAATTCCTTTTTTATACCTGAAAAGTAACCATTCTTAGAATCATCAGTAACAGTAATCAGTTATCAAGTTAAATAATTTTAACATCTATTACAATTATTTCCTAAAATTCTACTTTTTAGTGAAACTTTTCCATGTTAGCATTCTCATTTTATTATGGGTTTTAGCTCACAAAATCTGATATTTGACATAATAAATAGAAAAAATAAAAGTTCTCTGATGAACAATTACATGGTGTGGATAAAATATGGTTCTGATTTTCTTTGAAATTTATCTGATATGTCTGGAAAAGTCAGGGAATTTTTTTTCTGAAAATGAGTGAAAACTCAGAAAATATTACTCTTAATAAACATATCAGCTATTGCCAAAAATGTCAAGTTTTGTGAGTTTTGAAGAGTGTCGCCTCTGTTTATGTAATTATATTGTTGTATATTATAACTTCTGAAAATAAGTTATTAATGTTAATGTTCAATATTTCAGGTTTCAAAACTTTCAGAATGGCTTAAGTGGGGAACCTGTGACTAATGTTGTTGAGAGCTTAAAACGAGTTACCCTAGCTTGAAACGTTAAAGGGAATAAATTTGTATTTCCAATTCAATTATTTATTTATTAAATTTACTTAAAAAAAAGTATTTTACTGTACTTAACAATATTGAGATTTAATTGTAAATATTTTTACATTGAAATAATTTTTATTTAATTGTATAAATAAATAAATATTTTTGTTAAAGTTGATATGAGTCATTAATAAGCTTGTTTTGTCATTTTAATTTGTTATAGTATAATGTCTTTTAATGGAAAAAAAAACATAAAAAAGTCTAAATTAAACATTTTCTCATAGCACACTATTCTACCTATTCTATGCCATATATGTTCTTTCAGGAAATACATAAAATTCATTTTATTACTGTTGTTTATTTCATTTAACTTTTTGATCAGTCAAACTATAATTGCACTTTTTTCTATTTTGAAGTTTGAAAAGTGTCTTAGAATGGAATAGTTTAGAATAGCTATTTGATTAACGTTTTTCCTCTATGGCATATTAACATTGGTTTTACATTCAAACGTTAATATTTTAAAAAAAATTTTGTTATGACGTTACTGTAAAAACTTATCATTAAATTTATTATTGCATAGTTATCTTGTTCATAAAATATTCCATTTATACTAAAAGCAATCATTTTCTTGGGGCAATCTTTCTAGCAATCTAAAATTCGCTGTAAATTTCTTACATTTTGACTGTTTCTTAATCTAATAAACTCTTTGAATGAATTAAAGAAATAAAGAATACTTGTTTATTAGAATTAATCTTTAAATGATTCTCCCATATTCATTTTATGAGAAATTAGAATTTTCATTCTAAAGATCTTTATTGAGCAAGAGTTAAATTGTGTTGAATACTGGTAATGTATAATGGCATAAGAATCATAATCGGCGATGCTACCTCAAATGTAAAAGTCACAGAAAGGGCTGACGATTTGAAAAATAAATTAAAGAAAATGCTATAGAAATGTATGGTTTGCTATTTCCTCCTTAGAAAACAAACTATCTTTCATCTTCAAGTTTCAAAATTAGTTGCTATATTAGGTGATGTTTTCTTAGTATTAAAAACAATTTTTTGTGTAGATGATTCCTTCTGAATATTTGTATAAATGTCTGTTTTTCTTGCTTTAAGTCTGTACCACAGTGTTGCTGCAAATGATAGTTATTTTGAAAACATTCTATTATAGTTTTTCAGTAGCTCCAGCTGTTGACGTAATTTGTAACTAATTTTAACACTTACAAGGTAAGTTAGGATCTGTAAATGTATTCAAATGAAATTAAACTTGAAGATCATGCCTGAAAACGATGTATAGGGGGAAATTTACCATATCTGCTGCTTTTGTCATAAAATTTGCCCCTTTAAAGTTTTAGTTCATTTACTTGCAAAATAATAATTTTTTTTAACTTCTCTGGTTTCGGGGCACAAATGTTGAGCTATCCCTCTTCTACCTGAGAGATTGGAGGTTCAAATCCCAGCTGAGACAGTTGATTTTTTTTTCTAGATTTCTGATATAACTATTTAGTATGTTTTACTCAATGTAAAAATTATTATTATTATTTTAATTAATATTAATTAATTTACAAACTTTAAGCTTTTTTTTAAAAAAAAAAACTGATTAATTTAGGCTTTTTTAAAGCTTAAAGCTTTAATTAATTTAAACTTTTTTAAAGCTTTAATTAATCAATTTTTTAAAATTTATTTGAGCTTTTTTAAAAATATTGTCATGTTTCATTTTTTTAATTAAAATGTAGGAATTATTTTAAGAAAATTTGTTTGCAATTGTTTTTTAACAGAATTTATTTTATTATTTAGCAAATATTTTAAGTTTTCATTAAATATAATTTTAAAAATATAAACGAAATTACATCATAATTCTCGTTAAGACAGAAAAAGAGATACATTGAAAAGAATTATATTTTACTAAAAAAGAAGATTATGTCATTGAATTTACAAACTTTGTTGGTAACAAATAATTTTTCAATAGGAATTATAATGTTATTTTGCTTACATTTTCATAATTAAATTTAATTAAAACTTAAAATATTTATCACAAAATAAAAAAAGCAGTTAATTAAATTTAAAAAAAAAATTGCATTTTTTAAAATAATACAAATATTTAATTAAAAAATAAAAATAATAAGACATTTATTTTGGTTTTTCAGAAGTTAAAACTTTGCAAAGAAGCTTATTTAAATAAAAAAATAATAATTTATATATTGAATAAAACAGTATAGCTTAATGTGGTTTTTCAAAAGTCCGTGACCAAGAAAAATAAGAGTCACAGTTTAAGTGCTTCACAGAAGTAAAACCATGATTTTAAACTATATACATTTTATTTTATAATAGTCTTTGAACAGCCGACCCAATTTTTGGGTTTGCGACTACTAATGTTCAACTCTGTAGCCTTGTAATTTTGAACCCAATCCTGAAGACAAGGGAACTCCTGGATCATGTATTGGTAGAAATTTGCCGTCGTGAAGACTTTTTGATGGAACTAATACGCATTTGCGTTTCATGGAGAGGAAGACCACGAGAACCTCCCACGGTTAGCCTGACGGCTAGGGGACTCTAACCCATAATCCGTGTACCACTGAGGATATTTCACGTCAGCATTGTGGTCGGTGCAAGTCGGATGCGGAATTCGTATCGACCAGCCATCGCCGGGATCGAACCCCAGTTTACCTCATTGGAAGGCGAACGCTCTATCCCCTGAGCCATCGCGGCTCGCTATATACATTATCTTACTGTGAAAAATTACCTGGGCTTTTGAACGGACGAATAAGTTAAATATTTTAAAATTTATTAAACGTTTTTTAAAAATAGCCTATCTGGTGAAATTTTTTTATCTAGATGAAAATTCTTCTTATTCTCATCACTGTCTTATTCGCATTTTTTTTTTTCTTTTGTAAATTTTTATGATCTCAGATAATGCAGCATTGGAATAAGTTTTTAAATGTTACAAAAATTAGACATCATTTTCACTAAACTGTGGCTTTTCTCTATATTGACGTTTATGTCATTTTCATAAAAAGCACAGGCAGCACTGGCTTTAGATAAATACCTCTTAGAAGAGAGAAGGCCTCAGCACGGGTTACCATAAGCGGGAAATTTTGTCCTTTTGTAGTCCAAACTTAGTGATATCTTCCGTAATTTTCCTCACTGCACAGCTTAGTAGCCCGAACTTAGAGTGACATCTTTCTGAACGCCTCCACTGCGCAGTTTGTCTGTTACATCAGATTACTAAATTGGTTGGTGCTGAGACCTTCTTACTTCTAGAAGGTGTTTGGATTTGCTAAACTTGACTTTGCAGTCATGAGTAACTGTTGTAAACACTCAGCAGTTTTAAAAATGATAAATTATTCGCAAAAAAAGCATAATTTCATGTGGCATATAATTTCGATGCCTTGAATAAACATCCTTAACAGTTGCATCATGTACCCGCGAGATTTAAAAAGTTTTATTATTTCATGAGTAGTTGAACTAAAACTTTGAACATGCATATTTTACCGCGGGGCAGCAGTAGTGGTAAATTTCTACCCTCTCCAAGGTTTTCTACCATGCTCTTTAATTCAAGCTTTATTTCGTTTCGATACAGTTTTTAAAAACTGCAGCTGGACTAACAGTTAGAAGTTTTTTAAGAGTTTTGAAATTAATATAAACATAAAATGTGTTTCAGTCTCACTCGAAAAGTCACATTCTTGTTTCCTAAGTTGTCAATCAATGTTCATGCCTTAAATCTACCTATGTTAGTAGTTCATCAACGCCAATGAAATAAAAATAAAATAGTCTTAATTAAATAAACGAATTAAAAATCATATCTACTTCTTTATTTTCAAAATCAATACTGAAAACAGGCTTCATACATAGGATAAGATTCTCATAACATGAGTTACTTATCTTATTACCGATCATGGGTTTGAGTCCCCTTTCTGTCAGGCTAACCATGGGAGGTTTTCATGGAGCGCAAATGCGAGTTAGTTCCATCAAAAAGTTCATCCCAATACTTGATCGAGACATTCCCTTCTCATCTGGGTTGGATTAAACTGCAAGGATACGAGTTGAACATTGATAGTCTTAAACTTAGAATTAGGTCGGCTGTTCAACACCAGTTATAAAATAAAATACTTCGCTATGGGCCGCAGCTCCTCGGGGGATAGAGCGTTCGCCTCCCAATGAGATGACCAACGTTCGAATCCCAACTGTAGCTGGTTGATACGAATTCTGTTACCGACTCACATCAGACACAGTGTTGACGTAAAATACCCTCAGTGGTAAACGGATCATGGGTTACAGTCCCTTACCGATGGGCTAACCATGTTTTTGTGTGTGTGGTTTTCCTCTCCGTGCAGCGCAAATGCAAGTTAGTTCCATCCAAAAGTCCTCCACGAAGGCTAGTTTGTCCCGATGCTTTAACAAGGAGTTTCCTTGTCTTCTGGGTTGAGTTCAAAATTGCAAGGTTACGGAGTTGAGCATTGATAGTCGTAAACTCAGAATTGGGTCGGTTGATTTTATAAAATAAAATAAAACACTTCACTGTGGTTATAACTAAGGCCAGGAAAATGCCTAAACTACGAGTGAAAATTCTGCATTAAAATTAAAACATTTATTTCAACAATGAATAATTATTTAACAAATTAAACACATCATACTAATAGGTTATCCGCGTAATAATTCTCAAAGCACAATTCTTATTACCCACACTAAAACTCACTTTTACTCTAAAATTTCCTAAACAAAAGAGAAATTATTGAGAATTCGAATGCAATCCATTATTCCCGAATACAAGCCATTGTATTAAAATCGAATACAATTGTTCGAATTTCCCATCATGGCATTCAATACAACAAAAGCATTTCTCTCCGGAGCTTCTAAATTGGGAAAGTTCAACCAGTATATCATCCTCCGCTATTTCCCCCACTTTACCTATTTCACTTTTATCTCCATTCATAAAACCCCCAATTTCTACGCCCAGGCACCAAAGAAAGCCCCCTCTAACTGCGATTTGAAAAACGGTGTCAAATAGCAGTACAAGGCTCTGAGGGGTAATTTATTCCGTTATGTGTCGCACGCATGGAATGAGACCCCTGGGAGCCCTTGGGGTATGCCATAGCCATAGTCACATCTTGTAGAATGTTTTGAAAGCGCGATCGCTTGATTCAATACATTTCATTAAAGCTTGTATTCTTTTGAATCTAAGTTTGTTTTCATTTTTATGTTGTTTTTTTTTTCTTCATAAACATAAACTACATTATTTCAAACAAAATACAAAGCTTAATAAATAATTGAAAATTGAACTTTGTTAGTTAGCAAAGGTAGGCCACAATCCAGGCCGAACCGAATTCCTTGAGATTTTCGGAATAAAATTCTGATACACAGATTTTCGTGATTTAAATTAGCATGATTGTAAACAAATCGTAATCGTTAACTAGTTTAAATTTACATACATATTAAGAATTCATGATAAATGTAAACGTTGTTATAATTTATGTTTAATTAAATGTATTAAGAATTTATGTTTAATTAAATTTGAATATTATTTTGTACTTAAATATTTCACAACTTTCTGCGAAATTATATAAATGAATGAAAAGTCGACAAAAAATTGTAATTTATGTATGATTCATTAATAATTTTTATTGGAAGATATATATATACGCAAAAAATGCTTATTTAAGGAAGAGCAAAATTATTAACTGGACTTATGTTTTTAAAATAGCACTCATGACAAACAAATAAATAAAGAAACAAACAAATAATTAAATAAAAAATGAAAGTGTACAACCGATTAAGGTTTTTATGGATATATAAAACATATGATATGATTAGAGATAGGATTGGTTATATAAAACAGTTTTAATGGATTAAAACACATTTGACCTGATAATGTGTGCGATTATTTTATTAGTAGTTAAAACTGCATTATAGCTGAACTATTTTTATCGAGCGCCGTCTAGTGGCAACAAACGCGACTAACCGTCCGTGGTTTCTTTCTTTCGCGGGTGTTAATGTCTTTTACAATTTTGTCTCTTAATTACTATACACGTATGTTCCTGCGTCCTTTTAGTTTTTTTTTCTTTATTTTTTTGCGCATTTTATTTTGAAACTGTTTTGTGTTGACTCATTTAATATTTTTTAACAAATAATGCAGAGCTAGTCGGTGATCTTTTTTATAGAAGAACATTTAGAAAAATGGCTTTCAACGTGAGGTAAAATGTTTTAACAAATAATTTTGAGCTACTTTGCGTTTATTTATTTTTTTTATAGAAGAACAGTTATAGTTAGATTTTCTATAGTTAATTCTAAATTTCCTTGAGAATTGCAGAGTTTTTTTTTCTTCTGTTTTCAGACCGAGTTTTTATCATAAAGCCTCAAGGGATCACGTGGGTTAGACCAGAAGTAATAACTTCTTTATTGTTTTCTTTAATGTAATAAAATAAATATTTTATTCCAAATTTAAGAATACAAAAGAACTGCCTCAGAAAAAAAAATTGAAATTCAGTCACTTATATTTTATTTTATCTCAGAACTGATTTGCCCATTCGCATGTGTAAGTGCTGCTTTTAATTCTCAACTCCGTAACCCGTTTTTTGAACTCAATTCAGAAGACAAGGTGAAATCTTGAGTCAAGTTGTTTTCATCTTATGTATCTTTTGATCTCACGATCGGATTTGCACGTGCAAAGAGGAAATCTTGATTGTTTCTTAAGCATGCTAAATAATTTGTCTCGATGATATATTTGAAGTTAGTAAATCTGACACAAAAATGAACTTTTTCGGAATAAACATATATTTTTTTTACGGATTTAACTTTTAAGACATCATTTCAGAAGCTATTTGAATGATTTCGAACAAATTTAAGAATTTGTCAGTTGCAGCTTAAAAAGGGTATGAAAATTTCCATACCTTATAATTCAAGCAAATTTCGGTCAATATTTAGTTAAATAGTAAAAATATATCTCTAAAAAATTATTTTAAGTTTATCTATCTCTGAAAAAACAATTTCTATTACTGTTCCAGAAATATATGCCATAAGCAAAATCATTATTTAAAGGAAGTTAAACTAACTGCTCTATTAACTAATAGTGTTAATTTGTGACCTTTGTGTTTAGTTTTTCAAATTTCGGCTACTTTCTATATTTTGAAGGGGGAAAATTTTATATTTGTCCAGAAAGATATAAAATACTTCAGAGAAAGTAAGTTCGTGTGTCTGAACTTAAAGTATTGTAGGTATTAATTAATTAACTAGCATATTCAAAACCTATCTCTTAAAAAATAAGATTGTATTTTTCTCCCGGAAAATCTAATGATTCACCAAAAGTTATTCAGGTGTTTCGTTTTTATTTTGCCCCCCAAAAAGCTCGAAATTCTGATTTCTGAGTGATTTTGGTTCTGCTTTTCAAATATTGATTGTTTGCTTACGTTAACCAAGAAAAAAATTTTTAATATGAAAAATTTAATTAAACGCTTATTTCTTTTTTTTTCTTCTTTTTTTTTGAAATATGCGAAAATTGTTTTTATTAATTTTTTTAATGTTGAAGAAGATGCTTCTTTCCTTTTTTTTATCTTTTAAATTTTTCTCCAACCAAAATTTAAACTCTTAGTTAAATGCAGATTGTTCATAGAGTTTTGTAGACTAATAGGAAAAAATTTCCTCCCCCAAAAAATCACTATCGATATTCATTTCTGTTTTAAATTCATTTATGTGCTTTAGATAAAAAAAAAAAAAATCTTATAAGCCCCTTCCGAAAAAAATCATTCCCCCGGAGTAAAAGATAACTCCTCTATTCCCTTGAGGAGGTTGAAGAGGGGTTTCATCGGAAAGGGGGTCATCTCATCATGAATCCTTGCCGGACTGACAGATACAGGAAGGAAGGACAAGAGTAAAAGAGCCGGACAAAAGAGATGAAAGAACAGTGACTTCTGCCAACAGGCGACTTCCTGACAAACCTCCCTCATAGAACATTGTTTGGGGGGTGAGATACTCTTTACTTGCAAATTAATGCATCCAATTTGGAAGTCCTGCCGAAGAATAATAACAATAGACATAATAGGAAGATGGTTCTAAACTGTTAGAGTACGTAATGCTACAGCGAGGACATTATTAATTTTGACATGGCTTTGCAGCATTGAAATAAAGAAAAATATTGTATTATCATCTCGATTGCATTTAAAAAATTTAATGATCTAAAAAAAAAAAATCAGGTATCGTAAACACAACTTACAATTTGAAGAATTAAATAAGAAGGACGGAAAGAGAAGCTGCTCTCTTTTTTGGAAACTATACGCTTCATTCATTGAAACTAGTAACAAAGTTTATCAACAGATGGCACTGATTATTAAAAAACTACAAAGCATTTTTCTGGTTTATGTCAGACAATTCCAATTGAGTTTGAAAATGTTATTTATTTTGAAAACATTGTTTTATATTTTTTTCTCATTTAGCAGCGCCACTCATTAGTGTAAACTAGTTTAAAATTTGGGGAGAGTAAATGATTTGTTTTCCTAAAAACGAATAAGTTAAAGTTTTGATATCCGTCTTTTTCATTTAACTGATTTTTCCTATCATTGATTTTTCATATCATTGGTCACTGCTGAGCAGGGCCGGATTAAGCGTATGCGGGGCCCTAGGCCATTCAAATTTTTGGGGCCCTTAGATTAAATTTTTTTCCTCGTATATTTTTTATTTATTCAAATATAAAAGTATTTATGTATCTTTTCATTTAAGAAAGCATATTTAAAATGAAAATAAATAATAATAAATTAAATTTTACTTTATTTTATTAAATTAGAACTAAAAAATAATCATAAAATTTTGATAAATTTTAAAAAATCATTGTTTTTCTTAATTTTTTAAAATTTATTTTCAAAAAACCCATTTTAAGGGGAGCCTAGCCTGGCGTAATGGGTTATCCGGCCCTATTGCTGGGATTAGAACCCGGGTCGCCTTATTCGGTGGCCGTCTCCGAACGAGGTGAACGCTCTATCCTCTGAGCCAGTATTTTCAAAATAAAATGGTATTTTATTGGTTAATATGTTAAACAATTACCTCTACATACTTTATTAATGAATTCGGGGTATGAGTGTAAGCGAAACGGAAAAAAGGAAAAGCTGGTAGTAAAACCATTTCAGTTTCAACTTGTTTTCGAGAGGAATAAATCTATTCTCTTCTTCACACTATTTAACAATATCTGTTTTTTTTCTTCTCAGTTCTGTTCTGTTTGGTTTAGTTGGGCTCCTGAGGTCAAACACTGGCCCTTTTCCCATTTATCATGAAATACCCACAACGGACATACATAGTACTGTTGTACTACTGGTTCAGATAAACCTGAAAATTACCTGATAACCTGATAAGCCAGAAAACCTGACGTCAAGCTACCGAAACGGGGGTGCCATCCAATCTGAGGAGGATCAAAATTGTGATGGCATGTCTTCGGATCATCCTCAGGGATGTTTCCCAGACCGTCGTCAATAGCCCATTGTGCAGCTCTAATGCGACGCAAATGAACTACAACAACAATATAGGCTTTCAGCCCTGATTCGGGGTTCTATCGAAAGAATGTTGATCATTTAGGGTTTCATAGCAAAAATTTGTTTAGAACTACTGGTCGATAATACTGATATTTATACAAAAATATGATAATGCAGATATTTTTTTTTTTTTAACGACAAGCACTGAGCACTTGTACATCGCCTTGGAAGGTGCCGGAAGTGCTGCTCTCTAACGTTAGTCGGTGGGCAGGTGTGAACCTAAGTCACCGAGGCTAGCAACATTCCCCACGCCCCACTGCCTGTTCATAGGTTGGGCCACATTCCGACATCACACAACAGAGAACAACACAAGGAAAAACATCCATGCCTTGAGCGGGATTCGAACCCGCAATCACTGGCTTCGCAGTCACGCGCTCCGACAAGCTTGGCCATGTTTATATTATACCAATCATAAAGGTTTCAGTAAATTTGTACAATATCGTACTTTCATAAGCTTCAAATTATTGAGAATGTTCTTCGGTTAATTTTTGAAATTATATAACTCCCCTCTTGAAACTTTAATTTTATTCCGAATCGCACCTAGAATCTTAAAATTTCTTAAATTAGTCATCGTGAGCTTTGGTCTTCAGAAAATTGAGCTTTGTATTAACATAAAAGATTTATTTTACTCATTTTCAAAACAAAATTAAATGAAATAATTCAAACACTGATTAAACATTTTTGCTAATGTTTGCTTCTATGCATTCATAAAACAGAATACATTATTTGTTGGATTTAGCCTGCGGATTTGAAAATAGAGTTATTTGGATAGTTTCAAAGTTCCTGATATGTTTTATCAAAGCAACAAAGTAGTGAATAGAATTTGCGATTCACACAATAAAGCCTCATTTACATTTGAAATTATTACTCAATGCTGCTCGTCATTTATGTCACTGTATTTGTTTAGTTCCAGTTCAATATGTGAATGAATAGCTGATTCCATGATATTTGATAGGCTATATACTTAAATATAATGAAATCAGAAATACAAATTTTATTTTCATCAAAAATATTATCACGAAAGCAAAGGTTTTCATGAAATATATTTCTTTGACAAATAGGAAATAATGCAATGCAAATATTTTTTGAAGAATATTTTACCATTTGGGTGCAAAATCAATCACCAAACTTCGTATGAATATTTTTTTACAAATAATATTTGGGTATTGGATAAGGCTAAATGCGTTAAGTTCAGAAAAATGTTTTTTTTTTCTCGTTATTTTTTTGTCGTTGTTAAATCCTCATAATTAAACTGCAAAAATAACTGTAAATTCTACAGAAAAAGTAACATATTTTTTTACAGACAGAAACCAAAGCTGACGTGGCCCAGGTAACAGAGCATAGAGGTGGTCCGGGTTCGTATCCCGGCGCTGACTGGTCCCGTGGATTCTGCTCTCAGTTCGTGCTGACCTCAAAAGTAACTGAAAAGTAACTGAACAGCTCTCGTTAAATTTAATACTGGATAACAACGCTCAGACTACTGTTAGGCCACGTTGAATCGAAAAACGAAGTAAAAGCTGCATGGAAAAAAGTTTATCTGGTAAACGAAGATATTTTGTTGAAAAATACAAATTTGGCGAATATTCGGTGATTGCGAAGAAATTTCTTTATCTTTCACGTCTTTGGATAAATCATAGGATGATACTTATAATGTATTTCTACAATATGTTTTTAAATCATCTCTAGAATAATACAAAAATGAACTGTTTTGCTCCATAATTTCCGAGAATTGGTAGATATACAGCTAACAGAATTTCTTCCATAAAATCTTTTTAGATTCAACTAGTAAAGATTTAAATTTTTGGGTATTTCGCATATCCTCGGGGAATCAGACGTTAGTGAAATTATTTAATAACGAGAATTAAGTTGCTATGTCTGCAAACTGGATCACTATCTCTGTATATTTAGAGATTACGCTACAATTTTACTTAAATGTTAATTGTTGAACCATAGACATCAAGTATAAGCTGATTTAATTTGCACTGTAACATTTTAAATCTTGGGATCGTATAAAATTATTACGTTGAATTTGTATAATATTGTGACTCAATGTACAGGGCAAAAAAAATGAACCCTAATGAATAACAACTTGTAATCTAATGATCGTATCTTCACGTTCTAGGCCCCAGTCATGATGGTTTGAGTGCTTGACCTTAAATATGCTGATTAATTAGTACAGATGATATTTCAAATTACGAAATCAGACACAAAAACACACCTTCTCTGAATAACCATACTTTTTAGGACTATTAGATCAATAGTTATTCAGTGTGATCCATCCGAACTATACAACAAAATAGTGTAACTAGCAGTATACATAAAGCGTCTACTGAAACTGTACATATAAAGGTCTTCATAAATAATAATAATAAAAAAAAATTAAAAAAAAACGATTCTGGTATTTTGCCCATTGAGTTCTTTGATTGGGATAACTACGATAAAAATTACATTTTAATAAACTGTGTACAAATTTAGTATGATTCAATATTTGTTATCCTTAATGTACAGAATTAATATACCACCTAAAAATAAATAACAAAAATAGCATCCCTCAAATTTTCTCGAACTATTTTTTAACTGTTATGTTACTAATTAATTTTATGCTTGCAGAATCATCATATCTTCCAAATTTATGGCAACCTTTATAAGGTGACAATTTAAACTACGCATCAACATTCAATTTAATCCTTCTTAAACTTGATTACTTGATACTAAGGTTTATCAGGAATAGAAAAACGGTTCAGTTCGACTGCTTTGTTAATATTCTAGAAAATTCTCACAGTATTAAGGATCAAGGTACCAAAATTACGATTATGATGTTGCTGAAAGTGATATTGAAGAGCATTGAAATCTCACATACAGTTGTTATAATGTTAATTTCTGCCCTATTATCTCGTGCTGATGTCAACGGTATATCATTATACTGATAGCGCTTTTCACCGACATGCTCACTTGCCAATCACGCTTACTTACCAACAGCTCATTTCCCCGACACTCACTGATTAAAAAAACTTACAATAAAAAGGGAAAGTTTGACTGAAAAGATAAATTAAAAATGAATTGATTGTGTCGAAAAAATAAAAGCGTCAGAGAAATTAGCCGTCTGAAAAAATATCAAGTCGGTCTGATGAGCTATCGGCGAAGTGATCATGCCGATGAAATGAGCTGTCGTCGTAAAGATCATGTCTGTTGAATAAGCTGAAGGCGAAGTGATCGTGTCGGCAAAATGAGCTGTTGGTATAATGATCGTATAAGTTAAGTTGTCGGGTTGGTGAATTAAGCAGTCAGCTTAATGATTGTGCCAGGGGCCGGGATAGCCTGGTCGGTAGAGCGCTGGGCCCATATCCAAGAGGTCGTGGGTTCGATCCTCGCCGGCCGAAGACTCCCCGTGTAGTAAATAGTGACTGATGCACGTTAAATCTGTCGAGTCTCAAAGTCCTCCATGTTCCCATAACAAATCAATACCTCTGGGGGTACTGATCCAGGAGTTTCCTTGTCTTTTGGATTGGTTCAAAATTACAAGGCTACGGAGTTGAACATTAGTAGTCGTAAACCCATGAAATTGGGTCGGGTGTTCAACGACGGTTATAAAATAAAATGATTGTGCCAGCTACGAATTCCGAATCCGGCTTGCACGACCACAGTGCTGACGTGAAATATCTTCAATGGTAGACGGATCATGGATTAGAGTCCCCTTGCCGTCAGGCTGACCGTGGGAGATTCTCTTGGTCTTCCTCTCCATGTAACGCAAATGCGGGTTAGTTCTATCAAAACGTCCCCCACGAAGGAGAATTTACTTGATCCAGGAGCTCCCTTGTCTTCTGGATTGTTTTCAAAATGACAAGGCTACGGAGTTGAACATTAGTAGTCGTAAACCCAAAAATTGGGTCGACTGTTCAACGACGGTTATAAAATGATTGTGCCAGCGAAATGAGCTGTAGTTGAAATGATCGTGTCGGCGAAATGAGCTGTTGGTAAAGAGACTGTGTCTGCGAAATCACTTAAACGGTATGAACAAAACCTATTTACAAACCTTATAATTTGGTCCTAATTGTGGATTGCAACAATTATAAGGGAAACGTGTAAAATATACATTTGCATGTAAACCTTTGACCTTAGCATAACTTAATCCGTCAAGCATTTTTTTAAAAAAATAGAAACAAGATAAATAACTAAATAAAAAAGTTTAAAACTAAGAAAGGGAAATTTTTTACAAAAAATAACTTCTTTATTTATCCACAGATCTAATTACTTTATTTCTTTATAAATATTCTCAGAAACAGTCATAAATTTCCTATACCAATGAAAACAAACAAAGACCTATGTGATATTATAGGGTTCAAGAAATATAATAGAACGTATTTTTCTAAAAAATATATATAATATCTGTATTCTTCGGAATATAAAATGCAAAATTGGATACTTAGTTTGCCATTCAAATGTTCTAACACATATTTTTCTATTCTTTTATATCACACTAAACTTGTCTAACAATAGATGCACTGTTTGCGAAAAGTAGCAATTATTTTTTTCTAAAAAAGCTGACGTCTCATCGGAAGTTTTTATTACGAAATTGCCTAACTAAAATTGTATAATTTCTGCTAGACTGCTAATCAAATTTATTCTTAACTATTCTCTTTTTATCAGTAACTAACTATCAATAAAATCGATAAAGATCTCACAATACAAGCCAAAAAGAATACTACTTTTTTTTTAAAACTAAAAAGTTAAATGCGAATATTGCATGGTCAAAAGATAATTGACGCTATAACGAATTTGAGTTTTGTTATAGTATCAGTGCAAAAATCTGCAGAGTCTGCAAAACTAAAATTATTGCAAAAATTTCCTTTGATCATATAATTATTCAATTTTAAGTTCAAATCTTTGAAGGTAAAATTGTGTGATTATAGAATTTATTTTAATATAAAACTTTTTATAGGTGAAAATTTAATTTCATCCAGCTTAAATAGTATAGATTAACAACAGCACCTAATATTATCAACGCTTTATACTATCAACAGGCATTAAATTATCAACTATCGATTATGATTCAATTATAAATTTAGTTACAAACATGTTCAATTACATTAACTACATTACACGCATTCAATTGCATTACTTTCAATTATATTGCATACATTAAATTATCAATGAATGTTTCAGAACCTTACACCAGCAATTACCGACATTTGACGCAAATTAAATGTGTGTGCATTAAATGCTGATAATTAAATCACTGACATCCAAATCCTTGGGTAAATTTGTTCAAAATCGTTTATTGTTCGACATGGGGCGAGATGATTGTGTTTAAAAACATTCATTCATGTTTCACATTATCTAACTCTAGAGGTGTGCTATACTGCAATTGATGATAAGTAAGTAAAAACATGAGGATTTTGGCAACTAAAGCAACTTAGCCTATAAAAAATTCGTTATATGAAAATGTTTTTCAGGAATTTTTCTGGCTGAGCTCTAACTTGTTTTGAATTAATGTCTTTGAATTTTGAAAGCTTGTTTAAAAAAAACCGTTAAAAAGGCGCGGAGAAATTTTACATCGCTAATTCTATTTTACCACCCTAACTAAAAGTTAAAGTATTGAAAAAGTAAATTCAGGTAACCTAGAGTCAGCCATGAAGTTTCAAATACTGAAAAAAAATTTTAAAACTTTCAAAATGACTACAAATTATGAGTGGATAACTTAGGGTTATGCTATGGGGAAGTTCTCATCCGATATTTTGTTTGCATTTAGATGTTTTGAAAATTTCTTTTCAATATGAAACTTCATGACTTGCTCTAGGTTTGCTTGAACTCACTTTTTCTCAACCTTAACTTTAAAATTACTTAGAAAGAGAATTTGGGATGAAAAGTTTCTCCGTGGTATAGCTAGCTACCTCTTAAGCTAAATTGTAAGTAAAAGTAAATGGTGACTGATACACGTTAAATCTGTAGAGTCGCAAAATCCTCCATGTTCCCATAACAAATCAATACCTCTGGGGGTACTGGATTGGAGATCGATCGTTCTCTGATCCAGGTCAAAAATTACGATCTGTGGATGAATGAATGGATGTATGAATGGGTACGCCTTATAAACGGGTGTGACGTATGGTGTGGCAGAAGTCGAATTCTTGGCCATAGATGGCGCCACTGAAAAACAAGAAACGCACACTCTGCCTTAAATTTGCTCGGTTTCACCCAGCAGACTTGATAGTGTGGCAAGTGGCATCTGAAGCAACAACAACGGAAGTAAATTAAGTAGATCAAACGATAATAAGAGCAAAATATCACGGAGGAAAAAGAATGATTACAGATGAGTCCCTGGGTGTTAATAACAATGTCTACCTTAAAAAAACGTAATGATTGAATTTTTAACAAGAGTTATGCCATGGAATCAATGATAGTTACAACGTCTGGGAGCACATTTTCCAAATAGCAGCTACCCTTCCTCTCGAATTTAAAGGGTCAATAATCTAAATGAGTCGAAAATAAGGTATGTTTATTCAGATAAATGGAGTTTTTGTGTCATTTTGACTTAAATTATTGTTTGCACTAATTAATTAGCATATTTAAAGCTAGGTCCTCGAATTATTAAGATTGTATCCTAGTATGTGGATTTTTAATCATTAGATCAAAAGTTATTGAGGTGTTCTTTTTCAATATTGAATATTGTTCATGAGTATTCCTATGTCCTTTTTAGTTTTATCCTAAAAAAATTTCGACTTGAAAAGAATTAAAAAAAAGAAAAGAAAATTGTTCATAATATAGGGTCAGATGGCCATAGAGAAGATATGGCTAGTTTAAGTACCTCCGATATTTGTTAATATATTGCAGCAG
Organism: Parasteatoda tepidariorum; assembly: GCF_982258835.1. Taxonomy (NCBI): domain Eukaryota; kingdom Metazoa; phylum Arthropoda; class Arachnida; order Araneae; family Theridiidae; genus Parasteatoda; species Parasteatoda tepidariorum. The sequence goes on along the minus strand of NC_141755.1, from coordinate 11,967,823 downwards.
ATGCAGTTTTACGGAAGAAGCAGCTTAACTTGTTTATCAATTTGGACAAAGTATTGCTTTTCGTGACATCAAAAAGTGTGTAAAATTTTTTTGTTTATTTTTTTAGGGGTCAAATATTTTCCGTGAATAAGTCATTTTGTCGGTTTTTTATAAGTAGGTTGTAATTTTTTTAACAAGCTGGACTTCTAATGCACATATACATTTCAATCTTTGCTCCTGAGTAAGCAGCAAAGGAAGATATTGTGGATTGACGCTGTAAGTTCGGTGGCCATCTCATCTTCAATGTCAGGAGAGATGGCCACATTAAATCAATGAGAGATGGCCACTTTTCAGTAATATGTAATGCACATATAATGTGGCAATACGTATTACTGAAAAGTGGTATTGTATTCTATATCAGAGATTGTAGGGCCCTTTAAAAAATTTAAAGAAAGTAGCTGCAAAGGTGAGAAAGTACGATGCATTTTGGTTAATTACGACGATTTGGTTTCGAAATCTTATGGTTTCGTTAATGGTTTTTGTTAGGATTCATAATTTTAATATGAAAGACAATAGGAGCTTAACAGTTCCTAAGTTGATAGTTTTTTTTCTTAAATAAGTCTTCATTGGGTCAGTTTTTTAAATAATGTTGTAAGAAGATAATTTTTAGATTGAGATTAATTTATAAAAAGAAATTCATTAAGAACTCAATTAGATCATTCTTTTCAGAGGGAAACTATAAAGAAACTTTACACACTTTTAAGAATTGATCATAAGCATGAATTTCTTTGCTATAATATGTAAATAACCGAATTTATAAAACCAGTGTTTATAACTATTTATAAATTTAATGATAAATGATTAAATGAACGAATGAATAACAAACAAGGGAAAGAAGCTTCCCAGTGTTGACCTTCTCTTCTTGATCTCTCGATAACCTATACTGTTAGCCATATTTATATAAACAAAGCCCTTCATTGGAATTTTAAGTTGTGTTTTCTTAAGTTAACAGCGGATGTCTACACAAATTAAAGATGATTAAATATCTTCCCATTGACATTTAGAAATTAATGAAGTTGAAGGGAAATACATTTTCCACTGTCTTATAAAGGATTAAAATACGTTTACAATATAATATATATTTAAATTAATAGATTTTATAGTAAATATTCCATACAACATAATTATTTATAACATCGTTAAATGAATTGTGTTGTTTTAATGAGTAAATATTCACCGAAATGGTACTGGAAACAATCATTAAATCTCTCAAGACAAACAGTAAAACATTTGATCTCCCAATAACCTACACTGTTACTCGCATTCATACAGACAAAGCCCTTTGGTGGAATTGTTCCGTGTGTTTTCTTAAGTTAACAGCAGATGTCTGCACAAATCAAAGATGAGGAAAATATCTTCTCATTGACATTTAGAAATTCGGGAAATACATTTTCCACTGTCCTATAAAGGGTTAAAATAAGTTTACAATATAATATATATTTAAAATAATAGATTTTACAATAAATATTTCATACAAAATAATTATTTATAACATCGTTAAATGAATTGTGTTGTTCTAACAATTAAATGTTCTCCGTAATGATACTGAAAACAATCAGTAAACGTTTCCTTAACAGCAGTTATATATTTCCAGAGAATAGTTTAGAATTGATATAGATAACGTCGTTCACACCGACTTTTGTACGTGATATATTCTCGTTTTCTAAGTTACCCTTTATGAACGACAAACAAGTTTATATTCATACGCAGGATGCTAAGGAAGCATCTATCTTTAGAATTCAACATTGTCCTTCGTCTAAATCGTGCCCTCTCTTATTTCGAACAAACCTCTTTACTACAATAAGGACGACGCCGTCTCGTTAGGATCACTTCTAAAGGAGGACAAAATCTGGAAAGCAGATCTGACTCTATCCATCGGTCAGCTCATATAACAAGCACCGCTTGTGAGAATGAGGCAGTGTGTGTTGTGGCTGTTGTCCGAGGATTGTCCGAAGAAGTATTATTTCGCGCGCATGGAACAATGACCATTCGAAAAGTTACGGGAAGGGATATTCAAATGTTCGAATTTTGTCGTCTGCTTCTATAAAGTATACAACCTGCTGTTTTGGATATGATTCAAAGCGCACGTTCATGATGAATAGATGCTTTTAAAGGGATATTTGTTCGAATCATAATTGTTACCTCCATTGATTGTTACGAGTTGCAGAGAAATAGGAAAACAATGGGCAAAACACAAGCAAAGCATCTGCAGAGGGAGTTTTAGAATAATTTTCGAACAACTGGTAGGTGATCGCTTTGCAGTTGCCATTTCATTTGACAGGAAATAAATATTTGCTTTTGTGACAGTATTCATCAAGAGATGAGCTAACATAAAAGCCATGAAAAGAGTTTAATTGCAAAGAAATTAAACAAAATATTTTTTTTTGTGTCACTAGCGTTATGTAAGATAAGAAAGTTATAGGTATTTTTACATAGTGAAAAAAGTTATCGTATTAAAAACTTTTTTTTAAACATTATAATTTTGAATACAACGATTTGTTGGGAAAATCAGATTATTCTTAAAACTTTTCCGAACAAAATATTTAGTGTAATAATGATTATAATAAATAAGAGACCCCATAGGTTTGTGTTTTATTTTTGCTGTCCTAGTATGTACATATTGGAAACAGACGTATGAGTAGCAATATTTGAAAATGTTTTTGTCCATAAAAAATTATGCAAGTGGGACGAAATTGGTGATAAGCTTAGCTTGCATTTTTACCATAAGAGAAATGCCTCGAAATATTCTGAAAGAAGTGCAAAACATAAATATACATTTCCACAGTAATTGTAAAAAAAAAAAAGTATTTTTTATTTTCTTTTTAAATTTTCTCACATATGAAGAGGAGGTGAGACGACGAATTTAAGCTTTAAACACTTTTTCTAAATTCAGTAAATGGTTTAAAAATCTGAAATTTAAGAGAAAAACTTCTTTTGAAATTTAACCGACTTCATTTCCACTTAGAAGAAAGCATTCTGTTCCCTTCTTTGTAAAAAGTAATTTTCGTCACTCACACATAGGGGTAAAATGATAAGTGAGGTGGGTAAGATGGCGGAAAATAACAATATAAATTAAGATATGAAACTTTATTTTAAAAAATGTAGCGAAATAAATTTCATTTATATACTTAGGGAAAAAGGCATGGAAAACAATAAATCATAAAAAAACCACTTAGAGAATTAAATACAGAAAAAAAAAACATTGGTTATTAAGTCCTTTTGTAAAAATGTTTCATCTGTTTCTCTCTTTCGATTAAATACCATTCCTGCCAGAACATTAAGCATATACTCAAGAATTGCACTTGAATCAAAAATACCATTCATCCTTTCTCTCATTCCTGCAAATAATCATTTCGTCACATTACCCCATATGGTCATTTTAGATTTTAACTCTTTTTCAATTAAACTCGGAGCTTCAAAGTTGTAAAAAAACTATGACTCACATGATTTTTAAATTTACGAGCTGTATTTTGAAAATATTTTAAGAAGGAGAAAAATAGCTTACCGTAGTCAGTCAGTGTTTTGAGTTACGAATTCATAACTTTAAACGCACAGATTAAAGAAATTCTTACAAGTTGCAGCTACTCATGAAACGAACCGAACTTAAAGTGCTTGTACCAAACTTTATATCCCAATACAAATACAAATTCATTATTACAATTAAATTACAAATCCATTATTTTTTTAAAAAATTTCCTTTCATTTTAATGAAACTTAGCATTGAAATGAAAACAATTCATAATTACATTAAATATTAACTAAAAATGTAACTAGAACTAGGTATAAGAAAACCCTAAAAATTTTGTTCAATTTTTCAATAATAATAAGAAATTTATATATAACGATAATATCAGTAACTGATGTTAATGAAATTAATGGAACTTTATAAATCTACACAATAGTTTGAATTCATTCGGAAGCTACATTCATGTCAACAAACAATACAATATTTTTATAAAACTTGCATGAAAAAAAAAAACGCTTAATAGTTTTCAATCCAATTTTCAGCACTTACGCGTTTTAAAATAATGAAATAAAAATAAATCATTAATTTAATTTGAAAAGAAAATATTGCGGCATGCATTTATTCACATTTTCGTTTGGTTTCAAATCAAATAACAATTCACGATTATCAATATGAATATCTTACAAATATTTCAGACATTCTATACTCCGATATTATATCACAGTTTTACTGCATTAAAAAAACAAAATATACTTAACTCACGCCTCAATGAAATGAAACCGCAATTCTCTCGATTAAGTATAAATTTAAAAAAAAAATTATATCCAACGTCATATGTTATTTCTGTTATCGAATCAATTGGTTCAAGATAGAGTAGTAAAAAAATTATTTCCATTCTTTCTATCCAATGATGTGGAGCTATTATAAATAAATCCGTAATTTATGTCCCATTCCCTTTCGCATCGCAACGCATCCTACCAAACAACGCGAAACCGCGAAACCTTCGAACCTTTTATGCACGGATTAACGCTCAGCGTCTTTCAAATAAGTGGAGATTAAACGCCGTCTACACTAATTACGATCTCAAAACCCTTTAATGAATCCTTTGGACCTTGCACCCTATAATGAGTCTTTAATAGCACCAACCCCATGGGGGTATGGTAAGGATAAACACTTCGCGAAGCTTCGAACGTGATGCCATGAATAGGGAATTCCCCACAAAAGAGTTTTTGAAATTGAGGAATTTGGGCTTTCTCGGAATTCATGTCGCTTTTGAAAAGAGGTGTTAAAAACATGTCGTTAAGTTTATTATTTTATAATGAGATTCTGCAATTTTTTTTTTTCGTTCGAACGTTTTGCTGATATTCGACTTTATTTTTTAAACTCGGTAAAGAAGAAATTTATTGCATTCAGTTTTTTCCATACAGAAATTTCGAATTTCTTAAAGATTTCTAAAGTGGAGATTCCAGATTATGAAAGAGATTCTTTCTTTCGTCATAAAAACTTGAAAATCATATTCAACTTTTAACAAATTCAAAATAGATGCTTATTTTTAAAGTGAAACTGCTACTGTGAAAAGATATAAGGAAATTTTATAATATTTCACAGCGCGGTACTGCCGTGCTCTAAATCTACTTCTACTATGAAGGAAAAAAAAAAGAAATTTTGTAATATTTTACAGCAAGTTACTGTCATGCTGTAAATCTAATTCTGCGAAAGAAAAAAAAAAGGAAATTTTGTAATATTTCAGGGCACGGTACTTCCATGCTGTAAATCTACTTCTATTATGAAGGAAGAAAGGAAATTTTGTAATATTTTGCAGCATGGTACTGACTGTCGTAAACTAATTCTTGGTTATTCGTTCTAATGCGGTTCGTCCTTGCGTCATAATCACGATGTTATAATCTTTTATGTTTGGATAAAATATATAAATCAGTACAGAGACTCTGTTTAATTGTATGATCTCCATTAAGGTATCTAGGTTTCGATTTCGTCAACAGAGCTTCAGAGCACAATTTATTTCTAATTCCCATATCTTTCTTTAGAATTTATAGGATTTTGAATTTCTTTAACAGGATTTTAATATAAGCACAGACATTATTTGAATGTCAACACTTTTGTGAAACAATTGAAAAAATTTTATATGTTAATTTTCTTCACACTAAAATTTGGTATGAAATACTATGATGTCTGATGCGAAAGAGTTAAGTCATAAAATGCAATTTTTTAATAACTCGAAATAACTTTTAATAAAATTCAAAATATATAGAAATTAGACTCCTCTTGTTCAATATAATTTCATTCTATGATACCCAAGATCAGGAGACTGAAATGGAAGATGAACGCATTGTTACTGTTTCTTTCGGGTGTTTTTCCTGATAGTGCAGTACTACTAAGTAAATAAACATTTACAGAAATTAAAACTCACTCGTTTTGGCTTCTTTCATTATCATGTTTTTAATTTGATTCTAGTAGTTTAGACTGCAAACTAATCTTCTAAATCAACCATTTTTGTTAATTGCCAATCCTTTTAATAATAATGGGAGTGAAAAGCAAAATATTAAAAAATTAAATTTAGCTTGTTGAATGTATTTTCATCTGGCGATACCATAGTTCAATTGATTAAAATGTAAGACGAATACATTAACACCGTCTCTTAATATGTTTTTCCTGATGATACAGTATTACTAAAGAAAAGAAACAATCATAGAATACAAAATTTACTCGTTGGCTTCTAAGAATATTATGTTTTTTTAAATCTATTTTTGCGATTAAAAGTGTGAACGAATCTTTGAAATCCTTATTTATTTACTTATTATTTTTCTTTCGTTATCATGTTTAATTCTGTTACTAAGAGAAAATTTAACATTTGAAAAATAGCTATTTTTCTTCTCGTATTTTATGGAACAACAATAAAATAACTTCTGCTAATTAAGCTGATTAGCGTCTTTATATTAATAATCCAAAATAAGCATAGTTAGTTCGAAAAATTATTAAATTAGTTCTTCTTTTTTTTATTAAGAATTATATTTTTTAAGCGTTTAGATTATGCATTTTGTACATAATTTAAAATTTATCTTAATTCAAGCATTTCACATTAATCTCTTTCTCATATTCTACTTCCCATGTTATAACACCAAACAAAATAATATGAAATGACCAGAGTTGTGCTAAGAAATATGAATACACTTGTCCGTTCCTTCGAGCAGCATTAGTGACACCACTAGTGATTTTTCTTTCAACTGTTCCCCTGTAATTTCTAACTAGCAAAACCTTAGAATCGCATGATGACAAAATGTGTCTATTTTTAAATTCTGTAAAAGTTGCTTTTCCTTCGTAGAACTGCATCAGCAGGAAAAACAACTTAAATAAGTTTCAAAGACTTCGTCTTCCGCTACTAACTTAAAGAATAGTGGTTCCCATGGAGAAGTCATTTTACAAATATTTTGTGGAACAGAGTTATGAATAAAGCAATTTATATTTAGTCTGTAGAGTGCAAATCGAATGCTTTTGATCGAATATGATTTTCATGCACTATTTAGCCATTTCAAAGATTTAAAAGACGCCTTCTACAATGAGAAAAATAGCGTGGTCGAAACTACTAGAATATGATAAAATTTAAGGCGTTATTAAAATTTTTCGATTTTTTTTTTGTTAAAATAAGTTTGAACAAAAGTAACGTATTATTTATTAATTGAGAAGTTGTGTTTCTTGATAATTCTAACATTTTTCAATTTAATAGGGAAACTTCAATTATAAATATCGGCATCAGATTTGCTGATGCAAATTCTGTGAAAATTTTGAAATTTTAAACTATGTACTTTTAAAACACATAAAAATACCTGTAATATTTTATCACAAGATAAGTTTTGAAAACGATTAAAAAATTTATCATACAACAATTTTGTACATATTAAACAATTGATTAAACATATAAACAATTTTGTACATATTAAAAAATTGGAATTCTGAAATATTGTTTAGTTTCCAATACAATACTAAACTGTTTCGTCAATCTTACTGCTCCTGAGGCTTTTAACTTTCGTCCAGTACTTATAAGTATATTGAGAAAAATATTTGATCAGAATTACCAGAATATGATAAATTTTACTGTGTTTCGGGCTCTATGGAAACACTAAAAAACTCTGTAATTTTCAACAAAGTGCTTTGTTAATGCTTTTGGAAAAATTAATCACAAAATATGGTTTTGTAATATATGACAAAACTTGATAAATAGTAAAATTTGGTAAATTCCTAATTTTACCTTAAAGCATGGCATAAAAATCATTTGCTCCATAAAACTTACTTTTCAGTTTTGCATTTTTGGTAATAAGATATACCAGTAAACAATTTCCATGTGAACGGAAAAATTACCAAATGAATGGTTTAAATACCGTATATTTTAGTTTAATTAAACAGAATTATTTTTTATGAGAAATATCGTTGCCATACAGTACAATAATTTTAATTTAACTTTTTTTCCATTTATGTAAATTAGTGAAAACATTAAATTAAGTGACAAAAACAGACAAAAATTTACTCCTGGCAGAAAACATACCTTTTTTTTAGTACTTAAAATATCGGAGAAGCCTCAATACGTAAAATGCCTTTATTAGACAAATTTAGTCTGAATTTGCAGTTAAATTATTTGTACTTCTTTGCTCTTTTAATTAGTGTTATTTTTTTCAATTTCCCTCTAGAACTAATTATACGAACTAAAGCAATTTCATTTACAATTTAAAACTTGTTTACCCAAAGATTATTAGACATGATTTCTTTTAAACAATTATTTATTATTTAATTTAATGTTGGAACTAATTATTGGATCTAAAATAATTTTACTTACAATTTAAAATCTGTTTTTTTCCACTGATGATTTATTTTAATAATTATTTATTAATGTTAGAACTGATGGCAGGAACTAAAATAATTTTACTTGCAAAGTTATAACTTGTTTATCCAAAGTTTAGGGAGCATGAATATTTTTTAAATAATGATTTATAATTTAGTTCAATGTGATCGAAAACATTTTGAATTATAATTTATAAAAATTATCCTCCGACTTTTACTCTAGGCAAGCACTCTATCCCCTGATCCACCACGGGTGTTATGGTGTAATTCTTAAATTTATCTTTCTCAGGGTCTGATGAAAATGCATACCTTCGTTTGTATACTTTGGCCAGTACGAGTATTTTAAAAAGTCGGCCTGTTCTTTCCTAGTGTTCTATATATATCAAGTCTGATGATGATTATGAATACGTTCTTTTGTGCACGTCGTTTAAGGGAGAATTATCAAATTATCTTTTGGTCTGGTGATCATGGTACATATTTTAAGTTTACAGTTTACGTCACCTAGTGAGAAGATTTTATGGTGTAATTCCTTGTTAACAAGATTTTATCTATCTTTTGACCCAGCGATGATAGAAACATTCTTTTTGCACACGTTTTCTCTGTGAAAGAGTTTTAAGGAGTATTTCATCTTTATTGGGAAGTTAACAATCTCTTAGCTTGATGGTGATGGGTAAATTAATTTGGTGTGCGTTTTCTCAGTGAGAGGGTTTTTTTGGTGTAATTATTTAGATGAAGATAATTATTATCTACCTCTTGGCTTGAGGGTGATGGATACTTTTCATCGGTACATGAGAGGAATTTCTGGTGCAATTCTTTCTTTATTCATATATTTTTTTAGAAATATATGTATTTTTCGCATGATAGTGATAGATACATTCTTTTGGCAAGCACTGTACTTGTAAGCTGGACTTTGTGCACTTATTAAAATAAATACAATTATTCTTAGCCTTAAAATTTTTGAAATGAATATTAATTTTATTAAAGTTTTGATTTTCTCTCTCTCTCCACATTCTGTAGTTGAATATTGCGCAAAATATTTATAAAATTCTAAAAACATTTCTAAATTCTATTAAAAACAGATTTATTTCACACTTTTTTAGAGAAAACTACTTATTAGGTTGCACGAAAAAAATAAATTGTCATTGAGAAATATCCGTCAGATCTCTGAACCGCATCTATCTCGTCAAAACTTTTCATCCGCAATCATACTCGCTTAAAGACTAGATGGCAGCATTGCGTAATACAAAATTAAATTCCCAAAAATATCCCCGCAGTTTTTGTAAACTGAATGGAATCCAATTTATTCGTCTACTTCTTATACACATTTTTAAAAGTAATGATAAAAAAAAAGCGAGATTAAAAATCGGTAGATATTAAGTATGAATCGTTCAGGAAAACGCTTTGCAAAGATTCTCTTTTATGCAAATCTTAATAACATTTGCTTTCGAATTTCACGCGCCAGAAAATAAAAAAATCTACCTATTCACCTCTGATAAAAGTGTAAACGGGGGAATTATTTGAATACATATTCCGAAATACACAAGACGCGCACGCCACTATTACAAGATCAGCCGCATGTTTCTCGGATTCTATATCAAAAGAATCCCAAGTATATATAAATCCTTAAGAATAAAAAAAAAATGGTGTAAACGGGGTAAGGAGAAATAAAAAAAAAATAATAATGTGGAATATAAATAATAAAAAAGGAGTAAAGGAAGAAGAAGAGAAGAGAGAAGAAACCCCAAGTTGTTTAAAAAACGAAATTATCTGGTGGCCCTGGCGGAGGGATACGAAGAAGAAGTGTCGCGGGGCCTGCTTATTTACCTTGCATTGAAGCGGCTTTGAATGACAGGCCTTTGAGCATGTTCGTCTCAATGCTTTTCAATTTTAGATCAGACAATAGCCAAATCAGGTTGAATAGGGTCCCCATTGATCTCGTTACACGGAGCAATAATAACCGGCGATTCCTAGTGAATAGGAACGTATTTGTCCCGTGTCTTTCATTATGCGTTCCACAAAAGGGAGTTCCCCCTCTCCGTTTCCCTATTCATGGGGTCTCTCTTCTTCTGCTAGCAGGCACTTTTGTTGCATATGTGTTCAAAGTGCGCGTATTACGCCTCTCGGTCCTTTCAATGGAAAGAAGAGAGGGGGGGGGGGCTGCAGCAGCAGTGGCGTGCAGGCACAAAGCGGCGCTTTCTTGCAATCTTTCTCTTCCCTAGCAGCAACTTTTCGCGCTGAATTATAAATGGACCCCGTCTCGCTTCTTATTCTTATTCTCTCTATCTTTTACTGCTTCTTCTTCTTTTTCCGGGAGGAGGGGGGGACGTTCTCAAAATGAAGAGCAACCCCCTGTCTGGTCTAGTTCTTCATTAATGGAGTGGGATGTTTCACACTTTATCCCTCTTTTTTTTTCCATCCGATTTCAGGTGCTTCACTCATTTAGCTACGATGAATTGAACCCACCGATTGGGGATGACTGTTTTATTTGTCCTTTTCATCCGGAGGGGGGGGGGAGGCTAAAAGGTATTTTAACTGGTAATGAGGAGACTGAAGACACGTTTCGACTGGTGGGAATTCGTCTTTTTTTTTTTTTCGGTTTGGGAAACTGAAAGGAAAAGCTTTAAAACTGGTTTCTAGATTTTCATTTTCGAATTCTGAATTTAAAAGTATTAGATCTTACAAGAGTTTAATAATAATAATAATAATAATAAAAAAGAGTTTAGGAGTAGTAAAAAATCTTCATTTAAATGCGTTAAGATTGTCTATTAACAAACTGTGGGTTAATTTAAACAATAATCTTAATAATGAAAATGGAAAATATGCATACAATAATTTAAAACCTAGTTGCTCATCTATTTTGACAATAACGGGGTAATAAGTCCTTGATTATTGTTCATCAGATTTCAGGCATTTTGTTGAACAAAAACATATATTAATTGTATGTTTGCTGACGGTTCATTTATGCTGACAGTTCATTCATTTATTTATTTCGCGATGTTTAAAAATGTTAAAAGTTGAAGAAAATTAGAAAGAAATTTAGAAGGAATGTCTACCATTATCAAAGATACCAAAAAGAAAGACTTGTATTGTTAAGCGATGCAAAAATTTTATTTTACGTAAATTATCTTGTTAACTAGTTTAAATTTCGTTTAAAACAACTCCAATAATGTAAAAATTAAACGATATACATACTTTTTTCCTTACTTTGCTATCTTAAAACTTACAGAAAAAAGAGCTTTTTTTTTAAAGACAATCAGGTATGAACAACTTTAAATCATTACTTCAATAAACAAAGATTAAAATTTTAAAAGAAAACTATATAATGTGATTTTATTAAATTTTTAAAACTTGGACTTACGAAATTTTTTTAAATAATTTACCATTTTTGATAAATTTTATTGAAATATTCATATCGAATTTAGATAATTTTTTTCCGGTCTATAAGATCATGAAAAAAATTTTGCCGCATAAGGCGAAAATATGATGAAAAAAAAAAAAAACAATATAAAAATTTATTTTTCAAATTGTGAGATATAATCTAATATTAAAACATTCATTGTTTCTACCTTTTTTAAAATAATAGTAATGATATAAATCTTCAAAAAATAAGGATTATACTACTTCAGACTAAGTCAAATAAAACTGGTGAATAACAGAAACTCTTTAATCAAAGTTTCCAATTACTAGACTAAAGAACTTACCTTCCCTTTTCTCGAATCTATAAGGGGATTTCTGTTCTGTGATTTTTCTAGTCCTAGTTTTTGTTTGTGTGAGTGACATTCTCTTATAACTAATTAAAATATTAAACATAATTTATTTATTTAAGGGATTAAAAAGAGAATAATGAGTTATTTTTATAAAAGTCACGTAAAAAGTACTAAAAACGTAATTTTTTTTTCTTCATTTCTTAAGTATAGTCATTTATGCATAAACATTAAACTGTCCCCCATAAATTTCTAAATTCTTCAAACTTATTTTCCAATGCTTGCACAACCTATTAAAGTGCACTTCACCCATCGAGCTGGAATAGATGCTGTTATATTTCTCCCTCTCACATCGTCCCTAATATTAGGTTCCTCTCTGTCATGTGATCCCTCTCTTTTGGCGGAAGTGGCTCACGAGACCATTGAGAAAAATTGTTTTATGGTAAATTTGTGTTTTGTACACGGGAAAAAATATTCTTGTAAAATTATCGTATTATAATGAAATTTCTATTAAAGAAATACAATTCTGATTAATAAAATCAAAATATACTGTATTTAAATCACTTATATGGTAATTATTCCATTCATATAGTAGCATGTCACTAGAAATTCTTATTATTATTACCACACACCGAGTACCAAATATAGAACTGAAACGTAATTTTAACCGAATAAATAGTTTTTAATCCAGTGCTCTACATCATGAAACAATTACCAAATTTTAGCACACATGTTAAAACCATATATTATTGGTAATTTTACCAAAATCATTACTAAAGCACTCCGGTAAAAATTATCTAGCTTTTTGGCGTTCCCATAAAGACAGAAACGCAATACATTTTACCTCGTTCTGGTAGTTTTGACCATAACAGATTTAGGAATGTTAAGGCGAGCAAATCAATTAATTATTGGATTATTTTTCGACAAGACTATGCTAGATTAAAAATTATTTTAGCATAAAATGCAAATATTTTAAATTTAGCATATTTTAATAAGCATAAAATGCACAGAACTGTTTACATTTTTACAAAATTATGGAAATTTTAAATTTTGAATTGTTTTTAAAATGCATTTTGTGATAACCACATCTGGGTAATTTTAAGTTTTAATGATTGTTTAAAATTTCATGTTGATTCACATAATTCGCAAAAGCAAAACAAATGTCCATGCTTATAATAGAAGTTAAAAATCAAATTTCCGTCATATTAAACTTCAAAATTTTAAAATTGTCAAAAATGCTGCTTCCCAATTAATTATCAACTCGCAACATTTGCTAAAACTTATTTTAACAAAAATTTTATCAACTAATGTTTGTTTTTATCTTTTCAAAGCCAAATATTTGCCTTCTACATTTTAGCACTAAAATTAAAAAAATTATGCATTAGTATTGAATTTTTCTATATAATCATTAGTTTATGGTTTATGTGTTAGATATTTTCATGAATCTTTATCTGTTCTTATTCATTTATATTTATTAAAGAGATAGTTTTAAAAGTATAAATTTAGATTTTAGAATCAATTTAATGGAATAATTGTGTAATCCACATGTTGTTTTAAAGAAAAGAAGAACATACTAAAAATTCACTTAGATTATAAATAAAACAATTATGATTCAAAAAAGTGCTTTTGTGCTATCAAACGCAGTACACTAAACCACCATGTTTTAAGGTTTTTGACTTTAAAATTCCGGCATCAATTTTTTTTTTCTATTGAGATAGTAACAAGAAAAAATGAAATTCAGGAAATTTCGCCCTCCAGTCACAGGATTTTGTTCTTGGGACAAAAATTTACCTCACAGTAGGTGCTTTACTTACATTGTACCTCAATGGTTGGACTTCTCTTGTTAAAAATTAAGTGGCGTGTATTTGATCTTGATATTCGGCTGAAGATTGGAGAATAGATTGAAGCCCTTCGATTTAGTTTCTCACTAATTTCTAATTTAGTTTCTAATTTTCTGATCAGTTTCGAGTACGAGTACCGTTAGCGTAGAGGCAAGACAATAAACATATGTGCCTTTGAATAATTAGAAATTTGTAAAAATCCCCTTGTTACTTCCAACAAATAGAGAACATTTTCATGAATCTGTATCAGTTAAGTTGCAAACTAGCTAAGAAATTAAAGAAAAAACTAATATTTCAGTGAATATTGAACTGATTAAATTTTTTTTTCTTCTTCTTTTTTTTTCACGTTGGAAATTTAGAGAACTATTTTAAATGTGTGTTTTAATTTCTTCCCCCCAGAAGCTGATGATTGCGATGCCCATGCTCTGAGTTTAGTTTTTGATTTAGTTTCTTAATTTCTGTATCTGGTTAAGTTTTTACAGATTTTGCTTTTCTACTAAGTTAAATTTTCAGCCCTTTTTTATTTCTGACTAGTTATTAATTTAGTTTCGTCGATTCTGATTAGTTCTGAGTTTAATTTCTGATTTAGTTTCTCAGTTACTGTTTCCTGTTAACTTTTTTTTTAATTGAATATTTAACTGATAGAAGAAACAAGTTAGTTAACTTTTTTCTAACTTTTATAAAAGTTACTGCGCTAGTTAACCTTTTAAATAATTTAATTTCTGGCCAGACTCTGCTTAGTTATGAGTGTAGTTTCAAATTCAGTCTCATGTTTCAGTTTCCTTTCAACTTTTTTCAGATTTAAGAATTAAAGTCTAATAATAGTTATATATCAGGTATCCTAAAAGTGACTGACATTTGAAAAATAAATTAAAGTAGATAGAAATGAACGTTTTATGCCGTTTTGCGAAGGAAATAAACATTTATTTCCATCAAATTTCGAAATTTTCTACAAAGTAATATAAAAATGTTACCTACAGGTTCGTCCTTTCTATCCAAAATATTTGTAAGGGCGTCTGTTAGTAATGTTTTAAGACTATACACGGGTGCAAATAGTGATTATTTGAAATGATATTTTTCAGTTTTTTTCCTTTTCGGCAGCTCTGTCTGGGTAAACAACGTAACTAAACTTGAAGCTTAACGAGGAGAGATTTTCTGGTTCTGCTGTGTTAAATTTATTTCTTCTACAGTATTTTGAATTTAATAATTTTTCAACAATAAATATAGGAACTTATAATATTAAAAATTCTATAATGAAAGGCACTAAGACATTCTAATTGCCTTCTACTTTTAGATTTCTAAAATACATTCTTTTCTAAAACTATATAATTAGCTAATCAGATTAATTAACTGTAAAATAAGATTAAAATTAAGTTAACATTAAATAGGATTAAAATTTTCTTTTATGTGTAGTTACGTATTGTATATGAAGTATAACTATATGTATGGCTCTAATGTTATGTGTGGCTATATATATTTTTACTTTTATGAATTATATATATATATTCTAAGAACCTTATTAAAACACATAAAAACTGGGATAAAACCTAATAAGATATGTTTTAAGTACGGCTTTAGAACACATAGACATTATTTTGGAAGGAAAAGCCAATATTTCTCCTTTTCATAATCCTAATAATGTATTTAATTACAGCATTTTCAATGTTATATGCTTTGCTATTTATTCTTAGAAGAATTAAAAATGCAAAAAAATGGGGAAAAGTAAAGCTGCGGTGCAATTATAGTATTGGATTGATAAGAGATGAAATAAAAAACTGCATTGTCAATCTCAATCTATTGAAAAAAAAGTAGATCATTTCTTTATAATACCCTCCAAATTATCATATTTTACCTATGAAAATAATGTTTTCTCTATTGTCATCAGCGTTTTCTAACTTCTATACATTCTAAGAAAACTGTTTTAAGTATTCTAGAAATTCAAAAGAAATAAATGTAAATTAATATCGAATAAAGCACCACAAAGGCTGCATTAACATTTTACAACAAATGAAAAACTAATGTAAATTCTTTTTTTGTTTGCATATCCGACACAATGAACGGTTGAAACTATAAAAATGCATCTTTCCTTTTCTAAAAGTCTATGAATAATTTAATCATTTGATATGTGTTTTTTTTCCTTTTTTCCCCCGGCTTATTCTTCTCACCACTCTAACGGTAATTGTGTACTAGAATTGGCAAATTTTGCCTCCATTTCACGCAATTGAAAACTGTTGCACAATTCTATATAGATGGCAGATGACGTTTGAATGGATGACATCAAAAGAAGCTTTTTAATTTCCTGAAAAGGAAAAATAAAACGGTATAAAAAAGGAAGGGGGGAAGGAAAAAACCCACTCAATATTCACAAGCACAAACCAACCAGCTGGATTTTCTATGTGTGGGAACCATGGCAATGCAAAACCAGGTGCTGGAGCGGTTGAGTCGGAGTCCGGGCACCGCCACCACACACACACAAACTATCATTTTGAAACCCATAACATAATAGAATAGTATTCTTTCATTCTCCATTATCCGGACAACACATAATGTGGCAGGTCCATGAATAGACCAGTCACACAGTCTATTGTGTTCTATGGGTCTCCGTGACAAATCTCTTGTAACCTTCACAATGGGCACTCATTGTCTCTTTTCACACAAAAGACCTCCCCAATCACAGAGTTTGGTAATAGGCGATGTAAACAAATGTCGAGTGTGGTGGGTAGGCCAGGGGGTTAGCGCTCATCCATCGCCGAAATTCGATTTTCAAAGGTGAATGAGAATAGGGGACAGTGCATTTATAGTCGTCTCGTTCGTACCTTTTCTATTAGATCAGGGAGGGCGATTGTATCAGGGGGCGTTAAAGCGTAGATGACAGAAAGCAGATCCAGGGGGATTTGTTTGCCTAATATTTTTCGAGGGGGTGATGTGGAACGGCAGAACCAACCTACTTCATTACTTCCCAAAATACCATGGGTGGTGTGAAAAAAAAGAGATAATTCTATAATAGAAAAGTGTGCGATAATAGAACGTTTTAAAATTCGTTTTAGAGTGTATTAAACTGTATGGCGCTCTTAAATCTATTGTCAAAGCAAAACATTTTAAGAAGAGCCGCTATCATTTTAATTTTTGTTCAATTTCACACTCACAATTTTTTTTATTGAAACGTGAAAGATTTAATTTCCAAAATGTAAAAACTATATAAAAAATTACAATAAAATTAATAAATTAATGAAAACGTTCTTACATTGCCGATTAAATCAGACAAGTCTTATCAGATCAGTGTTATCACAGGAGTTTAAGCACAGATGACTTAAATAGTAGGGATTTAATTTCTGAATATTTTTCAAGGAGGGGAGGGTATTTGGGAATGCACTATCAACCCCCAGAACCTTTCATTACTTCACAAAAAAGCATGAATGATAAAATGGTGAAATATATACTTTATTTCCGCTATTTTAAAATGTGTTTTAAGTTTATATTGAAATGTATAATCTTTTGTTGAAACACTTATGAGAAGACTCGACACTCTTGTAATTTTTTGTTTTGATCACAAAAATTTATAATAAGTGAGTGAATATAATTATGAAGCCGTAATCTTTATTTTTTTTGATTCTTACATTAAAAAAAAAACTGGAAATACATATTTCATTCCTCTTGCAATTTAGTAATCACGTTTCGTTTTTAGGATAAACTGAAATTGAGACTTATTGAAGAACAAGTCATAACAATACGTTTTTAAACAAATGCCGCATCATTGAATATTGTTCATTTTAAATTGATATTTTTTTAAAAAATATTTTAGAAAAATTCTGGTATTTATTGTAAATTGACCTTATATATTTTACTTGAAAGATTCATTTTCTTTGTAGATATAATGTGAAAAAAATACCTAAATTTGTATTATTTTACAATTTTTTTTTTATTATGTATGAATGTTTTTAAGAATTGTAAGAGCCAAATTCATAAAATAAGTTCTTGTTTTTCATAATTTGCTCTAAAATTTGATTTTAAAACATTTTTGACAAATAAAATCAATTTGATTTGAAAACGCTTTAGATTCCCCCAAACAAACTACAGCTATATGCACCTGTTTTTTTATTCTTTATGTTTTTATACATGCTTACCAACTAATGATAACTGCAAGATATCGATATTTTTTTTCCCCAATGGCAGGCACTGAATTTCAATCTTTTGCCTATACTATGCCAGAATTGTTGCTCATTTCGCGTTACCCAGTGGGCACCTGTGAACCAAAGTCACGGAGGCGAGCAACATTGCCCACGCCACACTGCCACAAACCTGTTTATAGGGTGGGCCACATTCACACATCATACACACAACAGAGGACAGCACAAAGAGAGAGAGAAACATCCATGCCCAGAGCGGGATTCGAACCCGCAGCCTATGGCTTTGCAGTCAGGCACGTTAACCGCTCGGCCACCTGGCCGGCCAAGATATCGATATAATTTCCTTTTACAAGAAAAATAAGATCACGTAAAAGTCAAGAATTATTATTTTGTCCAATTATCAGAGATCAGTTCCTCTATCAATTAAGATTAACTCTTCAGAAATTATATCAATTTGCAATTTTCATGACATTTTCTTATGAAATCATAGTTAATATATTTTTAATCTTATAATATATAAATATATAATTATAACATATTTTTAATATCTTAATACGCATATTATCTAGTGTTTATTAAAGTTGTAACATTTCATATCCATATTTTTGAACAAAATGTTTAAAGTTAGCTTTACAATAGCTTCAAATATTTTATTTATTTGTGTTCGTATTTTATAGTCATTATTTTTAACAGTTTTTTACGGTCAATTATTTTCATTCGATTGTATAAGTATATAATTTTATGTTAAAAGATTCTGTTTCCTTATGATGCATACAAAAAAGATGAATAATAATAAAGAAATCTTTAACTGCGAAATGCTTGATTAAAAGTAAAAAATTATTCATGAAAACACTTTGTTTGAATTTTAAAGGATTACAGAGAAATGTTTGAAACTTTGAACTTTATACAAAATATAAAATGTGACAGTAAAAGTATTTACATTCTAAAAAGTTCGAAATGTATGCAAGAAAATTTTGAAAACGATTAAAAAGAATTTCTAAAAATCGTTTTATCAAATAATTATTTTTCTCACAGTTTTAAATAAAAAAAATAATCATGCTCGTTTCTAATAATTTAAAGATTCTTCTTAATTGATTAATACCTTTGCTTCAGATTATTTAAAATTATGAAGTAAAATTTATGATAAATTTTTTTTTAATAAAATGAAAGAAAAGAAGAAGGAAAGGATAAAAGTTATCATTACTGTATCAATATCAGTACCGTACCCATATTTGTACCATAGCAGACATTTCGAATTTTTACACAGCTATTTTGAAGCTTCAAATATCGTCTGCAGCAAAAACGTTTTTTTTTTTTACCCAATGTTTGTATTGCCAGCAAATGCACTTTGATGAACATTAAGAAGTATTTTTAGAATTTCAATAAATTATATAACTCTCTGCTTACAACAATCTTTAAACTTCATCAAAGTAAGTTTAATAAATTCAACTACCTGGTTTTTTCAAGTATTAGACATTTACCTAACAAGATAGATCTATAACTATCTATAAATCGATGCAAAGAATATTTAATTGGTATTCGATATTATAATATGGTTAAAAAGTTAACTTTTTCAAAATTAATTTATTTCGAAATTTCAATTCAACTGCTAACACTGAATGTTATAAATTATCAAAAAATTGTTTATAACATTTCTCGTTTACAAAAACGATGTTCTTAAACATAGAAACTTCTTAACCTATGTTTAAAATTTAATGTTGCTTGAGAGAAACTTGTGGAAAGCACATTAATAAAAAATGTACTTATAGATAATGAAAAATGTATTTATAAATACCATTGATTAAAATTTTCTTGTTTAAAATTAGCTTCATTTTCGAAAAAAAAGTTTGAAATTTTTCTTTCTTGCGAAAAAACAATAACATTAAATAGTTTTGAAAATTTTAAAAATCTAATATTAATGAGAGACATTTATTTTAAAAGGCAAATTTTTCTATTAATGCAATGATAGTGAAAACTGTAGTTATAAATATAAAATATTTTTTATTGATTATTGATTCAAAAATTTCACATTTCGAATACTCTTCCTTTTTTTGGAAAAAATATCAATCAAAATTACTTCTACTTGTAGTATTTAAATTTTATAATCTAATAGTGCTGCTTTCTACAAGTTTCTACTTTTATTTATTATTTAATCAATGATAAGAAAAGCTGCAGTTTTGAAAATAAAATATTTCTATTGATTTAAAAATTGAAAAACAGTTAAAATGTTTGTGATTGTTTAATATATTATAAAAAAAACTTTTCTTCTTAGAAATTTCAATTTGGCATAATGAGAAAGTGGTAAATGAATTAAATGCATATTCTATAACTATTTTGACCAATGTAAACCAACACACAACATTATAGTTTTAATTAAAAAATTTACTTTCTGAGATTAATACTTTTTTTTATAAAAAAAATGTACATTTATTTATAAATTTTAATATAACTTAATAGTCAATTCATGTCAAAGCTATATAAAAGTTAATGCATCACACACTAAACAAAGCAATGCTTTCAACTGAAAATAAAATTTGATTTTAGTAAAAGAAAATCAGTTATTGATATAAGCCAAGATTTCGGCGATTCTTGGTATTATCTATGATCTATCTTCTTTTTTTTTTAATTATCAGTATTGAATTGCCGCTTTTGCTTAACAAAAAAGAGTAAACCGCACCTTATTGTACCTGGGACAACATTTCACAACTCGCTATTTAACTGAAACCGATATCACTTGTAAAGATTTCAAAGCGGCAAGTCTGTTTTCTGTGTCACCAATAGATAGCTTTTCTCTTACGTGAAGATATCTACCTATACCGACAATCATTCACTATTTGTACATCTTCACATTTCAATGATTTCTTTTTTAGTTTTTTAAATAGATAAATCAGAGTACTTTGTTTCTTTCTATAGATATTTCGTGAGTGATTCAGAATGTTCATGGGTGTTAAAATACCCCTTTCGGATGAATTGTTTCTTAATACGCAAAATTTATTTTGTAAAATTTATTTAAAACAATTAAAAGAAAGGATTAAAACAGATAGAAAAATATTTCATGACACATTTCTTTTAAGACGTCGGACGAAATTATTTTCATTTGTATGAAGATTTTATTATTTTGCTTTGAGGATGTTAAAATTTTGCGATTAAAATAAAGCTATCAAATTAAAAAAACTTTTGTCTTTAATTTATTTGTTAAGTTTCCTAATTTGGTTAACCTAATTCCAACAGATAGGCCACTTCATTATTTTCCATACCTCTAGAACAGTTGGAAATAGAGCATTTGTTGTTCATCTCCTATTTTGTATGTTTTGTGTAATCTCTTTTTTATTTTGTATATTTTGTGTGATCTTTTGTATCTTTTGTGTAATCTTTTGTATCTTTCGTGTAATGTATTTTGTTAATTATGTTATTCAATTATGCATTTAGTTATGCATTTATGTCATTTAATTACTTTACTGAGCAATTTCCCCCCTTAAAAACCAGCTTACTTTATTTAGCTTTGATGATTTGTTACATTGTTACTTTGATACACTGCTCCCTGCACAAATTTATATCAACATCACCAACTCTTGAAACGACGTTGCACAGCCTTCTTTTTTCTGCTTTCTTATTTAACAACAATAATAATTTAACAAGCAATAAGATTTATTAAAAACGATATCTGAAAATCATAACAAATATATGTCTTTCTGTTCGCAATTAAAAAACTTATGAAAGAATAATAAATATTGTTTTCTGCAGACGATTTTCTTCTACATCGAAGCAAAAGTAAAAGAATTCTCAATTTTGCATTTTGTTAAAAGCATGAGAGCATAGCACGTGTCATTTTTAGTGGTCCAATCAAATACAATGCTCTTGTAACGTTTATATAGTTATTTAGATAGTTGTTTCATTCCAGTGAGACTACGAAACTATAACCCTTTTTTAATAATAATATGATACACTAGCATAAAATAATGGAAGAAATACTTTCAGTTTTTAAAATATTTTTAAAATTTCTCAAGAAATAATTAACGGATTATTTTGTAACTTTGGAGCTGCTTATTTCATGTGATTTATTCCTAATTAGCAATAAGATTTAAAGCTTTCAGAGGTTTGGGAGACCTATAATAAAGCACGAATGAAAACGAGTATTTTTGAACACTTTATGGCAGAAAAATCAAGCAATAAGCTTGTAACTTATATCGATTACTTATGTTGGTATTTTTAATAACTGCATAAAAATATGGCTGAAATATTTATGGAAATATAAAAATTTTTATAAAGAAAAACCTAACTCCTTTGTTTTACTTTATTTTTTGTTGCTATAACTATAAAACATTCAATGGAATTAAACGACATTTTTGGAGCAATTTAAAACTAATTACAAAGTTATTGATTTAAAATTTAAAGCAAAAATCGTTGAAAACTGAACAAGAAATAAGTATTTAAAGTAGTTCTTTTATGCTGCGTATGCGCAGAAAAGATTTTTAAAAAAATCATAATTTTGCTGTGAATCGTATTTGGCAAATCTAATGAAAAATGTTTGATTTGAATATCTAAAAAGTTAAAAAATTTCAGGTAAACCCCTGACCATTTTAAGTTTTCTTTTAAAAAGCAAAAAAAAAAAAAAACTACTTAAAAAATTGCTTTAAACTTTTGAAATTTTTAAGATAATCGAATCGAACTTTTTTCATTAGTTTCCAAATGCGATTCACAGCAAAATTATCAAAAACTTTTTAAAATTTTGTATGAACATGCGCACTGTGAAATAACTACTTTAAATAAATATACCTTGCACAGTCTTGAACGTTTTTTTTTAAATTTTCAATTATTTAATTAATTTTAAATTGCTCCTAAACTTTTGTTTAATTCTACTGAATATTTATAAAAATATAGCAGAAAAGAATGTAAGACAAAAAAATTAGTTTTTTTATAAAATTGCTCATATTTCCAAAAATATTTACTCTAGGTTTACGAAATTTTATGCAGTTATTAGAAATAACATCTAAAAAATCGATACAAATTGCAAGCTGATTGCTTGATTTTCTGGCTTAGAGTGTTAAAAAATATTTGTTTTCTTTCTTAGTTTATTGTAGGTCTCCCAAATCTCTGAAAGCTTTAAATCTTATTAAGTATGAAAAATTGCATGAAATAAATATCTCTTAAGTTATAAAATAATCCTTTTATTTCTCTTGAAATGTAAAAAAAAAAAAAACTGAAAGTGACTCTTTCATTTGTGTATGGTAGGGTATACATTGTAGGAGATAGCACGAATTAAATTTCTGTAGGACGACTTTAACTTTTAAAAGGTTTTATTATGTTTTGAAAGCATATTTATACAATTTGATAACTAAATTACGCGGAACTGTATGTAATCGTGGATGATTACTTAAATCTTAGACAGTAATGATTTTTTTTTTTTTTTATAACAGAGGATAGTTAGTTTTTGGATTAGTAATATTTTTATATTGTAACATTTTTGTACAAGTTTATAACCTTGTTAATGCATCCTGTTTTTAATTAATTGGTGTGATATTTTTCACAATTACTACTAGAAAAATCTTTGAAGTATTTGCATTGAAAAACGAAAATTAATCTTCTTTTTTTTCTTTCGTAGAGGCGTGTTTAATAAATATATTATTCAGTAAAAATTGTCAGGAGGTATCTCATTCTGATTGATAATAATCACCAAACATGTTTTGAAAGGGGATAGAGCCCCCGATATCTAATGAGAATCTCAGATTCGAATCTTAGCGTTGGCAAGTTCATTCGAATACTGCACTCGTATCGCTCCAGCAACAATGCTTAGATAAAATATCTGCAGTGGTCATGGGTAAGAATTCCTTTGCCGCCTGTCTAACGTTGCGAGATTTCCTTGGTTTTCCTAATTATGTAAAGTGAATGAGAGTTAGTTCCATTAAAAAGTCTTCAACGAAGACTAGTTTGTTCCAATTTTTGATCCAGGTGTTTCCTTATCTTCTGGATTGGGTTGAAAATTACAAGGTTACAGAGATGACCATTGACAATCGTTAACTTAAAAGGGATCAGCTGTTCAACGCCGGTTCTAAAAATATAATAAATACTTTTTGAGTTTCAACTAAAAAATAAAAATTACTTTATTATCTTTGTTTTGAGCTGTTAGTTAAATAAGTTCGTATATGTTGATAACAAAGTAACTTTTTTTTTAAAAAAGTGGTAGATAGATTGTAACACAATACAATATAATACTATATTAAATACCTCAAGCCAACTCTTTAATTGGTTTCGAAAAACTTAAGCAACTTAGTACAACAATAACTGAGCAAATCAAATCACAATTTCTTGTCAATATTTAACGGGAAAAAATGAGGTAATCAGGATTTTTAAAACAGTTATTGTATAGAAGAGCGATATTTAATCAGAATTAATCTAATTAAATTAATTACGCCAATTTTGAACGATCTTTTACAGAGTTAATTATTGGAAAAAAAGAATGAAAGCAGTAGCGTGTGGAACAATGCATAACCTTAAGGCTAAGTTGGCGGGGAAAACAATAGCATTTTATAATGAATTAATTAATTGAATATTTTCAAAGAAATAGCTTTATAATGATCAGCACTTCTCCTTTGTCTTAAATGTGTATTTTGGGAGGAAAAAATTTTCTTTTCTCGCTAAGATTGCGTTAAATATCTATTATAATACAGAAGAAAAATATAAATAAAAAGTTTTGAAAAATCAATAATACTAAATAAATTTCTTACGTTTTATTGACTAATTAGTTTTAAATTTAAGAAAAATCTTCAAAATTAAATCGATATTTATCAAGGTAATACAAAAATAAAAAAAATAAAAAAGGAACATTTTAGCAACCTTAGATTTAATTATCGGATTTTCAGATATTAAGATGCATTCGTTTTACTTTAAATATGCTAATTAATTTGTGCAGGCAATATTTTAAGTTAAGAAATCAGACACAATAACATACTTTTTCTTAATTAAATATACCCTTCCTTTTAAGAGATTAAAACTCTCAAAGTATGGGAAATAGCTGCTATCTGGAAAATATAGACAAAATTGTTCACTCTGGAGAAGTATCGGCAACTGTAACCGCTTAATGTTAGAACTAATTTTTGAGTAATTCAACATATCCTAATCAAATTTCAATTAATCAAAAGATTTTTGCATACAATTATAAAACTATTTTATCAAAACGTAATTCTATGCCAAAAAATAATTTTTTATAATTATTTTTAATTTGTTTTAAAATTGTCAAAAAAGGTCAAAAAGTTTTTGAGGAACAATGTATATAAATAAGTTTTATAACCATTTTA